>NC_086083.1:315986-1515986 GCF_948474715.1 Cydia amplana | reverse complement strand
CGCAAGTCATACACTGGTTTTGTTGTTAAAATTGGTGGCAACGTTGTTAATTGGGAAGCCAGGAAGCAGCGTTGCATTGCTTTATCGAGTACGGAATCGGAATACTTGGCAATTGGTGATGTATGCAAAGATATATGCTTTGTTCGAAATTTCATGACTGAAATTGTTGACAAACCTATAGATGCAACAGTATACAATGATAACCAAAGTGCACAGAAATTGTTACTTGTAAAGGAATATTCACACAAAAGAACAAAACACATAGACTTGCGCTACCATTTCGTAAAAGATCTAATTCAACAAGGTTTAATTAATGTAAAATACCTACCAACAGAGAAGATGGTAGCAGATGTGCTAACAAAACCCTTGAGTACTGTAAAGCATAAAAGTTGTATATCTGAATTGAGTATTAAAAATGTATAACAAGTGATCTTACAGGGCTATCTATCCATCTTATTTCTTGTTATTGTATGTAAATGATAGGAGACATGCATGGTGAATTCATAATATAGAAATGTTTAAATTGTGATATTAATATGTATGTGTACTCTTGTCGAAGGTAGAGAATAAGGAGGAGTGTTAAAAATATATTCTAGTTGTCTATTCTCCACCAGCGACAAGTCAAAGATGACATTTACTGTCACTGATCTGTATCCGGTCTCTTCCAAACATGGCTTCCGCCCACTAGCTGCCCAATTTGTGTCGTCCCTATTTTATTTTATTTTACCTATACAATTTTATTTATACAAGTTTTTAAATCAGTTTTTCATTGTCGATTATTAAAATAAAACAACGTGATATTCAGAAGACATCAGTTTTATTTAATCACAAGATCTTCAACACGTGCCAACCACTGCGCCAGAGTCTGTTTAACAGTCTAATGCACGAAATCAGTTTACTAATTACTTATCAGTTAAAATTTACTATTGCTATCACATTATACACATACTTACATACCTAACTCCCCTGTTTTCACTTAATAATACTCTACTCTCGAAAGCTCTGCCCAATCTACACCTCTGATCAATTGAAACACATTGCACGTTATAATTACAACTGTAAACACAAACTGATACAAAACACATGAAATATCGCATCTGTATCAACGGTAGACCTGAGGATTTATGCGTTTAATTAAATTTTCGCAATAATTTACGACATCTGATTTCTCTGAGCCTGTCAACTCCCACGCATACGTTGTGCATAGTATCTTATAGTCTGAAGACAAATCGACTTGAAAATTAAGAGTTCCTGTGATATGAACATGTACCTACCTAATTTTGTTCTTTAATCAGTTTTTGAAGTAATAAAATCATAAAATGTTCTACACAAACGTTTATAATTTCATAATATTTATCATAGTTAAAATTAAAACACACGAGTGTTTCACACAATTGTAGGTACTTATTGGCAAAAAAATAAATGAACATTTCACGTTCACATTTACCCAAGTTTTGTCAGAAAAAATATTGAATCGACCAACAGAAACTACTAACTCAAAAACAAAAACCTTATTTCCAATGCTCAAACTATAATATCTATTATAAGAATGAAATCGTAGGCAGGTAAAGGTAACTGAGATGACTATTTTTCACGAACCGTTCGTGACGAACACGATGCGTCACAGAATAAAGGGCCAACGTCTGAGTATAGTGCGTGACGCACTGCACTAGTGCACGAACCGTGCCAACCAAGTTCTGATACTTAATTAATACTACTGAAGCACAATTTCAATGTTTTTAATAAAGCGCTTTCTTTTATACATATAGTTATTAATTGTGGGTGGAAGTATAACTACCGTAGAACCTCCCAACTAACTATATTTAATATCCAATAATTTTTACTATGAGCGTTATTTACGAAAAACTAAAAAAAACCTTTACACCCCTAAATAGTTTCACCCTAACTCATCAGAGCCCGTACCGTGAGTCACAGACAGTGTCAAAACTGACATTTACGCTATCGAGAACGTAATTTACTTTCTATACATCTCGCTCGTACTCGCCTATTAGTGCGAACGAGATGTATAGAAAGTAAATTACGTTCTCGTACTCGCCTCTCTATTAGTGCGAACGAGATGTATAGAAAGTAAATTACGTTCTCGATAGCGTATATGTCAGTTTTGACACTGTCAGTGACTCATGGTACGGGCTCTGTACTTTTAATACTTATGCTCTATAAAACACTTTTCCATACAACCAAAGAGAATTAAGTAGATGCTTTTCCCTTGTCTCTGATACAACACAACTATGCCAAAATTCGCTTAAAATACACGAATGGTTTCTCCTAATAGGCAGTTTTTTGTTTTCGTTTGGTGAGCTACTCTTCTCTTCTAAAGTGTGCCAACCCTGGCTCCAGCTGATTTGGATCTATGTATCATAACTAACAAGCGTTGGCGCCACTATCTGATGGGCTGGGGTGCGCGTGCGCTCATTTTTATTTCCGCCTCTTATGACATCTACCCGTGATGTCATTTCGCGTAGGATATACTAGGCTAGAAGAGATATAGTATTCAAAACATTTCATTTTTTTAAATAGATATTTATCAGTTTAATTAGCAAAGCTACGTCGTAGCTGAAGGATTTTAAAAGGCAGTGGACACGTGGCACCCCTCGAGTTGGAAGTTTCCAAAGGCCTGCTTATCATCAGGTGGGACTCGAAATATACTTTGGTTACTGTCTAGTGGAGATACGAGCGTGATATAGAGTAAATGAATATTAGATTTTTAATTTACTTTTTCGTTGTTACTCAGCCACTGATTCGCAATGAAGGCTATTACTTTGCGAACGGCTAAATAGTGGAACTCAATTCCTGCAAATCTATTCGCAACCCACTATTACTTGGATATTTAAAAATTGTGAGTGAATAGACATTTTTTAGGTAAGCATGTCTAGACCGCATCGGCACTTACCATCAGCTGAGATTGTGCTGAAATGCTAAAGTGCTACGGAGACTATATACGAGGCTTTCATACAGCTACGACGGGGCCTACGGCGTAGCGCTTTTGTACAGCCAAAGGTTATAAACCATCAATAATATAGTATGCTATTGGTATGTTAAACATCAATGGTATGGTATATGGTAAACAAACTGCGGAGATTTAATTAAAGAATCGTTACAAGCAGATGAAGACTAAACAAATGTAATGAAAGTCCATTTTAACACTCCATTCACCACCTGACCTTGTTCCAACACGACAGAACATGTCACCAAAAGGAAACGCACGAGTTAACCTAAATCAGACAATAATACTGAAAACAAAAACGATATAAATGTACTAGCAAATCCATTGGAATTTCGAACTTGATACGTTGGGCATAAGTATTCAATTCGTTTCCAGTTTTTTGGTGGTTATGTTTAATGTTTTAAGTAAGTAAAAGTTGACAATGAACCTGGCAGGAAGCCAAACTCAGAGCTGATGTTTCCAACGCTATTTGAGCGCATTCGCTCAGGGAACTGTGTATACTTGTTACTAGGGATAGACGAGTATAACTTATTATTATGAGCCAGTGTTCAAACACTTCAACCACAAATTAGCTTGAACATTAAATTCAAGAATTCAAGACCGACAGATACGAGTTTTACTTAGGTATATATTTTTTAGATAGTTTTTATTAGATACCGGGTCGTTCTCGCATTTCGTGCAAATCGGTGTTTTCGGAAATTTACCAAAAATGTGGTGGCGTTTTCAAATATCTGTTAATGCAAGGTTGTAACATAGGGCCTAAAGTATATGTCTCTCCAATTAACAATTCTAAAAAGGTATGTATTTTCTTTATATGTACAATTAACACCCAATTTTTTCATTCATCTCTACATGTAACGCGTGAAGATATAACTTTGACCTACATTTTAACCTTAAGATACTACAAATAGAAAATTCGTTGTTTGTTCAATAAATGACTTATTTAGTTATGTTTTAAATCGTATAATATTAGAAGCTAGAAATAAATAATAAAAACTATACAGCCTTATAAGTGTATGGTTCAAGTAATTTCTTCATTACCGACGCGAGAAATAGATTAGCTATATTTTGCTATATAGCGAGGGTATATAGCGCCTACCGTCGATGCAACACATTGTTCGTCAGTCAGTTGGCCGCGTGATCTCGTAGCGGACGCCCGTGTGCCGCTGTTAGCGAAAATATATACGATCTCTCGGGTCGGGAAGGAGTGTGGTTCTCGTTAGTCTTCATCGCCATCGCATGATTTATACAGTAAGTAGCAAGTGTACATTATTATAATTATACGTAATGAAGTGTTTTAGTGTCGCCTTTCAGATGGTTTATTCTACAAAATTAAGGTCCGATGCCAACTGATGTAGGCGACAAAAACTTCCAAAACTTCATTCATATCGGTTTCATTCACTTCTTTTCCTTCCAATTTTACTGGGGAAGGTAATGAATGACTTAAGAAGGTAATGATCATATATTCGAGGCAATGCATTTAATGGAAAGAGGCTTAGTTATTATAAATATTACGTTGTTATAACATTTAAAACTGTATATGATAATAGGGGAGCCCAACCGGGGAGCCTTTGTAGTCTAAGATGGTCGAGCTTCACCGATATGTCTGACGGATGAAACTTACATATTATGAAAGAAAATATGTTCCTGAACATAAATAAATAGGGTTGCTTAAAGAAATATGGTCAAGACTATTTTTAATTATTTTTTGAAAAAAAAAATTTTTTTCTTCAAATTTCACCGATCTGTCTGACAAACGAAATAAGTTCCAATGGAAAGTATACAACTTGTACAATATAAATCAACTAGGTTGCCTATCTTTTTCCGGTCACTATTATGTGGTTATAGGGTTTCTTGCGAAAATCCGGTCACAAATAAGGGTTGCCAGGCTTTTAAATAAAATAAGAAGGGAAGACTATTAGCGATAACTCATAAACGGCTTAACTTATCAAGTTTGCTTTAATTTTGTTTTTATGAGTTTATTAAGCACTATTTTTATGATTTTTTTCATATTTTTTGGATCGATTTTTCAAAAGTTAGAAGGAATAACCGTTTTTTATTCTTTCTAAATTATTATTTCCGAAATGATTCACTTTATCAAAAAATGTTGTTTGCAAACTCCTATTTATTTTTAAAGACCTATCCAACGACACCCCACACTATAGGGTCAAAACGATAAAAAAAA
This sequence comes from Cydia amplana, assembly GCF_948474715.1. Taxonomy (NCBI): domain Eukaryota; kingdom Metazoa; phylum Arthropoda; class Insecta; order Lepidoptera; family Tortricidae; genus Cydia; species Cydia amplana. The sequence continues at coordinate 1,510,836 of NC_086083.1, read as the reverse complement.
ATTACATAGGTACAAAACGCGAATGATTTAAATATATTTGTCTATGCTAATTTTTGAAAATTTGAAAACTATGTTTTATGTGATATGGTGCGCAGATGATCAAACCGACTTAACAAACACTTGGGGTTAACAATCTCGACTTATAATAATGATAAGTAAATGGTAAATGTACCATCTAGCTTGAACATTATAAGTTGAGATTGTCAACTCCAAGTGTATGTCAAGTCGGTTTGATCATCTCCGCAGTGCTTAAGACACATGTTTTTAATATTGTTGATTTTAATTGGTGTTAATTTTCTTGAAATACAGTTTTTTTATGTTCGATTTCATAAGTTTGTTTCATTACCGTTCACTGATAAAATTACCATCTCGGCCGAATTCATTACCAGCGCGTAGTTCATTACCAGTAGCCTTATTAAATGAAAAGTAATAACGTTACAAAGGTGCCTTTAGCAGAAAAATGTTAATAAATGAATCCACAAATTGACGAAACTCAAAAGTTTACCATTTAAAAGAAAAATTACAAATCGAGAGAATCTCACCGATTTGCACGAAATGAGAGAATGACCCTAACCGCTGTTGCCCGCGACGTAATGAAAGTGAAACTCCCTCGGGCCGAAACGTATCAATTTCAAACCGCTTCATTCAGCGTTAACAAAAAATCACCGTTTCTGCTTGGGCAAAAATGCTTTAAATTATAAGTATGTCCGGATGTTCTCCTGTACAGGTCGCATTCTTAACCGATTCGAATCACGTTTAATTATCAAAAATGTAAAATTATAAAAAAAAAAAAAACAGAACTAGCACAACAAAAACATGGCGCTAGTGCAGGGTGGAGTTAGACGGGCTAGATAGGGCTACACCGTCATTGAGACCGACGAAATGTTGGATGGGTTTTAATTTGTGCCGTGTCCCACGGATACACATGCTGGTGGCTCGGATTATCGAAATCATAATTTTGGATCTTAGCCAACCCATTACTACGCTAAGGGATCTGTCCCAACGGTCAGCGATGGCTTCACCGAGATGTTTGATGAAGGTGATGTTTCTTAACCGATTCTGGTGAAATTTTGTAAGCAGGTTTGATAGTTAAGTACCTATGTAGATTTTTTTGTCGTTTCTTTTTGAAAAATATTTATAATAGCGATATTAGTCACAAACGACTTAAATGCCATTAGGGTCCATGGCGCTAAAGACTATTGTGAATTTTCTGTGGTTTTAGGTTTTCAACTTAATTTTAAAATATCTGGGTGACCGAGCTTCGCTCGGAAAACATATAATAACTCGGAAATGCGCGTTTTCCCAAAGATAAGACCTAGCTAGATCGATTTTTCGCCCCCGAAAACCCCTATATACCAAATTTCATCGAAATCGTTAGAGCCGTTTCCGAGATCCCCGAAATATATATATATATATATATATATATAAATAAATAAATAAATAAACAAGAATTGCTCGTTTAAAGGTATTCGATTAATAAACATATCGTGAAGTCTACAGCTCACAGAGCACCTAGTAGATAAACTGATCCACTTTCAAAACATGGGAAATATAAGGTATTTTAAATAACAATTCTGAAAATTTTGTTCTAAACGGTGCATAGATGTATTATTTTTAAAGATGGAGCGTAAGCCACCTGTCACCGTAGCCTCACACACACAGACACATTTTATGTACGATTTACAATGAGGAACCAGAGGCATGTGGCCACGACGATAAAGTCATATCGATAAACTATACGGCCTTTTTACAATTTAAATTTTACTTGAAAGGATCTAAACTATCTAAAATGAACAGATAACTATTATAACATTAATTTAGAAGTTCTTTACTTATAAGTTGCTCTTAATTATGACCCCGTTATAATTATTTGAATTATTGTCTAAAGGAGGCATGGAACGCCACATATATGTATAAATGTTACATTAAAACCAAATAAAATATGTTTTTCGCAATAATAGAGTTTATTATTATATTATAAAATTTATAAAGTATTCATTATCCATTAGCATTTCCGGTTGTTTATTTTTAGTGAAGATATCGAAGCTTCAATTAATCGCTATTACGTTCCGCTGTGTAGAGAGTATCGATATATAACATGATTAAAATCGACAAATCTACATCCCTAGAAACGTGCAATAAACTCACACATACACATTTTAACGCACACATACACAGCTTGCCCACCACCAAAATGGCTACGGCTTGACAGATAAATTTTGTACTGAGAACCGAGAACGTTGGGGCCTTGAAACGGTGGGCAGCTATAATATTTATTGCTACATTTTCTGTAAATTCCATTCTAATCGATAAATGTACTAACTTACTGAATTTCATGAATTATCTGTTTTATTGGCTTATGTGGAATGTCCAAGTATTCAGACTAACGCATATTTATAATTTTACTCACGCAAATGGTTGGTTCCTGGAATTTAACCGATAAACTTTATGACTGAGATTTACAGGCAATAAATATTGATAACACTTAGGTTCCTACATATAAAGGTTTGATATTATTTGCTCTTAAATTTGATGGGCTTTAAATTTTAAATCAATGTTATGTTTCAAATGAATGATAAAATGAGACTCCATAGTCCGTTTTTTTCCAGTTTTTCTCTTAAGGGGCCCACTGATTAACAGTCCGCCGGCCGGTATCGGCCTGTCAGTTAGAACAAAAAGTTGGCAGTTCCGAACAACTGACAGGCCGATACCGTCCGGCGGACTGTTAATCAGTGGGCCCCTTTACACTAAGTATCTGACATTAATTAACTTATTTCAGACGCACCAATTGCAGATCAAAATTACCCCGGTTTTGAAGTTACCAATGCACCTTGCATTATTTTTATGGTTTAGTCGAAAATAAAGTTTAAATCAGATTAAATTAAAGACGTTTTATTCAACTCTCATTCAGCCTCAGTAATATCATGTAGTAGTGTTCTATAAAAAGCCGTATCACTCAGGCAAGTCTGTCATCAGCGCCTGGCTTGTGCGAACTGCCCACTCCTCAACACTTCTGCGCCGCAGGTACATTTGGGGAATCGCATTCATTTTTGTTTACTTTATTGAAATGTTTGCTTGGGCGTTGTATGTATGAATAGGCGTCTTATAAAAATATCAGATTTTTTCTTAATAAATAAGTGGTAATGATGTGGTATCGATAAAGCTAAGCACAATACATCTAAAACCATTAAACGAGCAATTCTTGTATATTTATTTATTTATATGTATATATATTTCGGGGATCTCGGAAACGGTAAGTAATTGAATTTTATTGTCATTGCTTTAGGCCGGTTTTAAAGTTTAATAATAAAACTTGGTTTTTACATTATGAATAAAGGTAAGAAACTTATAGAAACCACATAAATAAATGCCTTTACTTTATCACTTCGCACCTCGGTTTTACATAAATAGTTCACGTTTACAAGTCTAGCCTAGACCTAGACGGGACTAAAATAGATATTATCCGTTTTCAGTTCAATATGTATAATAAAAATCTCAACTAAACAAACGTTATTTATTACATCATACACATTTGAACGTATGTATAACATAAATTACAAGTAGGTCAAATTCAAATAAACAAAACATTTGATTTACATTTAGATGCATAAATAATCTTTTTCATCCATCCATAGTCCAATGCATCGGATGCAGATTGGATGTGCCAAACGTAGAGGGAATATTACCTAAATCAAATGGCGTTGGGGGATAAGTGGTTATGGCCAAGCTAGTGATTGGTTGCAGGTAACCACCTTCAATGAGTTGGTAACACTCAAAGACACTTCTGGCTAATATTATTTAAAACAGAAGTAGGCGGGCTACGCTCAGCAGCACATGATGAAAACCGCTGAATGCGATGCATGTATTTACGAGTATTCAAAGCAGTTTTCATTTCTTGACTTCTCACGTTTAATACAATCGTTCGCCATCAAAAGGCGCTCCATCCAGCTCCGGTTGCCGCACACCTTCCGGGGGGTATCCCCAGCGCGGCCGGCAACCGTTGTGCGCGTGGTAGCGGGGCAGGCGGTTGTCGCGGACCATTTCATACGCTAGCCGCGCTACGCCGTTCTGGTAGTCGCTGATGCCGGTTTTCCAGAGGGAGGGCCGAACGTAGCCTAATACTGGAAGTTAAATATTAATGTTAGAAGCTAACAAAAGTAATTTTTGGAAAGAAAGTATGAGGAGGTACAAAATTGCTTGCAATTTCTGCAAAACTTGGCAGCAATTTCAACACCTGCACTTCTTAGAAGCACCTACTTGATTTTTACAGTTAAGGAAAACACTGTAAATGTGCCTAAATAGCATGTGATTCAATGCTAATTTTGAGTTTATTTTCTCAGCATTTTTAATGATAAATATTTAAAAATAACGTATGTACTTTTGGATTTGTATGTCAGTAGCAAAGCAAACACGTATATGGTCAAACAAGTGTGATAGAAAGGAAAATTAAAGTGTCAAATAGACTACAAAAGAGGTAAAGAAATTGCTACGAACATTATCTTCTCTTATTGTTTTGCATATCCAACGTTACAGTAAAACGAAGGTATAAAAGAGTAATAATACGAATAATGTTTACACGCCTTTGTTTTCTTTATCGATATTATCGCGTCAATATCGCGGATAATTTACATTACGCTCATGAAATTGAGATCACGCGTTGATTTACGTCAAGGAAATCTGGCGTATGTTTATTTTCATTACATTGTAACGATGATTGTTCATCACTCACCTCGTGCCTCGGGCCGCACAACAAATTGATACATCATTTAAATCGTTGACACCATTTCAAATAAATTTAATGGCTTAATAACGAATGCGTTGAGCTTTTTATGACAATTTTCAAGGGATCAGAATAACACTAAATAAGGTTTTCAAAGCTAAACAATGTTTATGTGACAATTTCTTTAGGTACATAAACTTGGTGTGAAGAAAGTTTCAAGTACCTATAACCCAAGACTCATTTGAATCTGCAATTCTATTCGAATTCCAAACCGTATTTAGTTAAATTGTTCTCCTATCTATGCATCGTTGTAAACTTTACTTGCTTAGAAATGTTTAGCTAACTATATGTATCCATAACGTAAATGCGAAAGTGCGAAAATGCGACAAATTCAATTCGAAGAAAGCTTAGCCCTGGGGATGGACAAAGGAAAAGCTAATAGGTAGGTACTTTAATTTTGGGAATCCACCCGCTAGGTGGGAAGAAAGGGAATTGACAACAATGCTGAATCTCACGCGAGCGGATCCACAAGCTAGTTCTATATATCACGCACATGGCCACTTGTCGCTAACTGAAGAATTAAGTGAAGTAGAAGCTTATTTAACCCCTTAAACCCCACGCCTGTCTTGTGCAGTGCGTCATCGTGAACCTTGTCGAAACACGAAGGTTGATACTGGGCTGTAGCTGACGTCTTTGGCGTTAAAAATGTTAAGTAAACCTGAAGTTTAAAAGAGCTACAGTACTTCTCAAATGCGTCGGGAGCGGCTCTAGCGTGGGTTTGTCCATGTCCTGTTCATACAGATCCTTGGCCATCTTCATGACCTCCGTGTCCTTGAGAGCTAGCTTGGCGGCTGGTGGCGGGGGCGCAACTTCCCCCTCCTTCCCCTTCTCAAGCTCGCTGCAGAGGGGGAGCTTCTTTACGCGCGAGACGAACGGCCGCGTGGCGATTTCTGATTGGTTTCAATGACTGATTACCTATTACAGTTTTGAATGATTCACGGTTAGTTTCACTCACTGACAATCCAACCTCTAGACTGAGCTTAGGCCAATTCTTTCATGAAACCGATGCTGCCAAGAATACGGGGGTGCGGGGGGACGAGGTGAGCGAATCCCGTGCCGTGATTGGTCCGTTCAAAGACACGGACCAATCACGGCACGGGATTGACTCGAAGATGGAGTAACGCTACCGTATGTGTGGCAGAGGGGGTAGCGCGACTATGCTATGTCTAGAGGTTGGATTGTCTGTGGTTTCACTAGACTTATATCGACCGGGATATCGGAACATCGAAATATCGGGAGCTCGAAAACAATACAAAGGTAATCACGGTTCATATCCCGGTCTTTATATAAGTCTAGTGATTACCTAGATGCAAATGGTGATAGAAACTTTTCGTCTGCAATGGCGTCTCAGTGGTCGCGCTGAAGGCTAACAAAAGTATAGCTCGAGTCGATTCACTGTTACAGAATCCCGCTCCGTCACGCTCCGTGATTGTTACGCCATTTAAGGTTCTAAGCTATTTGGACATTCCATAGCGTAACTATGGAAGAACTCATTTAGCTAGGGCCCTTAATGGCGTAATAATCCCGTGTGGTGACTGTGCCTACTTAGTATAAGAAAACATACTCTACTTACACGAATGTTTCATAGTTTATTTCTTTGACTCACCCGGGTCAAGATGGCCGCAGTAGTCATTGAAGTAAGTGGACCGTCCTCGTAGACTCTTCATCGTCTCCTTAATGAAAGCCTCGATTTCTTCATCACTCCACACTCTCTGAAATCATGCAGAATTGAAACTAAGTAGGTATTAAAATCGGTAGTTGTGTAACTAATTAGTACCGGGCAATAATTAAGAGCGACTGGTATTTCACCTTCAAAGTTCAAACAGGGCAAGTAATCTAAATGTTCCTGACTCCATTTAATCATCTAATAACTTCAGGTGACTATTGCTATTTTTTAGTCAGTATGCTTACAAAGCTCTTACTTTCTATTTGATATGGTGGGCTTAAGTTAGTTTGTTTAGTTCAAAAACTGGTGTCCATTGCCTACCTCTTCAGACCCGCCCTTTTTAGGATCCAACCATTTTCCTTCGAGCTTCGCCCACCGCGCTTCTGGACGACACCTGTAAATAGTTCAAACTTAATTAGGTACATACTCTTAGGCTTAAGTTTTGGGTACTTACATAATGATACTTAAAGGTTAAAAATATACACCTGTTATTATGTACTTACATTTTAGTCTTTCTGATAGGCTTCGCGCGGTACTCATCGAAATATTCCGTTAGGAAAGACATTTTCACTCACAATTTGACATAAAACATGTAAAAACGAATTAAATTATTGCGTAATTAATCTAACCATTGAATCTAACCGTAAACCAGACGTTCGAAGTCATAATATTATTATGTCTTTTGATTATGTCACTATTCACAAAGGTATACAAAAGAGGCTGAATATTATAACGCAAAAGTTTTTGATCGATATCATATCGGTATTTTACTCGTATCTAAGTAGTTGTTAAGTGTAGCCATAGAGAAATATAGTAAGACAAGAGTGCTCATTCCATACATCAGTTCAGACTATTAAGTAATTTCAGTTTGATTTCAGTGTCTACGTCTAGCATCGAGTAGCGGAACTATCAGTGCTGCTACATCTATTGTCAAGTAGCAGTACTGATAGTTTCGCTACTCGATGCTAGATGCTAATAGTCTTTTTGGTACTAAAACTGATGTATGGAGTGAGCACTCTATGTATTTTTTTCTCTATGGTGAAGCTATTTATTGGGTTGGCTTTACAGTTTATATCTCAGTCACAACACAACTAAAACAAGTCTTCCTTTCTTAAAAGAGTCCAGCAAGTTCGGCCGAATCGTCCGGACGTCCGGAGTTCCAAGTCATATTGGAAATTCACCAGTTACGTTGTACTACCCATACCCTACTAATTTTGACCCGGTAGCCGTTTGAGAAGTGTAATTAACGCTCTTAGGGCCACCCCACATCTAGCGTCTTTCGAGCGTCGGCGTCTACAACTCTATGGCCGCCCGTCGACGCAACGTCGACGCAACGTCTTTTCCATAGCGCTGACCAGACGCCGACGCTCGAAAGACGCTAGATGTGGGGTGGCCCTTACGGTAGATTTCGCTCGGGTCCCCTTGACCCATATGGTGGAAAGATTTGCCGGCTATGGATGAGGTCTTGGTGGCTCAGATGGCAAAGCGCTGGAGTATCGATCCAGAGGCCGTGAGTTCAAGTCTCACCCAAGACAGTAATTTTTCCACTGTTAAATTTATTCTAAGCTTAATAGCATCGTTCGCAGACGTTTCTGCTTGTTAAAAATTAAAACAAGTGATTAATAAAGAGAGAGGCAGACACCAGGCGGTCTTATCGCTAAAGAGCGATCTCTTCCAAACAACCTTTGGGTAGGTAGCGGAAAGACGGAAACAGAGAAATAATCGAAAAAGTAGTGTTGCAAAAACGTTACGTTACGTTAGCATATTTTTATGATTTACGATGCAATTTCTACAGATTGCGATTCCGCAATTCGGATGCGGTCGGTAGCGCGGCGGCCTGCGACAGTAATGGCACGACACGAGTTTTTCTTGAACTTTACCTTCGTAATATAGTTCGTAATAAGCAGCGTTGTCGCGGTTTTGCATGTTGCACGATTATGACACAGGCGTGTTCAACATTTTATTTTTTACGTATACCGATTAGGATTTAGGTAGTATAATTATAGGGTTATATTTGTAATGATTAATTCGTCATTTTTCCAGTCATGTATTAGTACGACTTAATATAGCGAACTATCAAAAGATTCAAGACCATGTCCTATAACCTACATAACACCTATATTTTACCTACATAATAAAAAATACAGAACACGAAGGGTACATATTATATGAAGCAGTTTCTTAAAAGATTATTTAATCCCTATTGTGTTCATGTGGCGATGTGGGGTCACAATTTGACAATAAAAGTATGAAGTTTAGTTATTGAATTTTGCGCTAGATGTCGCTTTACCGTCCGCGTCACATTTGTACATCGCGGTGTTAAGATTTTTCTCGGAAACATGGGGTCGCGCGGATTTCTCTTTTGACGTTACTCTGGTTTCCCTTCAAAACGAATAAATCTTTCGCCTTTTACTAAAGATTTCCGTGGAGGGGAACACTCAAATGAGTCTTACTCAATTTTTGACGCCCTGCGCAAGCGGGGCTTATAAATCCTTTAAATTAGAGAGCCTAATAAAAAATAATTATCTGGTATTGGAAAGGTGCGAAGTCGGTGGAGGGGGAAGTGGCGCTGATCGTCACAAACACAGGTAATCTTATGGAATGGCCGCCATTAGTACTAGCGGCAGCCGCTTGAACTAATTTTACTCCATAAGATTTAACGTAGAAAGTCTGCCAAAATGAGGGCAGCACCAGTCGTGCACCTAGCGAATAAATAAGCCGATTTATTTATACCTGTGGATGTGAATTAGTTTGGGCTGCATCATGCTACAGACGTTCAATAAAGGCAAAGGCTGTGCTATTTTCGGTAAAAAACAATGATCCCATCATTTATCTAACAGTTAAATAATTATTAATTTAATTTATAAATAAAGCATAATTTTTAGGGTTCCGTACCCAAAGGGTAAAAACGGGACCCTATTACTAAGACTCCGCTGTCCGTCCGTCCGTCCATCCGTCCGACCGTCCGTCCGTCTGTCACCAGGCTGTATCTCACGAACCGTGATAGCTATAGACAGTTGAAATTTTCAGATGATGTATTTCTGTTGCCGCTATAACAACAAATACTAAAAACAGAATAAAATAAAGATTTAAGTGGGGCTCTCATACAACAAACGTGATTTTTGACCGAAGTTAAGCAACGTCGGGCGGGGTCAGTGTCAGTACTTGGATGGGTGACCGTTTTTTTGCTTGTTTTGCTCTATTTTTTGTTGATGGTGCGGAACCCTCCGTGCGCGAGTCCGACTCGCACTTGGCCGGTTTTACAGTTCTATTAAGAGAGATGTGACACTCCACACTTTTAGTTGTAGGACTTAATGATTGACCTTTAATGTGAAATGTAGGTAATTTATTTGGTGTTAAATAAAATTCATCTCTCTCACTCTCACAGCTGACTCCTACACATTAAATCGTACCTTTACATTTACAATGTAACACAATGGCTCGTTATTTTAATAAAAAAATGAATGGCAGCCGAAGGTTGTCGACGCCCGCAACTCTTTTCAGCGACCTCTCGTCCCCGTGACGTACCTACCATTTTTATATCGCGGCCCGCGGCTGACAAACCGACCGCAGCATACGTCAGCTCAGCGGGACCTTTTTACAAGCTTTTATTCCTATTTGATGATATGTAAGTCGGTCCAAATCTTGAAAGCTAAAGTAGATAGTAGACCCACTTATTGCCATTATTTGTTTAAGCCAAAACTTCACATACGTAGATACAGTCACGCTCCGTGATTGTTACGCCATTTAGGGTTCTAGCTAAATTGGACATGCCATAGCGTAAGTATGGAACTACCAATTTAGCTGGGACCCTAAATGGCGTAACAATCGCGGAGCGTGATGGTACATATAAGTTGGGTGACAATGCAATATTATGGCTGTGATTATGGTATATACATTCGTTCTCGAACTTTGTGTTAAAACAACGCAATCTCATTGTATTTAAATAATTACTACTTTTTCTACTCCAGCACTTAAATGTGTCAATTAAATGACTGACAGTGATATCTAAAGCAATGTCATTTGAATGCTTTGTCTATAGGCTCATAAGATGACTGCTAGCAGTCATCTTATGAGTATAATACAACTGCTTTATTTTTTTTAAAGATACAAGTTCCGATCATCTTGATTGAAAGAGGCATGTTTTCATTTACAATAATAACTCTTTTTTTTTTAAATAATAACTCAATTTTTTTTAAATAATAACTCTTTTTTTTTAATAATAACTCTTTTTTTTAATAATAACTCTTTTTTTTAATAATAACTCTTTTTTTTTTTTTTTTTTTTTGCCTCAGCTGTCATAGAAAAAGTAATGTATGCAACAGCTCATAATTGGTTCTTAAAATTCTCGGGTCTTTTTTTACAAAACTCGACTACGTCTCGTTTTGTAACTTCGACCCTTGAATTTTAAGAACCCTTATTATATCACTGTTGCATAAACTACTATTTTAGACGAGGTATAATCAGTAATCACACACTGAATACATAACATAACATCCATACTTAGTATTTACATTTCCCGCTAGATGTCGCTGTCCCGTCCGGGTCACATTTGTACATCGCGGAGTTAAGATTTCTCTCAGAACCATGGGGTCGCGCGGATATCTCTTTTAACGTTACTCTGGTTTCCCTTCAAAACGAATAAATCTTTCGCCTTTTACTAAAGATTTCCGTGGAGGGGAACACTCAAATGAGTCTTACTCAATTTTTGACGCCCTGCGCAAGCGGGGCTTATAAATCTATTGACGCTTTCACTGGGGTTGTGCACAAATCACGCGAGCGAGGTGTTTTCGACTACTTTTTGTCACGCTTCTATTTTTGTTTTTTAACAAATAAAAAAAGTTGAGTGCCAGGTATTAGAGTCGGACCAAAAAAAGTCTGCAGCGGATTTGATAGCCCACGCAGTGCAAGTGTTGTTTATAAGTCACAATTTCATAGAAGTTTGACGTTTAAAATAACACTTGCACTGCGTGAGCTATCAAATCCGCTGCAGACTTTTTTTGGTCTGACTCTAGTAAAGAGTAATGTCTTTCTAGCTGTAGATAATAATTCTCTTGAGATTTTTTTTTTACTCAATTTCACCCCATACAAAAAACTACTCGTCACATTTTTGGGGACAACGAAAATTATTTTGACCCAGGTACTAAACCCCCGTGTTTAGGTATTAGGTACAAACTCTTCCCTATTATGATTTACTTAAAAACCTAAAACATTGATTGCATTGATCCTCAAAAGTAGGTAGAATTTGCCGGTGTTGCCACACAAACGTGCACGCTGGCGTGTCGGCCGCGAGTAAATCACAGCGGCTCGTATTTTTAGCCGCTTTCTCGTAAACCGTATCTGCCGAAGGTCATTATCGACCGCTGATGCCGCAGTCAGCTTCCGTGCCTACATTATCGGTTAGGGTGCTATTCCACCTGTCCAATGTGCATTGCGTCTCACTCTCTCATTAAGCAAAATGTGAGACGCAAATGTCGCGAATACACATTGGACCAAGGAGTCGGATAGGTGAAACACCAACCTTATGGAGGGAATTAAACTTAGGCTTAGAAACGCACTGCGATTCATTACTTGCGGTTCAGAACCACGTGACCACATTTTAAGGCCATCTTATCAAAATTTCTCGAAAATCATTTTTTTGTTTTATGTATATGCCATATCGGCACAACCGAGGCTTGAACCCACGACTTTTTGACCCACCCACATACGACAGGTTAATAAAGACACTAACTATTTTTAGTCTGCTGTTAACTATGTTGATACTTGTTGTTATGACATTAGTGATTTTTAATGAAACCCTTATTATTTACTGTTGCTAACATAAACTTATATAATATTTAATTGCTTATTATTTATTTATTTTCTTACTTTATTATGAATTTGCTGTGGTTGTTTGTTGAAACATTTAATGTCATAATAGAATTTATTTATTGAATAATCATGTACCTATATTTTGCATGAATTTTTGTTTTGTTCACTAGGTTAACCTTTTCGACGCCGTGTCAAACACAAAAGCCGTCACGCTGACGCCACGTCACCAAAGTGGCAAAACTGAAATTGAACTTTATGTATATGCACGTAGGTCTATGTTGCTCTGTGGTCTGTGACCGATAATCTGTCTTTGGCGTTGAACCTACGGTGCGGATATATCGGTCATTGGCGTCCAAAAGGTTAATTATATACGAATATATTGAATATTCAAACACGACGTAAATTGTTCTTCAATAAATAAACTGAAACTGACTATACCAAGCTGCCAAGGACGGGACAATGGAACAATGGTACTGAAGTAAAAAACAATAAAAATACAAATATATTGTTTACTTTAGACATATAATTATTAACATTAAAACGAGTGCTTAACTTAACCGAAATTAAAAATAAGTGTACAAGACACAACGTCACTAGTGTGATTCAATTCATCGTCATAAAAGCTATGGCTAAAATAATCTCTTAATTACTTCTTATAGAAAAGGTCAGAGCAGTGACGATTTCAAGCAAAAGGTACTAGTCGGTAGTCAATAAGGAGCTATTTGTCGAAAATTCCATAAGTTGACCTTATTTACTTACGACGTGGTGTACCTTTTTTGGAATACGTCACATTTAATATACAGGGATACAGTATAGTACAGATTTTCTCTAATCAACAATATACAAATTTTGAACAATTATGTAAAACGTAAATCATACTGAATTTACTGAAAGAAATAGAGGTATTTCTGTAAACTTTATTTGAATGATTCCAATTCACAACCCTTAGGGCTTAGGTTAATTTATAGTAAGGATTTATGATATTAAATGCAATATTCTAATTCATACATTCAAATGATTTAAAACTTATAAAATGAAGTAACTAAGTTGAGAATACAATGTACTTGAATTGATGTTAGGGCGTTTCTATTCTAAGTTGTCCTCCAACTTGCATTTTAGATTTTGAATTTTTTATATTATTCCCACTCAGAATCACGAACTCTTTCACTCCTAATACGATAAAAAAACTGTCCCCAAAATTGTATACATTTTTATTTGTCCGTTTTGTTTCGGTCATAAAAGGCTGTATTGAAAATTTAACCGAATGGATCAAAAAATTGGCGACATTTTTTTCCTCTGTAAATATGGAAAGAGCTCGGTAAATAGAATTAATATGAAAATTCCCAATTCTTACACAAAAGTTAGGGTGACATTGGTGACAACTTTGTATATAAATACACACTAGCCTGCACACTAAGGCCACACATGTGACATTCGACTAACCTATTATTATTTATTATTAACTGGATGCACGCATGGGAAACATAATTTTAAAGATTGTTCGGCCGTACATCACTTTTAGGATTGTCAGGGCTTCTTGAGCAGTCATTCCGAATAGTTTAGAAATATTTATAGTAAGTCATACCACAGAATAAATAACAGTACTAGGTACAGAAGGTTCACTCTCCAACAAAACGCGTCTATTACGACAGATATGACCGCTAGGTGGCGCAAGCGCGAGCAGGCGTCCGTTCCGTAGCGGTGCGCGGCAACTACTATGGACATCAAAATTGATGTGGGCCGCATGTACTTGTTGCGACGCGACGAAATCGCGGAGTGAGCCACGCCTGGTCATACATACATTTAAAAATATCTAAGTTTCATTATTTGTGTATTAAATTCTACAATCAATAATTCTTTGAAAAATACTAACGTTAAAGGCCAGAGCGGCCATCGACTGCGTGTGCATAACCGCGCACGCACACGTCACGCAAGCGGTGTGCCGTCTCTCATAAGGATCTGTATATTACAACGCTCACGGCACGTTAAGGCACACGCATTCGGTGTGCACAGCCCTTTCCAATTAAATCCAAAACATATTGAACAATGAGATAAAACACATGAATTTAATGATAGAAGTTAATGTATAGAGCTAACAATATTTATAGTTCATGTAAAACCGACATTCGCTATATGATAAAATAATGTAATACGCAATTGATTTTGATATTTGATTCTAAAACTTTCGGCGGAAGCCTTTACATATGTACAAGAGGAAACCATACGCGAGAGCTAGTTGATACGAGCAGCAGTTCATACGATTCCTTATGTATAAAACTAGTTAAGACATAGCCAACACATTTACATTTATTTTATAGGTCAATAACACGTTGCATTTAGTCAACATACTAATAGCAAAGATTTATTGTATAAGATGTGGTCTAAGAAAAATCGTGCCTCCAAGTTTGACAGCTGAAAAAGATGGCGCTGTATGGCACCATATTTTGTGGCACCTCAATTGTCAATGTCAATTTGTGTCAACCGCAAATTTACAGAGCCGTACAGTAAGTACCATCTAGATAAACTGTCAAATTATAAGTACAATGTCTTGGATTTTATATATATCTAAAAAAACAATGAATCTTTGCTAACTTTAACCGTGGGTAGATCATATTTCGTTGCAAAAAAGATTTGTCATTTATCTGTATCAACTATGCTACATATATTCTTGGCGACTGCCCGTATCGCCACCCTGAAGCCTATTAGACTACGAGATACTTACAAGTCCACGTTTCATTATGAACGACGGACTTAAACAACTGAAGACCACTCATTCTTAAATGATTTATTTAGTAAACAAACTTCTGAACTCATACAGAATCTTATCGAAAAATTAGAATTTCGTTTCCATTCCCAAAAGTTCAAGAAATTTAATTATTTCTATTATTTAATTATTATTATCTTTATTGCACAATACTGGTAAGCTATTAATATAAGCCTCGTTTTTTGTAAAACACTTCTCAGACTTTCTTGGTATTCAGAATAGATTTGTGTTGTATTCAGAAGCAGGTGAATGTTTTCGATGAATTATTTGTATGACTTTAAAGTCATTTCAGCAGCTCATTGACTATATGTTTGTTAACCAAATAAGGCATGTAAGAATAAGGGCTTTGGTCCAAAGCCGGATTAACCGACCGGCAGACTGCGACAACTCCTAACTAAACGAGTCATAGACTAAAGAAATATATAATTAATTGCAATGAGAAAAGTTTACACTCAGTGTGAAGGTGGGATTCCACGGATTCCTTCAATTACCGCCCTCTAGGGAACCGCGCCATTTTGTTTACATAGACGACTTTCTACTGACGTCATTTCGCCGCTGCATAAAGCTTTGGATTCCTCCGAAAACGGTGCCCGTCATATAGCGGCCGCAAAAGACGGCCGTCTTTACGGTGGCGACATGTGGAAAGTACCACGGCGTCATAACACACCGTCATCCACCAAGGTCAAAGCGGCAAATTTCAAAAATGTAGGCGCGTAGGGATAACTTCCCAAAGAAAATTTGAATTTCGCGCATTTTCCTACTGACAAGATTTGCTTGATCATCTATAATTTACTTGGAGGATGAAATATCATCAGAAGAGGAAAATAATCGTAGTACGGAATCATTTATTCAAATCTCGTGTCATTTATTCAAAATGGCGTCACCGCTATCTAATAAAACGTTCACGAAACTATCGACACCGTCATGACGGCCGTCATCTTACGTTACGTTGACAATAGTAGTTAACGAAGTTGTCGCGGGCCGTACTATTGTTAATATTGATGTCTTTATCAGAGATTGTCGTTTGTCAATATTACATACAAAATAGCCAGGAAGACTCGCGGGCCGCGAGTGACAGGTTCACGGGCCGCAAGTTTCCGACCGCTGCTTTAGGTCAGCGGTCGGCAACCTTTTAGCAGCCAAGGGCCACATAGTAGTTAACGAAGTTGTCGCGGGCCGTACTATTGTTAATATTGATGTCTTTATCAGAGATTGTCGTTTGTCAATATTACATAGAAAATAGCCAGGGCGGTTCGCGGGCCGCAAGTGATAGGTTTCCGACCGCTGCTTTAGGGCAGTTTAGGGTATCAAAAATAAACTCTGCATTAAGTCGCAAGCTCCGTGGTGTTGGTAATCATCATTGGCCTTTACATCCTTTTCAGGTGTTTATTACAGCTGTTGTGTATTTGTGTGTGTGTAAAGTGTCATTCAATAGAACTTGCTAACTATGTAAACAAAAGTCACTAGTAATTTGACATTCAGTGTCAATTTTAGTATGGCGATTTGTTTACATAGTTAGCAAGTTCTATTGAATGACACTTTATTTGTGTGTGTGCTGCTGTGGTGTTGATAAAAGTCTACGAATTCCATATTTGTTTAGTCTACACGTAATGCCGGAACCACACTTCGCTATGCGTTATTTGTTATGCGCGTTATTCGGCCGCATACGACGAAGTGTGGAGGGTTCATTCGTCTATATTTGCTATATTTGCCCGCATAACGCATAAGCGCGAATAGCAAATACGCCTATCCGTCCACCTTTCGCTTTTTTGACACACTTTAAAGGACACGAATAAGCCGAATATGCGTCTCGACTGTCCACACTTCGTTCACTCATTCACTCGCTTACGCTGTTCAAAGTCAAAACGCACCACATATGTTTGGCACACCGGCACCAAGTTTGGCACACCGGCACGAAGTTTGGATGCCGTGTTTGTTGTTCGCTCACATAACAAATATTTGAGCGAATACAGCGTAGTCGCATAACAAATAACGCATAGCGAAGTGTGGTTCCGGCATAACGTACGTTAGTTCCCGCCACAGACAATCCAACCTCTAGACATAGCATAGTCGCGCTACCCCGTCTGCCACACGTACGGTAGCGTTACTCCATTTTCGAGTCAATCCCGTGCCGTGATCGGTCCATGTCTTTGAACGGACCAATCACGGCACGGGATTCGCTCACCTCGTCCCCCCGCACCCCCGTATTTTTGGCAGCATCGGTTTCATGAAAGAATTGGCCTAAGCTCAGTCTAAAGGTTGGATAGTCAGTGCTCGAGGTTAACCGGTTAAACCTGGAGTTACCATGGTTACCAGTACAATTTGACACAGGGTTAGTGGTTTAACCGCTTACCCCGGTTTGGTGCAAGTGGCCCTTAGGGTATCAAAAATAAACTCTGCATTAAGTCGCAAGCTCCGTGGTGTTGGTAATCATCATTGGCCTTTACATCCTTTTCAGGTGTTTATTACAGCTGTTGTGTATTTGTGTGTGTGTGTGTGTGTGTAAAGTGTCATTCAATAGAACTAGCTAACTATGTAAACAAAAGTCACTAGTAATTTGACATTCAGGCCCACTTGCACCATTCCACTAACCCGGGGTTAAGCGGTTAGACCGTTAACCTATTGTCAAATTGTACTGGTAACCATGGAAACTCCAGGTTTAATCGATTAACCCCGGGTTAGTAGAATGGTGCAAGTGGGCCTCAGTGTCAATTTTAGTATGGCGGTTTGTCTACATAGTTAGCAAGTTCTATTGAATGACACTTTATTTGTGTGTGTGCTGCTGTGGTGTTGATAAAAGTCTACGAATTCCATATTTGTTTAGTCTACACGTACGTTAGTTGTTGCAGCGGTGTGTGCGTGCGCGGCTAGAAGCGCGCGCGTATGTAGACGGCGGCGACGTCGTGGTTGGCGTAGCCGAGGCGCTTGGCGTGCTTGAAGATCTCGTTGGTGGTGGCGGAGAGGGGCAGCGACTGCTCCAGCGCGTCGCCCAGCGCCAGCGCCAGCTTCAGGTCCTTCTGCATGTGCGAGAGCGGCTGGTGCGTCGAGTACGATGACTCGATCATTGCTGGAAATTATATTTTAATTAGCCTATTGGTGTGTCCCACTGCTGGGCAAAGGCCTCCCCTCTTTCCCGCCACTTGACTCTGTCCAATGCACACTCCCGCCACTCCACACAGAATGCATCAAGGTTGTCCCGCCATCTCCGTTTGGGTCTTCCTTTGCCCCGAGATCCATCCTGTGGGATTTATTTTTCTTACTAATCGAAAAGAAAAGAAAGATTTGCTGGCTATGGATGAGGTCTTGGTGGCTCAGATGGCAGAGCGCTGGAGTATCGATCCAGAGGCCGTGAGTTCAGGTCTCACCCGAGACAGTAATTTCTCCACTTTTAAATTTATTCTAAGCTTAATAGCATCATTTCTGCTAAAAATTAAAATTACTATGTAATCGAACGACGGCAAAATAACAAGAAAAGAATAACTAATTTATTGTAGATTATTCGATTTTTCTCATAGATACAATTGTTCAGATGATATGGTTAAACATCCTTACTTTTAAAGTCAGATCAGCTTTTTCAGCCCAGCTCGATCAGCTAAGACCAAACCTTCCGCTAATACTAATAGTACTTTATCTACCTCTACCCTTAAGGATGAGATGTGGACTAGCCAGCGGAGTCAGAGCGAGTACGTCGAGTAGATCGGCCTGGTTGAGGCCAGCCCGGTCAGCTAAAGCCAAACCTTCTCCTAATGCGCATAGTCTACTATATCTACCTCTGCCCTTGAGGATGAGATGTGGACTAGCCAGCGGAGTCAGAGCGAGTACGTCGAGTAGATCGGCCTGGTTGAGGCCAGCCCGGTCAGCTAAGGCCAGGCCTTCCGCTAGCGCTGCCAGCGACACTCCGCCCACCACTTGTAGCACGGAGTTCATTTTCGCAGCGTTGCCGATATCACCTGGAATGGAGGAGTAGAAATTTACGGTACCGTTTATAATAACCTAGACCATAGCATAGAGAAAAAAATACATAGAGTGCTCACTCCATACATCAGTTTTAGTACCAAAAAGACTATTAGCATCTAGCATCGAGTAGCGGAACTATCAGTACTGCTACTTGACAATAGATGTAGCACCGACCGGAAAGTCTTATGTTGTTGAGAATTAGACTTTCCGGTCGGTGCTACATCTATTGTCAAGTAGCAGTACTGATAATTCCGCTACTCGATGCTAGATGTCGACTATGAAAATAATAGTCTTTTTGGTACCAAAACTGATGTATGGAGTGAGCAATCTATGTATTTTTCTCTCTATGCCTAGACAGTAAGATGATGAGAGAAGATCGGAAGACAAGCAAATATTCGTAATAAATGAAATGAAACTAAAATTCTATAAAATATGAATTGATTATTTACTTTAAAAACGGGTATTTTGTAGAGTTAACACTGTAAAAATAAACGGCGTTATTTATAAACGTCTGCTAAGTTAATCAGCTGATCATCGTTTGTCCCTCTCTATGACATAACGACAGATAGGGACAAACGACGATGATCAACTGATTAAGTTAGCAGCCGTTTATGAATAACGCCAAAAATTGTTATCAACTTGACAGCATGATAGTCTGTTTTGGCAAAGGTGATAAAAGGAGACATTTTATGTATAGCTGGTCAAGCAAATCTTGTCAGAAAAAAAAGGCGCGAAATTAAAATTTTCTATGGGACGATATCCCTTCGCGCCTAATTTTTTCAAATTTGCCATCTTTTTCTACTGACAAGATCTGCTTGACCAGCTATATTATCATGTGGATAAATGGGACCATTATACGCCCCTTATTTATTTTATTTGTCTTGAGCGTATCATGTTTTACATATGTATAAGTGTAACATAATATGGGGCAACATGTCAACATTACTGTTGTTATAACTATACTCAGGATGTCATTGGAGAATTATGAAACTGTTGAATATTATCCCATACGTTTACACTTAACCGAAACATCAAACAATATATAAATTAACATGCACACTTAAAATAAACTTAGAATAGGCTCTCGGCATTGCCCGCTAACAGTGAAAAAGAAAACGAAATTTTATTCTACAACTATGAAATGAAAATGTAAATGAAAATGACTAGAAAAATCTATTTGATACCGCACTGTCGACTAAATTCAATAAAGCGTAATTTCCGGAAAACTTATTAATACTATAACATGTTTAACAGCATTTAATATGCAGCATGTATATGTATTACCTTCGTATGATTATATGCATACATCCTCAGGTCAAGAAATATTTTAACCCTTAAATACATGATTTTTTCGTTTTGCCCGAAATTAATATATATATCACATAATTGTTTGCCGTTTCTAGGAAAAATAGTAAAAAAAATATCATCGATTTTCACTGGGAAATCAGTGTTAAAAGTTGCATAGTCTAAATCATATTTTTGGAAATATATAGCTATTAGTAAGGGGTATAGGAAAAATCTTAACTGCCAACAGAAAGGTACACTATTTGTGATGTTCCTATGATAAAATTTGTAAATATAAAATAATTACAAACCCCGAAAAATGTGCCCAAAATCACATACTAAAAATCATCAACTTCCAGGTTTTTCCAAGTTTTCCGACATTTCGTCTATAAACAAATGTAACTTTTATAAATTAAAGTACTGCGTAAATTTATGTAATAATTCGGAAAATTTATTAGTTTTACTATTGAAATAATATACAAGAACAAATAGAATTTGTTTAATAATGCATAACATTTGATGTTTATGTTGTGTGTATAAATGCATCACTATGCATTTAAGGGTTAAAATGTTCAAAAGTATTTCTTGTGGCGGATGTTGCTACGCGCCCCTAAAGAGCCTCTCTTGCTAAGTATTAGTCGATAATAGACTCATCATTTTCATCTTCCTCGCTTCGTCCCGGCATTTTGCCACGGCTCATGGCAGCCTGGGGTCCGCTTGGCAACTAATCCCAAGAATTGGCGTAGACACTAAATTTTGCGACTGCCATCTGACCTTTCAACCCAGAGGGTAAACTAGGCCTCATTCACGTTTTCCTTCACCGAAAAGCCGCTGGTAAATATCAAATGATATTTTGTACCAGGGATGTTGCGAATATCCGCATCCGCAACCGCGGAACTTCCGCATTATTTTCAACATCCGCATCCGCATCCGCATAAAATCGATGCGGATTTAATGCGGATGTGGAACAGTTCGGTACAGGAACGTCTTAGCATCGGCGTAAGTGCTAGACTGCTAGGTAATTTAGTCATTAGCCAAAAAAACCTATTAGAAATTAGCAGTCAATCGTGAGTGGGACTTAACGTACGGAACCCTTGGAACGCGAGTTCGACTCGCACTTGGTAGGTTTTTTTAAATAATAAAAATTACTAAAATCTAATATTTGACGTTTTTTATGTACCTATCTTGACATCCGCATCCGCATCCGCGGATGTGAGCCTTTAAAAATCCGCATCCGCATCCGCGGATGTCAAAAAATCGGCATCCGCAACATCCCTGTTTTGTACTAAGATCCGAAAAACTCATTGGTACGAGCCGAATTTCGAACGCGCGACCTCCGGATTGCATGTCGCACGCTTGAAATGAATTAAATCTTTGGCAATCGCAACATCCCTGATGTTGCGGATGCAGATTTTTTGACATCCGCGGATGCGGATGCGGATGCGGATATTTAAAGGCTCACATCCGCGGATGCGGATGCGGATGTCAAAATTAGGTACTTAGAAAACGTCAAATATTACATTTTTAGTATTTTTTTATTTAAAAAAAACGAAACGTTTAGTATTTGAGCAAGAATATAGGTGCGTTATATTTAATAAACAGTAACTTGGCCGACTTTTCTGGATCTAGACGATTTCGTTATAGGTAATGACGAAATTACCTAGCACTTACGCCGCCGCTAAGACGTTCCTGTACCGACTTGTTCGACATCCGCATCCGCATAAGCTCCGCATCGATTTTATGCGGATGCGGATGCAGATGCGGATGTTGAAAATAATGCGGAAGTTCCGCGGTTGCGGATGCGGATGTTCGCAACATCCCTGATCGCAACTAAAGTATTCAAAAGGTAAGCGGTGATTGTAAAGCACAGTGCGGCATCAAGCCGGTGAGCGGGCAAGCGCCTGAGCGCGCATCGGAGACGTGGACCACTACCGAGGTAGAAGGAGTTCTTGCTCATGGCCTTGAAGCAGGACTGGCAGTCGTCAAACAGCGGGCGGTCGCCCGCCGCCAGCACGATCAGGGTGCCTTCCTCCGCTTGAGTCTTTGAGCCTTGGATCTGGAATTACAAGAGTTTGAGGGTTAAAAACATTTTATTCACAACGCAGGCTTCGTCCGGTGGCCACAAATGCAAATCAGCAACATGCTTCGTCCCAAACACAACAGGCTTCGTCATTCTAAAATCTAAGTTAAACAATATAACCGTCACGAATCGTACCTGGCTCAAATGTCCCCATTACGCTGGCAGCGTTACCGCGTTTACATTTTATTTAATGTAAAGAAATGTTACATTTCACGTAATGAGTAAGTACAATGTAAACGAGTAGAAGTTATGGCGATTTGTGAGCGTCTACATAAATAGGTACTAGAGATGCAACGGATAGATGTTTGGCCGGATACCGGATACCGGATATCCGGCCTGAACCCTGGCCGAATATCCGGTATCCGGCCGCCGGATATTCGGCCGGCGGAACTATACCTAGATTTTGAGTTTTGCAAGTGCGCGTTGTGCTGTTTTCGACCTGTTTCGTAGAATTCGTAGTGAACGTTCGCGCGGACACATTTATAGGATCGTAACGAGTTTTATCATGTCATTACGTAGTAAGTTCGTTTATAGTTACAAGTGCACGCGCGTATTTTTGTGTAAACAAATAAGTGTATTGTGTGACATTGGTTACGTATTCATTTCTATCTACTGTGTCGTTAGCATTATGACCGTGACTGTTTTTTAGATTCCATTTTTTACCCCAAAATGTGTTAATTTTACTATCCGGTATCCGGCCGGATAATAGGTCACTATCCGGTATCCGGCCGGATACTAAAATAACGGCCGGATAGGCCGGATACCGGATAGTAACCGGATATCCGGTGCATCTCTAATAGGTACATAACATAGTTGTAGCAGAAAAAGCAATAAATTAAAATAAAGTAACTAGAACTTATAAGTACCGAGTGAGAGTTTGTTAAGTATATTAATATCATTTATTTTTTACTAACAGACAATAAAAATCACGAGCCAAAAATCACATTAACGTGTTTTGTTTTGGGGTTAGAAATCGGTATAAGATACGTCTTGAGTGCCTATCGAGAATGTCGATCAAACATTTTGTTATCTGCCTCTTTGTCGTGCGAATATGCAAAAGCAATAGAGGCAGATAACGATATTTTGTTGTCCATCTTTGGTCTCATCATCATCATCATTCTTAAGAGCCTGGCTCTTGTCGGTGGAGTAACCGCCATTCCGTTCTTCTCTCCGTCACTGTTTTAAGCTCCTGATACGTCACTACATCGATTTTCTCTTTGGCCTGGTCCAAAAAACCATCCATCTTTGGTCTACAGCAGAATAATACTTGATAATAATATAACCCTCCGTGGTAACTAGTATCAGTAACAGCTAGTATCAGTACCTGTGCCTCCAGATAACGGCCGCCCTTGCCTCCCACAGTTTCGACGATGTCGGAGCTGGTGTCCGCGTCGATGCTGGTCATCTCCACGTAACCGTCCGTGGTAACTAGTATCAGTAACAGCTAGTATCAGTACCTGTGCCTCCAGATAACGGCCGCCCTTGCCTCCCACAGCTTCCACGATGTCGGAGCTGGTGTCCGCGTCGATGCTGGTCATCTCCACGTGACCCTCCGTGGTAACTAGTATCAGTAACAGCTAGTATCAGTACCTGTGCCTCCAGATAACGGCCGCCCTTGCCTCCCACAGCTTCCACGATGTCGGAGCTGGTGTCCGCGTCGATGCTGGTCATCTCTACGTAACCCTTGCCTTCCAAGGACTGGCAGTGCAGCACACCGCAGTTGCCGAACACCATCTGAAATTAACAAAATGCTATTAGAGAAAAAAATAAATGGAACTGGAGAGTGTATGAAAGTGATTGAGGGCGTTTGTCGGCGAACACAAGACCAGATTCAATCAGTTAATTTATAGTTTATCCCTTTCTTACAAATACTCATTAAGTCAACATAACAGATTAAGACAAACTATTAATAGCTAATTGAGGTTTGTAGCGCGCTTATGAATAACGCCATAAGTGTAAGGCCTGAGTGGACGCTCGCTCGGCAGGGCGTGCAGCGTGGCGTCGGGCTCACATGTGATTTGAGCAGCGTGCACTAAGGCCGCTCCTATACGTTTGCATTCACGCCCCGCCCCGCTGCACGCCCAACTCGAGCGTCCACTCAGGCCTTACACTTAGAAGCGTTCTGAGCGGTAGTGCCCATAGGCATAGGTAGCGGCACTTCGCGATGACTTTCGGCGCTCTAATCGTCCAAAGGTAAGTAAGAAACTAAGAAAAACACGAGACACAACGGTATGTTCTAAAACCTTTGGAGAGGCTTCCTCATAGTCAATAGGGATATTGCATGTATTTCAAATAAATAATTTCACACAGCATTTATTATTAACACAATTTGACTGTGATGTCAGTTATGCTGTTTTCATATAAATTCCATCACTAATCGTTTTTACAGTTCGAAAAAAGTAACTGATTTGACTAGCAGGAAAGTACCCTATTTCCTGCCTGACTTTAACGATGAGAGCACAGGTACTTTACTAACTCACTTGAGACCTACGCTACGCATCAGGTTAAATGGGCAAGTGTAGCTAGACAGAGCACTTAACCTAGATTAACTTAGCCTTTATCACAGACGGCATAAAATATGCACTCTGCCGTATTAACATTATATGCAAATTGACTGTTTTATGATTTCTTTATAACAACACAGGTAACAATTTATGGGTGTGATATAATATACTTTTTACTAAAGGAAGATAAGCATACTAAACTGTGTTTTTATACCTCAAATAAGTACTAAACACAGTACCTAATCTGCTTAAAGGTTAGCGGGGACACACTTTATGAACAGTATTATCTGTGCTATGTACTTACTTGTTTTCTGCAATAGTGTGTTACTTCTATTACTAAGACAGTTCTATCGGTAAATATACTGCTTAATTATACTGTATTTTTTTCAATTTTGTACTGCAGTTAGGTATATAGACACAGAATAAATAATAGTACTAGGTACAGAAGATTCACTCTCTAACAAAACCCATCTATTACGACAGATATGACCGCTAGGTGGCGCAAGCGCGAGTAGGCGTCCGTTCCATAGCGGTGCGCGGCAACTACTATGGCTAGACACCAAACTTGGTGCGGGCCGCATGTATTTGTAGCGACGCGACGAAATCACGGAGTGAGCCTCGCCTGGTATAGATCAGTTGGACAAATTAGTACAATCGAAATGACAATTTTAGTGTCTGAAATACAAAAACAGTGTCCAAGTTGTGTAAAATAGTTATTTGGTTCACCATTCCGGAAATAGGCGGAAAGGTTATTCGGGTACGATAAACGCTAACGTTTTTCTGATGGATAAAGCAGTGCCATTAGCTTTATAGAATAGGGCAAGGCACCCTGCCGGCCCAGCCTTGGGCTTTAGGCACTCCCTGGGGGCGAAACTATTTCTATATCCACGAAAATATACCAATCAGCTACTTCATAAAACGTGGTACGATAAAGTTAGTATGAACAAAGATTCTTTGTATTCTTGTTGTTGCTCATTTCTGTTTTTTTATAATTTTAGATTTTTGATAATTAAACGTTTTATATTAGGCCCTAGATCACGCGGCCTAAGAAGGCCTAAGAAGCGCTGGCTGGACGTAGTGACAGCGGACATGCAAGAGAACAATCTCACACCTAAGGATGCCGAAGACCGGGCAAAGTGGCTGAGCAGGAAAGCGGACCCTGGCGCTAGGCCGGGGAAACGCTAGGTTGAAGAAGAACGTTTTATTCTTAGAAAAAAAAATTTTTTTTTTGTATTATATGTATATAGTTAATAACAAATTCGTGAGAATTTGACAGGTAATGTAGGTAGCTCTAGCGCTGTACGGTTTCGCACTGCACGATAAATCGAGTGATTAAAGTTTGCAAATTCTTTTAGCACAAAACGGTGGGCATTTTCAACTATCAAAACGACCTTCTAATAAGTCTTTGTTGATTTTAAAATCAAATATAAATATACTTAGATATAGTTTTAAAATCAAGTTATGATTTTTTTTTGTGATTTCAGTAAAAAAATCCGTAACCGCTATCAAACAATCTAATTGATCAATAGAAATCAAACCCTATTGGAAAATGGACGCATTAAAATATCGTTAGATATGACTATAAAATTATAAACAAGTTCAGGCAGTTGTGTTCTGGCTCGCAACACAACAATTATACTACAATTAAGAGTGAGCCCCATGTTGTCATGTATATTATACTTTTACAACTGCGGGCGCAGCATGGTTCCATTTTCATCGCTTGGTTATGCCCGTCACTTTCGCACTTAAATACTTGTTAGAACGTGACAAGCATGGTGACAAGCGATAAAAATGCGACCGTGCTACCGCCGCAGCTAAGCCAATCATATTGCGTTGACAACCTGTGTATACTTAAAGGTATTTATAGTAATCGTGTGCGCTTTAACAAATACGAGTACATATAATAGTTGAGGAGTGTATTGTCAAAAGGGCTTATTTTTGTATGGTATTCATAGAAAAATAAGCCCTTTTGAAAATACACTCCTCAGTTACAGTGTCGGTTTGAATTGACGTCAAAGTACTTACACAATAATTGTTGTCTGTGGTACAGTCACCTGCAATAATGTGTTACTCTTCGACGGCCGCAAAAATATGTGACACGCTCTTATGGCTCTACAAATAAGATCGTGTCAGGTACTTTTGCGGCCTTCGGTGTGTAACATATTATTGTAGGTGACTGTATTTAAGATGTTTCAGATTGTTATTTTCACGCCATTCATACTTATGCATATACAGTACGGATTGGAACCTTCTCCAATTCTCCCTCAATTGCTCAAAGGTTAGGTAGGTGTAGGAAGATCCCTTAAATGGATAAGTTCGCCTTTGTACTAATGACGAATATTATTTTTCCTGTTTTGTTCTGATTTTTGTACAATAAAGTGTTTTACTACTACTACTACCTACTTATTTTTACAAGGATCTTTAACTATGTATAAATAAGAGTGTATTTATAAAAGAGCATAGGTTACTCCCGCTCGTCATGAATAAATAGAATTGTATTAATTAAGGCGAGTCATCCCAAATTCTGAAAAGTGTACAAATTTACTGTAGATATGATTAATCAATCGCAAAAAGTGTGTAGGTGGTCATAAATTCCAAGCCCTTTTCGATTTACATTCGTCAAAGTTAGATTGGTTGGATTAGGTGGAATCTAATTTAGTTCCATTCCACTCCAACTCAATGGGGCGCCTTAATAATGTCAACGTGCACACAATAGTTATACGCCGTAACAATAAGCAAATGCTTTATGTAAACGAACCATTAGCTGATGCGAAGGTAAAGGTCGAGCGACCTTACGCCGGTATATAGGTCACTAGGACTTCGGAACTTGAACTGTGACGGTTAAGGGCTAGCCCACAATTTTTCGCACAATCTTATTACATCGAAAATTTAATTGTGTGATGTGGACGCAGTAATGAAACAAAAGAACATTGGCTCGCCGAACCTACTATTAAAAATTGTACATTTGGATGCTAGATGAGATTGACAATCAAACTGCCAATTAAATTTTTAATCAAATTGCCAATTTGATTTTCCCGTCTTTATTGTTGCCGCGTGGGTCGGCGACGGTTATCACAATGAATGCGGATAAAATCCGTCTTAGCTAACTTTGCACCGACTTGAACAAAACAAAGTTGCGGCGTGTCGTGTGTGCGGGACGCCGCTATATTCGTGCACACCGCTGTCCCGCACACACACACCGCATGAGTGTGATCTGCGAAGATGTAGGTACCTCCTTAGCAGCCTGTGGGTCCGCCACACACGAGAAGGTGATGTCGGCCTCCTCGACCACGTCGCATGGCGTCACCGCCACCGTCGCGCCGACTTTCTCGAAGTCCTTGCACTGTAACAACAATAATAAATGAAATGAAATGAAATGAAAAAAAAAAAATAGAAATTATTTATTTCCAGAAGTAGTTTCCATATGTTACAATAAAATTATACTATTAAACTAAAATCTACAATGAATAGTTAAATACTAATTAAAACTTAACATTAACTAGACCTAGGGGCGTGTCACACCGACCTCATGGTGACAGGTAGGTGGTGGTGGTGGTAATAACACCGTATAGCATGTTCAGCAAGACAGTTTATATGCCATTAGTGGCAAATTAAAGTTAGGTTCTCTGGGTTGAGCGTAAATAATTATATATTAGTACCTATGCGTTTCTGAAATATGAATTGAAACAACTTTTATAGAAAAAATCTCTTGTTGTTTTTTCCTTATTAAAAAGTGTTATATTATAGTTTATTTGATAAGCACGCCATCTGTGAACACCCCAGCGATCTCAGTTTCCACAATCCCCCACTAGATGGCGGCGCGCGTTGCCCCGCGGCGCGAATCGATAGGCGAGCCGGCTCACGTCAACGACCGGGCGGCCGCCACGCGAACGTCGCCATCTTGCCAATGCCCGCTTCGTGCGAAACACTAAACCCAACGAGTCATCAAACGTGTACACTCTCAATTCCAAAAGGTCTTAAACTTGTACTATTTATACGTTCTTAGTATCTTTTGGCTCTGGAGTTTAATACAATGCGATAGGATACAAGGTTTGTTGGAAAGCGTGGTAACGGTTTGCATGCGGTACCTACTCGACTCTGAATTCGCGAGGGCTATGAATGATTACGACATATTATGTATCAATGGTCACTGTTATCGTTGTCCGATAATACGGAAATAGAGCGTGCACGAGACAGAGGAATATAATATGTTCCCAGACAGGAATAATGGAGTTATTTGCATTTTGATGACCTGCCAGCGTTATTCACTAATATTAGTGGCGTATAGATAGATATTGTTATTGTACTAGTTATGTTTTGATAACGATTTTAGCCGCTTAGATAAGTACCCAAAATGTCTGTGCAATTAGTTCTTCGGCTACATTTCCCACAATGTATGTAGTTTATTACGGATATGAGGGTTTAAAGGTTATCGTCGTGAAAATTACAGAATAAAGCATCAATTTATATCGAGCACTGTCAGGCTATCATGTCGTTATCACGTCAATGGCTATGATATCGATGACGATGACGCAGGGTCAGGAGGAAATAGGCGGCGACTCATCAACGCGCTGGACAGCCCGTAAAAAAACGACCACATAGCTACTACATAAGTACTCCACAAAGAATAAAGAATAGAAATATAAATACATAAATAAATATCAGGGGACATCTTACACAGATTAACCTAGCCCCAAACTAAGCAAAGCTTGTACTATGGGTGCTAGGCGACGATATACATAGAAAACACCCATGACTCAGGAACAAATATGTATCTGTGCTCATCACACAAATAAATGCCCTTACCGGGATCCGAACCCAGGACCATCGGCTTCACAGGCAGGTTCACTACCCACTAGGCAAGATCGGTCGTCGGTCGAACACAAACCAAAACAGAATACCTACACACAAAAAACGTACAAAGAGGAAAGTTGCTGGAGACTTCCAGCTCCTATCTTCCCACAAGAGTCATGAGTCATGAGACCATCAAGTGAGAAGAATCGCGGCAGGTAACAAGCAAAGCAACAAGCCAAAAGAATGAAACATAAGTAAAATAACTGTATAGTAGTGTGCACTCCCAGACGACGCGACGTCCGCCTAACGACAGTAACGACGTCTGCGGGTAGAGACTGTGTAGCAGCCAGTTAGCCGGTACATTATTAGCTGTAGGTGATCTGGTGGTGAGCAGCACGGTAAACAGCAGTTGCGTTAAGAATGTGAATATATTACAAGTAAAGTACACCGTTAATGATTATCTTGACCCTCGTCCTCAGGAGTCTATGATGCGTCTATCCCTTCTCCTGCCCCTATAGTAGTTTTATATCGTTAATTATCTTGTTTCCGCCGTTAGAGTTGCTGTTCGACAAGACGTGAAGAACGTGCGACTCTAATACGGATTATAATCACGTCTATCATGTACGACATGTACGCGCAACTAATTAGATTCCGAAACGCATGTACAGTGATAAGACTGTACACTATGACAACTACCATAATGTGGATTGTGGTACCAGCATAACAACCACGTACACACCCAAGACCCAAGAATCACGACCCAAGACTGGAGTAGTAACAACTACTTTTCCCAACCAGCAAGTCCCAAGCCTCTGATGGCTCTGATTATATATCCGTAATTTTAGCGTTCGACAAGCACTAACATATCGATTTCCCTGAAAAACGATTACGTAAGTATTTCAAAATATTTACATCACGTTCTATCAGGCCGCTCGTTAACAAGTTGACGATCAACAAAATGGCGTTTACAAGAGTTTGCGTCTGGTGTCAACGAAGGTCAATAATGTTTGCACAGATGCCGCGGAGCGCTCAATGGAATACAAGTGTTTTGCCTTCAAATGTTAGTGTTAGCTTGCCTTCCAAATTTGGAGGAACCTGTTATTTCTTATTTTCCTAATGGTTAGAACTCCGTCTGAAGTACCTACACGTCTACACGTCTGTACGTGTCATATAAATCCGAATGGCATAACTATTAAATTTAAAAACCCAACTTGTGCCATAAATGCCTTAAATCATTTTGGAAAAGAGCTGATACTCTTCAAACTGCTGGATAGATTTCTATATAACATACTTAACATAGCTAAGAACCACCGCAAGGAAACTCGCTTAATACGTAAAAAACCGCACCGAAATCGGCTCATCCGTTGGAGAGCTACGATGTCACACACAGACATTGGCGTCAAACATATAACACCCCTCTTTTTGCGTCGGGGGTAATACAACTCGATGAATTTGCTGGCTTAGACCGTCATTTGTTAAGAGCGCTCCAACAAGAAAAGTCAAAATAATGCAAAATTGATGATATTCCTCGATGACATTCAGTACTTTAGGGTCATTATTAGAAACAATGAGTACTTGTTACGGTAAAAGCGTCTTCTTATCTTTAGGAATTACTTTTTAAATATTGGAAAAAGGGCTTATTAAATTAGTAATGATTTTTTTTCTGATGGTTGTTTCCGAAAAACCACGTGAAGCACTAAATTGTGAGCTCGTATTTGGAAATGTTGAGAAGTTTACTCTGGTAAAGCTGGCTATTTTGTATTACTAATACCCTGTACATTAGGAATTACTTTTGACATTTTTCCTAAATACCTTTGAGAAAGAGAAAATCGAAGAAAAACAAACTCAATTTTCTCTCCGAAACAAGTGTCAATTCCTACG
The DNA here is from genome assembly GCF_948474715.1 of Cydia amplana. NCBI lineage: Eukaryota > Metazoa > Arthropoda > Insecta > Lepidoptera > Tortricidae > Cydia > Cydia amplana. Next base: position 1,479,315 of record NC_086083.1, on the reverse strand, counting down.
AAATTCTACTTAATATCGAAGTCATTTTCATACTCAAGCAATCTGCAGCGTTTGCTTATACTGATGGTATACATTAGTGTTTATAAAATTCTACTATAATTTTTTGGCAATTTTTTGAAAACGACTCTAATATTACCGATGACGCGCGGTCGTGAGCTCAGTGCCGCGGCAGAGCTTGTAGAGGTAGGACGTGTGTCGGTCGGCTCCGCACGTTTTCAACGGCGACGACGAGGTTTTTTATCATTGTGTGCGGCAGGCGCCGTGTAAAATGCTATACTGTGTGCGTGACAGTGCGTGTAAACGGCGACTGAGAAACTTTGATCCTAGTACTGTGTATTTGGTTTTATAGTACAGTATGTAACTACCGGACAGCATTAAAGATATTTGAAATGATCTGATATTTTATAGGTACTAAATAAAAAAATGGCTGAATACAAATGCTTTTGATGACATGTCAGAATCAGAATATATACCTATATATCTGTCTGATGATGGAGCTGGGAGGTGGTCACCGGTACCAATCAACCATGCAACTAAACCACTTCGTGTTTCGGCTCGTTTGATTCGTCTCAACAAGATCTTTGACACAAGATAGGACTCAGGGTCTGATCATGGAGCTGGAAGGTGGTCACCGGTACCAGTCAACCACGCAACTAAACCACTTCGTGTTTAGGCTCGTTTGATTCGTCTCAACAAGATCTTTGACACAAGATAGGACTCAGGGTCTGATGATGGAGCTGGAAGGTGGTCACCGGTACCAGTCAACCACGCAACTAAACTACTTCGTGTTTGGGCTCGTTTGATTCCTCTTAACGAGATCTTTGACACAAGATAGAACTCAGGGTCTGATGATGAAGCTGGAAGGTGGTCAACGGTACCAGTCAACCATGCAACTAAACCACTTCGTGTTTGGGCTCGTTTGATTCCTCTCAACGAGATGTTTGACACAAGATAGAACTCAGGGTCTGATAATGGAGCTGGAAGGTGGTCAACGGTACCAGTCAACCATGCAACTAAACCACTTCGTGTTTCGGCTCGTTTGATTCGTCTCAACAAGATCTTTGACACAAGATAGGACTCAGGGTCTGACGATGAAGCTGGAACGTGGTCAACGGTACCAGTCAACCATGCACCTAAACCACTTCGTGTTTGGGCTCGTTTGATTCGTCTTAACAAGATCTTTGACACAAGATAGTACTGAGGGTCTGATGATGAAGCTGGAAGGTGGTCAACGGTACCAGTCAACCATGCCACTAAACCACTTCGTGTTTCGGCTCATTTGATTCGTCTCAACAAGATCTTTGACACAAGATAGTACTGAGGGTCTGATGATGGAGCTGGAAGGTTGGCACCGGTACCAGTCAACCACGCAACTAAACCACTTCGTGTTTGGGCTCGTTTGATTCGTCTCAACAAGATCTTTGACACAAGATAGTACTGAGGGTCTGATGATGGAGCTGGAAGGTGGTCACCAGTACCAGTCAACCATGCAACTAAACCACTTCGTGTTTGGGCTCATTTGATTTGTCTCAACAAGATATTTGACACAAGATAGTACTGAGGGTCTGATGATGGAGCTGGAAGGTGGTCACCGGTATCAGTCAACCACGCAACTAAACCACTTCGTGTTTGGGCTCGTTTGATTCCTCTCAACGAGATGTTTGACACAAGATAGAACTCAGGGTCTGATAATGGAGCTGGAAGGTGGTCAACGGTACCAGTCAACCATGCAACTAAACCACTTCGTGTTTCGGCTCGTTTGATTCGTCTCAACAAGATCTTTGACACAAGATAGGACTCAGGGTCTGATGATGGAGCTGGAAGGTGGTCACCGGTACCAGTCAACCACGCAACTAAACCACTTCGTGTTTGGGCTCGTTTGATTCCTCTCAACGAGATCTTTGACACAAGATAGAACTCAGGGTCTGATGATGAAGCTGGAAGGTGGTCAACGGTACCAGTCAACCATGCAACTAAACCACTTCGTGTTTCGGCTCGTTTGATTCGTCTCAACAAGATCTTTGACACAAGATAGTACTGAGGGTCTGATGATCGAGCTGGAAGGTGGTCACCAGTACCAGTCAACCATGCAACAAAACCACTTCGTGTTTGGGCTCGTTTTATTCCTCTCAACGAGATCTTTGACACAAGATTGAACTCAGGGTCTGACGATGAAGCTGGAACGTGGTCAACGGTACCAGTCAACCATGCACCTAAACCACTTCGTGTTTGGGCTCGTTTGATTCGTCTCAACAAGATCTTTGACACAAGATAGTACTGAGGGTCTGATGATGGAGCTGGACGGTGGTCACCAGTACCAGTCAACCATGCAACTAAACCACTTCGTGTTTGGGCTCGTTTGATTCCTCTCAATGAGATCTTTGACACAAGATAGTACTGAGGGTCTGATGATGGAGCTGGAAGGTGGTCACTGGTACCAGTCAATCATGCAACTAAACCACTTCGTGTTTGGGCTCGTTTGATTTGTCTCAACAAGATCTTTGACACAACATAGTACTCACAGGGTCTGATGTGCAGCTGGAAGGTTGTCATCCCAGACACGAAGTGGTTTAGTTGCATGGTTGACTGGTACCGGTGACCACCATTCAGCTCCATCATCAGACCCTGAGTATCACCTAGTGTCCAAGATCTTGTTGAGATGAATCAAACGAGCACAAACACGAAGTGGTTTAGTTGTATGGTTGACTGGTACCGGTGACCACCTTCCAGCTCCATCATCAGACCCTGAGTATCACCTAGTGTCAAAGATCTTGTTGAGACGAATCAAACGAGCTCAAACACGAAGTGGTTTAGTTGCATGGTTGACTGGTACCGGTGACCACCTTCCAGCTTGATCATCAGACCCTGAGTCCTATCTTGTGTCAAAGATCTTGTTGAAATGAATAAAACGAGCCCAAACACGAAGTGGTTTAGTTGCATGGTTTACTGGTACCGCTGACCACCTTCCAGCTCCATCATCAGACCCTGAATATCACCTAGTGTCCAAGATCTTGTTGAGACGAATCAAACGAGCTCAAACACGAAGTGGTTTAGTTGCATGGTTGACTGGTACCGGTGACCACCTTCCAGCTCCATCATCAGACCCTGAGTCATATCTTGTGTCAAAAATCTTGTTGAAATGAATCAAACGAGCCCAAACACGAAGTGGTTTAGTTGCATGGTTGAATGGTACCGGTGACCACCTTCCAGCTCCATCATCAGACCCTGAGTATCACCTAGTGCCAAAGATCTTGTTGAGACGAATCAAACGAGCTCAAACACGAAGTGGTTTAATTGCATAGTTGACTGGTAACAGTGGCCACCTTCCAGCTCCATTATCAGACCCTGAGTGTCACCTAGTGCCAAAGATCTTGTTGAGACGAATCAAACGAGCTCAAACACGAAGTGGTTCAGTTGCATGGTTGACTGGTACCGGTGACCACCTTCCAGCTCCATCATCAGACCCTGAGTCATATCTTGTGTCAAAAATCTTGTTGAAATGAATCAAACGAGCCCAAACACGAAGTGGTTTAGTTGCATGGTTGAATGGTACCGGTGACCACCTTCCAGCTCCATCATCAGACCCTGAGTATCACCTAGTGCCAAAGATCTTGTTGAGACGAATCAAACGAGCTCAAACACGAAGTGGTTTAATTGCATAGTTGACTGGTAACAGTGGCCACCTTCCAGCTCCATTATCAGACCCTGAGTGTCACCTAGTGCCAAAGATCTTGTTGAGACGAATCAAACGAGCCTAATCATGTTACTACATGGTTGATTGGTATCCGTGACCACCTTCATCATCATCATCAGGCTTCATCATCAGATGCTTAGTATCAGCTCGTTTCTAAACTTAAGATACAAATTAAAGGTTTTATTATATAGCTAAAATAGTTTCACTATACAACCTATACCATATGCAATGACGAAAAATGAAAATAAGCGAGTACCTAAGTAAGTACGTATAATTTCTTTCTAGTAATAATGACCTACATAAGTATGTACATATTTGCACTGGATTTAGTATTTTCGTACCAAATAACATTTTTAGGACTTTGATATTAAAGTACAGTTAGTGTTGTTATGATTGATTTCAATGTGCTTCACGATCGGATCAAGAATGTTTAATCCATCATTGTAGTGCGACCGAGGGAAAATGCGGTGGAAGGGTTCGGCGACCTGAGATCGCGGGGCCTGCCGCAGCGCGTAAAATACCTAAACTCGCTCATCCCCGAAATGTAATAGCACTCTTAACAAGTTCATTGTTCTTTTTACGCAGTGCGGTTGGCTAAATGGCTACAGAAAGGACGGCCTTCGTACAGAGTGAAAAAAAAACAAGCCCGATTTTACCGTCATATATATACTTGGTCAAACAGATCTTGACAGTAGAAAAAGGCGGCAAATTTGAAAAATTTAGGCGCGAAGGGATATTGTCGCATAGAAAATTTGAATTTCGCGCCTTTTTTTACTGACAAGATTTGGTTGACCAGCAATATATACTTTAAATTCATATTCGCTCATTCAGAACACTTGGCTTGGCTGGCCGAACCGAACCTAGGAAGTAATGAACCTATATGAATTAACAAAAAGAACGTATTACCAAATATATTTATATCTAATGAGAAACCTGGTTTCTGTTTTTAGAGGATTGCAAGTATAAGCGTGGATTCGGGGCTTTACTCGACAGATTGACCTGGCTTAGGTTAAGGTCGCTGAAATCCGATGAAAGTAGACGAGCGACCATTCGTCTCCGTCTCTAAGGGAAAACGTATGGATAAATGCCGTTGACCGCCAAAGACGTCAACTGACGGGCGCGGCTACAGCCCAATATCAACCTTCGTGCATTCCGACAAGGTTCACGATGACGCGCCGCACACGATAGATTTCAAAGGGTCAACATGTCGTTATTATTAAAATAGGTAGTATCTATTACGTAAGGCGACGCTTACAGTGGACCAAAGACCTGTAAGGTCGCCAAAAACCAGTAGAGACAGGAGACGAGCGAGAGTTCATCGTAAGGAAACAGTCACAAGGCACTATACATTTGCGAAACCTTGTCATGCTGTGAATTGACATTTGTATTTAACCCTCCGTTGTATGGTACGCGTTACGACAATGTATTGAATATACTTAATGTACTTATAGCTGTTTCAAATACCGACCAGCAATGTAGTTGGTAGTATGTAGGTACCTATGTCTCGCGACCTCCTGTAGGATCTTGAACCGAGTTCACAGATGCTTTAGATTGCCATCTCGCTTATTATTATTATAATAATTATCATGTCTGCCAAAATATGTATAACCAAATCCAAAGCCTTTATTGCGAATGAATGAGTACCTAACCTCTTAAAAAGTCATTTCGCAAAACATCAGCATTTACTACATAGGTACAGGTAATTTCAACCAAGTTATTAAGAGCCATAATTGAAATATGATTTACAAATTTAGACACGCATTGATGTTTTGGGTAGTAAATATAGTTCAAGGTACTTATAGAGCAAATAAGCTTACAGCAGTTACAACCTGAAGTAAGCAAGTCATTAAAATTATCTGGAATAATTTTAACGACAAGCAGTATGTGATGTCGTTAACCCACGGTGACGGAAGTTGGCACACCAGGGAAACCATGCAACATCAGTTAACTGATCAATTGTACGCCTTATTGCACTAAAATAAGGTCAAACAGAATGCTTGCGTTACTAATCATACGTCTCATGAGGACGACAGTCGCAATTGTATAGGTGCGCGTGTCGAAACGATGAGTCGATGACATAAGTATAACTGTCTACACTGGCTTATAATATTAAACAAACTGTAAAAATAACAAACAAGACTTCTTTGCAACATGAGAACGAGTTTCAGTCTACATTATTCATGAAATTAGTGTCAGGGTCGTATGTACCTAATGGTAGCCGGCGAATCGATCATCGTACATCGTATATTACTTCCCAAGTAATGATAATGTTTAATAACAGTAATATAGCCTCTGTAAATAAGGAGCTCTGTCTGTGTTTGCTTTTCGGTCACTTCGCTCACCTACATCATCGTGTCTTGAGTGTGTCCTTGTAAACGCATAGCAACAATTCTATAGAGAGAACATTCAAGATATACTTTAATCAATTGGTAGTTGGTACCTAGCATTTGATCAACCTTGGTAACCTACTCTTGGGGTTAGTAATAGCGCTAAGGCAATTTCGGGTGGTAAGTGTCATAACATAATAAAAATGCAAAATTAAAATATAATAACGCTTAGTTCCTTTAAAACAAAGCTTAAAAACTGGCTAGTCAAACAAAGCTTTTATAGTTTTAAAGAATTTTTAGATTATAAAGAATAGTGTAATACTTATCCGAATTAGTGTAAATAATAGATGTAAGATGTACAGAAATATGTTTGAAAGTTGTGACCTGTAATACCTTATTACCAATAAATAATGTCTATGTCTATGTCTAATTATAAACAAATACATATGTAAAAATATTCAGCAAAGAGTAAAGTTGTTCTTCGGTAAATGAAAACATCGTGAGAAAAGCAGACTTATCTCAATAGGAATTAATTATCTCTCGGGATTGGTCATATTAATCACTTTCATAAAAACCAGTTCCATGTAAAGACGTGCAAACGTGCAAGTAAAAATACACACCTTATAGCGACTGAACGGAAGAAAACACTTAAGGGCTCAGGTATCAAGGGCGTAGAACTTGACCCAGTAGACAGATTGTTAAATAATAACCGTCAGTGTTGACTTGAACCACGTGAAGTTGTTTCATAGCTTCGCCGCGCCAATTGTCGTTGGACAATGAAACAAAGCAATTGAATAATGAATAGAATATTATTTCCTAGGCTTGCTTGAGCTGTAAACAGCTATGTTCTGTGGCCTCAATTGTTTTTAGTCTGTTTATCATTGAAGTTTTCGTAATATTATATCCTTCTACGTACGGTCGAAGGTTACGCACGTCGGTAAGGTAATTGAATTGAAATATATTTGAATGTTATTTTTTAAATTTCGGATTAATCATTTTCCACCATATTTTGCAAGCCAGATATTGGTAAATTGTGTGAACCTGTAAAATTGTAAATATCTAATAATTACTTTTATGTACAGTGGTATTATGCAAAATAAAGACATTGATTGAAGAATTGAATATCAGCACCGTTTCGTGCCTTGTCACAGTGACCATAGAATAAGGCCCCTAGCGACTTTCATATTGATTGTCACTGTGGCAAGGTACGATATGGTATGGAAATTAAATTCTTTGACAGTACCTGCTCAGCTATAGGGTGGCAAACCGAAATTAATGTCAGTAAAATTGCTTGTTCGCTTCGCTTGCTCATAATATATATCGTAGCAGTCATAGCTCGATACGAAACGACATGACATAGGTGCCCTTTAGACAAGAATATAACCACAACGCAGTTCGCCGCTTTGTTTTTGACCTTTACAGGTACACTTGAGTAAATGTATAGAATTATGAACCTTCTACCGTTGTAATAAGTGCAGAAATGCGCGGCCCGTGTTAAACAGTAGGTCATGTCGCCCGCAGGACTCCCACACGGACTTTACCGCTTTGCACCTGCTCTTTTTTTTCTATCCTGTGTTCCTCAGCAACGGCTCCACAGTTGTTTTATAGTTTGTAATGCATATCGAATGAGGGATCGACGTCCTTGGATAGAGGCACAACAGCCCTATTCTCAACGATTCTGTATATAATAATTGCAAACACGCTGACAAGTGCGAGTTTATTGTTGTCTATTGTATATTTAAATATACATCTGTAACTTATAGCTAACAAGCCAAAGCGTCACAAATATTAATATGTATATGTCAAGAGAGTTAGACCTTTGATGTACCTATTGTAATGCAGAGGTTATGATGTAAGGTTGTAAGGGATGAGCTTCCAGTCATAAACAAACAAAAAAGTGTCGTTCAAATTCCTAACCAAGCTCAGACTAGTAAAACGCACAGTAGCTTGCTTAATCTAATTTTGCTTGCTTTAGATGGCTAAATAATTTAGTGTAATTATGCTATAATGCTAAATTTAGAAAAGACAGGTTTTTAACCACAGTTAGTAACCCTAAATGTATTGTTATGAGTATTTGGAGGTCCACAACGAACTTATAGGTAAGAGAAGAACCCAATAACAGTGATTCGCCGAAAGAACTCTGCTCGGTAACGGAATGGAATAACATAATGCGACAGGCATATAGTATTGTGTTATGTATGACGCACTGGAATTAATAAGGACCAGCGCAGACGCTCCAAATCTTTCGTCCCCACATTTTTGGCGCCCGTCCACGATCGAATAAAATATCACTAATACATTGAGGCAGCATACACGCTTTTTTACCACGTGTCGGTGACAAACCTTCGGCCTGGTGGCATAGAATATATTAAAAAACCTAAACGGTTAAGCTCTAATTTCGGCTATTAGCGGTGCCGTCATATAGTTTTCACGGTTGGTGCATCACAACCATGACAACTTTATTCCCTGTCAGAAATAAAACACTACATAAATCAGAGCGGCCGAAGTGCTCTAAAATATCTGAACACGCACTCTAGCCTCTTGACAATAGAGGCGTGTTCATATATTTCTTAGCACCTTGGCCGCTCGCTCCGATATATCTGATGGCGACTGATCCAACAGAACGACGAGCTTCTATTTAATCCTTTACCCTTTACCAGGTTGACATTATAAAAATGACAATTGAATGGCAGTCTTACTCATCGAAAATAGAACACGTTAGAAGTATCGTATGTGGGAAATATAATATATCCCTTAGCCTGGTAAAGGGTTTAAGTTATGAAATGTCAAATTATATACGTGTGATTGGTTATAAACAAGCTATAAATAGAAGGATTCGGGCGTGGATGAGTTTCCGAGATGGCAAACGACGCGTGACGTTAATGAGACAGGGATATACTCGTATTTACATTAGGTTATATACCTAATGTAAATACGAGTATATCCCCGATTAATCCCTTCTTCAATCGGTCTATAATTTACTTGATAATTAAGTTTTAATTGAGCATTCTTCAGAATTGATTAATTGATACGTAGAACTATTTGCTCTTGGCAGAGTTCCCGTGTTTCTGCGAGACTGAAAAACTCGAACATTGTAAATAATGCATACTCAGGGTCAGTGATTAGGCGGATACTCGAAGCTATTTACTCACAAAACGTTTTATACATTTACAGTTGCCATTAGAAATTTACAGCGGAAAAAGTGCTCAAAAGTCTCTGAACACGCATTTTAACGTCTTGAGAATTAGAGGCCTTGTTCAGATATTTTTCAACACCATGCATGGTGTGTATTCAGATATGGCCCCATATATTTGATGACGATGGCGACCCTACTGTTTTCTCGGTGACGGCGTAAAGACAAAACATTTTCAACCACATTGTCATCCTATAAGTTTCAATTTAAAAAATCCTTTTTAAATCCTTTTTATAGTGGTGACAAGTGACTTATTAAACTTCGTGAATCACACTGACTTACAAATAGGTGTTGCAGCAAATCGTCAAAATGTACGTGTTGCTGTTGCCATGGCAGCCAACAGTTTAGGAGCGGCATCGTACTTCACACGTGACGTTCATGCTTGCTAAGGTTGCCAATCCACAAGAAGCAATTATGCGGTAGAAAAAGATGGAAATATTTTTTTGAATTTAGAATGCCGCTGATGGTTATCAAGAGGGTTTTATCGGTCGGTATGCGAATAATGAAATCATTTCGCTGGCATTATTAGCTATTTAATACTCATTATTAAATTTAAATTTTTACTACATAATTTGCTTGATTTAGAACATCATGCTCATCTGCGGAATTCTTTCTAATCCTAATGTCAATTTCAAACATTAGATTCCGACTGAAAATAATATGTCATTAGCTGCTGAAGGTATTGTCTTGACCTCGTAGCGTTATTTTTTACGGGTCGTAATCTGCGCTAATTACTTCGAGGTAATGAGGAAAATTAAGAGGAAATAACAGTTTTGCGGTTACCTACTGCATCGTAAACAACAGTTCCATTGCTTTGGGGCTGATGGAAAAATAATTGTCTTAGTCTTTTTTCCCTGCCTGTGAAGAATTTTACCAACATGCCTATGAATTAACCCGTATGCAACTCCATGAAACGTAAATCGCTCTTAATACACGGTTTGAGCACTTTAACGCGACCATCAATTAGAAAAATAGGCTAATCCACTAATACCAGCGACAGAATAAGAGAACTTTCTAGACGCAGGCGGAACGAAGGAATGCGTTTATCCAATCGAAGACTGTAGTAGATACGGGGCAAACAGGATGGTGCTATAAATAGGGCACACCTGAGCGACCCGGTCACTGCGGACGAAGTAGCCCAAGCGAAGTCATTGAAAAGTAGTACACTCCTTTTAGCCTACATTGTAGGCTCCAGTCCTGTAGGCCCTACAGGAGATAGCGATTAGTTACACCAGTTCGCGCTCGGGGTCCGAGAAAGCTCAGAAAGCAATGTAAAGACCTACCTGCCGCTTCCTAACTACAGAAGTCGTGTTTCTACACGAGGGTAGGGTAGGGTATGTCCTGTTTCTTACTTGAAAACTGGTATACAATTACAAGAAGTGAAGTCAGATTAAGAATTAACTTTAAAACACTAGAAATACTAGAATTCATTCGGCCTACTTTTCTAAAATCGCGCACACGTGTAGGTATGAACTTATAAGGAAAACTACTCGTTTTACTCTGCCACAACCGCAACGGGAACAGAACAGAAATGCACTGTAAACTGAATATATACACGCGCACTTAATTCGTAAACAAAATGGAGATGAGCGTCTTTATAAAATGCTATTTGTATACCTACTTTCTATTTTACAGAATAACCCTAATTTAGGTCCAACGCCAGCAAAGCCTAACGTCAATCATGCCTAGAAGCATAATCCTCTGGATCCGTGTCATTTGTGAATGAAAAGCTACTGTTTCCATCTTTGTCGCTCTTCACAAAAATCGAACATGAAAGCAATGTTCCAATATGGATGGGTAAAGTTTAAATTGCTTCGCTACGGGTGTCCGGACGCAGTCTATGTGCCAGATCTGAGATCGCATGTATCGGCCCAATCTATCAACGCAGTGACGTAGAAAGCCACTATTGAAGTAGTCACCACGCGGGATTGTTATGCCATTTAGGGTTCGTGCTAAATTAGAAATTCTCTACTTACCGTAAGTATTGAACAACCAATTTAGCTAGGACCCTAAATGGCGCAGCAATTGCGGAGCGTGATGGTGTGATGGTACCTAAATATCTGTGCAAGGTATCTATCTAGACAACTTTTTCATCAAAATTAAATCTTAAAGGTAGGTCTAATCGTTATGCCTACAAAGAGTACGTAACGGGCCAATTCGAACGTAGATACACTGACTATGATATTTGAATCATGTTATTTACGACTCACGCGCCTATACTCGTACATGTATTACAGACAAGTACGAGCGAAATGTCCGATAACTGAATGACATCAGTTAAATGTTATTCTGATATCAGTGTGTAATATGTTACACAACGAAGGCCTCAAAAATATCTGACACGATCTTATTTGTAGATGCATAAGAGCGTGTCACATATTTTTGCTGCCTTCAAAGAGTAACATATTATTGCTGGAGACTGTACTTTCGAATTAGTCTGTAAGATTGAAATTAGACAGCCTTGTTTTAAATAGATACAACGTTGATTCAGCAACGTTATCTACCGTTATCATAGACATCATGGTGTTATCAGGTTTCACTAGCTGTGCCTATGTTTGCGTCATCACCTAACAATTCAGACTGCGTACGGCGGCTGCGATGAATACTGATCATTTAGATCAAGCACCTGAAGATACTAACGCTTGCTGATAGAATTATGACATTAGCAATGATTACGTAAGTTCTTTCTCGTATTGATCTTACCTAGCTCGAGAGCGAACCGTCGGGCAGCTTACCTAACTTTAATTTGTGTTATGTAACGTGACCAATACCTAGACTAAGATCTAGAATAGATTGTGTCAGTTAAACAGCAATACGTAATTTAGATGAGATGCAGTGTCTTAAATAAAGAACCTATGAAACTCGAATGTCAAACATAGGTTACGTTATTGTCCGGTCTAGGTTGATGTGCGACAAAAAACAGATACTTATACCTATTCAGAAAGCAATAGAGGCACTAGACTTCACTAGAAAGGGTTGAAATTGATGTAGTAACTGGGTACGAGTACTAAGAGCAGCATTATGTCAGTGTTATTCCGCGTAGCAACTTTGGGATCTGAGTGATCTATAAGCCTACAATAACATAGTAATAAAGTAAACGATATGCAACGCACTGCATAAAACAAACACGTTATTGGTAAAAAAGTGCATTGCGTAAAGGTCACAATCTCTGCTGCATTGGCGACAATTCTACAAACATCCGGCTGGGGCCTGTTCACGTTGCTATCCAAAACTTGGCAGTGGTTTGCCTATCTTCTTGGCTATGCGACACATTAAAACGGAAATTGTTTTGATTAGACGAGATGCTTGTGAGCTCGGGATCACCTAACGGTTCTCCAGACACCTGTGTAAGAAGAAATACCTGTTTTCACATAAGCCAATAAAGCTACGTAAAAAGTAGCCCACGCGCGTTGCTACTATGGCGCTGTTAAAGTCCCATCCTGACTGGTGCAGAATTTGTGCAGTATTTCTTCCCCGAAAGCAGGGCGTATCGGTTCCAATCCGGTAGTAGGTACCTACTCGTAACATTTAGGCAGTCATCACATTGGAGGCGACACTATGGTGTGTACTGTGAGCGGCATACGGATCGCCATCAATGTGATAGAGTCTGTGCGGAAAGAGAAGAGTCGTGGAATGTAAGGGGCCCAATACATTCCACGACTCTTCTCTTTCCGCACAAACTATTTAAATTTACGTGCGATGTATATTCTTTACCGTCAAGTCAGGAAAGGGTTTAAACTAAATCGTCTGTTAAAAACGCTTTGGCGTGCAATAACGCCAATAACTGCTGCACTGTATTTCAATTAAATTACTAGTAGGTAGGCAATCCTGACATTGACAGACCTCGATAACACTTGTGCATCGATTAAGATTCTGTTTCTGCGTGTTAATTAAGTATTTTTTCATTACCAACGCTAATCTAAATGCTAATTTTGCTTTGTCTGTTCATAACATTGTAAATGGTTTTCATACGGCACCAAAATCAATACCTAAGAGTGTCGTGTTCTTGGCCGTAACCATCTTTATGATACCGCGAGGATAAAATCCCGATTGATATAGCTACATGAAGACATGACTTTTGTGTTGTTCCGTACAAAAAAGAATCTTAGAGCGAATTTTCACTTCATCGCGGAGCTCGCGGAGCGCCTCGTTTGAATTGGTAAATATGTAACCACAACCCTATAACCTTTTCCATGAGGAAGTATCTATATTTTTCCTAATACCAATATTTACCACATCAAGCATAACGCGGATTTTCCCTTTACAGCTATTGTGCTGTAAACGAAAGCATTGTGTAGGTATTATAATATTCGTACGTACAAATGTCATGAACGCGATTATGGTTAAATTATGATGGCAAACATCTGCTAATTGTTGCCAAAAGATCAGAGGATATATTCATGTTATGAATACACGCGGCGGTATTTATATAAAAATGACCTCCAACACTAACTTTAGAACAGAGTTGATAAATATTATCTAAGTTTTTTTATTATAAAAAATTCATCCCAACATCAACAACTTCTTTTTGTCTCTTGTTATTATTTGTGTCACAAAGCATGTACCTAAGTTGTGGTTGAATAAAGATTGTATCTATCTATCTAACAACATAATTGTTGCTCTTCTGTCATCGTTTTTTTCTTTCTTGTAGAGTTGTAGCATCTCTTTTACGCACAACACGCAGTTTAGTTTTTCTTTTTTGTTCTTGTTTCTGCCTTTTTTTGCGGGTTTTCTCTGTTTCTCATTGCTACGACTTTTATATTTACAGTGGTCTTGTATGTATCCAAACATAACAAGTATAAGATAGTCCCAATATATTTATTTGTATTTATGAATTAGAAAAGAGGTCACGTCTGTTCTTTTCTTCAACTATAGTTAATGAACTAAAGAAGCTAAACGAATTTACTAGAGCAAGGCAAAAGGAAACAATACGCAGCTACAAGAAATCAAAGGTCTAATTAATGACGTAACAGGCGTTGCAAGAAGTATTTCCTCCGAACTGCACACCGGTTGATTAAAACAAACCACTGTTTACGTGTTTACACTCTACTTGATTTCTAGGACGAGGGAATTATAGCATTTACTCGTAAATGATGCTACTAATATTATAGGCCACCTCTGCGATATTCTACTAATATTATGATCTAGTATGAGATTAATAAGTGGGAGTGGACGGGGCAGTTTAACGGTTAGTTAGTATTCATAAGCTTTTGTCAAATCTAAAGTGCCGTTTATAAGTTATTCCCTGACATTTTGATTACTAATATTTTTTTAGCAAAAATGTCATTTTGGTCCATGTTTTTATTGCTGACTGTACTTTTCTTTCTACAGGCTAATACTCATCGAGAAAATTCAAACAACCTCAAAGTTTCAGCTCAATCGGAAATCGGGAAGTAGCTTCCAAGATTTGACCCACATTCATTAACAGGACAAGTAAAGCTAATAAAAAGGGAGGCTTAGTTGTATGAATAAGGGGGTTAAATTAGGGGCTACATCAAAATGATATCCCCGCTATATGCTACGTAAAGTGATAGATTGTGTTGCGACTGGAAATACCATGAATATTCACGATCAGCGGCCGCGACTTCAAACAAAAATAACGCGGTAATGTTTGTGAAGCTAATTTGTTAAAAAACGTGAATCCAACCGGTCTTTAGAGGCACAGGTTACACAAACATAAATCACAAAATAAAATATACATGAGTTATCTCCGGCTTTGTCATATGATACGCGAATTCGTGAGTACACAATTTGTAACTGGGGATTAGAGACTTTGTGGGTCTTCAAGGAATTACCGCAAGGCATTCACAATGCCGGAATAAATAGCACTCGAGTCGAGAACAACGAAATGGGTCATTGTATACATGTTTCTATAAAAAGTGACAAGTTCTTTAGAATATTTCGAGGTGTTCGTCAAAATATACCATTTCGTGTTGTTTTCTTTTGATAAAATCAAGCGTGGTCAATTTTGGTAGCTCGTTGACAAGTTACGGCTGCATATGACCGATACCCATTTCAGAGATTTGTCGTGATACATTGTAAGACGCACAGGTGATTCCCTTCTTCTAAGTACATAACTAAATAACCTAACAAACTCCGGAAATAATGCCTAATTTCTATGTAGACCGGAGATCATGTTTCCGTATGGTTTTACCCTTGAGGGAAAGTGGCATTCTATGGAACTTGTTAACTATGTATGTAAACGAAAGTCACTAGTAAATTGACATTCAGACACGATATAAAATATGGCGGTTTGTTTACATAGTGAACAAGTTCCATAGAATGACACTTTATAATATGTAGATAGGTAACGTAGTAAATCACTAGGAAACACAGTTTTGTACTCGGTTTAAGTATGTATTTTGTGACCTAGTTATGGCCAGCACTGTACCTACCTATTTCAAGGAATTCAAGTGCTCGAGAACAACATAAATTTTCACCCATCCAGCCTTCACTTAGGCAATGGACGGACGCGAAGTTTGGCGCTAACGAGATCAAATGGGTCTGCTAATTTATAATTCACGTTAGTTCGTAATTTCGCACCTTCGCTGTTTTGGCGGGGTTCCAGATGCGAGCGGAACTTAATTTTATTCATTTTTAAGAGCTCCAGATAGCAAATTTAAAATTAACTAAAGTGTATGCGGTTCGGAAAGGAATACCTATACTTAGCTCTAATCAAGTAAACAATCAGTTACCAATAGTTAATTACTTTCAACCCTGTGGGGGAAGTATGCTTTACTTTATTACTGTATTAGTTCAAAGGTCTATGTGAACTTGTGAAGTCCCCGAAGTCGCATTGTACCAGCGAGGGGACTATAGGACTATAGCCCAAACCCTCTCGCGCTGCTCGTGCTAGTCGTGCTTGAGTTTCTAGACTCCTATACCCGAGAGGAAGTTGGTTACATAGTCATTTTAAGAGCTTTCTTTTATAATGAAAGCAACGTTGAAATAACTTTGAGAGTCTGACCTTTCGGAAAGGTACGTGTTAGAATAAATTAGCATGTTGACATTGCTGACGCACCGGAGGCTGTGACGCGCACGTCATAATCTGTTATTCGTTAAACGTTGGTTATCAGCGCATTAAGACTGCTCTTATCGCTGTGTGCTCACGGGTACTCTCTCAAAACATTCATTAGCGTAGTTTTAAAATGTATAAAGGCCGGTGTAACTTGTGACTTGTGAGCCTGTCTTGTTGGTACTTCATTCTCTTTCGTTCAGATTCTGTATTCATAAATTCATGCCTCTTTTGCTTCAATATTTCTGATAGAGAAGTTTCATCACGCCCCGCGATTGCCTTAAATTGGTTGTTTAACACTTATGCTAAGGAATGTCCAAATTAGCTAAAACCATAAATGGCTCAACAATCACGGAGCGTGGCTGTAAAAAATAGGTTTGAAGAACCTTTATGAATAACAGAATAACGATTTAACCATGGTTTTAACTAGCTTTGGAACCGAACCTAAGACTAAGCCAGGACGTTTGTTCTCAGAAATGTGCCACATTTATATTTGGGTCTATCGAAAGGCTCAACCCTTCATTCCCATGTCAGCCTAATAGTGACAAAATTTCTATCAACTGATATTTTACGTTGAGGATTTTACGACTTAATTCTTAAATTCTAAAAGAATGGCGAAATTTTGCAGAAATAAGTGCAGCTACAAGAATAAAACGCTCGAAGAATTACCATTGTGTGCTCATTACAGAAGCCAAGATCACTCAATTGGTCCAATTCTTACGCATTCTTCGCGTGCGGTCTTGTCTTTTAAAATATCCGTTATAATAACTATACATACGATAGTGGTGCAAAGCAACGTCCTTGCGAATTTGCGCCCACGCAGACTTTTGCTTTTAACGCCCCACATGGCCAATGACGCTTAGACGTAGCCTACATTCGGTATCAATATGTGGTACTAGTACTCGGTGTCACAACTCGATGATGTAGTGGCGGCGTGTCGCGTCATCGCGTGCTATGCGCGGATTTGTTCGTAAATATGAATAGCAATGAAAACCCGGTACCAATTCCATTCGCATTATATTTCGAAGTATCCAAGAGGGTTGTTATTGTTACTGACAAACACTAAAAGCAAAGACAAGTGTCGTGTCTTACAGGGACCTAATAAAGAACCTGGCAGAGGACCGCGAAAACTGGCGCATACTCCACCGACAGGAGCCATGCTCTTGAATTATGATGATGACTGACAAACAACTCAGCGCTGCAGCCACCGAGCTGTTGCAATATGCTGAGCCTTTTTTAGAGCATTAATTGTTTGCACTAGATTGTTTAAGTAAATAAATTACTTTTCACCTCAGCAGCTCGAACAAGGGTACTTTGCTACTTAAGAACAGTGAGCAAAATCGCATTTTGCTCACTGAGTGAGACAAAATGAGCAAGATGCGATTTTGCTCACTCAGTGAGCAAAATGCGATTTTGCTCACTGTTTTTAAGTAGCAAAGTACCCTTGTTCGAGCTGCTGAGGTGAAAATTTAATTGTTGGTATATCTTAAGAAAACATGAGTGAATAGAGGTAAGTGATGAAGAAGGAATACATTTTTCGGGTTCTCTAATATGTTCTCACTGCTGAGGTGAAAAATGTTGTGTACTACACGAGATCAAAGTTATTTACATCTCGTGCGCTTTTGAGTCCCTTACTACGCTCAAGATTCTAAATTAGAATCTTTCGCTTGCACGGGACTCAAAATAAGCACTCGAAGAAATATCAAACTTTGATCTCTTGTTGTACAAATAACTATTTCTTTCATCAACTTTCCCTGATTCAGCACCAGTAAAGAAATGTCTAGAAGAGAAGCAGGATTGTTGTAACGTATTTCTTTGACAAATAAAGGTTTAGGTAATGCAAGGAAAGAACCATCAGGGTCAGTGAGAGGATATTATTTATCGTTTGCGCGTCGTGCGTTAGTCACCGTCTACATTTTCGTCCCACCTTTCTGAATGGTCGCTGCAATAAATTTAATAAAGCTATGGAGATGTTGGGTCATTGCCATTCGTCATATATCATTTAGAACACGTCATGTAACTAATTGTAGAACAAATAAAGTCAGTGCCAATAGATTTTGAATGGAATATGTAAATCGGGACGTATCCGAGAAAACTACCAACTCAGTCCTGCATGCTTCGTCTTATTTGCGTTTTCTCGAAAGTTGGTGGCAAAGGCGTCACAAGAGAAATCTTCTTGAGAAAATTCGATGCGAGTTGTGAAGAGAGTTTCTCATGTAAATTGGTTTAAACTGTATAGTGTTAGTTTAAATAGGTACAAGAGCCGTGTTTATAAAGCAATTAGAAAAGTAACTACCAACTTGACAAGGTAGACTTGTTAGCCTTGTTACCTACGTATTTATTAATTCAGCAACAATAGGTACAGAAAACAAGTGACATTCGCGAACTTTGTAGCGATAATCAATATCTACAGTTGTTTTTGCTTACGTCATGCGTTTTGGCAATGGAATGCTGATTCAAGCACTCCGTTAATGTTTTACTTCACCGTTTGTAGATATTACGAGTATAATATAAAGAGTTATACCTAATTATAATTGTGTTTCATATTATGTAGTTTAAGATCTGAATTAGATTTTTTTTTCTAACTGTAATATATTAATAATTTGTATTTACCGTTCAATCGCATTTATTGTTACTGTACGTTTATAAATGTAAGAAGTAATAAAATTGATATTGGAGAGTAGGTTTTACCATATATTATCAACACCCACCCTTAAATATTGCAGACATACAATATATGTATGCCCAATTTCAACTGCATTTCCATGTTTAAAATATCGGGCTTTTAAAAGGATATATCGGTTTCTATTTGCATTCCGAATAAAATGACTGCAATTTTAAAACAAAAAGTCGCATTCACTGCGAGCCTCGTGCCGATATAAACTGAATATTAGTTCCGGTGTCCTTTTCCCGGCAAGAACATAAAAACATAAATTCAGCATTTTGTGCAATTTTAATAACGGCTCAAAGCTACGGTTTTAAAGACAACAAGCATTTATTAGGATTGAAAATGACTGCAGGTTTTTAGAATAAATGGGGCATAATATAATGGGTCAGCTCATCTTGAATGTAGGGCGCCTGCACCTTGGGGGGCTGCAGTTGCAGTTGACTAGCCCTGTCTCGGCAGTAGTTTTTAAAACTGCTTATAACATTCATTAAAATACATCTAAAGAGCAAGAACGCATGCTTTAGACAGGGACAATAAGATTCGCTTGTCAAACATCTGTAAAATACATCTAAAGAGCAAGAACGCATGCTTTAGACAGGGACAATATGATTCGCTTGTCAAAAATCTGGACAATATGATTCGCTTGTCAAAAATCTGGACAATATGATTCGCTTGTCAAAAATCTGTAAAAGAGTCATAATAGTAAGTCTACTGAAGACAAAGTGACCAAGCCCTATTACAGTGTTGGAGGCCGGATTGAAACCGGCGTCTTCCGCTTACGCGGCTAACGCCCTGGACCCTGGCCCTGGACCTTACGCACTGGCCACGACATTGCGCGACTGGCTTGGGCCACAAAACAGATACTGTATCTGTTTTGTGCTTGGGCTAAGGCGACAACCACCTGAAAAGCACGTGATCGTGAATTGTGGGAATCTTTAGGGGAGGCCTATGCTGAGAAGCAAGACCATTAAACAATAAAGTTTACTAGTTTTAAATTTTTACGCAATATTAAATATAATAGTTCAGTTAGTTAATCGTAGATTTATAAGATGCAATGTAACAAACTTACAAGATGGTTAAATAAAGGCTTATTATTATTATTAAGGCGACAACCATAGGTTAGAAAACGAGACACAACGATCGGACCTTTCGATCCCACCTATGGTTGTCGCCTTATGGCTCCTCTACACGATGGGCCAGCGCCGGCCACTCCAAGGGACGCTGCCATGCGGTAGAATGAGATAGCAATATTACTTGCTCCCTCTAACGCACAAATGCGTCCCTTGGAGTGGCCGGCGCTGGCCCATCGTGTAGAGGAGCCATTAGCCGAAGCCAGTCGCGCAATATCGTGGCCAGCGCGTCAGGCTACCCCGCCACGGCGGTACCCGTTCCAAATTCTCGAGTAAGTACATATATGCAATTTTAGAAAGACCAGAGGCCCGTTTCTCAAAAGCTTGTAACTTGTAATACAAGCGGATGTTACTTTTTGACAGCTTTTGTTAGAAAGCGACTTCCACTTGTATTACAAGTTACAAGCTTTTGAGAAACGGGCCCCAGGCGTCTTTGACCAGCTCTAAGGACGAGCAGTACAGTACGTGCTTGTACTTCCTTTCCTTGGAACTATTTTCCGGTCTCTCACTGATTTGTTTATGGCGTATTTCCTAATAAAACACCTTATGTACCGCAGTCGTCTAATAGATTACTATGGCCAACGATGGTCTAGCACAATATAATTAATTGAACCAGTATGATAACCTTAGTCATTACTAGAAGAAAAAGTTGTGCTCAATTTTGAACAGCTCGGCACAATCCCTCTAAGCTAACTTTACACGGACTTGAACAGGGAGTGACATTAAAAACGTCATATTTTCATAGAAACTTGACATGAATGATGACATTGCCAGAGTTAGCATGGTCCGACTACATATAGCTACTTCTTCTGCCGAAAAGTTAGTACTGTCAGTACATACTATTCAATCATTTATTTATTCGGTTACTAAAAGTTATAGTAGGTACTGTAATTAATTAAAATTTCGATGTTCGATTTGTACAGATTAGAGTTTCAGAGATATAAGCTACAAAAATAGATATTATCTACACAAAACATGAAACCTTTTCTAGTAGATAAGATAATAATTTTAATATCTTTCGCAGTATTCGCACTGCCCTATACGAGTTAGCTAATAGTTACTATCAACAAATAGGATTAGATCAGCCATACTCTAAGTGTGTTCCCACCCCTGCAGGGGTTCCGCAAGAATTTAGAACACTATGCTTTAGTCGCCTCGAAAATTTTTACTATGCCGCCACCGTATTGTAGGGTTCCATCAAGTATTTCGCTTTCCGTCAAAAAAAAAAGATTGAGAACCGCTGGATTAGATCACAAAAGATAGCAAAAAGTTTGGTTGAACCAAAATTCGTATTGATCTTTTATTGGCATAAAAAATGCCCTGCATCAACTGGAAAAGAAATGAGTAATAGACCGTCTTCACATTGGATGCGGATCCGCACACCGCTCCGGTGTGCAAGCGGAACATCCAGTGTTGCCAGATGAAATCTGAAATATTCAGTAGAAAAAAAATCGTTTTAGCAGTAGATAGGGGAAAAAAGCAGTAGATTTAAAAAGTGATGTCTGCAATAGGTAAAATTTAAAATATGTAAATAAATGTCATACAAGCATAACAGATCACTACATTGTAATTTTTAGTATGGCGACTAACAGATATAATAATAAAAACAGGAGCCGATACAGGTTAAAAACGGACTTTCGTGCCGTTAACTCGGACCTTCAAGACGTGGACTGGGCCTCAGTAACAAAACATAGTAATCCCGATTTGGCAGCGACTGAACTCCACAAGGTGTTAAACACAGTAATAGAGAAGCACACCACTAAAGTACGTGTAAGTAGGAGAAAATTCACTTTAAAACCCTGGATAACTCCTGGCCTCATTAAATGCCAAAAGCATCGCGACCATTTGCACTTAGAATCAAAAAAACATCCTAATGACCCTGTGCGAAAGTTAATTTACAAGAGGTACAGAAATTTTCTAACAAATTTACAACATAATTTAAAAAATGAGTACGACAAATCACAACTTGATAAAAACAAAAACAACCCCAAAGGCCTCTGGAAGGCTATTAAAAGCATCGCTGAATACCCAAAAACCCAGTCAAAGGCTCTGGAATTAACTAAAATAAAACCTACGCCTAGCGAGTCTTTGGACCACTGCAACGAGTTCTTTGCAAATATAGGAAAGAACCTAGCCAACAATTTACTCCTGCGCATGAATAAAACAGAACCCTCACTCCTGTCCAGTCTGCATCTAACTCCCTCGGTGGCTCACTCATTCTTTTTGCAACCTACAGATGAGCAAGAAGTATGTAAACTCATGGGTCTCTTGCACAATGACAGCGCGCCTGGCTATGACAACTTTAGCCCTTCGTTGCTAAAAGTAATCAAACCTAATATACTCAAACCACTAACTCACGTTTTTAATTTAAGTCTCATGACCGGAATATTCCCGGACGTATGGAAAAGGGCGGTGGTCATTCCGTTGCATAAAAACGGCCCTAAAAATCTCCCCGAAAACTATCGGCCAATCTCGCTCTTGCCGATTTTTTCAAAGCTGTTGGAAAAAATTGTCAACCGTCGCTTAATCAACTACCTAGAGCGTTTTTCTCTGCTCTCAAACTTCCAGTTTGGCTTCCGATGTGGTAAATCGACAGAGGATGCTGTAGATCTCCTAACCAGGAAAGTGACTGAAGCTCTAGACAAAGGCCAGAAGTGCGTGGGCGTATTCCTTGACCTCGCCAAAGCGTTCGACACAGTGTCTTTATCCATACTTCTGAACAAGCTAGAGCACTATGGCATCCGGGGGCTACCGCTTCAATGGTTCCGTAGCTATCTCACAGATAGGTATCAGAGTGTCAGGGTCGGTGACTGCCTAAGTAAAAGCTTGCCAACAGTCTTCGGGGTACCTCAAGGAAGCGTACTGGGCCCAACGTTATTTGTCATTTACATTAATGACATCTTCTCTGTTAGCACTAATAGCCCTATAGATAATCTAATTTGTTACGCAGATGACACAGCTGCCATATTTTGCGGCAACTCATGGGCTGATACTATGCGTAGAGCTAAAGCAGGTGTGAATGCCCTAAAGGTCTGGTTAGACAATAATTTACTATCCCTTAACGTCAAAAAGTCCAAATACATCTGCTTCCACAAAACTAAGGCCTCCGAACCGAATCACGAAATGCCGTTGCGTATTAGATGCTTCCACAACTCAGTCTCTAATAACATAAGTGAATCGATCAGCCGTGCAGACTGCGTACGTTATCTAGGCGTGGACATCGATCAACACTTCTCTTTCAAAGAGCATGTAGCATCTCTATCGCAACGAGTCAGGAAGCTTGCGTATGTGATGCGGCTAATTCGTAATTGTGCCGACGAACGGGTTCGAAGACTAGTATACGTTACATTGTGTCAATCTATATTGGGGTACTGTATATCGGTATGGGGCGGGGCAGGTACTTCTATGATGCTCAGTATAGAAAGGGCACAAAGATCCGTCTTAAAAACATTGTATAAAAAGCCCTTTCAATTTCCAACAGATCAACTACTTACACAATCCAGCTCGCTTTCGGTCCGGCAATTGTTTATCTACAGGATAGGTACGATAATGCATCGAAACACGATAAACTCGCCCAGCTTCGCAACCCTTACCAGCAAAAGGACTTTTCGAGTTCCACGGAACAAAACGCAAACGCCTTATGCACGTCGCTTTCCGCAATTTCTCCACCCATATGTGTACAATCACATAGCAAAAATATTCAGCGTCCAGAACATGACACTCAAGGAATTTCAGAATGTTGTCCGAAGGTGGCTAGGTTCTCTCTCTTACAAGGAAACTGAAGAGGTGCTGAAACCTTTGCAGTAAAACACATGCAGACTCACACTCTCTCACACACACAAACACATACACACACATACAACACACACACACACACACATGGACACGTGCGCACAGAGTAAAGTGCATAACCCACTAATTTTTATAGTTATTAGTCATTATCTGCATGTAAGTTAGCTTAATTAGTTTAGTTGCCCACCTTAACTTAAAGTTTAATATTCATAATTAACTGGTAGTATTGTAAATTTATACTATCTTGTACTCGTATTATAGCACCACCTAGTTGTTAATTCGTTTGGCTATTACTGTCTCACCACAGTCCTCACGACACAGGCTTGACCTAGTGTGAGGGCTACTGTTAATCCTGTAATGTAACGTGTGTATTATACATGTATAATTACCTACTTTTGTCAATCTTGCTAACTCTACTTGGTTAATAAAGAAATTTTGTATTTTGTATTGTATTGTAAATTATGCTCTGACCTGACACCAACCTCCCATAGAAAATTTGTTTTTTTTTTCCTTTTTCTGCTGACAAACTGGGCGTAATGGAGTATAGCTGGCAAATCAAATTGTCAGTAACAGTAAAATGAAGAGTATCATTCTGTCTCTTACGTCTGTTATTATAATTAATGAATGAGCACAAGTTTTTTTTCTACTCATCATTCGCTTGCCCTTATCCCATTCATTTGGGGTCGGCGCAGCATGTTTTTTTTTTCCATACCTCTCTCTCGCCCGTCATCTCATCATTCACTTGCGTTCGTTTCATATCATCTCTCACACAGTCCATCCACCTTTCCTCGGTTTTCCTCTCCCGTTAATTCTCTCCACATTCATTCGTAATACCTTTCTCGTCACATGACTTTTATCCCTTCGCATCACATGCCCATACCACGCTAGGCGATTCGCTCTTACTTTTTCTACTATGGGTGCATCTTTCAGGCTTCCTCTTATACTCGTATACTCATTCCTTATCCTATCCATTCTTGTCACACCACACATCCATCTCTTCTCATCCGTCACCTTTAGGGTCCAACACTCTGATCCATACATGACGACAGGTCTTATGATGGTTTTATAAATTTTACCCCTCGTTTTCTAAAAATCAGTAGCTCACCAGCAAAAAGCAGTAGATCAGTAGATATTTTTAAAATCAGATAGATTTACTGCTTAATCAGTAGATCTGGCAACACTGGGAACATCGCTATATACGTGCATAGCGTTGTCTCGCTCACATACCGGAGCGACGCACCGCAACGGTGTGAAAACCTCATAAGAAACATCTATACGTTCAGACCGTCGTCCGAGGGCGTTTTTTTTTAAGTTGTCCCCTAACACTTTTTTTTTCAAATTTGGGATTTTTTATGTTATTTCTACTCAGAATCACGAGTTCTTTCTATCCTAATAGGAGAAAAAAAGTGTCCCAAAAATTCCATACATTTTTCCGTTCCGCGACCGCCATACAAAGTCTATAAAAATGGTGACGGAATGGAAATAAAAACCTTAGGACACTTTTTTTCTCCTATTAGGATAGAAAGAGCTCGTGATTCTGAGTATAAATAACATAAAAAATCCCAAATTTGAAAAAAAAGTGTAGGGGACAACTTAAAAAAAACGCCCCCGACTAGTAACACAGAAATCACAGAATAAATAATAGTACTAGCTAGGTACAGAAGACTCACTCGCTAACAAAACGCGTCAGTTACGATCAGCACAGATATGGCCGCCAGGTGGCGACAGCGCCACGCGTGGCTTATGGCTAGCCACCAAAATTGGTGTAGAACGGATGTACTTTTAGCTACCTGTAGCAAAGCGACGAAATCGCTGAGTGACTTGAGTGAGCCACGCCTGCTAGTAGGACAAAGCAGTCGGACTACGTGGCCACAGGGGGATCTACTCCGATTCGTCCTTATCAAAGTGCCGCTAGACTCAGCAAACTTGAAGTCAATAAACTGCCGACAGTGATTAGATTATACTCCGAGTATCAACAACACTTTGACCATCGTTGGACCTTATGCCATTGCAATAAGGTATACGAATAGCCAATAAACAGTGTGGCGGAAGATACTGGCCGCACACGAGACATTCGACGATTTATGACTCGTTTTACGTCGTCCGGCTACGTTTATAGCTCAGTGGGATTTGCTAACCTTCCTGCCCTAGCCCTGAACCTATTGAATACGCAAGAGTGATTCGTTTTTAAGATTTTTGGGACGACGTTATACTATACGATTTAAGATTTTAAACTAATATCGGCATTTAAATAGTAACTACTGTTTAAAATGGGGTAAGTATGTGTTTACCATGCAGGTAAGTTAAGTTTAGGTAGACTAATATTTTTTTCTGAATCGCGTCGCTTATCGCTGTAACGAATGTAGCAGATGGAAAAAAAAGTAAGTACCTATAAATGCAACGTAAACAAAGAATTGTTTAAAAAATCTTCATTCACATGCGATGGCCTGTTCACTATTTGTTGACCTTTCGTCGCTGAACTTAATTGCGTTTAGTTGACAAAACAAGTTTAAGTTAACGTTTAATATGTATTTAATCGATCTAGGTTACCTGATTCATTAGTTTTTGTGCTTGTATTAAAATTTGATGATAAACACGTTCAGAAAATACTACTTATTTGACATAAAATCACGCCTGTATCACAACAAAACGGGGTACTTAGACAAAGATCATTACATGCTACATTAACCATGGAATTATGGACACGGACAAGTGCGAGGTGGAATCACCCACCGAGGGTTCCGTACTTTTTAGTTTTTGAGCAGTTTTGCAGCAGAAATACATCATGTGTGAAAATTTCAACTGTCTAGAGTGTCTAGCTATCACGGTTCATGAAATACACAGCCTGGTGACAGACAGACGGGCACTGGAGTCTTAGTAATAGGGTCCCGTTTTTACCCTTTAGGTAGGTACAGAACCCTAAAAACAACTCTCTTATTTAATAAATAAAAATCGGCCTATTTGTTAAATTTGGCCATTGTATTAGAGTACCTATCGTGAAAAAGCACCTATATGATTAAAGTTTGAATACTGTAACGTGTACCTAATTTGTGGATTAAACTGTATAACAACATCGCCATCTAACCCCTACATAGGTATTTTAATGTCCGGGAATACCCAACAGGACAAAATTGGCCAGTTTTACGACAAGTAAGTACACCCGAAATCAATGAAAACTACTATACAACATAGAGTTCCGATTTAGTAGATAATAACGTATTATCTTCCTAGCTTTGTCCCAGATTTTTGCCACGGCTTGAGCCGCCTGGGTTCCGCTTGGCAACTAATCACAAGACTTGATGTACATGTACCTACTTTTTGTACTAGTAGTCCGCTGGATTACAACTTACAACCAATGTTATTTGTTGATTCCCGCACGTCTCCTGTCTAATCTCATCTTCACCTAGTGTTCTTGTTTTTAGTACCAAATGGTAATGCAGTGCAGTAAGTATACATTTATTTCCACTTCATGATAGTCAAGTAGGTAAGGTAAAGTTCAGAGTATAGACAGACAGGCAGTTACAAGTAAAAAATATGACGCCAGACAAGTAGTATAATATTCCGATACGCATGCGGGAGTCTCGGAAAGTTAAAAGTTCAGATGACATTCATAGAAGCCTGCATGGAGCCTATAAATAGCCGTGTATTTATTACTTGCTTATTTTTAGAAAACTGTCGAAGGCGTAAAGTAATGCTAGAGTGGAGATGAGACGCGGATTTTATAATAAGTTGAGTTTTAGACACGCCTACCTGTAGATAAATACCTAAAATAGCCGATATCGTTTGTATGGTGATTGTAAAGTGTAGTTCTAGTTTAAAGAGCGTAGGCGTTTCGCGAAACTTACCGCGATACGGACCGATAGCGATATATGAGTATGATTGTACGTATACATATAGTTACGCTTATATAATAAACAACTAGAGCGCCCGAAGTAAGTAATATCCTTAGAGACTAGTTCAAAATAAACAATGTCAATTTTATACCAAGTTGCGTTCCTTCGGCGTCGTAGACGACATTTACCGAAGTCTCAGACTCATAGGAGTCATTGTTATTAGTGCTCCATACAAAACTTTGCTCACGGGGCACTTATCCGATCAATTCGTTCTTGCAAATCCGTTTAATGCGTTTTTCTCAAAGACCGTTCGTAAATACCTAAAATCTGGAACAGTTGTAGCAACTTCTATCACTATACCAAGAGAATAGACACTCGTAGTTAGATATGTGCTTGCTTATACTTTACGTTTAAAAGTTTGAGCTTAGAATAAAATTTGACTAACAGAGCGTTTCGATGGTTAAAATAGACGGGCACTAAGTAATACGCTTCTAAGTGATCTCTCGTATGTTTAATGTGACGATCTACAACGAAGGGTGGTCTAATCACAATTTTGTATAGCCAAGCCCGCTTAATACGATCACATTTAAGCTTGTGAACCTTCTTAAATTGTAAACTGGCCTTTAGGTACTGGCCCCGTAACCAACATGCCAATCGCTAACGCTACGTAGCGATCGAAACGCAACTGTCACTGTTGCACTTATATGGAACAGTGATAGAGAGACACACAGCGTTTCGTTGTCGAAGCGATAGCGATATTAGCGATTGAGAGCTTGGCTAGGCCGGCTGTACGGATTAACTATCTTTACTATTAACTCGTCTACCTGAGCCAAGAAGCCTAGCGAATGCAGGGCAAGGCTAGCTGTTTCCCAACGTACACGTTATGGGTGGTCGATGCAGTCTCTCCGCGCTGTTCTAACAACGTTATAATCTACGAGTGCAAGAGAGATGCGAGGGTGTATTGTGAACGGATTGCTTTTCAACAAGACTTCAGCAACTACTAGAAAAGGACCAGTGTAAGACGATCTTCATATTGGTTGCGGAATCAAATGCAGAGCGAAAGATGATAATAGGTCATCGACAAATGCCAAAGGAATAGAAAAAATGTACGGGATGAGACAATGGATGGCTGGTGTGAAAGCGAGACGTACATATATACGTGCATGGCACTTTCTTGCTCACACACCGGTAAGGCGTGCGGATCTGCAGCAGTGTCATGACCGCGTATGGCTGAGCGCGCTATACTTCTTTAAGAATCTCTAGTTCATGTTATATTGGAGCTATCAAAGATAAATCTTTGTGAATTATAACGCGAAGGCGGATAAATTTAACTAAGTAGATAATAAAAAGTCTCGTGTCGAGGAAAAGTCACGTGCGTTGCGAATGTATTAATAGCTGACCGCGTAACTATTGAGTGCGGACAATAAAACTCTTGAGCGAACCAGAGCAATGCAACGATTCCTAAAGTAAAGATAGGCCCGTTCATATAATTCCGAACGAACATTCTCGTTTGGTGAGCACCAGTGGAATGGCACAACGCGATTGGTTGATGAGTTCGCATCACGCGCGCGATTGGACGACGATGCGTGTGCGTAAGTGCGTGTTGGGATAACTAAAAGGGATGATTGCGCTCGTAGTGGCTTCATGATAAACTTAGGTAATTAAAGAAACCACATTGAAAGGTTCATTAAAATATACATTTTGGTAACTATTTGCAATAAACTTTCTTTAGTGTCCTCTCTTCGTAACAGAAATTCCGAGACTCAATTTTTTAATGAGAATGAACGGTGGACCAATCAGAGACACAAAATTCGTCTGGGATTTACGAGACTATAGTTAATATTTTAATAACCTAAACTGCCAGCAATTTAAGACTAAGGCCATAAAGCATCGCTTGTTCACTTCATATTTAGCTCGAAACTCAGAGGGCCTACCGCGAACCACGTTCGACGGGTTGCCTCTCTGTCGCGACTTTAAATTTGTACGTAAGTGTGACAGGGAGGCAACACGTCGAACGTGGTTCGCGGTAGGCCCTCAGATCACTTGCCTAATCCCAATGACGTCTATCTCAGGACTGGCCTTACGGGCAATAAGAATATTAAGAATGGGGCATGAATGGGGCCAGTACAGCAATGTGACACCGTTACAATGCGATTGGTTGATGAATTCGCATCACGCGCACGATTGGTCGCAACTAGTTGCGTTACACTGCACGATTGGCTCGAATTTGTGAGTGACACCGATGCAGAACCAGTACCATTTTTAGATTTTTTAGTGCCTGTAAGGCCCGTCCTGAATATACGTCAATGCTTAATCCGTGTTTTTGTATATAGGGATATACAAAAACACGGATTGTCCCAATTTATCCAATCGATCTCTTGTACCATCACGCTCCGCGATTGTTGCGCCATTTAGGGTCCTAGCTAAATTGGTTGTTCAATACTTACACTATAGAATTTCCAATTTAGCAAAAACCCTAAATACCCTAAAAAAAACAAAGAGGCGTAGAAATCAAATTCATTGACGGTAGGCGACTTCGCGATCTTC
Source organism: Cydia amplana (assembly GCF_948474715.1). Lineage (NCBI taxonomy): Eukaryota > Metazoa > Arthropoda > Insecta > Lepidoptera > Tortricidae > Cydia > Cydia amplana. The sequence goes on along the minus strand of NC_086083.1, from coordinate 1,449,116 downwards.
GTAAACGCTTCATGATGCGTCTATTGATGGTAATCTGAGTCGAACCGAAGCACGAACGAAGTTAACTAATTACAAAAGTTAGACGAACTACCGCAATTATCTAATAACTAGACTTCATAAAGAGTTCGTTAACTAATATCCACTGGCTAATGGTTAGGATTATCTCCGAAACTACTGGGTCTAAAATTTTGAAAAAATACTTAAAATAGTTCTTTAGCTATAGATGACAGGAAACCTATTAGAAATGTGTAGTCAAGCGTGAGTCGGACTTAATGTGCGGAACACTTGGAACGCGAGACGGACTCGCACTTGGCCGGTTTTTTGTATATCGGAGCGGCCTACGGTGACGTTACTAGCTAGGTATAAGACAATATGCTAGTACTATAGTCGCAGAAGCGGGTCTAATCGTGATATCCATCATCCGACAGTATATAAGGGCTCATTTAGACGATGCAAGAACTCGCATGAGAGTTTCATTACATTGCGTCATTTGATCGGTCGGCTGAATTGATGTAACCTCAATGGTCCGCAATGTAACTTAAATCGTATACGAGTTGCGCGCCATCTAAATAAGCCCTTAGCCAATACGTGGAGCCTACGTACCGATCACAATGCCTTGTAATCGCGGATTTCATCAATCATGGCGTCCACCCACTACAAAAGGCCGTATCGCGTTGAGTCCTAAGGTTTCCTCTTGTTAAATGTAATGTACGTATAGTAGGTACAACTAAGAACATAAATATCTAAACACTAGCGGCCATTCACACGAGGCTGAAAATAAAACAATCCAAGACAGAGCCAAGATAGGTATTAAAGTCATTAAAACAGAAATGGTTCTCATTTTTAGGATTCCGATTATATTTAATAGGTATTAGTGCAGCGATATTCATGCGGCCGCCGCGCTTTCTTAGATGGCCCTCAGGTGAATCCTTGCCATCCGATCACCTTCCAAGTCCGAGGCTACAAGACAAACCCGTCTTTGCAGCCCTCACAAAAAAAGGTTTTGTATAGTTGATTTAGACGGTGACATTGTTATTGGATGTAGTGGATTATTAGCCTCGTCTAAACACAATCAAGTATCAAGTTATGAACAGTCAGCAGCAATAGTTGCTAAGCGGGTGAGGTGTTCAATATAATCTTGACGCGACTTTATTGTTAAGAGAATAAGAGCGCATCAAGGTAATTATGAATGAATGAGGCCTCGCCCGCTTAGCTACTTCTTCTGCTGACTGAACTTTGTTTGAAAGTGCTCATTTCTATTCCTACTTGATTACTTGAATAAGACAGGCTATTGAGGGACCAAATCACCAATCGAACTCGAATGAGAAGGCTTCCGTTTAATATAAGCGATAACTGCTAAGCTTTGACAACTATATTTCCTGTTCAGGATCCTAACGACAAATCGCCGGGAACTGTGACTTGACTTATCGCACGAAAATCAGAGAATTCAATATGGAACTGATTTTGCGCGAGATTAGTGAATACAATAAATGTAGCTAATTTAATTATATGAATGGCCGCGACCGTTCGTGGACTTGGTGGTTTGTCGCGCGATAACGACTATCGGCCCGATAACGCGGAACGTGCGATTTGTTGTGCTTGTGTTGTTAATAATACTTAATAATAAAATGACAAATTAGCATATACATATTTGAAGATGTTACCACTTGTAAAATTATTTACTGATCGGAAAGATCATTTAAACACGACTCTTGTGCGGCTTAAATATTTTGTGATATTATAAATAAAAGCAAATAAGGAAAACGTTCGTAAATATCCAACTCTCTTAATTTTCGGTATTTAAAGTTAAGTAAATCCCTATTTGGGTACTTATGTATATGTATGTCGTTTTCCATTCGTCTAGTTTATTAAATCAGTTATTTTAGCTAGGAATTTAGCTGTTTGTCCCGTGTGTTCCACCGCAGCATCGATACTTTCGAATAATCTGAGATTATGATTTAATGCGGCTTTCCATAGAGAAGGGTCCCTAATGCTTTAACTGCAATAAGGACCTTTTTATCAGAATTTCAGATGAAAACGTCCTTTTTCTCTTGAAACATAAGGACCCTTCTTTTATGGAAAGCCACAATCTAAAAGTAGCTATGGTTCCATCCATACTTGTTCACTATTAAGAAAAACCTGTTTGTGTTTAGAAAACGTGATAATGTAATTAATACGACACCGATAGGACACGAGCGTTGCATTACATTACATACGGCTCATATCATATCACATATCAGTTGAAGCATAGGGCCTCAAAAGGGCTTATTTCTCTATGAAAATCATACAAAAATAAGCCCTTTTGAATAGACACTCTTCAGATGCGCTTCTAGATAAAGTCTCTACACATTAGGATGCAACCGCTTTAGTAATTAACGTGATTAACTCAAGGCTAGTACTAATGTAGGTAATATTAATTACTGCTAATGTTTTATTGAGAAACTGGCTGTCGCTTTCTGATTCGTCGAGATAAAGAGTGACAGTACTAGAGTGGTACTAGAGGGTCTAGAGTAGAGGTACATATTTCATTTTAAGTAGGTATTTAAAAATAGCTAAGTATTAGGTACGTCGTCGAAAGATGACTTGCCAGACTTGCAAACCAACACGACGTTTTTTAAACCACAAGCGGGTACAAACATCTGCATAGTTCGTCGTTAGTAGATATTTAAGGTGATAAATATTATAAGTCATATTTTTATGAGTGGCACGTCGTAAATATACGGTAAGTACCTATCGGTAGTAAAACGTAAAAATAAAAGTTTATAAATCGATATGTTAACTAAAATGACTATTAAATTTCAAATCTTCACGATTTAATTCATATGCTGCATTTCACAAGGAAAAACTAGAACAACATAACATTACATTATTTGGTGCATCGCCGTGCCGAGCCAAGAAAATTCTAAGTGCAAGAATGAGCGGCGGTGGACATTACGGCGCGCTTCCGAAAGCACTTTCGCCTACACTCGGGCCGAGTCGGCCATCTTCGCTCCCCACAGCTGACTGGGCCAATGCCAGAGCGAGCGCGCGATAGTGGCGCCGCGCGCGCGAGACAAGGACCGCGCGCCGCGCAACTCCCGACGCCGCCATTAATTTCTTTCTAGTGCCCGCAGCCGTCCTAGTGACAGCGTACTTCAATATCGCGAGAGCTAAAATTCGTTTTACTTGTGAAATTTATATATTAAATAGTATGCAACGGTTATAAAAAGTGTTGTGAGCAAATAACGAGTGTGATTTTACAATGATTACGCGAGTGTTGAATGCGTAAATGCGATTCGTTCGCAGTGAAGTATGTCTGGTTTAACAGTGTTCGTTGTCAACACAAAATAAAGAGGATTATGCAAGTTGGAGTAAAATGTGGACGGTTTTTAGGTAAATGTCGTGTTTTATACACATTTTTATAGCTTAGGTACACATATTCAGTGATATTTGCGTGCTAAGGAATGGGAATTATCTTGTACAAAGGTGAGCAAGTGAGCGAAGCCTAGATACCTGCTATGGGCTGTCTTGTCGTTCCGAAACATGCAGTACAATAAGAATGACAAATACTTTGCCGTTGGCAACGGCCTGCGTTAAGCGCTATGTCTAATTAGTAATTACACAAAAGGAAGTTAACAATCTGTTATTATGTAGGTATATTCGTTTTTATAAGTATTGGTTCGCCGCAGCGTCGCGTAAGTAGGCACCTATGTCATGATTTGGCATGAAAAATAATAAAAATAGAAAACAACGATAAGTTATAATTCTTAGTGGAGTAGTAATTACTGAAAGGGAAAATATAAAGCCAAAGGTTGCACATACCTAACCTACCTTAGTAATGATTTTACTTAAAAGGCGTCTTGTCTGTGTTTTAATTTTAAGCACAAGTCCTATTTAATAAATCGGATAGAAATATAAAAAGTAGGTGAGTTGACCGTGACGTCACTGTGTAATGTTTCATATAAATTCCATATTAGCAAATCGTTTTGACAGTTCTAAAAAAGAACTATACATTTGACTATATATAGTTCGTTTTTTTAGCATTAGAAATAAGGTAAACAATCTTGCTGTGTCTTTTTATAGAAAAACACGTTTTAAAAATAAGCCACGGCAAATATGTAACAATTATGAATCTAATACGATCATTTATATTCTTCTGCTTTCATAAGTAGTAGTTACTGATTTTTAAACAGCGTTTTTCAATTAAAAGACATGTCAAGATCGCTTACCTTCTTTCTAATGCTAAAAAAAACGAACTATAGTAGGAAAATACCCTATTGTTCTGAGCGTCAAGTTTAGTTCAAACAAGGAAATTAACAGTAATTAGTAATGAATATGGACAAGTTGGAAAATATAAACCTGTCACGTGTCACTAATCAGCGTAAATAAGCCTAACGAGCACGTAATAGAGCAAACATTTTTCTTGTTTCAGTAAATAATACTATGCAGGTTGTAATAAAATAATGCAGCGCCTGCTTAGAATATTGGCGCTGGCAATAAGTTGGTCGGTGGGGGCCTCGGCGTGCCGCGCGGGGTGCTCGTGTTCGGCCGCGCGCCTGGCGTGCCGCGCCGCGCCGCTGCCCGACCACCGCCTCGGGCCCGACGCGCTGCCCGCCCAGCCCGACACCCTCCAGAACCTCTCCTGGACCGACTCGCAGCTCCAGAGCGTCAACGGCGAGATCTTCCATCTACTCAAACAGCTAGAGCAAATCGACTTGAGCGGAAACGAACTTAAAAGAACCGAGCATGGCCTCTTCACCGGTCTGACGCGTCTGAGATACCTCAACATATCGAGGAACCGCCTCGAAGACATCCCTCGATTCACGTTCGCAGATCTAGAGAGCCTGGAAGTGCTCGACGTGTCGAGGAATGACCTCCACGTCATACCGTACCAGGTGTTCGGGCCCTGCCATCGCCTGCAGTACCTCGACCTCTCTTACAATAGGCTAGCCACTTTCATAGATTTTTACTTTAGACCTAATCTTCAACTGAAAACACTGTTCCTAAACAATAATAGCCTAGTCAAAATTACATCTAACGCTCTAGTCGACCTCAAGGAATTGGAGACGCTCGATATCTCTAGTAACAAATTAGACTACTTCCCGAAATTCTTTTTCGATAGATTTGTAAGCTTGAGAGGGCTCAATCTGAGTTACAACCACTTCCAAAACATATCACAGGATGCTTTTAAGAATTTGTGGAATCTGAAGTGGCTAAATATGGGCGGCAACCGGATGAGAATGCTGCCGCCGAAGCTCTTCCGCAATAACGAAAACCTGAGAACTCTCTACCTCGACCACACAGAAATATCGGTCATTGAGAACACAAACTTCGAAGGCTTAAGCGGACTACAGCGACTTTACATTAGAAATAACTATTATTTACGAGAAATAGAACCATTCGTGTTTCAGGACACCGAGTCTTTGACACATCTGGATATAAGCTTCAACAGTTTAACTAATTTGCCGTTATCATTGAAGTTGTTAGATAAATTAGAAGATTTTAGAATAGGGGGTAATTTGTGGGCGTGCGATTGTCGGATGGCGTGGTTCGCGAACTGGGCGGACAGGAGGAAAGGGATCGTCAAGTCGGACATGAGCTGTAGAAATACGTATAAGAATGAGATGTTGATTATACTGAACAATACAAACTGCAAGCCGCCGCAGCTAGTCTCCGCTTCACCGCTGATGCTGTACAGGCTGCAAACAGATGCGATGCTGGAATGCAAGTTCCACGGGAACCCGCCACCGTCTATAACCTGGGTGACTCCGACACGAGCAGTCTTCCATTGGAACCCGGATCCGCAGACCCCAGACATATTCCACAAGCATGGAACAGCACACGACAAGCACTACAGAACTATAGACAATACGAAATCTCGAGTGAGAATCCTCGACAACGGTTCCCTAGTGATAGGTGACATACACAGAGAAGACAGCGGGACGTACCTCTGCTTCGCTTCGAACCCGTCTGCGAACGTGTCTGTGGAAGTGGTTTTAAACATAGATCCAGTGACGATGTATGAAATTAAAATCTATAGTTTGATGTGGGGTGCGTTTTGCGCGGCGGCGTTTCTGGCGATCACTCTACTGGTGCAGGCGCTGCGTTACATATTCCGCAGGTTAGTAATAAATGATTTGGATAAAGTTACTCGCTCTTGTAAATTGTTAATTTAGTAAATTTTGACGTTTACTTTATGTTTGTTTATTTACTCGGGCAGCCGCGGAGCAGTATTTGCTCCGGCCGGCTGCCCGTTTGCATTACATTTTAAATCACATGGCAAACAAGCTAAATCAACGATTTCATACATTTTCTATTAAGAAACTTCTGTGATTTATTTTTCATTTCTCTTGTATTTTTGTTGTCCAATGGGAAAACTTGAACTTACACACAAACTAAAATATTAATGCATATGTATTACTCATAGCTCGCCACATCAATCTTAACATGGTGAGAATACAATATCCATTTTCTACAATTCATAATTATTTTACACGCTTTAAAATTAGAATGAAATATTTACTTATTTGGTCTCACAGTAAAAATAAAAAAATGGCCAAACGCAACAAAGGTGCGTTTGGCCATTTTTTTTTACTTTTCGTTTTTAACGATATGACAAATATAAGCCACAAATCAAGAAACTCGTTGTAGAAAAAGATTACTCACTTTATAACACAAACATTACCTATATTATTTATGGCTGTAAGGCTTTTGACAGTTATTGCTCAATACGTTGTTATACAATCCATAAGATAAATGAAAGTAACACCAACGGATAATGATATTGTTAGTCAAAGCGTTATTTAAACTAAAACAATAATATGTGCCTTAAAATGTGCCTACTTTGCTATAAACTATATCACAACCTCATTTAAATAATACAACATGATAGTATTACTCCTCCCATCTTAAATGCCGGCAACGCACTTACATTACAAGTATTACAACCCCTCTGGTGTTGTGGGTGTCTATGGACGGCGGGAATCGCTTACCATCAGGCGTTTCGTCTGATCGTTTGCCTTATATCATAAAAAAGTAGTGATATGATAGGCAATTTTGCCTATCTTAACATACCACAATATATTTTCGAGTAAAGTAGGCAAATTTTACGGTAGTGGAAAATGTTAGCATTGATATTTCATAGGCATATTTCCCCATCGTCTTTCCCCACACACGAGCTTGGTGTTAAGTTGTTAACAAGCAATAATCTCGATTGCAGGTTCCGCCTGATGGAGACATGCTGTAGCTGCTGTACGTGCGTGCGCGTCGACGCGCCGCGCTCGCGGCAGATCTCCAACATGCTCGACAACATCGAGCAATACAAGCGGCAACAGCTCGAGAAGTTACGAGAGAACTATGCGGTGCAGGTAATTATTTCACCCCTTAGGGCTTCAACTTCAACATTTATTCAGCAAATAGGCCACAACGGCACTTTTACACGTCAACATTGAATTTACATACAAGCAAAATAAAAATAATAATACATCAACAATTATTAAATACAACTACAACTACCAAATCAAACTAACGTAATACAATTACTTAGAGATGTATAAGGTCTCTTGATGTCGAATTACATAAAAAAACTATAATAATAATATTAAAATAAACTACATGACATTAAAGCTCTCCAAAGGGCCTCTACGTGTTGGATCTATATCCCCACGCAAGCCTATCAAAAGACCGGGATTTATAGGCCCGTGATCCCAAAAAAGGAGATACAAACAATATTAAAATAAAAACAAAACAGATACACGGAAAAAAAAAATATACTTATTTAGAGGTGTAAATGTCTCTAAGTGTCAGAACTAAAAAATAACATAGTTTATCAAATTATCCTTAGAGATGTATAGCCCCCATTTAACGATGCGAGAACTCGCATGCGAGTTTCATTACATTGCGGATTTTGATCGGTCGGTTGAATTGGACGTAACCAACAATCCGCAATGTAACTAAAATCGTATGCGAGTTCGCGCGCCGTCTAAATCAGCCTTATTCATTCACATTTACAAACCTGAATTAGTTAATTATGTGACATTTCTTACAAATACATAACTCAAAATGAGAGATTAATAGTTAACCAATAATAGCTAATTAGGTTTGTATCCGCATGTGTAACGTCATTGTGATGGCGGGGTCTGCCTTCCCTGTCTTGCACTTTGTCCTGTTTGAAGTGTCGGCTTTCGAGTAAATACTTGATCATAATAGCTATTATTAAAACGGGGCATTTACCGTGTATTTTTGCCGATATTTGGGCACAGTTGCACATGTCATCTCGGTTTAGTAGTTATGTAAATGACCATAGCTTGAAATCGTCTTCATCATGTACTTAAAAACACCTTTTTTCTATTCAATGGAAGCACGCGTCGAGTCATTACGTAGTCTTATTAACGTTCATGGTCCCTAGAGATCACTATTATCGGTCTTACGAGGCGCGCTTTTATCTATCCTGTCCTTGTGACAGGCTATAAATAAATCTACTTCGGTTGGCCTTCATAAGTACATCGCACCCTCGAAGATTGGCTTTTTAATCAGGACAAGGGTTCACTTTGTAAATTCGATACAATCTTTAAATTGCGAATTTTCTCTCTTAAATTTAGAAGAGTCATTAAAAGTGACCGTTTATATCAACAGGTGCATCGAATCAAAGAAAACTGCACACAGCAGATGGATTGGATACAGAATAGTTATTCTTCACAAGCCACACATCTTCGCAATATAAGAGACATCGGCAGTAATCATCTGTCGTCTATGAGGGATCAGTACCATGATCAGGTAAGAAATCTAGCAGTGATTTTAACGTCTTAGAAATATCCCGTGTAGAAGGTGTATTTTTTTATGGAATCGGATGGATGTTGAGTTCGCGTTTGTGTGCAGGTGAAACGGGTCCGCGAATACTCGACCGGGCAGCTCAACTGGGTGCGCGAGAACTACGTGTTCCAACGCAACAAGATCCGCAAGTTCAGCGCGCACCAAGTCCTCCGGCTGCGGCAGAGCTACAAGTACCAGCAGCAGACGCTCAACAAGGTGCTCGAGAACCTTCCCTCGCTGTACTTCGACAACTGCCGGTCCGGGTCCTGCGGGCGGAGCGACTCGACGGCGCTCGACCCCGACATGGAGCACCTGGACACGTATCTGAAGACGAAGCTGGAGGCGCTCGCCCGGCTGCCGCCGCTCGCGCCGGACTCCGAGAGCAAGGTGTCCGTGTACTACACGCCGACGGAGCGGTCGCTGACCTCGCGGCGCGGCTCGCCCGAGCCGGACGTGCACATAAACATGATCGAGCCGGAGGCGACCACGTCGCGCTGCGGGCTGCCGGTGCGCACGCGGGAGTACGCGGGGGCGACGGACGCGAAGCCGGCGAGCGAGCCGCTGCTGGGCCGGGGCGGAGGTTCGGCGGCGCGGCTGACGTCATCGGCCAGCTCGCCGGAGCTGCGCGCGGCGGCGCACGTGCAGGCGCGCGTGCTGCTGGCCGTGCAGGCGGGCCGCGAGGGCCGCTTGTAGTACAGGCTGCTGGCGCGCCTGCTGCCGCCGCCGCCGCGCCTGCAGACCATCGAGCTGCAGCCGAGGGGACTGTCGGGTACTTCTAAGTGAGCTGTGATAGACTGTATTTGAAATTAGCCTTCAAGTTTCTAGTGTAAATAAGTCTCCGTTTCTATTGTTTCCGTTTTGATGTTATTGGGGGGAGTTGCGGCGTGTTGTGTTCGGCCGCTCCGGGTTGCGTTCATATCGACTCTAGTAAATCTCTCGAGAGTGATAAAGTTAAGTGATGATTATATTTTGTGACATTTCGTACATAGTATACAGTGATATGCCAAATACTAAGATCCGGCGACGATTCATATTATATAAGGTTTCTTAATAGAAAATATACAAAATATTGTTGAACATTTTCTAAATATATAAACAGGAGTAGACGGCTAATCGTGAAGAATAAAAAAAATATTTTTCAATGTATTTTTGTGGTTTTATTCGACGATAAACCTACCGAGATACGATGATTTTCTAGAATTAGATCTTCATTATATATTTAAAGTAAATTTTCTGCAATGAAGTACGGCAATAGGTACATAAATTTACCTCTCAATTTAACATAGCTTTGCAATAATATAATTAAATGCATAGCTTTTATAAGTCATTCGATACTTGATGTAGGTATTTGACTTAGATTGTTAGTATTACTTATAAGGCGTTTCACTGGGCTTATGCTAAATCAGCGTAAATAAAACGCTAAGTTAGTAATAATAATTTATTGGCACGATTAGTAACATAAATAAAGTATTCGAGCCATGCACATATTCAACATAATATATTTGTAATGTTAATCCTCCGTCGCTGCAATTTGGTGAAACCTAACATAAAAAGTTAGATTAGTATCGCCAAATGCATATTAGATAAGAGAAGATATGTACATCGATATTAGAACTATTTTAGCGGCACCCGTTCACGATGTGTCGTGACGAGTGGCGACTAGTGCAGTATTTAAAAGAAAAGTAGTTAATTACATAGCTTAAAAGCAAGAACCTAATTTTATTAATTCTTACAATCCAGAAAGTTAAGCATCTAAAACTTGACAGTTGGGATTTCTGTTCGAATATGGTAGGTCCAAAAAAAGTTGCCGAATAACAAATGTCATTAACACATTTGATAAAAAATGTTTTAGACCTTTCCTAGTTTTTAGTATAATTTTAAAGCGACCAACAGGCAAAAATAACGACGAATAAAACTATGATGTCGTGAAGCCATTTTATAATGAACTAGCGACCCGCCCCGGCTTCGCACGGATTAACAAATTATACAAAAACCTTCCTCTTGAATCAATTTTCATATTTCATTTTATTTGCGTTAAGTACATGTACATGCAAATATGCATGCACTCTTTAGTCTTTCTATTAAAAACAAGCCTCAAAATCCGATGCGTAGTTTTAAAGATCTAAGCATACATAGGGACAGACAGACAGCAGGAAGCTATTTTGTTATTTTATACTATGTAGTGAAACGTCAAACTAGCACTAAAAGTGTCAATTGACCGTAAGTGGATTAAGACAAGAGGCCAACCGGCAGCCACCGCGAAGTAGGGAGGGGGAGGGGTTACAATTGACGTTCCTAAGAAGCCATATTCTTTCAGAAGTTACTTATTATCAAATTTATCAAATATCTTTTTGTTTCAGTTAGTAATAGAATAGAGTTAGACCAAGATAAGTCTGCAACGATATTTATACGTCATAATTTCATAGAAGTTTGACGATAAAAATAACACTTGCACTGCGTGTACTATCAAAATCATAGCAAACTTATCTTGGTCTAACTCTAGTAAAATCGAATGAAATCTCAGGTTTTATATTATCATCTACGGAATACAACATATTCCTTCTCTCGTCAAGTTTTCAGATACTTTTCATAGGCTTTTGTGAAATGCAAAGCAGGGAAAAAGAGTGACCTACTCGTCAAGGTATATACAACTCAATATAGGTAATTGACAGAATAAAAAACCTTACATCGTCAAGTTTTAAAATATTAATTCTACCCTACAGCGTAGTCAGAAACAAGACAACGAAAATGACCCATGTCATCTGTAAATACATAAATAAATAGAAATAATTAAATGCCCAAAATTATAACACAGATTGACTAAGTCCCACAGTAAGCTCAAGAAGGCTTGTGTTGTGGTACTCAGACAACGATATATATAATATACAAATACTTAAATACATAGAAAACAACCAAGACTCAGGAACAAATGTCTGTGCTCATCACACAAATAAATGCCCTTACTGGGATTCGAACCCAGGACCGTGGCTTCACAGGCAGGGTCACTACCCACTAGGCCAGACCAGTCATCAAATTAATATAGCTGTATATGCTTGATAATTAAGCGAGTGGTGAAGCAACTGACGCGGCGGTCTGTTGCGGCGAAACTCGATATCAGCGCACATCGCCGATCACAGAACACTTAGCAAACATGACATGTATAACTTTATATTATACCGACTAGTATGGATTACGCTAATATGTATATCTTTATATGTAGCCACATACCCAGAGATGGGCCGAATACTCGGTATTCGACATGTTCGACAAGTTTTTTTATTGCTTGTAAAAATTTGACATGTAAAGGTGGGGCACCTATTTTCTGAACACATTGTTCGCAATGACAACTATGTACTTACATAATATTGAACATTTTATTTCATATAGTCGTCACTGAATAGGATATTGATTGATATATAGAATTAGGGTATTTGACTGTATTTAAAATAAATAATTTCACACCATGCATGAAATAAAGCAATAAATAATTATAAGAAAAACATAGATAGCAGTTATTTTTAAACACAAGTTCTATTTAATAAATCGGATAGAAGTATAATAAGTAGGTGAGTTGACCGTGACGTCTTGTGTAATGTTTCATATAAATTCCACATCCGCAAATCGTTTTTACAGTTCTAAAAAAGAAACTGATTTGACTAGAAGGAGAATACCCTATTTATAACACAGATACAAAGTCCTAATACCGCAACAGTAACATTGGACCGATAACTGACACGACAAACAACCACAGTAAACACAACCTAAAGTTGTAAGCTAACTTTGCACTGTCTTAAACAGAGCTAAGTAAATCCATAGAAATTTTACATTATTGATGCCATGCAGAGTTAATATAGTCCGATTCGACACATCAACGTGTCCTAAAAAACACATACGACTGTCGAAATAGACTACCCATAATAGCTATTGTAATTTGAATCTTCTAGCTTTAGTAATAGAGTAAGTTGTAGGTTTAGTTAAAACCGCCAGTGCGTCTAGCCTAGCATGACTACGAGCGAGATGTCTTTTGTCTGTAGAATTGTCAAACAGTACTAATTAATAAGAGGTTATTAGTTTACCTTGCACACGACTCGATTCACGCTGCTAGATGTGGAATAAGTCACAGATTTATTAACGTCAGAGCACACCTGGGGGCCAACCGGGAAAACCGAAATTCGCAAATTGCGGGGATCTTTTACTCTAATGAAGGCGTAACAAGAGTGACAGAGAAAGATGCTCGAAATTTGCGAACTTTGATTTCCGCGGTTATAGCCCAGCTGCGTACAAGTGCGCGTGCGCTAAAATGTAGGAGCCATGCACGCACAGGTCACGCAAGCGGTGTGCCGTCTCTCATAAGGATTTGTATATTACAACGCGCACGTGGACGTCTACGCACACGCATCCGGTGTGTACAGGCCTTTAATGTGTTTATTGACTTACCTTTTGCTTCAAGGGTATGCTAAAGTAAAACATCTTTAAAATGTCCCAGCCAATGGCAATGGAAATTCAGACGCTTCAGACAATCTATCATTGCCAGAAGTTTAAAAAAACATAAATACGAGAGCGATATGTAAGAGTAGTTTATATCATTCGTCAATCTATTTTTTTTTTTCAAATAGAAAAAAAAATCACATCTACGTTAGCCTTGTGCCACAGTGGGCTTTAGATTTTACTAGCTTCCACTATGCTCGCTTGGCTTAGCTTAGCCACCCTCAACAAATTGTTAGAACTGTCATCTCATATACAGGGTGCTTCCTAACAGGAGCAATAAATTAAACTAAAGGCTGTACTCCACAAACTGACCAACATTTGTTCAGCAACTTTTGAAAATAACTCATGTTTTGATTTTTATTACACTTTAAAGTTTATTCTAAGACGCAATGTATTCCAAATTTTATTATGTTTAAAGCGTGACAGGCAACGTCAAACACAATGTTGTCAGCGTACATTGAAGGCAATATTTATTTTGTATGAAAAAGAGGAAGTCTAAAGGATTTATATTTTTTAAAAGTTGCTGAACAAATGTTGGTCAGTTTGAGGAGTACAGCCTTTAGTTTAATTTATTGCTCCTGTTACAGGAAGCACCCTGTATGTAATATATCTCACAGTATAAGCAAAGGCAAATGTCGCGTCTTTCGAGGACCGCGAAAACTGGCGCATACTCCACCGACAGGAGCCACGCTCTTAAATTATGATGATGATCTCACAGTGGCCTGGCATGATTTAGAATGTGTCCTACATAACGACCGGTCATAGAATGTCCGCAAACTTGATCAGATCGTCGAAACTTAAGTTTCTTCCATAAAACATCTATCGCTTTCAGTTGCCGCAGCCTTTAACATTTGGAAGTCCAGAGGTGTCTTTCAACTGGTTGCAGAATCCCTATAGTAGTCTCTCAAGACCACCTCAGCAGGAATCATGGTATTATAATATACTCCGCCTGGTACTCTCTTCCGAGATTCGCGAATGACCTAACTGTCACTTGCCTACGTCATCATGCTGTTTACAGGTTCTCAAACTTTAAAATGTGGGAGAATTTTAACCAACGGTGAAAATTATTTTAACGGCATTAATTTTAAGTTATTCATGTAGAAACATAGTAAAATAAAACAAATCTATACTGCCCTTTTCACTCCTACTCTTACAGTTCCGAATAGAACAGCCAACCATTTTCGTAACAAAACATTAATTACCAAGCTTACGACGTGAAAAGTTTGGAAAACACTGCGACTGCTGACACTGAGCGAGAAGGAAATAACAATTAACACGCGTTCGACAAGGATGACGGTCAGGGACAACATGGCGGATTGTCAAATGTGACAGCGCTATCCTGTATTGCCAGTAGTGTAAACAGAATTACCCGAACGTCTGAAATTTCTTTCGTGAATCGGAAGATATTGCTAACGAATAATTAAAAATGACGTGTTATTGTAAAATTTAAGATAAAATACATATAAATGAAAATTATAAAATTATAAAGAAATATTTTAACTTATTAACCATAGATATAATGTACCCATGTAACATGTTATGTTGAAATAAAGTGGCAATGTTATTGTGACGTAGGCAAGTGACACTCTGGGAAGAGAAGACCATGTTTTATTAGACCATGTGAAAACCTCCGAACTAAATATCGCCGTACGTAGTGCCATTGTCACACTACGTCAAGATGGTAAAAAAATGAGAGAAATCGCTAGTTGTTGTTTGTTTCCATACTTTTAGCCTGGGGTGTAGTTCATAAGTAAGCGGTCACCGCAGCCTATAGACATTTGGAAGTCCAGAGGTGTCTTTAAACACCAGTTTGCAGAATCCTCAAGACCAGCAGGAAACAGTGCACCTACCTTGGCCGCAGTCCTGTTCCACACGACGACCTTGTGCCCGGAGTTGAGCAGGTTCTTGACAATGCCGCTGCCCATGATGCCGAGGCCGAGGAACCCGAACTTCATCTGACTGGCCTTGATATTTTTCTCCAGGAGTGTGTCGGAGACGTTCTCAAGGTCGAGGGGAGGGGTTTCCTGTGGAGGTGGTGATAATTAGTCTGATATATAGGTCAGTTATAGAAAAGCCCTGGTGGCCTAAACGGTAAGAGCGTGCGACTTGCAATCCGGAGGTTGCGGGTTCATACCCCGGCTCGTACCAATGAGTTTTTGGAACTTATGTACGAAATATCATTTGATATTTACCAGTCGCTTTTCGGTGAAGGAAAACTTCGTGAGGAAACCGGGCCAATCCCAATACGGGTCAGATGGCAGTCGCTTTCGTAAAAACTAGTGCCCACGCCAATTACTGGGATTAGTTGCCAAGCGGACCCCAGGCTCCCATGAGCCGTGGCAAAATGCCGGGACAACGCGAGGAAGATGATGATATAGGTATTAGGTAAGTTATCTTTTTGAGGGCTATAGCTCAATGTAGAGAAGGCGATCTTCTGCCGGGCTAGCATGATTGGCGCGACAGTATCTCGCGGCGAGATAAACTACCCGTCCCTCTTTTATTAACATAGAAAAAGACGGGTATTCTATCTCGCCGCGAAATACTATCGCGCCAATCATGTGCTAGGGGTGCTGGTAAGACAGTCTACATGCTCAGTTTGTACATTTTTCGGTGAAGGAAAACAATGTGAGACCAATTTATTAGGAATAAGGCCTACCATCCCCTCTGGGTTGGAACGTCCGACACTCGTAAAAAAAACTGTTTATTTTAATATAAATGTTAAGAGGTACAGTTACTCTCCGTTACAATTGAGTGTAACTGTACCTCTCGGTAAAAACGAGTGCTTGTGCCAATTCTTAGTATTAAGTTGCTGAACGAACCCCAGGCCAATTGATCCATGGAAAAATGCATGGACAACGCTGATGAGATGATAAAGTCTAAATTGCCTAAGGTATACATTTAATTTGTCGTAAGGGATTCGAATAAAAGTTGCAAGTACGTAAGTATACTGTTCGCCGTGAGACACGGTCTTTCTTAGATGTCATATAGTCGAGAAAATGGGACGGGTACCGCTGTGACGGAGTGGCCTAGATGTCCTAACTCCCTGGATACGATAGATGAAGACACCGGTTCCCATCTGGCCTCCACCGCTGGACGGCTTTGCCACTTTTAGGATTCCGTACCTCAAAAGGAAAAAACGGAACCCTTATAGGATAACTCGTGCGTCTGTCTGTCCGACCATTCCCCACCCCCTTTATCTCCGAAACTACTGGGTCAACATTTTTGAAAAAAATACATAAAATAGTTCCCTACCTATAGATGGCAGGAAAACCTATTAGAAATGTGCAGTCAAGCGTGACTTCGGACTTAATGTACGGACGGAACCCTTGGAAAGCCAGTCCGACTCGCACTTGGCCGGTTTTTCTTTAGTATATGACATCTATTCTAGTTGAATGACAAACATATACTCACAGGTCTCAATATATTCGAGGGGCGATGCAACAAGCTAGACTTCTTCGAGAACGAGTGGTTCAGCATGGACGGTTTCTCGTCTACGTCCGGATCCGTGTATGAGCGAGACAGACTGCTCTTGCTCTTTTTCTTGGCCGGGGCCTTTACGCCGGCGGAGGAGGCCCGCTTGATTGGTTTCACCTTAGAACCCAAACGTATCTATAAATAGTTAGAAAGGTGAGCGGTGGAATAGTGGCCAAGGCTCGGGAAAAACGCCAGTCATTTTGAAAACAACCATAATTTAGGACCCATTTGAGACAAAAATATTCGTTCAGTCTACGGATGTCATTGGGACATATTTAATCGTTGACATTGGTATAAGTAAGTCTCTGTTGTATGTATGTACGGTTATATTTCCAAAATGACGGGCGTTTTTCCGAGCCATGCGCATGAGGTATGCAAATCTAACTACCAGATTGAACTTTATGTTAAACCTAGCTGCCTACGTTAAAGCTCGAGACCCCTGACACAGAATAAATAATAGTACTAGGTGCAGAAGGTTCACTCTCTAACAAAACGCGTCTATTACGACAGATATGACCGGTACGTGTTCCGTAGCGTAGCGGTACGCGGCAACTATGGCTAGACACCAAAATTTGTGTGGACAGCATGTACTTGTAGCGACGCAACGAAATCGCGGAGTGAGCCACGCCTACCCCTGGTCAAAGTTATTTCAAAAAGGCAACGCTACCACTGAATAAGTAATAGTACTACCGTACAGAAAAGGGATCTATATCTGAATCCCTAAAGTCTTTTCTCCTATCTTTGCATTCCCTAATATTGTTTGTTATAATGATCAGTTGTCCTAACACTAAAAACCCTAATTTTGGTTTCCCTAATTATTGATTACTTATCCTAATGTTATTAAGCATATTTTCTTTTTTGCGAGGGTCGCAGTTCTAACCCTAACCTAACCCACTTTTGTGGCAGCAAGTTCTAAAACCTAACCATTTTTCAGAACCTTACATTATGGAAAATAATAGTTATGACAATTGATCGTTAGGGTTATGTGCCCATTAGGACAAACCAGTTAGGGCGTGACTTTAGGACAAACGTTGTTAGGGATTCAGAATGACACCCACAGAAAGGACACTTCCTACAAATGCGAAGTTTGACAGCGATTCAGGGTCGAATCATGATATCCCTTTCTAACTTATGGCACTATCCCTTTCGGCTATTTAGGGTTGTCAAAATTCAAGTAATTATCTTATCTGTTGTCGTGCACGCAAAGGGACGTCAAGTTGTGTCAACCCTAATAATTGCTCGGAGCAATGCTGAGCCGAACGGAGTCGAGTTTGCCCGAAGTCAGGAGTGTCTCCACTGACGCTACATACCTTGGGTGTGGAGGTCTTTTTCTTGACCTCCGGCTCAGGCTCAGCCTCCTCTGTCTGCGAGTCTTGCTCTTCGCTCTCGATGTCTTCTATGAGCTTGTCGAACTCTTCCTCGGGGTTGCGTTGGTGCCCGTCAATGTCGCCGAATTTCTGGACAATAGAGACGGGTCTGAATTTGACAGTGGTTTTAAACCGGTGAGCCTAATAGCAGACTTTATCCAGCGAAAACACTCATTTCCATCCACAATTCTAAAAATTTTAAATTTCAGGTAATATTACTTTTTTTTTGTTAACTTTAGTTTCAAAAATCATATCTAGGTGATCACCTATTTGCGTAATATGCTGCTATCATTCCTATCCATAGTCTCAATGGTTGGATGAGGGACATTGGATGGTAATGAATTAAATTATATAAGCTGTTGTGTAGTGGCTGGTTTCTTTTAGAATGGATTGCAAGAAAATTAAGGTACAGGAAAAGTTTTGCAATACATAATTTGGCTATTAGCTACAGTTAAAATATTACTTTTATAGCTGTCTGCTCATTTCTGTATGATTTATGACATCCGTTTAGTTTTTTTAATGCTGCTAATCAGATTATATGGAAATAAGATGGGCTTGTATAGCCTAGCCAGCCATTATCTCACAAGTGACCTAAGCGATAAGTTATATTGAGAAAGAAGGTAGTTTTGGCGGTTCGAGGGCATAATCTGGCTTGCAGTTTCACACATAGGATAGGAGAAGTATGTAACAGAATGTTGTTCAAGTCCTCTTGCAACTGAGCAACATAACCTTTCCTAATATTCCTATTCACTAATAACCACTACTACTAATAACCATAATATGGTAAACATATTATGTTATAAGTAATCATTGGGGTAGTAATGACAATTAGGGTTGGTAGTTAATACCATCTGGAAGGTAATGATTTTTGCCGGATAATAAATGAAATAAGATTGAAATTAATACTGAGCAATATGATGGCATTTATTTTTCAACATTCATTTCATTCTAATTTCATTTATTATCCGGCGAAACTCATTACCCTCCAGATATCATTACTATACCAACGATTAGTATTAAAATAATTTCATAATATTTTAAATATCAAGTTGCATCAGAAGGCCTTTACCTACTCATAAATTACTGTACGTAACTATATGAGACGTCCGTAATTTATAACAAAAAAGCGTATGTTCGTAGAAAGCTCACGGCACTATGTCCTTTTCTACAAGGAAAAAAGTTTTTAACAATAATTTTCTCTGATATGATATGTGCTCCACAGTGCGGAGCCAGACAGTCGGGCGGATATACAGTGAAACCTGGTTAAGTGGGACCTGGATAAGTGAGAAACCTCTATAGCTGGGACTCATGGTGCGGTCCCGACACTTTAGCACTGAATTACCTCTGTTAGTGAGATAAAACGAACCTCTATAACTGGGATTAGCTGTTGTGATTTTATAGTCACATTTACTTCTATAAGTGAAACAGAGAGTGTATTTTACCTCTTTTACTGAGACTATATTTATAAGATTACATTTTCCTAATTGTTTTTTTAGAATTGTATAGGAATTGACCTCTGTATCTGAGATAACGTCAATCTATGACCTCTCTAACTTGGACTTTATTGATCAATTTCCGTATTCTTACTAACTCTTAGTCTATGCACAAATTCCGCATTTGCTTAATTGTGTCTAAACGACTTCAAGTTTCATTTAGTAACTTTATGTAGTTAAAACTATCGAAACGAAAGCTGAAATATCGATAAGTAACACGAATAAACAGATTTTCATTTAATACATTTCTAAGACGCAATGAAGTCCGTATCAAATTTAATTGAAAAAATCTGTCCTTTGGAGAATCATTCAAAATAAATTCAAATAAATATTTAAACAGACTTAAAAAATATTTAGGGACAAGGATTATTTTACCTTATTTATTTTTAAAGATAATTACAAAATACCTTATTAACCACCTCTATAACTGAAATATATCCTCTATTCTCAGCTCTATTAATGGGACCCTCTGTAAATGAGACAGACATTTATTTGTACCTGGCTAACTGAGAGCCTGGGTAAGTGAAATACCTCTTTAAGTGAGACAAATCTGCTCGTCCCTTGAAGTCTCACTTATCCAGGTTTCACTGTATTAATAAGCGATGAAAAAAAACATTGAACACACATGAATTTTTGTTGTTTTGTTTTTTGCGTTTTGCTTGATATTGTTCGTTATAAACTTTTCATTTTTCGCTCTTATAAAGAACGTGTCCGATCGTCACTAGGGTATACGTCGAGAACGGGCCGGACCCGTGCGTAATTAATATCCGTGGATCCGGACACACGGGACCACTGGTACACGGACTTTAATTACACGGACCCTAATTACCCGTTCCGAACGGGCCAAAAATCCAGTTTCGTGTAACACGAGAACGGGGCCCCGGCGACGGGTACACGGAACCTAGATGCGACCGCGAGCCCTAGTTGTAACTCGATGGTAATGACTAATGATGATGATGTATGTATGTATGAGTCATGTCATGTGACTTGAAATAAATTATGATGTTTGGTTTGATACGCAATATCTAGTCGTTTTTTCCATTACTGAAGACCATGTTCATCTTCGTCACCGGCTATGTACACTCAGCAGCAGAAGTTGCTAAGCGGGCGAGGTGTTCAAAATTTAAGTAGGTTTCGAGAAAATAAAGAAATCACTCGGCCGCGAAGAAAACTATCGCTATTACTCCCAGATGCTGCCGACCGCCGCGAACACATTCATGAATCAATAAAGATAAAGGATAGTTTAATCAAGTAGGCATATTACATTTACAATGCGCTTATGAACGTCAAATAAAGCTACACCGGCTCCAACCCTACACCTCTGCCTCGAGAAGATTTAAATCCCCCCTCAATTGGAAGAGGGTATCCCGATATGGGACCAGCAACAAACAATTAATGACCTACCTCGGGGTTGACGATGTACTCCTCGATCTGGCTGACGGCTTCCTTGAAGGCAGCAGTCTTGCAGGACTTGATGAGTTGCTCCTTGAACACATTCATGAATTAATGACCTACCTCGGGGTTGACGATGTATTCCTCGATCTGGCTGACGGCTTCCTTGAAGGCAGCAGTTTTACAGGACTTGATCAGCTGCTCCTTGAACACATTCATGAATTAATGACCTACCTCGGGGTTGACGATGTACTCCTCGATCTGGCTGACGGCTTCCTTGAAGGCAGCAGTCTTACAGGACTTGATCAGCTGCTCCTTGAACACATTCATGAATTAATGACCTACCTCGGGGTTGACGATGTACTCCTCGATCTGGCTGACGGCTTCCTTGAAGGCAGCAGTCTTGCAGGACTTGATTTTTTTTTTTTTTTTTATAATTTATTGTTTACCGTGTACAATAAGGTGGAATACAATGTTATGCACATACAGTCACAACGGCAACCCATATCGGGTATACAATATTATATTTGCAAGGTACTTAACTAATAATTTAACTAAAACTGCATACTTATTTGTTAACATGCTAATTGGTTTCATACATAAAGTATTCATGCAAATCATAAAAAACACGATCAATCAACCATCCCTTTAGCTGTAGCTTGAATTTTTTCCCACTTAACATTTTTATGCTTGAGGGTAGGTGATTGAAAACTTTAATTGCTGTTATAAATGTGCTCCTACAATAAGCTGCATTTCTGACTGCCGGGAGCAATATGCTGTGTTTGTATTGCGACCTCACATTATCACGTTGTGCTGAGTAAAATGAAAAGTCACATTTATTATTTGACACAAATAAGCAAAGCTCGTAGATATACAGCCCAGTTAATGTAAGAAATTTGTGTTCTTGAAAGACGTGTCTTAGGGACTCATTGTTATAGAAGCGGTATATAATTCGGATGCATTTCTTTTGCAGAATAAAGGTCGTTTCTACATTAACTGAATTGCCCCAATAAATTAAACCATAGCTTAATAAAGGATATACATTTCCATAGTAAGCGTTTTTAACTGTATCTTCTGAACATGTATTTGATGAGCTGATCCTTGAACACATTCATGAATTAATGACCTACCTCGGGGTTGACGATGTATTCCTCGATCTGGCTGACGGCTTCCTTGAAGGCAGCAGTCTTACAGGACTTGATCAGCTGCTCCTTGAACACATTCATGAATTAATGACCTACCTCGGGGTTGACGATGTACTCCTCTATCTGGCTGACGGCTTCCTTGAAGGCAGCAGTCTTGCAGGACTTGATCAGCTGCTCTTTGAACTCCTGGTACGGCTTGATGTTGTTGTCCTCGATCCAAGCACTGTTGACAATGAACCAGATTAGAAAATAATCTTTAATAGAAAAAAACCGACTTCTCTAACTACTAGCCTGGACCCACTTAACGGCGCTTATACTTTATTTGGTAATATGTATACATTTTATGGTAATCATAGTGGTATATTTAGTTTAGGTACCATAGTGATTTTCCGGGTCAAGGTCCGGGTCCGTGTCCGGATCCGAGTCCGAGTCCGAGTACGGGTCCGAGTCCGGAGTCCGGGGCCCAGTCCAAGTCAAAATCGAAATTCAAAATCACAAAACGTGTACTATGCGTCGTTGAAGAGTTCTGTTCTGATCATCATCAGCAGTTCCACTTCATCAAATGCCACAGTTTGTAATGTAAATGCTTGATGTTCTGATGAAAATATATAAAATTCTATACGTATGCCTTTAAGATTTTAGAAGTTCCCTCTATTCCTCATGGATCCCATGTTCAGGACTTGAGATTGACATAAATGTGCCTAAAAACCTAACTTGCTTAACAAACATAACGAAAAGGACAAATCGCCAAATGCGAGCTATGCGTCGTTGAAGAGTTCCGTTATGCTCATCATCAGCAGTTCCACTTCATCAAATGCGACAGTTTTTAATGAAAATGCTCGATTTTCTGATGAAAATACAAAAATCTCTAAATGCATGCCTTTAAGATTTGAGGAGTTCCCTCGATTCCTCATGGATTCCATCATCAGAACTCGAACTTGACAAAAATGTGGCTTAAAAACTTAACTTGCTTAACAAACATAACGAAGAGGACAAATCGTCAAACGTGTACTATGCGTCGTTGAAGAGTTCCGTTCTGATCATCATCAGCAGTTCCACTTCATCAAATGTCACTTTTTTGAATGTACAGTAGAGTCCGATTAGTACGACTTCGCATATAACAACCAACCGCTTATAGCGACGTAAGTATAAGCACTTGTTTGGTTTTAGTATAAGCTACTATGAAAGTACAACCGTTTATTACGACTCCGCTTATAACGACCGACCGCTTTTAACGACGGAAATTGACACAAAATCCGTCCGTCAAGTCCGGTTACAACGACGAGCGACGTAATTTTTACAAATAAATTGTTGCTAAGAAGCTTACTCCGTCCCGCGCACCCAACTCCCCTCCCCCCTTTGCCTATACGCAGCAAGATGAAAAACTGTGACTTTTCGTAATCTTGCAAACTAAATAAAACCCAATTCGCATTATTTAATTGAGCTAAACTTCACATACATAATTATGTAAGTTGGGTGACAATGCAATATTTTGGTACCTTCGAGCTGGAGGTGGCCATAGGAATAGGAACTGTTTGATAAAACAACGCATCCTAATGAGTTTGGGTTTGTAAGAATTGTCTCAATTGAGTATAGGTTGCTTGTTGAAACAAAAGTAAACAGTCCGCGATAAAGGCTTGAGTCAAAATTGAAATGTTTGATAAAAAACTTATTTATTTTTTGATTGTCGATGTACGATTGTCACCTTGATTAGATCCCTAAAAATTACGACTTTTTATTTTACGGGATTCGAGTAATTTGCGGATGATGAGTGAGTACGCGAACCTACAAAAGTGGCTTCTTCTAAACACACAAGCCTCTGCATTTAAGACAAAGTGTTGTCATAATACTAACGTAAATGAATATTTTAATTAAAATGTTTTTTTTTTCGTTGATTGTCGCATAAGTATTAAAAAATACAAAATGATGTCATTATTTTGATTAAAAAAAATATGTTAAAATTGCCAGATCGTTTAGTGCGACGTCCGGTTAGTACGACGTAATATCAGCGGTCCCTTGGGCGTCGTTATAACCGGACTCTACTGTATGTGCTTGATTTGTTGATAAAAATACAAAAATCACTATATGTATGCCTTTAAGATTTGAGGAGTTCCCTCGATTCCTCATGGATCCCATCATCAGAACTGGGCTTTGACAAAAACGGGACCAATCTGTAAGCATATACATGCAATCAAAAAAAAATTTTTCAAAATCGGTCCAGCAATGACGGAGATATGGAGTAACAAACATAAAAAAAAAATAAAAAAAATAAAAAAAACATACAACCGAATTGATAACCTCCTCCTTTTAGATTTGGAAGTCGGTTAAAAAGCGGCCAAGTGCGAGTCGGACTCGCCCATGAAGGGTTCCGTATTTAGGCGATTTATGACGTATAAAAAAAAACTACTTACTAGATCTCGTTCAAACCAATTTTCGGTGGAAGTTTACATGGTAATGTACATCATATATTTTTTTTAGTTTTATCATTCTCTTATTTTAGAAGTTACAGGGGGGGGACACACATTTTACCACTTTGGAAGTGTCTCTCGCGCAAACTGTTCAGTTTGAACTCAAAAACATTCAATTTGAACTTGTAGTTTAAGAATTCTTGTACGCCAAAGTTCCTTAATTTCGACACTGACACACTCACTCACGATCATCATAATTCTAAGGTACTTCTAGAATACCCACAAGCTTCAAATTTTAAACATAAGTAGTGTTGAGCTTATCAAGCCATAGAAAACCTAAAAATATTGCAATATCAGTCACGTTTTAAAGATTTAAAAACTGCATAAGTAAGTTTGTAATCACATATAAATATATGCATAATAATATACATAATGCTTTACTCGTACCGTAATCATATTAAATATGTATAATGTTCAAACTGCATGTGATCAGCGCTAGCGTTATGTTCAATTATTTTTATTAGTTGACGATGATCCTTGGGTCATTATGCAGCCGTGCGATGGCCAAGTCATTATACGTATTAAAAATTAAAGATATCTTATTGATACGGTTTTAACACCCCCTGGCACTGACTAAACCGACTGACTGTATAACCGACTTGGTTTCACATATCATCTCAATACTTTTTTGTAGTAGAAGAATTGCGTTGCAAGTTGCATCTTGCATCTTTTTACATGTAATGTTTTTGGTGGGATAAGTACCACTTAACCGTTCCGTACCTCAAAAGGAAAAAACGGAACCCTTATAGGATCACTCGTGCGTCTGTCTGTCCGACCATTTTGTGAATTTTTTTCAAAATTTTAGACCCAGTAATTTCGGAGATAAAGGGGGGGGGGTCGGACAGACAGACAGCCAGACACCCGCACGAGTGATCCTATAAGGGATCCCTTTTTAGGGTTCCGTAGCGAAATGGCAAAAAACGGAACCCTTATGGATTCGTCATGTCTGTCTGTCTGTCTGTCCGTCCGTATGTCACAGCCACTTTTTCCGAAACTATAAGAACTATACTGTACTGTTGAAACTTGGTAAAAAGATGTATTCTGTGAACCGCATTAAGATTTTCACACAAAAATAGAAAAAAAAAACAATGGGGTTCCCCATACTTAAAACTGAAACTCAAATTTTTTTTTTCATCAAACCCATACGTGTGGGGTATCTATGGATAGGTCTTCAAAAATGATATTGAGGTTTCTAATATCATTTTTTTTTTACTGAATAGTTTGCGCGAGAGACACTTCCAAAGTGGTAAAATGTGTCCCCCCCCCCCCCCCCTGTAACTTCTAAAATAAGAGAATGATAAAACTAAAAAATATATGATGTAGATTACCATGCAAACTTCCACCGAAAATTGGTTCGAATGAGATCAAGTAAGTAGTTTTTTTTAATACGTCATAAATCCCCTAAATACGGAACCCTTCATGGGCGAGTCCGACTCGCACTTGGCCGCTTTTTTCCTTTTGTGGTACGGAACCCTAAAAAGAAGAATTAGGAACCTATCTGCATGTAGGCATGGGTCAATCACGCCGACATCGACAAAGTGGTAAAATACACACTAGAAGAACGGAACGGAACGGAACGGGAGCACGTACGTAATGTGGGGATGTTTTTTTTTTCGCTTTAACTGTAGTGTACGGTATCATTGGATAGGACTTTCAAAAATAATTGCGGTTTTTAAGATCAACTTACTGATAAAGTGTATCTTCGAAAATAATAGCTCCGATATTAAACAAAAACAATAATTCTTCTCTCTTCACTTTTGAACAGTGGGTCCAAAAAATATAATAACTAGAGATGCCCCGAATAGTGGTTTTGGCCGAATACCGAATATTCGGCCCCTCTCTCGGCCGAATACCGAATATTCGGCATGACATGCGAACATTTTGAGTCACAATTATTATGAAAACTGATCGCCAACAAAGCTCAACGTTAGATGACGTTAGCTAAAAGAATTAATGAATAGAGTCAAACAAAACAAATCAGACTCATGAATCTCATGATAAAAATAAAATGTTTTATAACCAATAAATGCTCAAAAAATGGTCTTTATATTTAACAACTTTCCAAAAACACACTCTAAATATAGGTACCTACATAGTTTTTGGTTATTTTTATTGTGCAATTTTTCTTTTTAAGTAGGTGCAACAGATATTCGGTATTCGGCCGAATTGTAGGCAACATTCGGCCGAATACCGAATATTCGGCAATGTGGCCGAATAGGCCGAATACCGAATAGTTGCCGTTAATTCGTGGCATCTCTAATAATAACTATTAAATAGAGTATTTGACACATGTCGAATTTATATTATTATTTATTAAATACATTTACACGGCATAACAGCATGTGCCAATGCACCGAGTAATAAGACTTACAAGAATTACAGGTTAACAAATACAACAAATATATATAAAGTGAAATAGATACTTAGTAATTAACAAGTCAAATGCAAGTACTGGGAAGCCTTTCAGCCATCATCTCACAGAACCTCAGACACTCTCGGCACACATTCGCCCATCTCCACGCAAACAAGTCGCACTCTGGTGCTGATGTCAGGAGTGCATGGAGTAGCGATAACGCGCGGAGAAGTGGCGAGTTTCTGTGCGCGCCGCCGGCGAACTTAATCTAGTTAAATAGATAGAAAATGAGCAATTTATCACAATACATTGTAAATTTAAATATATATGGGAATAATAAAATAAATACAAGGCCAGGTTTCAATAAAAAAAAATTTTAACTTCCAAGTAGGAAAAAATAATGATACCATTCGATTCCTTACATTTTATTTTAAAAAATATTGTATAGCAACCATATACATAAACCATATGAATACCATATAAATATTTCACCGACAAAATCGCAATTTCCTTGTTTTCCATACATTGAAACTGCTTCTAACGTTACAAGGTGACTTCACGATGTATTGCCAATTGCCATTTTCTATGAAGCGTTTCGTCAGTAATGTGCGGGTGCCAGACTTTAACCATCATTTGTGACCTTTGTATTGCTTTAAGACAATGGGTCCCATTCAGACATTTGATCCTCAAAACAAACCTGATCGACTGATACCATTCATAAAAAATTTACAAATACCCTATTAAAAAAGTTTAAAACATACTACATACATACATAATCACGCCTATTTCGCGGAGGGGTAGGCAGAGATCACGGATTTCCACTTGCTACGATCCTGACATAGCTCTTTCGCTTCCGTTACTTTCATAACATTCCTCATACACGCTCGCCGGTTTAGGGTGCTCTTGACCTGGCCTTTCTTCAGGATTTCCCCGATCTGATCGGAAAAAGTCCGCCGAGGTCTGCCCCTTCCAACTCCCTCTTCTACTTCTCCCTTATACACTCTCTTTGCCAATCTTCTTTCACTCGTTCTTTCCACGTGTCCAAAGTTCCAAACCATCTCAACATACCTTTCTCAATTTTTGTCACTACATCTTCGTTCATACCCCACTTTTCCCTTATCACACTGTTCGTAATTCTATCTTATAATCTCACACCACACACACTTCTCAACGCTCTCATTTCTACTGCATTCACTTGGCTCTGATGCCTCTTCTGCCATACCCAACTTTCGCTACCATACATGAGTGTAGGCACCAACACCCCTCTATGCACAGCCAACCGTGCTTTTTGCGACACCTTCTGGCTCCTTATAAAAGCGTTAAGTGCCCCATTCACGCGATTTTCAGCATTCACTCTCCTTACTATATATGCCAAAAAAATCTGTATTATACCAAAAATGCCTTACATGATTTCGGAAAAGAACTGATACTCCTCAAACTGCTGGATCGATTTCCATCAAATAAAGAACCACCGCAAGGAAACTCGCTTTCACGTAAGGTAAAAAACCGCATCGAAATCGGTCCATCTGTTGGAGAGCTACGATGCCACAGACAGACAGACATTCGAGTTAAACACCCCTCTTTTTGCATCAGGGGTTTAAAAAAATCGTGAAAGTATAGGATTAATAAAGACTTACAATCAAAACTATTTTAAACATAAGCCGTTTTTGAGTTTATGCACCTCAAAAACAACCCGACATTCTCTTGGTCGGCTTTTAGGAAACTGGAAAGGGGTAACACGGGGTCTTCATACACTAAGGTGAATACTCCAATGAAGGAATGCCCGCAATTTGCGAACTTCGATTTTCGCGATTATAGCTCTGGTTAACTCGGTCATGGTTGACGCAGACGCTAATGTAAACGTCAAGTGTCAACGGTGGTGCGGCTAGGTACTGGTGTTTATGAGAATCCTCATAGTTTAGGGTAGGTCTGGTCGAGTTTAGTAACAATTAAATAAGTTAAATTTACACTGATATAAAAAAAATTGTGTTGTGTACCAGTGTAATTGTCTAAATAATACCGTAAAGGTTTTTAAATATAGATATAAAAGTATAATAAGTATAAAACACTTACAAAAAATATATAAACACATTATAAAATACCTAACCTAGGGTGCAGCCAGCAGTGGGGCAGGGCCCAAGCTGATATGGGATATCCCAATATAGGATTTTATTTAATTACCTACTATATTATTAATATTAATGGATGCCTCAATCTCACTGTCCAAGGCCCTAGATCACGCGGCCGCGGTAGGCCTAAGAAGCGCTGGCTGGACGTCGTGACAGCGGACATGGGAGAGAACAATCTCACACCTGAGGATGCCGAAGACCGGGCAAAGTGGAGAAGACTGAGCAGGAAAGCGGACCCTGGCGCTAGGCCGGGGAAACGCTAGGTTGAAGATGAAGAAGACTATATTATTAATGGAAATGGGTTTTAGTCAATCAGAACCAGGGCCTCAAATGTTAGATGGTTCAGCCATCTACTGTTTACGACTGTAGCCTTCCCAGCTAGGACTTCTGGAGACTTTACAAGACACGTGAAAAAGCTTCGGTGAGATAACCTGTCTTTCACTCTTCATGATATAGTTATAGGAAATGGTGTACATATGAACTATAATTTTATGCTGATTTTTAACTTCTTCTTTTAATCCTGATACTTTCTGCTGGGTGTAAGGGCTTGAATCATATTCCTCTAGAGTAGTGCATTTAAGCATTCCGCCTAGCCGAGGAACTAGAACAGTTATATCGGACTGGTGGCCAAGGGGCTAAATACAGACTAATCCCTCCACAGTATGCCCGTCTCGCAGCAATGGTGGCGGTGAACACGGGATCGCAGAGCATTCCACCGCGAACACCGCCTGCTGCCGACAGCAGAGGCTGTCCCTTCCTTGAGGATTGACTCCAGTCCTGGGCAGCTTGGGTAACCTCCTCTCACCCCATCCCCATTACACCCAGCTCTTTCACCACAGAACAGCACCAAGTAAATTTAGGGTGATTTTTAACTTACAAAACAGAAAACTATCAAATAAGAGCTAAGTGCATGACAACGTATATTATTTGAAACTAACTTTTATAAGGAGAAGTAGGGTTGTTGAACCTAGCCAGGCCCTGTCTAAATAACACAGTAACAAGTGTAAGCAATAAAATATGTCAACAGGATTTTAATATTAACACCTGCATGTTGTCTGATTTAGGACAGATTTTAGAAGAAAATGTATGAAAAAAAAATTTTAGACATTGAACTTGTAAATTAAAGCCTAGTTTAAATTATATAAGCAGTGGGGTGACACTCCTCCTTTCAGGCATTCTAGGCTCTGTTTGGCTCAGAATTGCTCCGAGCAATTATTAGGGTTGACACAACTTGAGGTCCCTTTGCGTGCACAACCACAGATAAGATAATAACTTTAATTTCGAAACCCTGAATAGCCAAAAGGGATAGTGTCATTCATTGTCCCTGAATCACTGTCAAACTTCGGTTTTGTAGGCAGTGTCCTTTCTGTGTGGTAGTATTTATTTTGCGATATAAGAAAATGAGTTCAAGGTACTTATGTGTTGCCAGCAGGGCTCGGAAACCGGTATTTGCCCCATACGAAAATACCGGTATTATTACGTTCTTATTTGTTCTTTGGTTTATTAT
Organism: Cydia amplana; assembly: GCF_948474715.1. Taxonomy (NCBI): domain Eukaryota; kingdom Metazoa; phylum Arthropoda; class Insecta; order Lepidoptera; family Tortricidae; genus Cydia; species Cydia amplana. Next base: position 1,418,510 of record NC_086083.1, on the reverse strand, counting down.
TTCATTTTTAATGGGACAATCTAATAATACAAATTTGTAACCTAAATAAATGATTCAGTCTTACGTAAAGAGCATAAAATAGTTCAAAATATTGGGCTATTTCGTTGTGTTTTAAAAATACCGGTTCCGAGCCCTGGTTGCCAGCTTATAAAAAGATGGATTTTTACAGCTCTATATGAATTACTTAAAATATTAAGAAGAGATTTATTTATTAAAAACACAATTGTTTGATGTGGTATGATCTGTTAGGAACTATATTATTAGACTTGAGTTGATACATACATGACAACAGGTATGACCCAAAACACCTGATCTAAATATCAATATGTATAACAACAACATAGCATGTCTAGGGGAAATTTATAAGATACTTACTAGTTATTGGTGCCGAAGAAGAAGATGCATTGCACAGCCGACTTTTTAGGGGGCTTGGACAGCTCAGGAGTCGGGATGGCTACCTGAAACCACCATCATTTCCTGTTAGTTCTGACAGAGGTTAGGCTCATAACCAAAGCATCATAACACGCCGGTTTACAGTTCCCTCGCTTTTACTCGACGACGTTATCAAAACAGAGTCTAGGGGACGCCAACGCCAATCTGAATGGCCAAGCTTACACGTAATAATAGATTTCCCGCCTATACCTCCAACAAAAAAAATCTGGTTCAAGTGATCAACAAACATTGAAAATGCTGTTTACAATCAACAAGTACATAATGTTTTTAATGGGAACGTTATACTATAATATAGGTCTTCAGAAATATCAGGATAACTTACCCGGCCGGGCCACGGGCTGAAACCCTTCATTTTTGCCCTGAAACAAACACATAACCGGTTATATTAGACTGTAGACTTCATGTTAACTTTAATACTTGATTTCAGTCTAGTATTTTGGTACATACCACACTAAATCACCAAGTTTATATTCGATAGACATGGTACACGACTGCTCAAACTGAATTTCCACGACGAACTAAATTAAAAAATTGAAGGAAAGGGGCAAGTTTGCCGTTTTGCGCGTCTCCTGTGTCTATGGTTGCTGTCCAAAAACCGGTAATGTCACGCTTGAGTTACGCGCTGTTTACACGACTTTTGAAAACAAGTTTACACGACCGGACTGCATCTACAAGTGTAAACTCCGCATAAGATTAAAAACTGAGAAAGATTGCTTATGGTTTTAGAAAGCTGTTTAAGTAGTTCTTTAAATCGTTATTTCTTTCAGCATTTTTCTATTTGAACAACTGAGTACAAGCGTTTTTAGCTGTAACATTAACGGGTAAGTCATTTTCAGCTGTTTTGACAACTCCTTGTGCCGCCAAAGTTGAAAGAAAACAATATTATTTATTGTTTAATTGATGTATAAACGATGATTTATAGTTAATTTCAAATAACAATGTCGAAAAGATTTTTTCCTCAGCAGCCTGGTGAAAGAAAGAAGGCTAAGTTAGATATTACCATATCAGATCACAATTTTCCTCTTAGTCAAAATGCAGCTGCGAATGATGGTATGTTATTAGATACATTTTACTACACTCCTGTACTGTACATCACTAGTAACCTAATCTTTTAATACGTTGCCTCAAATAAAAGCGATTTGCTAAATAAATTTGATTTTCTCAAACACTACTAGGTTATAACTACCATTTGTTTTTCAAGATTTCGATAACTGGGGAGACGACAATGACGACGAAATGCTGCTCATGGCGAGCCAGGCTTGCGAGCAGGCCTACGGCAACAACACGACCCTCCCAGACTTCAGCCTTTGTATGCAGCCGGGTGCCACCAGCACCCAAATGTTTCCAGAACCTGGCACTAGTAAAGAATTCACGTTTAAAAAACCAACCGTGAACTCTCCACACCTAGCATCTACCCATTTAAAGGATAAGTGTAGTAGAATTTCCTCGCCACTACCCGGTATGTCATCAAAAGTAATATCAAATGGAGATACAATGAAATACAATGATGATTTAATCTATAATGACAAGGTATATAAAGGGCAAGATCCGGACCATGTTTACCGACAACTTCTCCAGTTACAAGAGGAGAATGCTAAATTGAAATCGGAAAATGGTAAATTAATGGACAAATGTGTGACGAAGGAAGGTGAGGCGTCTATTCTTCGGACGCAGCTCAAGTCTTGCCAGGTGGCTGTAGATAATGCTAGGATGGAGAAGATTAAAGCTCAAGAGAAGGTGCAGATGGAGTGGACGGATAAATTAGCGGCTGTTAATGGACAAATGCATGATTTGAGGACACAGTTGGATTTTAAGGTAAGAATGTTTTACTATAATAAATAAGACTGAGGGAGTAAGGCCTACACTCGAAGAGGGGTCCAAATTAAATAAACTAATAGTAAATACATACATAAACTTAACACTAACTACTAGATATAAGAAACTTACTAACCAATACGCAGAAACTTCTAATGTAAAAATGGGAAAGGCATTTTTATTTATTTAAGGGAGTCTGAGTTCTCTCTGAGGTCACGCTTCCTTGTGTCTTGTGTGTCAGGATTTCTTATAAATCAGTAGTCCTTGTAAAACACAATACTTAATGAAGATGCACCTGAATAAGGTCTAAAATTATGAAAAATAATTCTCAAGTTTCTCAACAGTAATCAAATTATATTTTTTTTACAGAATTTGGAAATAATCAGCATTAAGGAGAGATGCAGGATGCTGGAATCCACCAAAGTGAAATTAACTCAGGTCACTGTTCCAAACAATGAAATATCCTCAAGGTAACATGTTTACTTTTTATTCAGACATCTTTTTTGTCTCTAAAATATAGCCCTTTTTATCTAAAGCATGCTATAATGTGACTTTTTACTTCTTCAGACTAGTGAGATTGAGTTTAGATTTGACTAGTATGATTATAGAAAAACTTGTCATACAAATTAAGTCTCATTTCTTATTACTTTTTTTCACTTAACTTTATGTTTAAATTACATTAAGCCAGTGCCAAATAACTGATAATAGAAATTCTAATCAACACATCAACACACATATTTTTCAGCCACCGACACAATAATATAAGCTCCAATCACAACCTGTCTCTAACCCAGAGGAGGGTTAAGACATCTTCTGCTGCCGCTCAGACTGACAGCAAAGCACACTTCTTGAAGATACACAAATCACATAATTCTGGTATGTTGAAAATAAAGTTTTTTTTTTTGTAAAACTTCTTGAAGAATGCTATGTTAAGTATAGCGCTTCAATTGAATATTATATACATTACTGCCAGTGTCAATGCATGGCTGAAGTCTAGTTGGTTTGCAAACTATTCTGGTATGTAATGTTATGCTATGCTACATTTCCATCCTTGCCGAGAATTGGCTGATGCTGATGCTGTGTGTGATGTGTTGAAAAACCCGACAGTGGCTCGGATCGGCGACAAGCTCATGCAAGCCAAGCCAAACACCCCCGTTCACATGCATGTGATTGTGGACGCTTGTCGAGAGTCGAGACACTTGCCAAGTAAATGTAGCATTGAAGTAGCTGTGGGTAGGACCTGTAGGGTAGGAGCTGTAGGAGAGAAATTATGAAAGATGTTAAATAATACATTGATAAGTACATGGGTAAAAAAACATTAAGTCCGACTCACGCTTGACTGAACATTTCTGGGGATGCGGAAAAACTTACATGTACTGGTTCTGCGTTTTCCTCCTTATAGAGTCTCCAGTCTCCACTGATTCGGCGGCACTTTATTTTGTTGTATGTATACTTAATTATAGGGATCCCTTTGGTTTCATTTTCTTCAACACACAATATATCGAATCGAGTTTTATTTTACATGTATTGATGTGACATGTGACATTTTTTCTCTTTTTATTATCGCCTTGCCGTCTATATTGAAAACCCGACAAGGAGGTCAGAATTCATAGGTTAAGTATTTAATACGTGGCGCAAACATTCCCCCGGCCTTGAAAGGAATAGCTTTCAAAAAGTTATTTAAAATAAATCATTTACTACATAATAGCATCCTTATTGCTCAGAGAAAACTAAATTGACATAAACATATGAAGCCTCCATAACTTGAGAGAGATAACTAAATACTAATAGAAATATGAAATTATATTATTGAGAAGGCAAAGGACATAATTTGACCAAAGGTCTTTTAAGTGTGCCTGATTTTGTTTTAACCAAAGCAACTCTGGCAATACCGTCCTTGCCTGGAAAGAGTTGAGTTATAAGACCTAACGGCCAATGTAGAGGCATAACATTATCTTGAAGGATGACTACAACAGTTCCTTCCTTAATAGGCTGAGAAGGAGTATTCCATTTTTGTCTGGTTTGCAACGTGTGCAAATACTCATCGCGCCACCTCTTCCAAAATGATTGCGTTAAGCGATCTAATAATTGATATCTTTGCAAAAGATGATCAGATGTTACCTCCGCAACAGACGCAGCTGGAAGATATTTCAATGGAGTAACATTAAGAAAATGAGCTGGCGTCAATGCGGAAGGTTCAGCTGGATCAGAGCTTAACACGGATAGCGGTCTAGAATTTAATAAAGCCTCAATTTCACATAGAATTGTCATTAATTCCTGAAATGACAAGATTTGTTTACCTATCGTACGAAACAAATGTGATTTGACGCATTTAACGTTACTTTCCCAACATCCTCCAAAATGTGGAGCACTGGGGGGAATAAATCGCCAAATTATTTTATTGGCTGATAGTTCAGTTTCCCAAGCGTCTCGATACTCATTCGCAAGGAAATTATGAAGTTCTTGCAAATATGTATTGGCTCCCTGGAAGTTGGTTCCGTTATCGCTGTACATATATTTTACAGGACCACGTCTGGATAAAAACCGCTTAAATGCTGACATAAAGCTTGCTGTACTTAAGTCAGTTGCAAGTTCTAAATGAATTGCTCGCGTTGTGAGACATGTGAATAAGCACAAATAAACCTTTTGACTCTTCACGCCTCTTCGTCGAACAGGTGTACAATACAACGGACCAGCGTAATCACAGCCAGTATGTATAAAGGCTTTCTCAACTTGATTTACCCTGCACGCTGGTAAATCTGCCATCATTGGGGAGTTAGCCTTTGGCTTGGTCCGGAAGCAGTAATTGCATAAATGAATGCGATGACGAATAATACATCGAGCTGCTATGATCCAGAATCGATGTCGTATAATAGATATAAGAGTTTCAGGTCCTGCATGTAAATGGTGTCGATGATAATAATCGACCAGTAGGTTAATGATGTGATCACGACGTGGCAATAACAAAGGATGTTTATAATCGTAATCTTCATCAGAATTACTGAGACGTCCTCCGACGCGAAGGATTCCATCTTGAATAAATGGCTTCAGGCTTGCTAAAGCTTTTGTAAACCCTTTTTTCAGGGTCATATCTAAAATATGTTGACTGAAATAAACTCTTTGTAGAGCTCGTACGATTTCTAATTCGGCTGCTGTTAAGTCATCAGCACTAATAGGGCCTTTAGGTAATCGTTTTATAAATTTTAAGATATAGGCAACTGTGCGTACATATTTAACCCATGACGAGAACCGTTTAGACAAATCATAAATTAAGTTGTCGTTCGAATTGTCACAAGTCACTAAAGAAACCGTTTTTTCTTCAGGAACGTTGACTTCGTCTGGTATAAACGCCTGAATCGGCCATTCGTTTTTCGGGAGTTTCATCCATGGAGGGCCTGATAGCCATAGAGGATGGATCACCAGTTGAGCTGGAGTTAAGCCTCTAGACAGGCAGTCGCTTGGATTTTCTGTTCCCTTAATATGATAAAAATGATCGCTTGATAAGTTATCTTGGATCTTGGTAATTCGATTGGCCACAAAAGTTTGCCATCGATGAGGCGACGAATGAATCCAACAAAGTGTCACTGTTGAATCGGAGAAGGCCAACACAGAGTCGATTGGGTATCTGGTTGAGTAGGTATCAACCACCCTTTTTATAAGTTGTGACAATAGCAATGCTGCGCATAATTCCAGTCTTGCTAGGCTGACAACCTTCACGGGCGCTATCTTAGATTTAGCGCAAATTAAATTAATGACACCTCGGTCATCATTAGGAAAAGTGACGTAGGCATAAACCACTCCACCATAAGCTCTTTCACTAGCATCTGAAAAGCCGACTATAGTTAATGAACAGTTTTCAATGACACCAATATGTCTGGGAATGCTAATGTTAGATAGTAGCGGTAGTTCACCTTGGAACTGTTGCCATTGGCGTACAATATGATCAGGCGGCAATTCGTCCCAATCAATTTTCAAAAGCCATAACTCCTTTATTAGAAGCTTAGCGAACACAATTACAGGGGCAACTAGGCCCAGAACATCGAATAGTCGAGCTACCGATGAAAGAATGTTTCTTTTACTACACGGTCGATCGTCGGGACTAACCTGGAACTTGAATACATCTTCACCAGGATACCAACGCAGACCTAAAATCTTCAACGTTGTATCATCGTCGAAGGTGACACTTTGGGATAAATGTAGTCCTTTCGGTATTTCTTTCAGAACAGCTGCAGAATTTGACGACCACCTTGCCAGTTGGAATCCACCTTTCAAGAACAAATCCAGCAGTTGTTTAGTCGCTTGCATAGCTTGGTCTTCATCAATAACGGAACTGGCTACATCATCCATATAAATATCACGAGATGCAATTTCCTTTGCGAGTGGGTATTTATCACCTTCATCAGCTACTAACTGTTTAACAGTTCGCAGTGCCAGAAAAGGACTGCTACGTAGACCGAAGGCTACCCTATTATACTGAAATACCTTTATAGTTTCTTCAGGATTAAACCTATAAAGTATACGCTGATAAGGACGATCCTCCCCCCGTACGTCAATACACAGATACATTTGACGTACATCAGACGTGATAGCAATACCAAACAATCGTAAGTTTAGGAGAATGCAGAACAAGTCAGCTTGAAGACTTGGTCCTGCGTGAAGTATGTCATTTAACGATAAACCGCTTGTGGTCTGTGCACTAGCGTCCAGCACAATTCTAACCTTTGTGGTTATTCTGTCAATTTTGACAATTGCGTGGTGGGGTATGTGATAAGCATCATTTGACTTATCATTTGGAACCTCAGATAAATATTTTTTATCAATATGTTCACGGATAACTTCATCATAAGCTGGTTTTAATTCAGGTTGCTTGACGAATTTTCTTTCAAGCGCTAAAAATCTGCGTTCAGCAGTCTTGTAAGAATCGCCTAAATTGCTTGGGTCCAATTTAAACGGAAGTGCTACTTCATAACGTCCGTCTTCCAAACGATTGATTGTATTCTTGAAAATATCTTCAGCTTTTTTCTCGTCTGGACTATGAATCACTCCTCCATCCAAATCTTCAATTTCCCAGAATTTTTGCATTAAATTTCCGACATCAACCGAAGTAAAATACCCAGCTGCTGAGTAGGAAGCGTTAACTGCGGGAGCATCGCCTAGTATGATGTACCCCAGTGTAGTTTCTAAAGCGTCAGGCAAACCAGGTTCGTTTTCAATTTTATCTGACATTAACAATTTGGTGAATAACTTAACACCAAGAAGTACGTCAATTTCACCTGGAATCGCCCAAGAGTCATCTGCTAGATGTAAATTATCAAACAGATCAGTTGCAGATTGATCAATATGACAGGTCGGTAAATCAGGCGTAATCTCATCTAAAACAAGCGCTTCGATAGTATATTGATGTTTAGGATCATATCTTGACCTAAATGTTAAGTTGACATTTCCTCGGATGGGTTGTGTTATCGTTGTTCCACCTAATCCATTTATTGACGTCACTGGGCTGCTGTGTACAGGAAGACCTAAATTCTTGCAGCACTTCAATGTAACGTAATGTTTCTGTGATCCTGGATCCAGCAGACATCTCAAAACCTTGTCCTTGCCGTTACGCCCACTAGCGAGTACCTGAGCAGTGGCGAGAATTTCCGTCAAGGGTGATGTAGTCTGTCCCGATGCCGAATGAGTACATACAGAGGCACCGTTGTCCTTTACGGATGAACTTGTGCTAGCTTCACTATCATCCTTAGATGAAGACTTGGACTCGTTGTTATTCATTGCAGGTTTTGAGTTTTCGAAGTGTAACGTTGTATGATGTTTGCCTTTACATTTACGACAAGTTTTCTTCGAGGAACATTTCGATGCAGTATGATGCGTGTTCAGACAATTAGTGCACGCGTGAGTTTCCTTAACGAAATTAAATTTTTCGTTAGGCGTGAGTTTCATGAAATTATTGCAATTATAAAGTTGCGAGTGATCATTACTCTTGCACATAGCACATGAACTTCCGTTGTCATGCCCTTGCGTGCTAACATACGCTTGGGGCGTGCGAGGGAGGGGAGCTCGCATGCTGCTAGTGTTGGCAGCGGAGCCGCTTTCAGCCTTAGTTGGCGTTCGTTGCGATGTCCGATATAAAATCTTCACTTGTTCCCTAACGAAACAAATGAATTCGTCATATGTAGGCATTGTAGAAGAATTCCGAATAGACATCTCGAAATTCTTTGTGGTATCTGAATCTAATAACTTAAGACCCAGGTGAATGAAAATAAAGTCACTTAAGTTTTCGAGCTTGAGTTGTCTTATTGCTGAAATAGTAGCAGCAAACGAATCAATTATTTTTTCTAAATTAGATGCCGAAGGACCGTTGATGTTGACAGGTTTCATCGAAAACAGCTGGTTTAAATATGACGTAGCTAATGCGCGTTTATCATCATATTTCGCGATCAATGCTTCCCAAACTGTGTTGTAATTTTCTGCGGCAGGTATAACTCCCGCACAGATCGACTTTGCCTTTCCTGTCAAATGACTAAACAAATAATGAACACGCTCAGAATCCGTAAGTTTTTTATTCTCATGTATGACACGCTTAAATGTTTCATAGAAGAATGGGAAGTTTTGAATATCTCCATCGAAAGAAGGAAGTTCAATCCGAGGGATTTTAATGGAGTCGTCCTTACATGAATGGCTCGAATCCCTGGATGCCGAGAGGCTCGGAACAGGTGCATCAATTTTCGAAATTTGACATTTGATTACGCAGTAGAGATCTTCAAACGCATTCATTGCGCTGTAGTTGACGATGTACTCCGGGTCCAACTCCAAGTTCAGAAGATTGACTTCATCCATCAACTCTATAAATTCTTTTCTCAGTTGATCGACCAATCGAGCTTGCGCGATGAACTGCGAGAAAGCCTTCTTGTCACTGCTTAACTTTGGAATCATGTCATAAATATTTTGTAAACGCATGAAACATTGAGCACGTTTTGCTTCCGCGAGCTTAAGTCGCGTTGCCATGGTTACCTAGTTATTACTATGACAGCACGAAAAAATATGAACAATTTGTGCTAAGATGCACAAATAATTATAAATTATATTCAACTTGTATAATACCTTAATGCAAGTCGAAGGAAAATGAAGTAAATACGAACGTTACGCTTGTATAATACCTTAATACAAGTGTAACCTTCGCAATAGGTTAATTACAGTTTATGAAAAACTGAGGCTTTTAGGAATAATTTACCCGTAGCTTTCAGTTTAGTAGAGTGTATTTAGTAACTTAAAATACACTGAAATTATATACTTAACGAATATGGTGTGCAAAAATGTTCCGTGAAAATTATGTCACAATATGACAGTTACAAAATACGAAATTTATTTGTAACGCATTTATAAGGTAGCGTGATGAATAATCCCACACGCTACGCGTAAATGAAATATGAAATAAAAATAACAGACAATAAAAATAAATTAGTTTACTGACCGTACTTTGAAATAGAATTATGACGGGAACATTTTTTTGAAAATTAAGAAACCGAAAGGAAATCCGAAATTATATTTTGTACCTACGCGATTCAGTGAGCAACAAGGTTATTATGTAATATTTTTAAAGGTAAATTTGGAATCCGGTTCAAAGGCCAAAAAAATGGGGATGCGGAAAAACTTACATGTACTGGTTCTGCGTTTTCCTCCTTATAGAGTCTCCAGTCTCCACTGATTCGGCGGCACTTTATTTTGTTGTATGTATACTTAATTATAGGGATCCCTTTGGTTTCATTTTCTTCAACACACAATATATCGAATCGAGTTTTATTTTACATGTATTGATGTGACATGTGACATTTTTTCTCTTTTTATTATCGCCTTGCCGTCTATATTGAAAACCCGACAAGGAGGTCAGAATTCATAGGTTAAGTATTTAATACGTGGCGCAAACAATTTCTAATAGGTTTTTTCTACTCCAGCACTTAAATGTGTCAATTAAATGACTGACAGTGATATCTAAAGCAATGTCATTTGAATGCTTTGTCTATAGGCTCATAAGATGACTGCTAGCAGTCATCTTATGAGTATAATACAACTGCTTTATTTTTTTTAAAGATACAAGTTCCGATCATCTTGATTGAAAGAGGTATGTTTTCATTTACAATAATAACTTTTTTTTTTAAATAATAACTCTTTTTTTTTTTTTTTTTTTTTTTTTTTTTTTTTTTTTTTTTTTTTTTTGCTGCAGCTGTCATAGAAAAAGTAATGTATGCAACAGCTCATAATTGGTTCTTAAAATTCTCGGGTCTTTTTTTACAAAACTCGACTACGTCTCGTTTTGTAACTTCGACCCTTGAATTTTAAGAACCCTTATTATAATCACTGTTGCATAAACTACTATTCCTGTCATCTATAGGTAAAGAACTATTTTGTGTATTTTTTTTTTAATTTAAGACCCAGTAGTTTCGGCGAAAAGGGGGGGGGGGATGGTCGGTCAGACAGACAGGCGCACAAGTGATCCTATAAGGGTTCCGTTTTTTCCTTTTGAGGTACGGAACCCTAAAAATCAATTGACCTGTCTTATGTACAATAAAGTGTTTACATACATACATACATAGATGTTAGTAAGGTTCTTTTTATATTTTTTCCAGCAACACCAAACCTCACCAGCCTACTCCCAATCCTCGAGCCCACAACGGAACAGCCCTCGCTACTAGACTACAACGAAAAACTCCAGACAGATCTAGACCAGTCACAGCGCCCCTGTCGGGTCTTTAGCACTTTCCATCGGGCACCAGCCAGCAAGGTGTTAAGACCGAAGGATGGAAATATGACTATCGGGTGTATACATGAGGATTTGACTAGTATAACTAATGGCGAAAATGTTGCGGAGAAATTTAAGAAGGTAATTGTTTAATTAATTTATTCTTTATTTAAAAAGTTTTATACAAATTGACCTGGGCCAATCAACCAAGGGTGGAAACCGAAAACCGGTAAATTAATTAACCGGTTTTTAATTTAAGTAACTTGAAGTTTACGTAGGTATTTTTATTTCTTTAAACTATTTTATTAATTTTGATTTATAATGAAAAAAATATGTTTAAATATAATGTCGTGAAGTAGGTACCTACATAAGGAAGGAATTTTTAATAATAGTAAAACCGGTTTCGTGTCCTACCGGTTACTATGATTAAATTCAAGGCAGAGACAGAGACTTTTAGGGTTCTATATCTACCCAAAGGGGATTTGGAAACCGATTGCTAAGCTTACGCTTGGTTTGTCTGTCTGCCTGTCAGTGTGCTTGTCTACCTCAGGACCCGAACATGTTTTTTTTTGTGAGGGTCTACGACAAAGCCATCATAGCTGAATTATTTTAGTAACGTATTTTTTTTCTGTTTTCTTAAACGTTTGTGCCTTACAATTAAAATCAATTGTCCCGCAGATCGTGAAAGCAACATGCGCCGTACTCACACAAGTGCAACTGCAGTTAAAGGAAGTGCAGTCCCGCGCTACGACTGCGTTTCAGCGGGACATGGACCAGCGGTACATCGACGTTTCCGGTACATTTGTACCGGTACCGAGGCGGAGCTTACTCTCTGGCAGGTCAGTCAAGTGGAACACTGGTACCTCTTTCGTGAGTACTTGGTGGGAAATCGCAACTCTAAAGGTTGGTTTAATATCTACAGACCAGGGATGTTGCGAATATCCGCATCCGCAACCGCGGAACTTCCGCATTATTTTCAACATCCGCATCCGCATCCGCATAAAATCGATGCGGATTTAATGCGGATGCGGATGTGGAACAGGTCGGTACAGGAACGTCTTAGCATCGGCGTAAGTGCTAGACTGCTAGGTAATTTAGTCATTAACCAAAAAAACCTATTAGAAATAGCAGTCAAGCGTGAGTGGGACTTAATGTACGGAACCCTTGGAACGCGAGTCCGACTCGCACTTGGCCGGTTTTATGAAATAAAAATTACTAAAATGTAATATTTGACGTTTTTTATGGTATTATCTTGACATCCGCATCCGCGGATGTGAGCCTTTAAAAATCCGCATCCGCGGATGTCAAAAAATTCTCCCATACAGTGTCTATTTAAGTATTATATCTATTGTTACATGGCCGCGCAGACGGTTACAGACTCACTATAGAAAAATTATTATGACACGGCACGTGACTGGCACGCTCAATGTCTGTAGATATAAACCGGCCTTAGCGCAGCACTGATTTATAAAGTTTGTTTTCGTTATTTATTTATCTAGAGGGACCACATTTACGGCGGTATTTACAAATATTCCCTATCTTAACATTGTAGTTTATTAGAAAGACAAAATTTAACAGATTTGTTTATTTTTAGAATATAAGCGGAGTGTTGTATATTTTCAGAGCACTCTACAAAGAAGAGCAAGGCATACTGGCGCGACGTATGGTGGCCACTATAGCGTTCCTACTCGACCGCTCAACCAAGATAGTTCCTAAGGAACAAGTCAAAAAAATAACTCAAAATGTGAACAATGGAATTTTTCATGTTTTAAGTGATGTCTGCTCGTTACTGGACACCACGGTTAGTATTATTAGCAGAGCTCGGCGGGGGTGAGTTATTTAACTTGACATGTCTTACGTCATATTACCGACCGACCGGTCTGGCCTAGTGGGTAGTGACCCTGCCTGTGAAGCCGTGGTCCTGGGTTCGAATCCCAGTAAGGGCATTTATTTGTGTGATGTGCACAGATATTTGTTCCTGAGTCATGGTTTTATATGTATTTAAGTATTTGTATATTATATATATCGTTGTCTGAGTACCCACAACACAAGCTTTCTTGAGCTTACCGTGGGGCTTAGTCAATTTGTGTAATTAATGTCCTATAATAATATTAATATAATATATATATTAATATATATAATATATATTATAAGGAAAATAGCTCACCCCCGCCGAGCTCTGATTAGTAGTAACGCATTTGAGGGCTGAAGTGGATAATATTACATTATATTCAATTCAATTCAATTTTATTTAATTCAGACCATGTATTATAGCTATAGTAATTTATTCGTCAAACCCTAACTTTTGACAATCCAACATTTCAGCGCCATCTACTTCAGCTCTCAAGTTTGCGGTGGCAAAGTTTTACAGTTTTTTACAGGCTTTAGTATTCTTATCTTCTTCAACAGTCAATGAAGGTCACAGAAAAAGATTTCTATACTACTGGCTATAGGCACCTATTACATTTTGTCAACAACACACACAGTGACATATATCTTTTGTTAATGCATGATATTTTGATGGCGATTGTACTATATATCATTATTCATATGACGACTGTATTATATAGATTTTATCTGTAAGTGAATTGCAGTGCCCTCTCAGGGTTGTGTTGAGACATAAATATTATTAATAAGACCTACTGTACACACTAGTGTTGAGTCGCTCACTCGTGAGGCACCTCATTTGTACCACTCATTTTGTTAATTTGTCGCAGTACTTCGTACCGCAAAAATGTCTTACTTCACTCCTCTCTTCATTTTACTTGATTCTAAAATTATCTTTCTCCTAAAAGTTCTATTCTTAACCTCCAGAATTGCACTTCAATTAAATGTTACTATTTATTTATTTATAAAGGAAGTGATGAATACATAAATATGTACATATATATGTACATTAAATTTTTTTGTCGCCGTTGGAATTAATGGAATAGTCGACGCTGAAAATATGCTAGTACCTCACCTCATTTGAAGTAAGACATTGTAACACCTCATTTCAGAAAATGAGGTACTCATACAAACTCATTTTAAATTGATGTCCTACCCATCACTAGTACACACAAAGCAAGGAAATAAATGAAATGAAATGAAACAAATAAAAACTTGACGTTAAATCAATGATCCCAATCAGGGATGTTGCGGATGCAGATTTTTTGACATCCGCGGACGCGGATGCGGATATTTTAAGGCTCACATCCGCGGAAGCGGATGTCAAGATTAGGTACTTAGAAAACGTCAAATATTACATTTTTATTATTTTTTTATTAAAAAAAAAAACGAAACGTTTAGTATTTGAGCAAGAATATAGGTGCGTTATATTTAATAAACAGTAACTTGGCCGACTTTTCTGGATCTAGACAATTTCGTTTTAGGTAATGACGAAATTACCTAGCACTTACGCCGCCGCTAAGACATTCCTGTACCCACTTGTTCGACATCCGCATCCGCATAAGCTCCGCATCGATTTTATGCGGATGCGGATGTTGAAAATAATGCGGAAGCTCCGCGGTTGCGGATGCGGATGCGGATGTTCGCAACATCCCTGATCCCAATTATCACAAAATTGTATCTTCCAGTGTTGCGCCACCCTGTACAACGGGCTCGTCTACTCCGCCACCCTACTACCCCTACTACCCCTCCGCACCCTCCTGAAACCCCTCATCTCGTGCCGCCCCACGCCGGCAGTCTCCTGCCAGATATTGAGGGTGCTGAGGAGGACAAATGAGGAGGTTTGTGGCGGGAGCGGGAATATGAGGATGGATTTGGAGCAGGGAGTGTTGCTTTATAAGAAAGGTAAGATCACAGTACAAGAACAGTAGAGAATCTTCATAGAAATGTGCCGCTGCCGGCTTGAATGTGTGCGTGCGCGCCGGGCGCCGTGTACGCACGCGCTGCCACGCACACATTAGCATAATATACGGGGGAATACGGTGGCGGCAGTGTGGGCCGTACCGCGACTGTGATCGCGCGCATGCGAGTACGCTCGCATTTGCCTGCTCTTACCGGCCTTAATTTATACCTCGTTTATGAATTGATAGAACATTTCATTATATTATATAAATAGAAACCTAGTGCTACTCATAATACGCAAATAATATTTAACTAAAAATAAAAGTGACAACCCTAAGCGCCAACGCAAGAGTAGGTAAATAACTTGCCGAGCGGCCTTAGATTCACTACTGTTCTTAGTGTACTGTGGTAAGATATTGGAGCTAGCTCCTGTTACGACGAAGTTCCGTTTTGAATCCTGAAGGCCTACCGCGAAAACCGAATTTCGCAAATTGCGGGGATCTTTCTCTTTTACTCCAATGAAGGCGTAATTAAAAGATAAAAGATAGTTTATTCAAGTAGGCATAATTACAATGCGCTTATGAACGTCAAATAAAGCTACACCGGCTCCAACCCTACACCTCTGCCCCGAGAAGATTTAAATCCCCCCTCAATTGGAGGAGGGTATCCCAATATGGGACCGGCAACAAACTCGGCGGGACACATCTTTAAAAAAAAATTACATCTTATAATTAACATGCATTACGAGAAAATAAGGAAAAAGAAATACAATTTAAATTACTATAGAATTCATGCAATTATACACATAAGGTGTAATAGAAATTAGATTTAAAAATATATACATATCTACATTGAATCATTAGAGTGACAGAAAAAGCCCGCAATTTGCAAACTTCTATTTTTTGCGGTTATAGCACTGGATACCGAAATAACAGCCTAATTTTGTAATTGCACTACACAATCGTCAGTCACACTCATAGCAGCATCAATTTTGTAGTAAAAGAATATCCCTGGGCTGTCATTTTGTCATTTTCAATGAGATTTCTTCAAAAAAGAAAAGATCAGATTTTTAAACGAACCGACAATGCCCAAGCAACACCCCTGAAGTTAACCGCTTCCTATCAGACAGTCTGTGTGCGTGTTTGCCGCCGACGTGACGACCAAAATCCTTCATCCCGCCATCTCTTTCTCTCACACTACCACGACCATCCAAGGGATGCTACTAGTGCCTAATTTTAATCTGATCGTCATCAACTTCAAGGTTTTTGTATGCAGCCGACAATTACATTAAAAATTAATTCACTTAGTCTATTTATTATAAATTACAAATCTCCAACCCGCCTTTCAGATTCGTGCCACCTACACGTCCTCTTGAAGCAGATCGAAGTGGCGCTGAAGTGTATAGAAAAGCAGAACTTAGTCTCAGAGGCGCTCACTACGGCGCAGGACCTGCTAGGGTTCTATAGCAACTATAACGCTAGGCGTAACACACAGGAAAACAGGTGATTACATTTAAGTCTAACTTAGAATAAATTTAAAAGTGGAAAAATTACTGCCTTGGTTGAGACTTGAACTCACGGCCTCTGGGCGCTCTGCCAACTGAGCTACAAATAGCTAAGCTTGTTCCTTTAAACCAGGAGTCGTAACCGGTTAGCTTATTCAAATTAACCGGTTTGTAATTTTTTTATTGAGGTTACTTTTTGCGTGTTCATAAGGGTAAATCAACTTGTTCTTGTCACATGTTGGTATGGTTACGGTCTCCTGAGTCACTCTTAAAACTCTAGGTTTTTCGTATTTAAATGAACCAAACTTGCATTTTATGGTATGTTATAATAAGACCTTTCCATAATGGGACATCTACTGAGCATGATAGTAGAACATGGTACAGCAGTTCTTCTAACAATCTATGCTACTAGTCTCCTCGCTGATGGGACAGAATAACAAGAAATAGTTGATTGACCCATAAATAAAAGACTAGTAAAAACAAAATTAAGAAATAAATAGTATGAAATATAAAACAAACTTATTCCGACTCCTGGTTAAAAGGAAAAAAGCTGCATTTTATTACAAGCTATTAATTGTATTAAAAATTACAACAAAATAAACAGTGCCTATATTAAATCAGCTGGAAAAGTAATTAATTATTCTAAAGTTTCAGTTTTATGTATTTTCAATTATTTCAGGTGTGATTGTCAACTTGTGCTGATGCAAGTTTTGGTGTACGCCCTGAGGATATGCTCTCTCATGCTGAAGGCTTGTCAGTCATCCAAAGGTCAGTACTATACCAGAAACCGGTTTTAAAAGAGTTTTACATAAAGATTTATTTTATGGGGTTTAGCACCAAATACTACATAATATCTGGAAACCGCATCAGTGTTATATAACCGGTTTTTTACCGGTTTTGCCTCGCCGTAGTATGATTTTTAATGTTTAATTTTATAAAAAAATGTCATTGTCAACAGATAACAATGTGTCGTCATCGCTTGTATCAGTGTGTCGCGGGGGCGTGCTGGTGTTGCACGTGCTAGTGTCGCGCGACGTAGAGCTCACCTCACAACTCGGGGGCTCCGAAGGACCCGCGCTAGAATTCATTGAAACCATGAGGGCTTTCAAACAAACTGAGATGTTTGGTAAGTGGATATATGACACGCTCTAACACATTTACCGCTGAGCTACGGTCGTAGCGCTACCTCGTAGCCGATAACATGGGTTTCCCGGTATGTAGCGAAAATGCTCCGTAGAGGCAAAATGACAACATGTCGTGATTAGCGCTGAACGGGTTAAGGCCACTGTTAAGGCTTTACAAATGAAATAGTATCAGATATTTTTAAGAGCCAACAGGAGTGGTCATTTCTCCATACAAACGTACTCGACTGTTTCCTCCGTGGGTTTTGAAGCTAGAGCAATGATTTTTTCAACACAGATTAATATTGTCAATATCTGTGTCGGACCGTTTTGCTTTTTTTGATATTTTTGTTTTTTAAGGCGCTAGAGGCCTTCAAAAATGGCCAAAATGGCCTAATTGACTATGCCGCAATGAGAGGCGTGCTATTCAAAACTGATATCAATTAGTCAAAAAAGCAAAACGGTCCGACACAGATAATGTCATAATCATTTAGATTTCCAAATTTGGTTACGATTGGTTAAGTTTTGGAGGAGGAAACAGTCGAGTACGAATTAAACCTCGATTTATGAGATTTTTACGCAGGATTTTTGCCTTGTCCTTATCGCACTAGTTTTAGGAGCCGCTTCCGTTAGCGAGACGGGTATATTTACCTAAAATATTTAAATCTTAGCTCCTGTTGGCTCTTAACACATTTACCGCTGAGCTACGGTCGTAGCGCTACGTAGCCGATAACACGGGTTTCCCGGTATGTAGCGAAAATGCTCCGTAGAGGCAAAATGACAACATGTCGTGATTAGCGCTGAATGGGTTAAGGCCACTGTTAAGGCTTTACAAATGAAATCAGATATTTTTAAGACCTTTGTTGTGTAAAATATTAATGCAGGTATGTACTTGACTTGAAAATTTATTAGCTTTTCTAGTGCCCTAACCTAAATTTGTCTCAAAGAAGATATCACATTCTAGACAAAAATGGAATCATTTAGCATCAAAAAAAACCCTAATTAACGATTAGGTACCCATCATAAATAAAATTACTAACAACACGGTAATTTCCTGACTTAACTACGAAACTATATTACTATAACAAAACTTATGTATTGTTACAGAAAACATGTTGATCGAGTTAGCGGGGACATTCCAATGCGCGGCGGAAGATTCGCCGCCATCTTACCACAGACAAGCTTGGATCAAAAGCTTCGACGCCTTCTCTCTGGCCGACTGACTTTTACCAGAAACTGATCAATAGTAGAAACACAGACAAGACATCCTCCAGACTGAGCATAGTAGCGCTACCCTGCCACAAATATACGGTAATTTTACTCCAATCTCGAGTCAAAATGTTGTGTGACGTCCGTGTGTTTGAACGGACCAATCACGGCACGGGACTCGCTCACCTCGTCCCCCGCACCCCAGTATGTTTGGCAGCATCGGTTTCATGAAATAATTGTTTTAAACTCCGTCACAGAATAACTAATAGTACTACCGTACAGAAAATTCACTCCTTCACAAAAGTCAGATTTAGGTATAAAATTACACCTATATCGCTGCCTGCAAGCAAAATTGAAACTTATAACCGCGCACGAACCGTGAATCTCCTTTGCGCGCCGCAGTTTTATGACCGAGCTGTGAGTGTCGGCACGGGGTTATCACTCGACAAGTTTTTATACCTATACCCACTGATTTATTGTTTTTAAGATAAATATGTAGGAATTACAAACGTTGATTATGTAAACATACATTTTTTATCCGAAGATAGCATGTCTGATTCTCGCGGAAGTAAGTTTCGAAGCCATTGTGTATTTTCAATTTTGCGCGAGCGCCACGTGACACGACTATCGTGCGCGCCGAGCGGCAGCCCACTGCCATACGCCTGTCCGATGGGCGCGCCGGCCAAATGTACCTAAACTGCGGAGTGACACACCCCTGACTCCGTCTAGAGGATTCCTAGTCTATGAGTAGAAAAGATACATCTTTTCGTATAGTGTAAGGAGAATTCGTGTGGATCATAGTGAAATAAGGATAGAGTGCTAACTCCATATATCAGTTTTCTTACCACGAGGGTTATCTTCATAGTCGACATCTAGCGTTAAGTAATAGCATAGAGAAAAAAATACATAGAGTGCTCACTTCATACATCAGTTTTAGTACCAAAAAGACTATTAGCATCTAGCATCGAGTAGCGGAACTATCAGTACTGCTACTTGACAATAGATGTAGCCACTGACCGGAAAGTCTTATGCTGTTGAGATAAGGCTTTCCGGTCGGTGCTACATCTATTGTCAAGTAGCAGTACTGATAGTTCCGCTACTCGATGCTAGATGTAGACACTGAAATTAATAGTCTGAACTGATGTATGGAGTGAGCACTCTATGTATTTTTTTTCTCTATGGTAATAGCGAATTTATCAGTACTGCTACTCGACAATAGATGTCGCGACGAACGAAGTCTAATCCTCTACAATTTTCAGCTAATATTATAACCGGAACTTCTGCTTGTAATCTAGTTGTAAATTGTTTTAGCATTACATTTTTCGTCAGTTGCGACATCTGGTGTCAAGTAGCGGTACTGATAAATCCACTACTTGACGCTAGATGTCGACTTCGAAATAACTATAACCCGCGTTTTGGTAAGAAAACTGATGTATTGGAGACAGAACTCTATCCTTACTTATTTCTCTATGGTGTGGACAGCGATGTAGGGATCTGTCAAAAGTTCACGTTTAATAATACAGTTGCCATAAAAGATATGGCACCGTGCAGCGCCATCTACTTTAGCTGTCGATAAGTCTTACTACCATTATTGAAAAGATACTTACCAGAATAAAAACTGATTGAACAGTAATCGATTTTTAAAGTATGGTCGAGAATCAGAAATAATGTCCTACATCGAATGGTCACCGAAAGAATCTGTCACTAAGTATATGGAATATTACGCAAAACTGCGTAGGGGGCGCCACTAGCACAAACAGTAAACAAACCGCCTTGATGCATCCATGGCATATTTATTCGTACCAAATAAGTGTGAAAACTTGTCAAAAAACTGTTTACGGCACATAAAATATAAGTTACTCTATGGTTTACGGTTTGTGCTAGTGCTGCACTCTGGCGGCAGAACAGTGAAGTAAAAGTTTAAATTAACTGCTCGCGTACAAACGTCGATGTACGAAATTTTTATTAGTTCTACTTTGTACTGAATGTAATGAATTTTAGTTGTGTATTTATCTTGTAAATATGTATTGTACATTGAACTGTTTTAGTTGATTAAAAAAATCCATACCAGATAGCGTTCACTATTTTAACACTGGCACCTACTATAATAGGCTACATGACTAATTTTTTTATGGTATCAATCGATCGGGTTTGTTTTTAGGATCAAATGTCTATATGGGACCCATTGCATTAAAGTAACACAAAAGTCAGAAATTGTAATAGTCAAAGTCCGACAGTCGCACTTCACTCGCGAAACGCCCTATACAAAACGGACAGAGGCCGTGACGTCATCGCCCATCTGGACCGCATCGCCCGTATGGACAAAACAAGAAAATTGCGTTTTTGTCGGTGAAATATTGCGTTTATCTATATAGTTGCTATACAATATTTTTTTGGATGACATGTAAGGAATCGAATGGTACCCTTACTTTTATCGTTTTTGGAAGTTAAAAAAAAACTTAAATTTTGAAACTTTCAGGTCCTGTAATTTTGTAATTTTTCAATATTTTATTTTAATATCCACATTATTGTGATAAATTGCTCGTTTGCTGTCTATTTTACTAGATTTTGTTATAAAATTCAACATGTGGCATCGTCCCTATTACGGGTATCATTTAAAAGTAAGATAACTGAATGGCAGACAATAATGAATCCTAAATAAATGAACTAAGGGTTGAAATTTGAATACTTTTGAAAGTTACGGTACGGTATTATCTAGTATTATGGTTGTTAAAGTGATATAAAACATACAGGGTGGGATGGGTCGATTTTTAAATACAAAGAAAATAATCTTCAAGAATTAAATTTATTTTCAATGATAAATAAGTTTCTAGTGAATCATTTTATCTATAAATAGGAATGTAGTCGAAATAGAAAATACTCCAAAACCACCTCATCTAACAATCTAGAATTCTAGATACATTTAAACTCCGAAAGATCAAATTTTATATATTATTTATCTGTAAATACCTTATTTTTGACATTTGATTGTGCAAGCGAATAAAATAAGTCTGTACTTAAATTATTATAAAAACTAATTAGGATTTCAAAATAAACATTGACAACATATTTGATAAGATAAATGCTTAATATTAGCACAGCATTATAATCCGTCTCAATAATACTTTGTAAAGGAAATAAATAACTGTACAGATGTAGTGCATAATTATTTTCCATCGTATTTTCTCGGAAACTTTCGTATTTGTCATGCTACTTCAGTCACAGACAATCCAACCTCTAGACATAGCATAGTCGCGCTACCCCCTCTGCCACACATACGGTAGCGTTACTCCATCTTCGAGTCAATCCCGTGCCGTGATTGGTCCGTGTCTTTGAACGGACCAATCACGGCACGGGATTCGCTCACCTCGTCCCCCCGCACCCCCGTATTTTGGCAGCATCGGTTTCATGAAATAATTGGCCTAAGTTCAGTCTAGAACTCTAGAGGTTGGATTGTCAGTGCTACCAGTCAACCTCAGTACTTTTTGTACCGAGACTGACTGAGATAGACACGTTCAAGCAAAATCGCATTTTGCTCACTGAGTGAGACAAAATGAGCAAAATGCGATTTTGCTCACTCAGTGAGCAAAATGCTATTTTGCTCACTGTTTTTAAGTAGCAAAGTACCCTTGTTCGAGCTGCTGAGGTGAAACCTTAATTGTTGGTATATCTTAAGAAAACATGAGTGAATAGGTAAGTGATGAAGAAGTAATACATTTTTCGGGTTCTCTAATATGTTCTCACTGCTGAGGTGAAAAGTTTTGTGAACTACACGAGATCAAAGTTATTTACATCTCGTGCGCTTTTGAGTCCCTTACTACGCTCAAGATTCTAAATTAGATTCACGAGCGTAGCGAGTAGTATAGAATCTTTCGCTTGCACGGGACTCAAAATAAGCACTCGAAGAAATATCAAACTTTGATCTCTTGTTGTACAAATAACTAATGCACTACATCTGTACCTATTTATTACTTTGACTGCAGACTAACATTATGTTACAAAGCATTTACCCATTAAGGTAAAAGTACGTACCAATGAACACTAAGACCATGTTTGCAACAATATTAGAGCTAACAATATAGCAAGTTAGTACTTTACTTTTACCTATTATACTGACTCAGTGCATTCAATCTAATACACAGTAATTTTGTGGTAAAAATGGGTTAGGCATGGAACGAACTTACTTAACCCTTTTCAAGGCCGCACCAATCTATAAGGTATTCCCAAAAAATTAAAATATATTCCATTTAATCCAGATTTGATGATTAATTTGAATTTGTCCCATTTCCCGAAAGTGTAATCTAATTTGAACCTTAACTTGGAATACTAAAGTTGAAATTCTAGTAGCGCCTATGTGGTCGATTAATCGTACGTACTGTACTATGCATGGACTGGAAAAGGGTTAACTTACTAAAAAGCAAATCAGTACTGGCGACAATCTATCATATTCCATGTCTACTCAACCTGCTTTACCACAAAATCCCACTGCAAATATCACATAATCACGGCGCATGCGTCGACACAGCGACCGTCGGCAAAACATGCGCACTCGGAACATGAAAGAAATACAGCATGAACCCAGTCGCCAACAAAAAATGAAAACCAATAATCGACCCTATCAAAAGGAGGTAATACTTAGATTTCTTCAGCGCAGGCATTAGCCAGAATATGAGTACTGCTCCGGAGACTAAAGCCGCCATTAGTACGAAGAGCCATTGCAGCCAGGAGACTTGGATCGTCCACAGGATAGCCACGGGGATGTAGATGGACAGAGAGTAGCCGTACAGACAGAATAGGGACATCATTGTTGGTATTGTTGAGGTCTGCAAAAGATGTATTTTTATATAAATATCAGAGTTATTACATTTTGTAGATGGCCCTGTACATTATAGGGTATTTTTGGTTGTAAAATTTGATATAGCAGCTCAAAACTTATGTCATCTAGGTCGGCTAATTGTTTTTCTTAGTTAATAGACCTTACTCATCTATGTTGAATAAATAATAAATAAATAAATATTATAGGACATTTTTTTACACAAATTGACTAAGCCCCACAGTAAGCTCAAGAAGGCTTGTGTTGTGGGTACTCAGACAACGGTATATATAATATACAAATACTTAAATACATTGAAAACAACCATGACTCAGGAACAAATATCTGTGCTCATCGGTGTACTTCCGTTTGGCCCAAATACATTTCGCCAAATTTCACTTCCCAACAAACTTATCGCAATAGTTTCATTTCCCAAAGAAACCTTTAGCAAAGTTACACTTCGCATATAACTTATTTGGTCAAATTATCATTTGGCATGATTTTACTTTGTCAAATGTTATTAGGACAAAAACTTATTTAGCAAACGTTTTTTATTGGCTAATATTATATTCCAAAAAGATGTTTGCTCAAATTGTCACTTCGCAAATTTGGCAAATAGGCATCTCTATTTAAAGAACCTAAATTCGTTCTGTTAGAATTTTGAATTTATATAATATTTACTACTCAGAATCAGTAGCTTTCTCCATTCTTAGGCCCTTCTCTCACGAGGCTACTCTCAAGCGATTTGTGTTTCGTACGCGTGTCCTACGCGTCGTTTGTGAGTAGCCGCGTCGCGTCGACGAGACGCGTCGACGACACGTTTGATATCAATCGCACGCTACTAAGACAGTAGTCTGGTCGCACGCGACTCGAGTCGTATACGCGTCGTACACAAAACGACGGCGGAACAAACTTTTATTATTAATTTTGTTCAGGAGGTGGAAACTTATCCATGTTTGTATAATTATAAGCTGCCAGATTATGTCAGAAAAGATGTAACAGAAAAGGCGTGGATTGGGATTGAAAAAAAAAATCAATTTAACAGGTCAGGAATTATATTTTTATTAAATTCCATCCGTTTGCGTAAAACATAAAAAACCAAAATGATAAAAAAAAACCAAGGTCGGGATAAAGTATTTCAAATGAAAGCAAAAATAAAAATACTGCAGGCCCTCTATTGGTATGTAAATTGTATGCCATGTAATATTTTGGGACATGTAAGTTATGCTTAATGATACATTTTACTAAATAATACTTGGTAAAATGAAAATTGACCAAGTAATTATTTGCTAAACAATAACTTGCCAAAAAAGACTATTGCTAACTGAAAAATTGCGATAAGTTGTTTTGCCAAACATTTTTTTGGGAAATGATAATTTGGGAAACATAGTTTGGGATGTGATACTTTGGGAAACGTTTTTGGCCCATTCATTAGTAAACCGTGCTCATCACACAAATAAATGCCCTTACTGGGATTCGAACCCAGGACCGCGGCTTCACAGGCAGGGTCACTACCCACTAGGCCAGACCGGTCGTCAAATACTCTTGTATTTGCTTTGATCTTTTTAAAATAATGACAGTGTCAAGAATAGTAATTCTGGTAAACATGTGAAAAGAGAGACTACCAAGAAAATACCTGAGTCTCAATCTCGTCCTGCCTGTCTGTCACTGTGGTCCACTTGAGAGCGGCCCATAACGCGACTGGCACCAGCCACACGTAGCAGAAGATAGCTGTTGCGGCGTACGACACGAGGTGGAAGTCGTAGCGCCAGTGAACTGCCTTGTTGGCGGATTGGAGGTAGCTGGCTATGTTGCCGCTTACTGCTATTGTGAAGATCTGGTAACATTTTAAATTATCAATTGTTATCATTATTAACGCATTCACTGCCAGGCCAGGCTGCTCTATCCATAGTCGCTTTTCGCTACATACCGTTTTTAGGGTTCCGTACCCAAAGGGTAAAAACGGGACCCTATTACTAAGACTCCGCTGTCCATCCGGCCGTCCGTCCGTCTGTCACCAGGCTGTATCTCACGAACCGTGATAGCTAGACAGTTGAAATTTTCACAGATGATGTATTTCTGTTGCCGCTATAACAACGAATACTAAAAACAGAATAAAATAAAGATTTAAGTGGGGCTCCCATACCAAGGACCGGAAAACCCCTCTTTACGCTTAATCCTATCCATTCGGTAACCCAATCAATTCGGTTACCGTATCATTCGGTAACCCTATCATACTGTTACCTGATTGTAACGGTAAGCTTATTGAAACGGTAACCTTAACCTTTAACCGAGTTAATCTCAAAACCCCATCGCGTTAGGGTTTTTGTTAGGGGTTTTTAACCGGTTTTTATTCAGTTATGGTAACCTTTATTATCGGTTGCTTATTGGTTTGCTACATTCGTATTTAGTGATGTGCCGTCAGTCAAATACCTACTAAAAGAAAAAGTTAATTTATTAATAGAACTAATAGTTTATTTTGTTATTTTTGTATTTTTTTTAATTTTGCTTATTTTAATGTTTTTGTTTATTTTACTTATTTTGTCTATTTTTTTATTTTGTTTATTTTACTTATTTCATTTATTTTATTTGTCATTAATTTTGTTAATTTTATTTATATAATTTATTTTGATTATTTTGATTTTTTTTTTATTTTGTTTATTTTTTTTTATTTTTTATTTTATGTATTTGATTTACTTTATTTACTTTATTTACTTTATTTACTTTATTTACTTTATTTACTTTATTTACTTTATTTACTTTATTTACTTTATTTACTTTATTTACTTTATTTACTTTATTTACTTTATTTACTTTATTTACTTTATTTACTTTATTTACTTTATTTACTTTATTTACTTTATTTACTTTATTTACTTTATTTACTTTATTTACTTTATTTACTTTATTTACTTTATTTACTTTATTTACTTTATTTACTTTATTTACTTTATTTACTTTATTTACTTTATTTACTTTATTTACTTTATTTACTTAATTTACTTTATTTACTTTATTTACTTTATTTACTTTATTTACTTTATTTACTTTATTTACTTTATTTACTTTAATTACTTTATTTACTTTATTTACTTTATTTACTTTATTTACTTTATTTACTTTATTTACTTTATTTACTTTATTTACTTTATTTACTTTATTTACTTTATTTACTTTATTTACTTTATTTACGTTATTTACGTTATTTACGTTATTTACTTTATTTACTTTATTTACTTTATTTACTTTATTTACTTTAGTTACTTTAGTTACTTAATTTACTTTATTTACTTTAGTTACTTTAGTTACTTTATTTACTTTATTTACTTTATTTACTTTATTTACTTTATTTACTTTATTTACTTTATTTACTTTATTTATTTTATTTATTTTGTTTATTTTATATATTTTATTTATTTCGTTTATTTTATTTATCTTATTTATTTTATTAGGATAAAGTTCATTTATTTAACTTAAAAGGTAATAATAAAAAAACATTACAACTAACTATGAATAGTATGAATTAAAAATTTAAAACCTAAACTAAAATTAAAATAAACCTACTTAAAAATTAAACTAATACTTATAATATTATATAAAAACAAAAATGCAATACTAATAAAAGAGATGTAAATAATATAATTTATTTGTTTTTATTTATTTATTTCATTTATTTTATTTGTTTTATCTATTTTATTTATTTTAGAAACTTACAAAATTAAAAGTTAAATTAATTCAGAATAACATTCTAATTGAATAAAACGTTATTTAGTATAATCCTACATCTGGAATAAATATTCCGTTTTGTCTTTTTCATTTAAAATAAAAGTGTCATGATTTATTCACTTTCTATTTATTCTAAAATAACGAGTGCAAGAATTATTCTTATTCAAATCGATTGGAATAAGAATGAAATTTCTGTTTTTATTCTTATTCTTATTCAAGTTATTTTTTGCCCAACTCTGCTCTAGATTACTCTCGTGTTGTTGAAGGTGACTATTGAACAAAATCTGGAAAATATCTTTCATGTATGAAGTCAATTATTTGCACTTCCTAGTACCTAATAACATGAAGATAATAAATATACCTACACAGGCGAAGCAACATGCGTATTTAAATCGAAACGCTGCGCTCCGCTGGCACGCGCTACAACGCAAGTGCACCGAATGTTTAAAGGTCGTGGTATTTTCTATTGTATTAGGATATTTAGGATTAAGCAGAATGCGGTGAGAGTCATAGTGACAACAATAAAGCCTTATTATTGTACTACACTACAGTATTGTTATCAGTACTCTGCCGTGTCATGACTAATTGATGTAATTGTAGATACATGAGTTAGTGGTAACAAGGTTAAATGGCATTTATTTGGTCATATTATACGTCATATTATATGTAGTACAATGTATATAGATAGTAAAATGAATTTCACCCCTCTTTTCAATGGTCGGATTGATTTGAATTTTTTGAAGCCTTCGAAACGGTGATGATAATTTTATAATGAAGCTACATAGAAAGTAAACTGCGAAATTATCATTATGATGGTTCAATGTATATTTCTTTGCGTATTAAGTATGTATTTTGTTTATTATTCCTACCAGCCTTGAGGTCTTACGTATGCTATCTCTTTCACACCTACGGAAAGTGAATGAGATAGTAAATTACTGCAGGTAAGAAAAGAGTCCTACGCTTATCACTATAATTAAATAGATTTGCAGAAAGTTGCAGGCGTGTTTGCACTTGAGACCGTCATTTATTACTCATTGGCAATAACAATAGGATTAAGTCGTGGCGTGGTGAATTCTTTGTCAGCATTTGCTAAACACGTGCGGCAAACGTTGTGTCAAACGATATACCTGTTAATTTCCGTCTAAATAATAAATGCAAATTTTAAATATCAGAAGAGCTTTTAAAAACACCATAAGTCTTGGTAGTAACTCGGATACTGAAACCACATACTATAGTTCGTTTTTTTTAGCATTAGAAATAAGGTAAACAATCTTGATGTCTCTTTTAATTGAAAAGCACATTTTAAAAATAAGTTACGGTAAATATGTAACAATTATGAATCTAATACGATCTTTTATAGTCTTCTGCTTTCATAAGTAATAGTTATGGTTTTTAAAAAGTCGCTTACCTTCTTTCAAGTTCTTTCTAATGCTAAAAAAAAACGAATTATAAACATAATTCGAAAACAGAAAAAAATCATGAGTATTTTCCCCATTTGTTCCTGCCCAACGTGATCGGCGCGATACATGAGGCGGGGACATATGGGAATGATTTAAATGAAGCGCCTATTCCCATCTGTGCCCGGCGGGGAGAAATAGGAATACACCATATCAAGCCATTCCTTATCCTACCTTTAAAAACATCTTTTTTCAGGGTTCCGTACCCAAAGGGTATAAACGGGACCCTATTACTAAGACTCCTCTATCCGTCTGTCTGCCACCAGGCTGTATCTCATGAACCGTGATAGCTAGGCAGTTGAAATTTTCACAAATAATTAATTTCTGTTGCTGCTATTACAACAAATACTAAAAACAGCATATAATAAATATCTAAGTGGGGCTCCCATACAACAAACGTGATTTATTTGCTGGTTTTTGCGTAATGGTGCGGAACCCTTCCTGCGCGAGTTAGACTCGCACTTGGCCGGTTTTTTATTTTTTACATTCATTTAGGCACAGCCATTGAAGAGTTTTGCTATCCACCATCCGTTCAGAGCAGCTGAATTGTACCTGATGATTTAGTTATCACATTAAAATAAATACGGGTATCGTCCAATACCAAGACTATGCGGCAGTAAATTAAATTTGTAAGATTTTTATTGCATAAAATCAGGTATAAATTAGTCAAGAAACATAATAGTTTCTTGTCTAATTTACTTCCATCTATACGTAACGCCTATACGGCATCCATACTACATGTTTAATCCAGGAATATTATTTAGAATATAAAATCATGATTATATTTATTTGATTAAGAATGAGATTATTCTTATTAAATTTTTTCACATACGAATTATTTCCGATCAAAATTATTTGAATAATTTTGACGGGAATAAAATCAACATGATTTTATTCTTAGGAATTTTTATTTAAATAATGATTTTATTCTTGAATGCCCAACACTGCTTACTAAGTATGTATGTAATTATGTATCTATTTAATTTAATCAAAACTATTTCACCTACCAATGTTATAGATACCCAATGAATATGTATAATGAATTCTGCCCTAGTAGCACGGTCGCATTTTTATCGTTTATCACCATGCCTGTCACGTTCTAACAAGTATGTAAGTGCGAAAGTGACGGGCATAGTGATAGTCGATAAAAATGGAACCGTGCTGAGCCCCCTGGTATTAATGAAAGATTTGTAGTATTAAAATAAGTTTATAACTGCTATAGATATTTTCTGATCGCTGCATTAAGCGGTACAAGGTAAATTACGACTTAGCTCATACAACTCACCGCATCTGAAAACATTTTAAACTAAAGTCTATTTTTTATTCGGTAGACTAAAATGACATTTCGTAGTATGAACATCATGTGTCATTTCATTTCATACTATGAAATGTCATTTTAGTCTACCGAATAAAAAAATAGACTTTAATTGCTTATTATAAAATAAGCTCATAATAACTAGTACATATGTCATTTGTTAACAATGGTAAAATATCTACCACAATCCGCTAGCGCATGTATCTTTATCACAAAGTGTTTTTTTTTTTAATCACTTAAGATAAATTATACCTAACTAGGTACCAGTAAAATTACTAGTTAGGTGAAATTTTTTCTTTAAATCAGTCTTTAATCTGTAGGTACATATCAAGTGTGAACCCGAAAATAAAAATAATAATCTAAGTAGCATAAAATTTGATAAAATATATCTAAATAATAGCAGATATTACTAGGATAGGATGTTGTTTACTTGCAACCCCTTTTCTAAAAATTTCTAAACTAGAATTGACAAAAACAATAGGAACACACAGGTATAAAGATAAACAAAGGAATGGCCGCGCTGCGCCGCGGCTGTCGCTCTAAAAATAATACTGTAATTGCTCACTTGTTTTCAATTTTAGCTTAAGGACTCAAAGTGCAATATTGTTTGAATTGTCAATAAGCGAAGTTACCGGCAAAAAAACTTGTTTGTGCTGGAGGCTTCATAGACCGCCCATGCCAACCACGGTTATTCAATAATAAGTTGAATTTAAGTCTGCGTAAAGTTTACAATCGTTTGAACTGGTTCAAAACCTTATTATGAGGTAACAGCATAGACGGGGTTTTTATTTCGGTTACCGGTAACAGGGGTTAACTCGATCTGATACGGTTACCGAATCAAAGTGTTACCTTATCAGACGGTTACCGTTATGGTAGGGGTTTTTATAACCACTTCTAAAATAACCCTATGAAAAACCCCGGTTAAGGTAACCGGTTCCGGTCCTTGTCCCATACAACAAACATGATTCTTGACGAAGTTAAGCAACGTCGGGCGGGGTCAGTACTTGGATGGGTGACCGTTTTTAGGGTTCCGTACCCAAAGGGTAAAAACGGGACCCTATTACTAAGACTCCGCTGTCCGTCTGTCCGTCCGTCCGTCTGTCACCAGGCTGTATCTCACGAACCGTGATAGCTAGACAGTTGAAATTTTCACAGATGATGTATTTATGTTGCTGCTATAACAACAAATACTAAAAACAGAATAAAATAAAGATTTAAGTGGGGCTCCCATACAACAAACGTGATTTTTGACCGAAGTTAAGCAACGTCGGGCGGGGTCAGTACTTGGATGGGTGACCGTTTTTAGGGTTCCATACCCAAAGGGTAAAAACGGGACCCTATTACTAAGACTCCGCTGTCCGTCTGTCCGTCCGTCCGTCTGTCACCAGGCTGTATCTCACGAACCGTGATAGCTAGACAGTTGAAATTTTCACAGACGATGTATTTCTGTTGCCGCTATAAGAACAAATACGAAAAACAGAATAAAATAAAGATTTAAGTGGGGCTCCCATACAACAAACGTGATTTTTGACCGAAGTTAAGCAACGTCGGGCAGGGTCAATACTTGGATGGGTGACCGTTTTTTTGCTTGTTTTGCTCTATTTTTTGTTGATGGTGCGGAACCCTCTGTGCGCGAGTCCGACTCGCACTTGGCCGGTTTTTTCCCATGTTATCAGCTATGCTCGTAGCGCAAAGCAAGCGCTGGCACTGGATGTGTTAAACTGTCTTGCTTAGTCAATAGTGATCCTACCTATTTTACATACAGCAAAAAAAAAACACATCTACAATTATAAAGTTGTATTTTATAATTGTAGATGTGTTTTTTTTTTGCTGTATGTAAATTCCATGTTGACATGTAAAAGTGCCCTTGTGGCCTATTTGCTGAATAAATGTTGATGTTTGATGTTTGATGTTTGACCTAGTTCCAATCCTGGTGAGGCCATGTATTTGTGTGTCCATCACATGGTTTGTTTTATTTTAAGGTATTCTATAAAAGTTTCATTAACTTACCAAAGTAACAGATATCCATATTGGTCCATACAAGTCAGGTTTTCCCTTGATCCTCTCATCGAAGTAGTTGCGGGAGACCTTCTGCGGCACCACCGAGGATATGATCCGCTCCACCACCTCATTG
This sequence comes from Cydia amplana, assembly GCF_948474715.1. Lineage (NCBI taxonomy): Eukaryota > Metazoa > Arthropoda > Insecta > Lepidoptera > Tortricidae > Cydia > Cydia amplana. The sequence continues at coordinate 1,386,437 of NC_086083.1, read as the reverse complement.
GTGTGGACGTCAAAGTATTTCTGGTAATACTCTATGGTCCAGAAATTGTGATTTGCTTTGGAAAAAAAATCGAATTAACCACATTGGTTAGTCAAAACATCTCTTTACTACACATCAACATTTTTAGTGTTCCGTACAAAACTTTGTTCACAGAACACTTCATCACTTCGGTCTTGCAAATCAGTTAAATTAGTTTTTTTACAAGAATATGCATAGCAAAACCTAAAGTAACTAAGACAATAAAGTGGTAAGTGGTATTTATGTATTAAATAATGAATGAATGAATGAATATATTTTTATTTCGTGTAACACATGGACACAATTTTTATTAGTAGAGCTTACAAGCTAGGGGGCTTATAATAAATTCATCTAGAAAAATGCCATTTTACTTTGTCTGATCAAAATCCAAGGGAATGGCTAGAGCTAACAATATATATTTCTATACACTAATCCTTAATGTAAGTCGCCCAACTTAGGCATACATAATTAAAAAAGGATTGTATGCCGATTTAATGAAGCTAAATTGGTCACAGTCAATAGCATAGATGTTATTACACTAATTACTATATCAAATATACTTTATCGATAGCTATATACCATGTAATGATAGAAGTGTAGAGAAAGAAAAATGAAGGGAACAGTCTTGTTACCAACTTAGATATATGCACAGTTTATATTTAGAGCGTAAAAATATTAATATTTCTTACTTTGTGGCGGTGTTTCAGGCTCCTCGTTGTTAAGATTGGTTAGTTTAGGTTCATCATACGTGTAATTTGGGTTCGACATCGAGCTAGTGTATTGATGCGATTGCACTGCCTCCACTTCTAATCGTGCACTCCTATCATTGTGCTCTGGCGAATAATCTTGAAAGTTTAGTAATTCGCCAGTCTTTATCGACGACATTCTTTAAAATATTAGTCACAGTTTTCGTAAATAAAGTAAAACATACAATACAGACGTATGTTGGAAAAAAAACGTCATAACGCGCATGTCATTAGATTTGATTACATTTCAGTCACAGTGGAAAACGCTAGAATAGTTTGTTTATTATAGTTGGTCAAACCAAATGTTCAGTAAATAAGAACAAAAAAAACTATACTCATCCTTTTCTTTTGGGTGCTAATACTAGTGTAAGACAAAGATAGAATGATTCTCTCTGTCTACGTTTGAAATGAGATAGTCCTTTGACAAACTATATAAATCAAAACCGCCACGTGTAAACAAGCCTTAAATATGACAATTATAAAAAAGAAATAACTTTTTGCTGTACGGCTATGGTTTAAAGTTATCGATATTATAATATAATTCATTTAATGCTTTTATGGGTTTTACAAGATTTTTTTAAATATTTACATGTTCGAGCATAAATAAACCGCGTTGGGGCACAGCAATATAAAGACTTATTCTTGAACCACGTTAGTTCCACAAACGGGGTTGTATTTACACAGATTTGGGTATTGTTACAAGATCGTTAGTGATAATACCTATTCTAATACTTTTATTGGAAAAATATTCATCAAGGTTATAAGAATGGTGATTAAAATTAAGACCTCTACAGAACTTGCAACAAACAACATGCGATTTTAGATAATTGCCGTCTAAAGCTTTGGATTCCTCCGAAAACGGTGCCGTCATAGGTCATATTACGGCCGCTATATGCGCTATATAGCGTTGACTGACGTCACTAGAACGTTGTCTATGTAAACAAGATGGCGCGGTTTCCTAGACGGCGTTACGTTACGTTGATTGTCAACGTAACGTAAAGCCGGCCACACACACTAGGTTATAACCGATGGTTATGCCTGCACAGTTTACTTGTGCAGGCAAAACTGAACGTGTGTATGACATGACTCCTTGCCTGCGCAAGCAAACTCCTTGCCTGCGCAAGCAAAATTGAAAATATCAAAATTTATATTTTTTGCCTGTCGGTTGTGCTTGCGCACTTCGCTTGCGCAGGCATAACCAAAGAGTAGTAGTTGATTGTCAACGTAACGTAAGATGACGGCCGTCATGACCTTGTCGATAGTTTCGTGAACGTTTTATTAGATAGCGGTGACGCCATTTTGAATAGATGACACGAGATTTGAATAAATGATTCCGTACTACGATTATTTTCCTCTTCTGATGATATTTCATCCTCCAAGTAAATTATAGATGATCAAGCAAATCTTGTCAGTAGGAAAAGGCGCGAAATTCAAATTTTCTATGGGACATTATCCCATCGCGCCTACATTTTTCAAATTTGCCGCTTTGACCTTGGTGGATGACGGTGTGTTATGACGCCGTGGTACTTTCCACATGTCGCCACCGTAAAGACGGCCGTCTTTTGCTGCCGTTATATGACGGCCGTCATATGACGGCACCGTTTTCGGAGGAATCCAAAGCTTAAGTAGGTACCAAAGTAAAACCTCGATAGCACGAAGCTCAAGGGTAATGAGGGTATCGACGTAGTGAAGTACTTATAGACCGCGGGCCAGGAGCAAATATCGTCAGTCATCGCCTCCCGCTTGATACTTTGTCAGATCATAGTTTAGATGCTATCATGAATTAAAAAAATAGTCAGCCGGTTGTATCGCGGTGGAAAGACCGTCAATTGATCACATGAATATGTAAAAAAATTTTTAATTTCAATCATCGTCTCTCGATTGATACTTTTCCAGATGATAGTTTAAAACTTTTGATGCTATCATAAATAAAAAAAACCGTCAGCCGGTTGTATAGCGGTGGAAAGACCGTCAGTCACTTGCATAAACATGTAAAAAATACGCGCCTACCATTTATGTCAGCAAATCCGTAATGCGTTTATTGAAATGCCTGATGAAATCCTACATGCAAAGTTTCATGATTTAGTTATTACTATAATAAAAAGGTACAGCGCTTATTTTTTACAAGTTTATGCAAGTAGCTGACGGTCTTTCCACCGCTATACAACCGGCTGACGGTTTTTATTTATAATAACATCTAAACTATCTTCTGACAAAGTATCAAACGGGAGGCGATGACAAAATTTATTTAATTTTTTACATGTTTCGGTGGCTGCTATTCCTCAACCCACCAACGGAGCGGCAGCTGACGTCCATGAGGGATCATCATACATAGCCGTTAACAAATATACGAGTTATCGCCCGGGAGGCGATTGGTCATGGAAATCTGTTCGTGGCTCGCGGTCTATTATAGTATTTTGTTCTTTTTGAAGTTTTTGAAGAGGTTTCGTTTCGAGTTACAGCGATAAAACGAATGAAATACAATAATATTGTTTTCTTCGAGTTAAAAAGGTTAGTTAGTAATAACTTCGAGATACAGTCGATACAGAGGTGATGAAACAATATGCCTAGTTTTTTGAGTTACCTATCCTAGAACTCAACTTCATTTTTACAGTTATGGAGGTAAAAATTGTACTGGATCAACGTGAAGGAAATCGTTGGTTATTTCGTGTCAATGAGGTTGAATGTTTCGAATTTTGGAGGTTTTGGGCTTTGAATAAAAGGGAATAGCATTTTATTTCGATACCGAGGATTTCGCCTTATCGAGGTTCCTTATCCTTCGGAGACGCCATGTCTGTAATTTTCTGTACAAAACAGTCTGCCGATTTTTGCGGGGGAGGGGAACGTCAAATGTATGCGTAACGTAAAAATAGCCATGTCAGATAAACGTCAGTCCATACATTGTGTATGACCGTTGGCCGCCTATTTTCGACAGAGGGGAAAGCCTGTTAATGGCTACTTCGTTTAGTTGTATCCTCCAAGTCCTTATCCAATTGTATAATTAAATGTTCTTAATAATGCCGGCTACACACGTTAACTATAAATCGTAGCGATTAATCTGTGCAGTCCGATTTGCGCAGTTTTATCCACCGTGTGTATGACAAATCGTTATAGGCAAATTAGACTCTCGCGCGAGCCACGAGACGAGGCGCGAGCCACGAGACGAGCCGCGAGCCGCGCCACGAGACGCGAGTGTAAGCGGTGGGCTCGCGGCTCGTCTCGTTGCTCGCAAGCTCATCGAGCTAATATAATTTAAACACTAACGGCACGGCATAAGGTTTATAACCGAATGACAAGCCGAACGCGAGTGTAAGCCACAGATTATTAATATGTAGCTAGCTGTGTAAGCGGTGGACTCGCGTCTCGTGGCGCGGCTCGCGGCTCGTTTCGTGGCTCGCGCGAGAGTCTAAACCGCTTTTTACGATAATCGACAACGATTTGTCATACACACGGTAGATAAAACTGCGCAAATCGCACTGCACACATTAATCGCTACGATTTGTAGTTAACGTGTGTAGCCGGGGTAATATCGATAACGATAATGTCGGTTCGGGAAACACTAGAGGTAGGGTTGCCAGATGGTCGGGATTTGGCGCGATTCTCCCGATTTTTAGCATGTGTTCCCGATTCCCGACCAAGTGAAAATTGTCCCGAAAAACAGCTTCACGTTATAAAACGATAATTTCAAGTTCCGAACTGTCGTCGAGCGAGCGAGTGACTCGCGTCGAGCCGTAATGGACAGAGCAGCTGACGTAGTGCCAATAATGTAAAATATCGTTGTTTTTAATACAATTACTTTAATTTGAATTTTTTTTCCGGCCCGAGTCCCAAAATCCCGAAAAAAATATTTTATTTCCCGATAATAGCGCCTTTTGATCTGGCAACCCTAACTAGAGGTGACGCATGTGCAGTCGAGCGAGTGGGTAGGGGAGAGGAGAATCGTGGTGTCGCCGCCATTTTGTATTTGTACATCGAGCAAGCTTGAGAATCGAACGTCTCGTTAGCAGCTATTTTTATAATATAAAGCACTGATAGTGCTACGTGACCATAGTTTTTCATAAATATGTGCTCGGATTCGTACGTGAGGTGATTGCCTTCAAACTTCAGATTATCATCAACAGTTGCGTGTTATCGGTGTTAATGTAAGTTTGCTACGTGTTGCCTTGTACTATCTCGCCATATTGAAATCTCGCGACCGACGTAATAGCCAGCTAAAAATCAGTATTCTGTGCTTTGCAGTGATGTGCGGTTGAAGATAGTGGTATGCTGAGAGAAGCGACAAGTGTCGTGCAGCAAGATGTCGAAGGAAATCGCGGACGAGTACGCGTCGAGTCTTGCGGACCTCACGGTGAACAGCAAGCCGTTGATCAACATGCTGACTATCCTGGCCGAGGAGAACGTCGACCACGCGGGGGTTATCGTTGATACCGTGGAGAAGCACTTGGAGAAGGTGAATTTGCATTTTTAGTTAGGCGATGGGCATTCGCGGTGTCACGTGACGGGGAAAGTGTCTTGCGTTGACGCACGCCTCTGTGGCGTGCTTTACGTGTTGATGTGACGGCCGACCTCATTTGTACAGGTTCGGTTTGAAAACAGGTATCTCCAATTAGTACTATCAGAACCAAGTATCGTTAAATACAAGTCATTTTGTCCTTTGTATTTGAGCATCCCGTACAATTGTCGCTTATCGTGATAACACAAACCCGCATAGTACTTAAACATGTCGCTAATAGCCAGATAACATCATTACAGTCAGAAGTTGTTTAAAATGAGATAAGATTACCTACCTTAACATGCCTAAAATCCTATGAAAATAGTCTTAACATGAGAATGATGAAATTAAAAGTAATATTTGGCAATGTTTTGTAATTAAATAACCTGTTTTAATCAATTTTGAAAGTTGATTGCTCAACATTACAACGGAGATACCTGTTAAATAGATATTACCATCTGATTTCTGTGCCACTTACAATTACCTTGGCAATTTCATAAACTGATTTTATTTCAGTTGTGTAAAATGTTGAAATAAAGTTTTTTAAAACTGAGTTCGTCCTTATTTATTTTACTACGCGCCGGATATTAAATGGGTTTATGAAGCAAATGTTTTGTATTATTCCTACCCATACTGTTAACTGATAGTAAAATCTACGGTTGAGGACAAGTGGAGGCGGCCTCGGACGAACCACAGGTGGTTTGCCAGGTGGGGCCGGGCCTAGGAGTCTAGATTTTGTTTCCTCCGTACAGGTCCAAGCGGACATCAAGCTGCCCGTGCTCTATTTAGTAGATTCCATCATCAAGAATGTTGGCGGTGCCTACGTGCAGAAGTTCTCTCAGATCATTGTTAACATGTTCACTAGGACTTTTAAGCAGGTAATTATACTGTTCCTTTATATTAAAATCCTGTTCTCAATGTCTTCTTTCATTGTTCTTATTTGTGTCTCTCATAATTATAGCTAGCTCAAAATACTTCTAAAACACCATTCCAAAATGACCACATTTATTAAAAATACCACATTCTTAAAACACATTTCTAAATGCTACAGTTCCTTTGGATTTCAGTAAAACAAATGTAAATTATTTATTATCCAAAAAAATGTTTGCTGCATCATTAAACATTGAGAACTGGGTCTCTGTACTTTTTATATTTATTTATCTTAAACTATTCAACATATTAACACATTTTACTCCGGCAGGTGGATGAGAAAGTCAGATCACAGATGTTCAAGCTGCGTGAGACGTGGCATGATGTCTTCCCGGCCACGAAACTGTACCAGTTAGACGTTAAAGTGAATCTGATCGATCCGGCTTGGCCAATACAAGCACAGCCGCACCAGTCTACCATCCATGTAAATCCCAATTTTCTGAAAAAGGTGTTTTTTAGTTGTTTCTGTTTTGATTTAGATATAGTTACATTAAGTCTTATGCATAGCTTGTAAAGTATGTATGTATTTGAGTATTAAGTCGTCTAATATCATTTATGATAAAAATTCAAGTTCATTTATTCATTTTACACTCACTAATGTAGAAAAGTCTGCAAACAATTTTGTAAACCACAAACACAAAGTTTTATGTATGGTTTTATATTTGCTAGTCTGCTTTGTGCATAAGTTGCATAACATTTTGGATATTAAAAATACAATAAGTGTTTTTAAATGTTCTGTTTGCTGCAAAGTGTATTTCTATAGCACTGAACATGCTGTCCCATTTACATTAACATTCGTCCAAGTCTTATCTTATAATGAAGTAGTGTATTTGTTCTAATAGACATGATCCTAAACCTCGTTTCGGTCCACAGCCCGCTGCTTCCGCTACCACAAGCGGCCCGCCCTCGGCCAAAGAGGAGGAAAAGATGAAGCTGATCCTCGCCAAGAAGGAGCAGGAGCTGCTCATGCTGCAGCAGAAGAAGATTGAGATTGAGCTGGAGAAGACCAGGCGAGCGCTGGAGATCGCCGCGGCTACTAATACTAAGGTATGTTTTATTACACACTAGCGACCCGCCTAGGGTTGCCAGATGGTCGGGATTCGGCGGGATTCTCCCGATTTTTAGGATGTGTTCCCGATTCCCGACAAAGTGAAAATTGTCCCGAAAAACAACATCACGTTATAAAACAATAATTTCAAATTCAATACAATTAAGTTCTGGACTGTCGTCGAGCGAACCAGCGACCTGCGTCGGGCCCGTCAGCGCGCGCGAGGGCGCGCGTGGAGAGATTGGGCAGAGCAGCTGACGTAGTGCCAATAATGTAAAATATCGTTGTTTTTAATACAATTAATTTAATTTGAATGGTTCATTTTCCCGACTTAAGGCCCAAAATCCCGAAAAATTTATATTTTTTCCCGATAATAGCGCCTTTCGATCTGGCAACCCTAGACCCGCCCCCACTTCGCACGGGTTAACAAAACAAATTATACACCTAAACCATCCTCAAAAATCACTCTATTGATAGGTAAAAACCGCATGAAAATCCGTGAGTTGATGAGTTAATCGCGAACATACAAACAGACAGACTTTGTTTTATAAGGTGTATTGATTTTTATTGAGATTCACTGCGTATATTTGTATAGCTATATATATTTGGCGAAATTACTACCAGGTAGGCTTAAGTAAGGGCTCATCTGGACGGTGCGAGAACTCGCATGCGAGTTTCATTACATTGCGTTATTTGATCGGTCGGCTGAATTGATGTATCTCAATGGTCAGCTATGTAACTAAAATCGTACACGAGTTCGCGCGCCGTCTAAATGAGCCCTAAGTCTTGTAAGAGTGTGTTATATACTTATATCGTCGGAATAGTCAACTCACCATTCGTAAACCTAATTGCAAGAACATATCTTTATATATGCGGGTATATCTTTGATCACTTTTTTGATAGCCCGGTATACCAAATTGTTAAGGCCGTGCATCGAAAAATAACAGGATCTTAGAAAGGTGGCAGTGGCTAGCCCCGGAAACAAACAGTAGTGATTTTCGGATATATGTTTCTTGACTATATGATAAGAGATTTCGTAGTAGTCGAAACACGAATGCTTAAAATTTTCTCGATAGATAATAAATCCAAACTTACGTGTTCATTTTTCGGTTTTAGCTTCGTGCAACTAGAAAACACATCCATATCCAGCACAACCCACCTTACAGCAAAGGTTTTCATCTCGTCTTAACTTTCAAAGAACTAAATATTAACTTATTATCCTTTACCGATGGATTTATTATCGATTTTTGATTTTATGAATTCAACAGCAAACGCCCATTTTACGCAGTTCGGTTTCTCTTTCTGTCATGCGTCAAAGTCATAAATGCATCCTTTATGCCAGTAATGTTAGATGGCCGTCGTGCCTCAAAGAGGTAAGACCTATGTCACTTCGCGCAGCGCTCCGAATTACGTAAAATTGTAATATCCAATAAACGTTGAGTCGTAACTCCATTGAGTAGTAACGGAATCGGAGGTAAACCTATGATGGTGCCTTCTTACAGGCCTATACGTTACGCATGTGTGCGTGTTTGCTAGGCTACGTCATGCTACGTCGAAATCTATACTCTTTGTCAGTTACAACGGGTTAGGAAATTTCGACAGATATTGAAATGTATCGGTAGCTGTTTGGTATTTAGCCATCAGAATCTAACCGTAACTTTTTGCTTTATTTTTGTTTGAAAATAAAATATCTATAAGAATATATTTTTTGCTTTTTAGGGTTCCGTAGCCAAATGGCAAAAAACGGAACCCTTATAGATTCGTCATGTCTGTCTGTCTGTCTGTCCGTCTGTCCGTCTGTCTGTCCGTCCGTATGTCACAGCCACTTTTCTCCGAAACTATAAGAACTATACTGTTGAAACTTGGTAAGTAGATGTATTCTGTGAACCGCATTAAGATTTTCACACAAAAATAGAAAAAAAACAATAAATTTTTGGGGTTCCCCATACTTCGAACTGAAACTCAAAAATTTTTTTTTCATCAAACCCATACGTGTGGGGTATCTATGGATAGGTCTTCAAAAATGATGTTGAGGTTTCTAATATCATTTTTTTCTAAACTGAATAGTTTGCGCGAGAGACACTTCCAAAGTGGCAAAATGTGTGTCCCCCCCCCCTGTAACTTCTAAAATAAGAGAATGATAAAACTAAAAAAAATATATGATGTACATTATCATGTAAACTTCCACCGAAAATTGGTTTGAATGAGATCTAGTAAGTAGTTTTTTTTTATACGTCATAAATCGCCTAAATACGGAACCCTTCATAGGCGAGTCCGACTCGCACTTGGCCGCTTTTTTTTTTCTATTGTAATGATAAAAATAAATCTAGTATGTTTCATGCTCAAATAATTTAAAATAATTGAATAAATATTAAAAACTAATTGATATTATTCGTTTTAATTATTATATTATTAAGTTTGTTTGAATAAAATATTTTATTTCAATAATACGAAAAGTTATTATATTTAAGTACCACTAAAAAAAGGTCCCTACTTACAAAAACTCACTTGCACGGGCCGGGGTTCGAACCCGTGACCTCCGGTTTGAAAGTCGCACGCCACTACAATTTCACATAAGTAATTTACAATGACATGATACCGTGGAAAAAGTGAATATTACAATGTACTGTGTTACTATCATTTTATAGTTTATTTTGGCTTGACAAGGAGGAATGAGAAAAACGTGCAAAGCGAGAGGATTAAATTTCTCTGTCCCTTTCTTAAAGTAGCCAATCCTAATTATGACATCTGTTTTGATATTAATTCTTTGAACATAATTTGTCGATGTTCTTTTTTATATCATCGAGAAAGATTTTTATTAAAAAAATGTGTTGAATTTATATGTTTTATTTATGTTTTTTTGGTATAAATTTCATTACTTTTGACAAATTTAGATTGTGATGACAAACGATTTGATGTGATGTGTGAAACGAACCATGTGATCAACGATTTATCTAATAAAACTTCATTTAGTCGAAAAAAATAGTTGTCTACTACCGGGTGGAAAAAAATTATGGGCCCTGGAGGGAAAGTACCTTAAAACCTTAAGTTTGCTCATTTTACTTAAATGAAACATTATTGTTTTTTAAAGAAACAACTGCATTCAAAGATGTTTGAAGTGAAAACTTCTTTAGCGGCGCTAGGCACTTTTTGAGGTGGGGAAAAAATGATAAACTCGAGACAGCGTAAGGCGATCATGTGACCGTAAGGTTTAGATGGCCAATCATTTAGATGGCATTTAAATCAATAAAGAAAAACTCAATGACATTACATGAAAAAGGTTATAATCTTGTACGGGCTGAAATAAGGGTTCCGTTTTTTGCCATTTGGCTACGGAACCCTAAAAATGAGTGTTTCAAAAAGGCACCCTGTATTCATTACATACCTAAATAATCTCTTATTCAATAAAACATATAATTACTAAACACTGTGATTTATTTCAAATAAATGCAAATCGATCGGATAAAAGATATTAATACCTACCTATACAACAATGAATACGAGTACAGTCAGCTGCAATAATATGTTACACACCGAAGGCCGTTTTGCGGTAGATCATGTTAGATCTTATTTGTAGAGCCATAAGAGCGTGTCACATATTTTTGCGGCCGTCGAAGAGTAACATATTATTGCAGGAGACTGTACCTATGAAAAATTCGAGGGTTAAAAAGCATTTCAACCAAAGCATTTATAATAATAACGACTATGGACGCCTGCAACCCCAGGGGTATTGTAACCCCATAACAATAAGGTTGAAATTTGCATTTAGTGACCGCAAACTCAGGTGCGCGTAATCAAGTAAATCTGTTTTCATCATATTTTATCAAAAATAATCTCTTTTCTGTTCTTGTGCTATTTTCTTATTATCAATACTCTTAACTTATATGCTATATACGCTGCTGCTTCTATGCTGTTAACATCTTCCAAAACAACAATAAATATTCAGGTTTATTAATTAATTATTTTATTGTTTGCTATTATGAACAAGTAACAACGCCATCTGTTTCAATTTTTTCCGAATTTAAGTTTCTGGCCGACCGCAGCGACCGCGTATAATGGTAGTTAACTTCTGTAACGTTAGATGGTGTTAAAAGGTCACACAAACTTCACGTGCGGCGCGAAGCGTTTCCATGTGTGCGTGTTAGCGGGGAGGGAAGAACTAGCGGGCGTGGTTTACGAAGCGTCAGACGCGGCTGCAGTAGGCCCTTAATTTGAATTAGTGTTGAGTCGCTCACTCGTGAGGCACCTCATTTGTACCACTCATTTTGTTAATTTGTCGCAGTACTTCGTACCGCAAAAATGTCTTACTTCACTCCTCTATACATTTTACTTGATTCTAAAATTATCTTTCTATTCTTAACCTCCAGAATTGCACTCCAATTAAATGTTACTATTTATTTATTTATAAAGGAAGTGATGAATACATAAATATGTATATACATTAAATATTTTTGTCGCCGTTGGAATTAATGGAATAGTCGACGCTAAAAATATACTAGTACCTCACCTCATTTGAAGTAAGACATTGTAACACCTCATTTTAGAAAATGAGGTACTCATACAAACTCATTTTAAATTTATGTCCTACCCATCACTAATTTGAATTTCATTTTGTTGTTTACTGGTTTATTACTTTGTTAAGCAAACTTCTTCATGTATGTATCAATGTAGTTGATAAAAAGGAACTACGTAGCGTAGGTATTTTACTAATTTAAACGTTAATTACCTACATCACTCTATAAAGGTATTTTGTTAATGAAGTCATCAAACAATTATCAATTATGACATCAACTATTAGTCTGGCTGATGTTTGGTAAACACTGTATAGTCATTACATTGCGCATGCAGAATCAAAATTATATAAAAACATTCAAAACACCACGTATTTCGAAAATCCCAGATTATTGTCTATTGTAGCTTTTGTGTTATTTTTTTGACTACAAAAAGATAAAAGAAGTGTAAAAATAACAGTCCTAATGTTCTCCATGATAAGATGAAAAGAACACCTTTTTTGTATTAGCAAGATTCTAAATATACCTTGTTCTTTATCTATTGGATTAAATCAACAATCTTAAACATTATACATGTACGTTTAGGTATACACTCTTGTAATTATTTATATATTCAAAATAGTAGAATATGAAATATCAGTTTTTTGAGACGACTATATTGTCCTTGAGATAATGAGATTGTTTTGTTAGTAAACGGACAAAATAACTTTGAATACGTTTATCCTTTTGCACTCCAAAGACAAGATAACACAATACAATAGTTTTGGATTTCCAATTATTAAAATACCACGTTCAACTAGACAGTAAACATCTATTGAATAAAATTAACGATTTATAACCGGTATTCTTTATCGGGTGTTTTTATCAATTCGGAGTAATGTAAATACCCGGTATTCAAACACTAAGTTGTTGTTTTCCTGTTATCAACGCCGGGTTTTTACCTACCACCGCTTCTGCTCTTAGAGCTAAATATATAAGACATTACTTGACGTGAGCTATATATCCATGTATAGGGATGTAGACTGTGTTTAAAATAAATAATCATAAAATCAAAAATTAGAATAAATTTTATGAGAATTTTGAATCAATTCGTAAACATGATTTGAAAATTACTCTCACCTCAATCCTTTGGCGATCTGATCTACAAAGCCAACAGTTTAATCATTCGAATGTACTTTTGAGGCCCTTTGCTAAATTTTAATATCGAGTTGACAGGAGACTGTTTAATATGAATAATTATTATACATATTTTGTTTTCAATGCTATTAACTTTACACATATTCCAAGTTTTCCCTGTCTGCGAATGGTATAATTTACAAGAATACAAAACATCCATTATTTTCATGTTAACATAACACAATATTATTATTTTAGTCGTGTTTGGTAATCGTAGTTTATGTGACTGCAACATAATGAGAGGCATTAAAATACGAGTGTGGGTTTAAGAAACGAACGTTAGTGAGTTTCTTAAAAGGATAAAAGGATCACACAAGTGTTTTATGCCTAATTATGTACAGTTACATACACTACTTTATCTAAACACATACATACTTAAAACTAACTAAAAGATAAACTGTACGTCAAATTGCGGCGAATGAAAACTTTTTTCACGCATGTCATACATACGTAGTTTTTTTTTAATTCCTAGACAAAAGAATGAAGTCCCTATTCTCATGTCACTCGAGACCAAATATCGTGCGGTTTATATTAAATAAAAAGCGGCCAAGTGCGAGTCGGACTCGCCCATGAAGGGTTCCGTATTTAGGCGATTTATGACGTATAAAAAAAAACTACTTACTAGATCTCGTTCAAACCAATTTTCGGTGGAAGTTTACATGGTAATGTACATCATATATTTTTTTTAGTTTTATCATTCTCTTATTTTAGAAGTTACAGGGGGGGGGACACACATTTTACCACTTTGGAAGTGTCTCTCGCGCAAACTATTCAGTTTAGAAAAAAATGATATTAGAAACCTCAATATCATTTTTGAAGACCTATCCATAGATACCCCACACGTATGGGTTTGATGAAAAAAAATTTTTTGAGTTTCAGTTCGAAGTATGGGGAACCCCAAAAATTTATTGTTTTTTTTCTATTTTTGTGTGAAAATCTTAATGCGGTTCACAGAATACATCTACTTATCAAGTTTCAACAGTATAGTTCTTATAGTTTCGGAGAAAAGTGGCTGTGACATACGGACGGACAGACAGACGGACAGACAGACAGACAGACATGACGAATCTATAAGGGTTCCGTTTTTTGCCATTTGGCTACGGAACCCTAAAAACATACTAAATTGACGTTTCGTATCGATAACTGTTTTAATATCTATGGATAAATAGAGACCCACTTGAGTTTTGACTGCTGTTCCAAATTTAAACTCATAACCTTACAAAAATCTATAACGTTATAGGTGAACCAGGATCTATTGAGGGTGCGCCATGTTGCGGAATTTTACTGGAACTAATTTTTTCATACTACACTGAATTGTCACCCTATACATGAGAATAACAGCGCCCTCTTGACAATTATCATATATTACTGGTCAGGCTATACCTGTGTACTCGTACATTAAAGTACAAATTTTCCTACTACCACAGATAAGAAAGTTCTCATAGCCTCCTAAGGCCCAAGGTCCTACCCATAGTACTTATTAATTAACTTTCTTATTCAGACCCAGCTCCTACAACAATTGTGTAGTCATAGCGTACCACGGTCCTACCAGTAGGACTTAACAGAAAACCCATCATTTTGTTTTCAAATTTCGAAATTGGCGTGTACGAACTTCTAAAGGACTGTTTTGTTTTGTCTGTGAGCCCTTTAACAAGTTCGTAAAAAAAAATCAAAGTGCTGTACAAAGTGCTGTATATAAGTACAATAACATTAAAAAAAGTCTTTTAAATACTTGGGTCTGAATGAGTATAAAACAATAGTACTACTGGTAGGACTACGGGCCGTACTGACTACATACTCAATTTTTCGTTGGGCCTTAAGAGGATAGTAAAATTGGTTGTAATAAAGCTTGTCATTTCCTACGATTTCTGAACGCATTATAGAGCACTAATGACATGTGTGTAGATAAACATAGTTTCGTCACCTTGACACCTTGGTTATGTAACAATAATGATCTGTCTGTCACTGTTCCAAGCCAATGCTTTCCTATTCTTTCAACATTAGGTACATTATCGTTATGTTTCCACTTTTTTTACGATAACAACGCATGAACCATTTTTCTTATTCTTATTTAATACCTATTTATAAATATGAATAATTTACAGTTTTATTGGAACATGATTTTGAACATCGCGCTATAATTTCTGATTCCTAAATGAATATTTAGAATATAATAATCAACAAAAAAAACCTTGACGTTGAAATATGTTACTAGTAGGCAAGACTGCAGGCGTATTCATATTGATTCGATACTAATACGTAACGTTGTATCCTTCATATTCATACACCAGTGCAGAATGCATATTGCACTGAGATGTATAACAAATCAATATCATATTTTTAAATCTGAACACGCCTTCTGTATAGGTACTTAATGATGATGAATTATTAAGTTTTTTACGTCTATAAACATTCTATAAAGAACGATTATATAAGCGATGTAACGCGTGCATCTGTAATATTTTTTACAGTACATATGAGGCTACTTTTCCGCACTAGTGCGTAAAATAGCACTTTTCGTGCGTATGTCGAAACTTTAAAGTGCCATATGTACTGTAAAACGTTGTTCGATACACGTGCGAATAGGTAATTCGCAACTCGTGTCGATTTAAAACACTCCCTTCGGTCGTGTTTTAATTTATCGCCACTCGTTTCGAATTTCCTCTTTTTCGCACTTGTATCGAAAATAACTAATAGCTTTGGTTAACTGAAGGTTATGAAGCAAGCGTTTCGCTGTTGCTAGGACTGTACAGACTGTACTGGGCGTCTCATTTTTCATAGTAGAAAAAATTATCGCATTTAAAATCATCGGATTTAACGCGATTTACAAGCACTTTTTAACTCTCTTATGTTGACGACATTTCCGGAAAGCAAACATTCGCGATATCTACTTTACCGGAAAGCAAACTAATTCCTGTTAATGTTAACTGCACTATTAATAATACCGAACCACTTTTCATTTACCGGTACTTTGCGTTATATTTATAAGCATATTAAAGTAGACTAAGTATGACATTTCCGGAAAGCAAACATTCGCGATGTCTATTTTACCGGAAAGCAAACTAATTCCTGTTAATGTTAACTGCACTATTAATAATACCGAACCAATTTACCGGTACTTTTGTACTTATAAGCATACTAAAGTAGACTAAGCATTTATAGTCTCCTAAATGAATTATTTTTTATTAAACCAAGCGTAATTGAGTATTTTCGATAGTGCACATAAACTCCTACGTGCATACCTCATTCAATGAGGTTTGTTACTGCCAAGATGTGCAACATTATGTCGGAGGATTTCGCTAACACTAACCTTTCAATAGGTTGGAGTTTGATAGTAGTCCTCTGTACATTAAGAGAAAGTAGTCTTCGACATGTGACACGTTCAACTGTTCATTGATATTGGCATTCCAGAAAAGAGTCGGGTACGTGACGTGACGCTATTTTTTAAGACTTCTGATAAAGCAAAGAAGCCAGTATTTTGCATGATAAACTTTGATAACTTAGCTATAAATTCAACGGTATGTAATACAGATTTCTCCAGGTTATTAAGGTTAAAAATGCTATGCTGCCATAAAAGTAGACTTTTTGTGGAATACCCCGATAGACCTAGCAATAAGGTGTACGAAATGGTCACGAGTCTTGTTATGTTAGCCGTGTCGACGCGACGACGGTGCAGTTACCTGTTCATAAATCTAATAGTTTATTATTCCATCATGTTAAGAGGCTGTTTTGTTATACACAGATGCCAACGATCCCGGCGGCGGTGCCCAACATGCCCGTGGCGCTCGTGAACCCCGTGATGGCGCCCGTCCCCGAGGCTCCGCCGGTCTCCGTCAAGCAGCGCTTGGGCCCGGTGAGTTGAACATTGTCTACTTATTTTAAACATCAAGTGTTAATTATAAGTTTCAGATCACCTATCGGTCCGACGAACTGCATTACGTTTCTTGTTTTTAAACGTATCGAGTGTTTATTTTGAACACAGCTTTTTCGATCGACTATGTTTCGACTGAATAAATTTACAACGCATCATACGAAATGTGTAGGCGCGAATTGTGAAGACACTGGTTTTACGCGCAGTCGCATTTACCTATGTGCGAGTCTTACATTTACCGGTCTTTGCGTTTAGCCGGTTAGTTTTGAGATTTATCAGTCGAACGTCGTAGTTAGCCGGACAGATGGGTGACCCCGATGTTCTGTTGCAGCCCGTCAACAAGCCGGCCTCCGGCGCTCGCATCGCGCCCGTCAGCGCCGCGCTCGCCTCCGCGCGCCGCGACCCCCGCCTCGCGCGACGACAACAACCACAACCACCGCCGTCTGTGGCCGCGCCGGTCATGCCACCGACCCCGGCGGTACCGACTCCCGTGCCCATAGCGCCAAACGTGTTCGACATCAAACCCCTCGAGCGCGCTGTCACTAAACGTAAGAACGTCATCACTATAGATGTGCGTCCAGACGCGGCGCGCCGCGATCCGCGCCTCGATAAACGATCAGAGAGACGCGAGAAACAGCAGAGGCTCGAGGCGCGCCGCGACGAGGAACTCCGGCGCCGCGCCGCGCGCGAGGCTCGCCGCGAGCGCAAAAACGAAATCAAACCCGTCGAGGAAGAGAAAATCGAAGAAAAATACCCAGAAATGGACATAGACAAACTCCAAATCGCCGACGCGAAAAAAATCAGCAAACTACCGCCGATCCCCAAAATCAAAAGGGACGGCAAAGATGAGAAGCGAGAGAAAAACGCGGCGCGCGTCGAGAAAAAGAAAAAGCGGGAAAATAGCGGAAGCAGCAAGGAGAGCTCGGCCAGCTCTTCGCCCGAGAAAAAACCTAAAAATAAGAAGGAGAAAAAGGTGAAACCGGTACCAGAGGAGCAGGAAGTTGTGGCGTTCAAGGAACTGAAGAATTATCACCCGGAGCGGTACCGCAACCGCGCGCGCTCGCCGAGCCCCGAGCCCGCGCCCGCGCCCGAGCCCCGCGACACAAGTAAGATATTCCATGTTAACCGAGTGCGAGTGGACACTGTGATAATAGTTTTAAGCGGGAGAAGTGTGGAAATAAAAGATTTTTCAACTCTTGGAGTATTCATATTACGTGTTTTACGGATCGTGTACCCTTTACTTTAAGTATTAAGTTATAAGTGGTTTATAATCTGTTTCAAAAATCAGCTTTAGGTGTAACATTGAGATGTTTTTATAATGCACTGTTCACACTTGAATTCACGGTTTCAAATGCACAACACTGACACGGGGAAACTAATGGATTTTACTGTAATGTAACTAACAAACTGGAGCGTTCTGTTTCTTGCAACCTCTCTAAATGAACGTAATAAATTAGATGGGATTGGAAAGTTAGTGGCCAATGAAGATCTTTAGGAGTGTGACGAACAAGATGAGCTACTTCGCTTGGAAGACGGGACAACCAGCGTGACGTGGAGGTCGTACTGACTTGGACAATCTTCGCTGGGCTTTAACATCGCCATTGGCTAAGTGGAGTCTACGTAACACTATCGGCATTTGACTAGTAGTTTCCTAACGAGAGTAGGAAAAGTTAATTAGTCTCGATACGGTGCATTACTTGAACAAAATATTTAACACAAATTCATCATAAAATTGTGACATATTTGCTAATGATTTTCAAATCACCACCAAGACGCAACTTACGGGCTTTGTCACTAGGGTGCTGAAATAGAATTCAAACTAGCAATATTGAACACATACCTTAATGTATGTAGTAAGTATGCTATCTGCATTCTATGGAGAGAAAAACCCTTAACCGCATAAGGCTGTGCTTGTATTCATGTGCTTTTAACTTCATCACACTTGATAGTCAAATGAAGGCTGAAAAGCTAAATGCCAAAAGTGAACGATAATAATATAAATTGGATGACTTGTAAGACGAAAGGATGTTTAAGCAAAAATAATTTTCTTTATAGATATCTAAAAACTTAACGAATTTAACCTGCTAGTGTTAGGAAACATTAAAGGTTTAAGAGGCTAGAACATATCGTATGCATGTGCGTAGGCGTGCACGTGCGGGTGTGCGAAAATGGTGGAGCCGTGCACGCACACGTCACGCAAATGGTGCGCTGTCTCATAATCTGTATACATAATTACAACGCGCACGTTCACTTCTACGCACTCGCACTAGTCGCACTGGTGTGCACAGCCTTTAAATGAATCTGAAGAATTCAAGACGTGTGGTCTCAAACCAAGTTGACATCAAGTGGAGTGAAGGCCACAAGTGCATGAATGTAAGCATGATAAAGTCACTCAAGTGAACAGGCATTCTACTGCATCCTTATCTGAAAGTACATTTTCTACTTTTGATGAACCCATGAAAGTTTAACTTTTCAACACAACAGTCATCAATTTTACAAGTTTTTCATTGCAAATATCTGGATTATTCAAATATGCTATACGAGGCACATCATTTTTATGAGCTATCTCTAACAGACTTTATAACCTCTTTCTCAGTATTCGATTTTATATCACCAGTATCATTTATATGTTATTATTAAAATTAAGAAACTGATCGCCATGGGCGGGGGATAAGCAAAGCGTGGTAAGTATATTGCGAAGTGTCTTCGATGCAAGCGGCGCCACTGAAGAAATCACGGATTGTGCCATATTTCCTCTAAATAACATTTGCGCCTTTGAACCACTGCTGGAAAGCAAAATTATCGCGCGCTCGACTTTTTCGGAAAGCATACTTTCACACGGCAAATGCTTTTCGTGAATATTTGCTTTCTTAAAAAGCAAACTCTCTTTAGTCGCACTACCTCGAAATGTCCACTCATGAAAACATTATTTTCACGATATTGTCATTTAAGCAGTTCAGTTCATGTTTGCATTTTTTTTTTTCTAAGCGGTACATTAGAAAAATGCATGCCTATTTCCGATGTACAATCCCGGAAAGTGAAAAAGTAGTTTTCAAATATGTAGTTTTCAAACAGGAACGTTACGAACTAATAATTTATTAATTAATTTTCATTAAGTACTTACCTTTCAGTAGAATGTTAATGAATGTCATAATACTCAAAATAGTTCATATTGATTATGTAAAGATTAAAGATAGTACAATTTCAAATTTAATTATTTAGCTGCGTAGTTGTTGTATGGGACTTATTTGTACGGTGTGTGATTGTGTATCCTAGGAAAATGTAAGGTAAACCTATCAATAGTTGACACCTCAAGTACTGTTTATGAACCTTACTTAAAAGCAATAATGTTGAAAATCCTCTGACTGCAAATTGCGGTGTGGGCGTATAATAAAATTAATAAATAATTTTCCACTCGTAAAAATAATACCGTTGGACGCAATAACTCATCTCTTTTACTTGTTGCCTTTGCAAAAAAACCTGTGGTCTCGTAGGTAGGGTCATTATTGCTACCAATTTGGAAAATAAATAAATATTTGGGGACAATCTTAAACAGATCGATATGAAAAAAGAGACATGATAATTATGGAGAGTTTTTAGAAGGGACATTTGGCGAATGGGACTCGTTTGCGAGTGGAATATTATGCGTCCTAACCGAAATTTCTGGTATTTAGTAAGGCAATGCTATACTTAGGTATTTATTATTTGAAGAAGTTGAACATTTAAAGAAAGTGCTCGTCTATGGAGAGTTCGCTATCGGAAATTTATTTTTTGGCGAATTTAAAACTAAATTTGAACTTTCATCCATGAAATAGGTTCTCATCTACGTTGCTGTTTTATTTCTACATTTTTAGGCTTAGTTAGTTACATTTTTCTGAGAGAGGTTGCAAGTAATTAGAACGAATATCGAACATTACACTATTAAAAAGTAATAATTAAATAAATCCTGTTTTTTGTTTGCCTGCATCAAGCAAATAAACTCAAATTCAGTGTTTAGAGTTAAGAAATGTATAGGTAGGTGAATTGGTGTAAAATGCCATGAAAAATATCAATTCTGGAAAAAGCGACCTTATACGCGGTGTGATAAAGTCTATTTTATCAGAGATCCATATCGAATTGATTAGGCTCGCTTGCTAAAAGCAGAAACAATGATAATCCCGATAATGTTGTTCAATTAACACTTAAGTGTGAAACTGTACTTATGGCACTCGTAACCAATTCCCACGCAGTTTAAATTGTGAAAACTCTAAATTCACAAATTGTAAATCGTTAACATGTACAGTAGCCATCAGATATATCGGAGCGGCTAAGGCGCTCACAAATATCAACACGCCTCTATTGTCAGGGCGTTAAAGTGCGTGCTCAGATATTGTGAACATCTTGGCCGCTCCGATATATCTGATGGCGACTGTACCTACCGTAAGAACACAGTGCCTAAAATAATTTCTACTTTATATTTATTCCTATTTATTTTTAAATGTTTAACTCCTTGTTGTTTTTTAACTTTCTCAAAATAAAAAACAGAATACTGATAATTTTATCCATACCTATTATTATTTATTCAATAGTATTTTGGGATATGATAATAAATAAACGTAATGTTACCACTTAAATAGCTTTTTCCATGTCGTGACTTAAATGGTGGCAGTAATGTGCCTTGAAACTTGCAGCAATTTTATATCAAACAATATAGTACTTAATTTACGATACAAGTGCGGAAAGTAAGAAACTCCCAACGAGTGGTGATAAATTAAAACACGAAGGGCGAGTGTTTTAACTCGACACGAGTTGCGAATTACCTGCTCGCACGTGTATTGTACAAAGTTTTACAGTAGATTATGGCCCTTTAAGTGTTAGACATATGCACGGAAAGTGCTTATTCCCGCACTAGTGCGTATATAGTATATTTTTAGCAGTCACTTTTTCTATTTAAATTATGATACCGATACTAAATAAATGAGCAGAAAGGATACTTTATCTCAGTCAGTGTTACTGTCAGCCGTAATGCCTTTTAAAAACACATGTAACAAATTGATTTAGTTAGAAAAGTTCCTATCGATATACCTACCTTCAATGTACAATAATAAATGAGCACAACAATAAACCAAAATTATGTGACAACTGCCGGGAGCGAACCACCGCGGCACCGGTAAGCAGGCAACAGAATGGCATTCAAAAAGCAACCTTAAAACTGCGTAACAATACAGTCCAATTTGCAGATGAGGCGGCGGAGAGCAAAGACGTGGACCTCCGAGTGTTGCCCACAGTGCAGGCTGAGACTGCGTCGCCCGTGGCCCAGAAACGGTCCTCGACCGAGCTTCTGGAGGGAAAACCGAAGAAGAACAAGATTGATAAGTTTGACAGGTATACATTCATTTATTTATTTTTTTTTAGTAGAAGAGGGAGTTGGAAGGGGCAGACCTCGGCGGACTTTCTCTGATCAGATCGGGGAAATCCTGAAAAAAAAAAATGAAAATGAAATTTTATTGGTAACAATGGTTACAAGTCTGTTTAGTTAAGTCTATTTTTCACCTACATACACAAACATGGTAAGTTAGGATTTTTTACAGACAAATTCACAATTTGAAAATTCATTACGTACCTATATTTAATTATATACATTTATATAATTAAATTACATTCGTTTTACTATATACATATTTAAGATAAAAGAAAGGCCAGGTCAAGAGCACCCTAAACCGGCGAGCGTGTATGAGGAATGTTATGAAAGTAACGGAAGCGAAAGAGGTATGTCAGGATCGTAGCAACTGGAAATCCGTGGTCTCTGCCTACCCCTCCGGGAAATAGGCGTGATTATATGTATGTATGTATGTACATTCATTTTACTTGTAGTGTTCTTGGAAGTCTTGATAGGTTACTTATTCCAGATTTTCTTCTCCGAGTAAGCTCTACTCTCATTTTTCTGAGTCAGAGTCTAAGCTTCATATATGTCAGCTTAGTTTTGAAAAAAGTAGGCTCCCGGATGCGCGAGTTCGAGTCTCGTCTGAGGCGGAAAGATTTTATGTTTTCCTTTTGTTCAACAATTGTTTTGCAGGATTGTTTATTTAGTGACCTTCTTCAGTGTTAATTTAGAGGGAGTGACATTTTATAAACCTTACCCCTACAAATAGCGGTCCATGTTGGGCTATTTCATTCCATTTTTACCACTGTAAGTTTAAAGGGCGGGGCTAAAACAGGAGTCGTCTACAGATACTTCGAAGCGGCCTAGGTGCCCCAAAAGTACTAACTACATTTTATAAGAATTAATTTATAAAAGCTCACTTAATTAATTTGATTAAACTAGGTATCTATTGGGATCCGCCCTGTAATATTTATAGGTACAGTCACCACGCAGGATTGTTACGCCATATAGGGTCCTAGCTAAATTGGTTGACCCATACTTACGCTATGGAATGTTCAATTTAGCTAGAACCCTAAATGGCGTAACAATCACGGATGTTGACTGTACATACAATACAACTTAATAAGCATGTAATTGATACCTTAAAATAACACCTCTGATTAGGGTTACCCGATACAAATTTAGAATTTCCTGACAAAATTCCTGATTTCCGAATATTTTTCCTGACATTCATATTTTTATATTTTTCACGACGACCTATCTATCCGTTAGTGATGGCCATCCGCTTTGAGCCGAGCCGCGCGCGTCATGTACCTATATGTATGCTTGTAAGTTGAGTGGATCTCATTTATTATTTATAATAAAGTCTATCAATTCAAAAAATTCCTGACATTTTCGTGTTCCGTCCCCATTCCTGACAAAAGGCCAAAATTCCTGACATGTCAGGAAAATTCCTGTCATCTGGTAACCCTACCTCTGATCTTTTTCCTTTAACCAGACTATTCGGCAACGAAGATGTCGACCTCCGCCAACTACCCCAAGTGGAGGAAACCGCCGTTTCCCCCAAAGCGGACAGCGGGGTGTTCACCCAGGACTCGCCACACGGGTCCCCTAAGAAAGACTGGCAAGAGGTTAAAGAGAGAGAGGAGACGAAGAAAACTCCTTCTAAATTGGATCTGGTCAGGGCGAAGTTGGCAGAAGCGACTAAAGGAAAAGATAGGCTGGGAAGACCGTTCCTGTTCAGCAAATCTCCAAGTAAGTGCTTAGATACTAAACCAAAAAACTGACTTTTTTTACAATTCTCGGCACACTAGTCGATTTTTATTATGTAATGTTGACGTTGTAATTAGTTCCTCCCAGTAGCGGATTTAGAGGGGCTGAGGGTGCTAAGAGGTTCAAGCCAAAAAGGCATCTGAATACATGAAAAAATGTACGACCCCTACCTAAACCTATCGAATTCAAGCCCTTCCTCAAACCAAAATTCTGGATCCGCTACTATTTTCACCGTACACATTTCACCACCATACCTATTTATTTGGTTTTTTAATTCTAGGTGTGGAAAAAGAGAGGCGACGTACCATCAGCTCAGAAGACGTAGACTTAAGACTTGAAAACCCAGAGGAATTTGACTGCGAAGACAGCAAGAAAACCATTTCCATCATCATGAACCAAGCCAAGGAACAGTTCAGTGATGGACAACTAGACAAGAATCAGTATAACACGCTCATGTTCCAAGTTTTACGGATAAATGAGAAGCTGAAGCTTAAGGAGGCGAAACAGAGAGAATCCCTAGAGATTTCCAAGAGGAAACTACACGCTCATGTAGAAAACAATAAGGTGCCAAGTCCAAAATCGTCTCCGAAAGGAAATAACTTCGGGGATATAGACGAAAGAGTCATACCGGGCCCATTGCCCGAGCCAGACGGACCGCCTGAAATGAACTTCATGCAGGACTCTGATATGAGAATGATGGAGGGACCTTCGAAGGGTCTGCTCCCCCGGCCGCCCATGATGCCTATGTTTGCGGGCCCTGGACCTCAACCCGTCTGGCGCGGGCCTTTCAGACCAAGAGTTGATGAGTTCGCAAGAAGACCTAGAGGCGTAGTCCCGCCGTTTTTCAGAGGAAAGTTCGATAAGCGAGCGCCGCGAGCTCCATTCGAGCCTCGCCTGCCTTTCCCGGCTCCTCAGATGCTTCCGACGCCTCAAATCGGCAACTTCCAGGGCCAATGTCCTTTAGAACCTTACGAACGTTCCGGAACTCCACCACCTCTCGGCGCTCCGGGCATCATCATCCCACCAACCAGCATTCAAGCTTTGGAATACGTCGACCAAGACCCAGTCAAGACTATTCAAATTGATGGAATCCATAGAGTGATCAGATTCTATGGAGAGACTGCTATTATCATGATGGATTGGGACGACCCGCGAGAAATCAAGTTCCTTCCTGGCAGCAGGCGGGTCACGTTCGACAACAAAGATTCTATAGTGCTAAACTTTAATGATGATTACAAGCAGGTTGAGATCGATGATCAAGTGTTTGACATCAGATTCGGAGCTCCGACACGGGAGTTGTACATCAATGGAAGATGGCACGAGTGTTTCTTCGGCGGCGCGCCGCTCGGAGTCATAATCGACGGCAAACCTAGATTAATTCACCTCGAAGGCCCACTACCTCAAGTAGATATAGGAAAATTGAAGCGCACAGACCTTGTAGGGGGAAAAATTAATCTAATAGTAGACGCTACGCAGATATCCCCCGTATTCTTGGACGCTAAAGTGCAAAAGTTCAGTATTAACAACCAATTCTTCACCATACGCTTCGTCGACGCTTTCAGAACAGTTCTGATCAACGAGCAGCCTTTCCAAGTCGAGTTCGGAGGGTTGCCGAGGCCTATTTTTATTGGGAATGAGAAGCATTTCATCAGGTTTTCCGTATTGCCTCGTCATGTGAGGCCGGGGCATAACGCCCCGCCTGGGATGCAGGGGACGGAAGTGGCGGCCAGTGCGGCTGTTGTGCCGGCCAGGGTTGACAAGATGGAGACGGACCCGGAACCGCCGAGGCCCATTAAAACCCCGAGCCCGGAGAATGAAATGTCTAACCAAGGTGAGTCAACTTGTTTTTAGAACTGCATTTAACCTGTCGAATCCCACGATATGACGTCACCATAAGCGTTCTGGCTCATATATGAGCCGTGGGAGCTGACAGATTAAATCTCGGGAGATTAGAATTTGTATGGGAAGGTAAAAAAGGTTTTTAAAAAAAGGTCGGCAACGCGCATGTAACACCTCTGGAGTTGCAGGCGTCCATAGGCTACGGTGACTGCTTACCATCAGGCGGCCCGTATGCTTGTTTGCCACCTATGTGGTATAAAAAAAATCCTATTTTCAGATTTTGCCTGATTATATGCTGAATCTGCTGACTAAACTATTTCTCTCGCTTTTTGCCAATTTTGTCCAGTACCGAACAACAAAGTCATAGAGAATATAACTTATTGGAAGACAGTTTATAACTATAGACTTGTAGAGTACTCGTAAATATAATTGCCAATTTTTGGGTTGTTTTAACCCTGTAGGTAGGTGTTCCGAAATATTTTTTACAGTACATATGGGGCTACTTTTCCGCACTAGTGCGTAAAATAGCACTTTTCGTGCCTATGTCGAAACTTTAAAGTGCCATATGTACTGTAAAACCTTGTTCGATACACGTGCGAATAGGTAATTCGCAACTCGTGTCGATTTAAAACACTCCCTTCGGTCGCGTTTTAATTTATCGCCACTTCTTTCGAATTTCCTCTTTTTCGCACTTGTATCGAAAATAACTATTTCCGACGTATCATTTGCCGATTTTTATTTGTCCGAATTTTTGCACGACCAAATGTTCTGATCATTTAAAGAATTTTTGCTGTTCTAAAAAAAGTCAAATGTAAACTTGGCTTTATAAATAAAAATTTTGGATCATCGGAAATGTTACTTTTCCCATGAAATAGCCCTTACTAATCAAGTTTTTTTCTAGATGGCCTCGACATGCTAGCCAGCCTCATGCCGTCCAACATGGCGCCAGCATCTGCCTCAGACTATACCTCAGCGGAGCCACTATTCCCAACCAACCGGCCCAACAACATCCCCGGCCTGGAAAGCACCACCGAACAGAAACCCACCTTCCCAATCCTTGGGAATATTGAGGATTTGTTCGCTAAACTTGTGGCTACGGGCATCATCAAGACTCAGGAGGTTAAACCTGAGACGAAGGAACGGGAGGAACCGAGGGTTGAAGAGAAAGTTAAGCCGAGGGAAGATAGGAATGTGATTCACCGGGTGGATTTCAGCAGGCCGGAGACGTTGAGACAGTGAGTTGATTTTATTTTAATAAGGGCCACTTGCACCATCCCACTAACCCAGGGTTAACCGGTTAAACCGTTAACCCAGTGTCAAATTGTACTAGTAAACAAGGTAACTCCAGGTTTAACCGGTTAACCCCGGGTTAGTGAATGGTGCAAGTGGCCCTAAGTAGCATGTCTACTTTTAGAGTTTATTGAATCCTTATGAATCCATTTTTCATAAGCCCGGGATATGAAAATTTATGGGGAGGAAAATCAAACGTTAAAATAAATAAAAAAAATGTTTTATTGCCACAAGTACCACAAAAAAAAAATACACGAGAGAAAAACAATCTTCATTTCACAATTATACATAAAAAAAAATGCACAGAATTTTTATATCGGTATAGGTAATGGGTACCAATCTCAGCTTTTGCCAGATATATGTCTAGATATATACCCAGCGCTGATTTTCAGACGGGTCCCTTTATGACAGATCGGTTACGTTATGTTTTGTGGGTAACTTATCTTGCGCGTCCCCTAGGAACGACTGTATGGAAACACTTTATTTATTTAATGTCAACAAATAGTACAGTAATGTCTATTTGCGGAGTTTTGATTCTTATATTTACACTGTATGATTTTTCTTTGGTTCTATGAGAACTAAAATGTGAAATGGTGGCCATGCTATTTTAGAAACTATTACGATTCCAACGGCTACGGCGATTGCTATTGCCGTATTCGAATATCCGTATTCAAATTGAAAGCCACATTTTTAATGCAAGCGGACTAAAAATTTAAGAATTCGCAAAGGCGGCCGCTCTCAAATTAAAGGCTTCATCATACAAACGCGTTTTCCGGGCGGGGCGCGCCGTTTTTAGGGTTCCGTACCCAAAGGGTAAAAACGGGACCCTATTACTAAGACTCCGCTGTCCGTCCGTCCGTCCGTCCGTCCGTCCGTCCGTCTGTCACCAGGCTGTATCTCACGAACCGTGATAGCTAGACAGTTGAAATTTTCACAGATGATGTATTTCTTTTGCCGCTATAACAACAAATACTAAAAACAGACTAAAATAAAGATTTAAGTGGGGCTCCCATACAACAAACGTGATTTTTGACCGAAGTTAAGCAACGTCGGGCGGGGTCAGTACTCGGATGGGTGACCGTTTTTTTGCTTGTTTTGTTCTATTTTTTGTTGATGGTGCGGAACCCTCCGTGCGCGAGTCCGACTCGCACTTGGCCGGTTTTTTTACATATAAAATGCTCCAGCTCCGCAAAACGCGCCTGTGCGACGGAACCTTTAGGCTTTTCGGCGGAGTTTGATTTACCTAAGGTCGAATAGGGATGTTGACAATTTTTTGGAACTGGTTTCATTTTGTAGATAGACACGTAATAATTACAGAAAAAAATATTAAAAAAATATATTCATTAATTTTAAATAAAAAAACATGTATAATAAGTTTCGTGTTTAAATTTCGCGCCTAAACGCTCCAAACTGTCACGTGACCTTGATGACGTAACGGCGTTTTAAACAAACTGCTGTCAGTATTTTTTTTTAATTCTTTATATGGCAACTGACATTTTTTTTAAAGCCTTATCACACTACCGCATCGGACAGCGACCTTCTTTCTCGCTCTAACTTATAGCTGCGTCCTTAACGCACCACCTTACACACTATCGATTCGTGCGCCGCACCGCACCAAGATGGCGTTTCGGTACGATAATCTGTAGACACTTAGGCAGGTTTTATAACTTGTCTTTGGTGATTCCACTGTGATTACGTCACGCGCTCTGATTGGCGTTTGCAGTCACGTGATACTGGGCATTATTTTAAATACTTTTGATTATTTTTAATTAATTTATTACGCATATTTACACTTGCAAAATATGATTTTCCGTTCTAATATTCCCTGCTATGGTAAAAACATAACATATTATATATAGTCCGTCAACCAAATCTTGTCAGTAGCAATGTAAAGCAAACTAAAGTAGGGCAACACTCAAAGAGCAGTATTGCGCTAAGAAAAGCAGCAATGTACATCGAACCAACAGTTTTTTTTTCCGCTGAGCGCGCCCTGCGTACGTCAATTCAAATTGTCACTCGCGGTTTATTGAAAAAAATTGAAACATGGACGGAAAATTTAAAAGCGATGTTAAAACAATGTTAATCAAAATGATGAACAAATTTGAAGATATCAGTGCTTATATTCTCTTTGTTCCCTATCTATGTCTTCTAAGTTTACTAAAATAAAATCATATCAAAATGCAGATAATTAGATAGTGCATATATTTGTTATTTACAATATAATATGCCACTTGTTAATGTAAATTAGTGTACTGTTCTGGATGAATATGACATACCTGTGTAATTTTTTTTATTGGTATATATTGTACAATATACATATTAAAAATAAAACAACTGATATTTGGGTGTTTATTTAATTTAAAGGTAAATAAGATAAGGGTCACTTTTCGACTTGGTTGCGTTGTACACGTACATAAACCGCCATAGGTAAGTATTGTCTGAAAAGATACTACCTACTACGAACGCCTTATATTGGGCAAGATTTAATCCTGCAACAAACATGTATGGATTAGGTAGATATTGCGAAAGAACGGCGATATAATCAAGGCTCTTAATACTGTTTAAAAGGTTTACCTTTGTAAATAGTCACAACTGATTGCTGAAAATATTAGACATGTGGGCCTATGGACGGTTTCCAGGACACAATTTATGGTCTTGTTGGATAGATTTAGGCATACGTTTTAATTTTATTTATGCCTTTTAACCCTAAAACAAAAAAACGGAACATAATCTTAAAAGTTCGAAAGAGTTCTTCCAATACTTGTCATAACCTCAATTTTTAGTAATGTTTACCATCAACGAGCATGATTGTACATTGTAGGCCCCTTAGCTTTGCTTATTCTTATTTAATGTATTGGTATTTAATGGTGACAGCAGAAATATCTCTTGAAACAGAAACGATTCAGAATGAAAACCAAATGAAAACAAATAAGGTGACGGCTGTCATTCACGATCCACATTCCACAGATAAAACACAGATGACACGCGTTTTGGAATTATTTGAACACAGTGTTGCTAACCCGCGATTTTTCAAATTTGCCGCCTTTTACTACTGACAAGATTTGGTTGACGGACTTTATTAGCGATTCATGTCAACATCCCTATTGCAATAAAATTGTTTTTTACTTGTCGTGCAGAAAGCAGCCAGCCCTCGTGGCGAAGTTATACGGCGGCATGCAGTGCAGCGGGTGCGGCGCGCGCTTCCCGCCCGAGCACACGGTGCGCTACTCGCAGCACCTCGACTGGCACTTCAGGCAGAACCGGAGGGAGCGCGACTCGGCGAGGCGAGCGCATTCCCGACACTGGCATTACGATCTCGCGGACTGGGTGCAGTATGAGGAACTTGAAGACCTAGAGGAAAGAGGTACGTCCGTTACTCGCAGCTCGACTGGCACTTCAGGCAGAACAGAAGGGAGCGGGACTCGGCGAGGAGAGCGCATTCCCGACACTGGCATTACGATCTCGCGGACTGGGTGCAGTATGAGGAACTTGAAGACCTAGAGGAAAGAGGTACGTCCGTTACTCGCAGCTCGTCTGACACTTCAGGCAGAACCGGAGGGAGCGCGACTCGGCGAGGCGAGCGCATTCCCGACACTGGCATTACGATCTAGCGGACTGGGTGCAGTATGAGGAACTTGAAGACCTAGAGGAAAGAGGTACGTCCGTTACTCGCAGCTCGTCTGACACTTCAGGCAGAACAGGAGGGAGCGGGACTCGGCGAGGAGAGCGCATTCCCGACACTGGCATTACGATCTCGCGGACTGGGTGCAGTATGAGGAACTTGAAGACCTAGAGGAAAGAGGTACGTCCGTTACTCGCAGCTCGACTGGCACTTCAGGCAGAACCGGAGGGAGCGGGACTCGGCGAGGAGAGCGCATTCCCGACACTGGCATTACGATCTCGCGGACTGGGTGCAGTATGAGGAACTTGAAGACCTAGAGGAAAGAGGTACGTCCGTTACTCGCAGCTCGACTGGCACTTCAGGCAGAACCGGAGGGAGCGGGACTCGGCGAGGAGAGCGCATTCCCGACACTGGCATTACGATCTCGCGGACTGGGTGCAGTATGAGGAACTTGAAGACCTAGAGGAAAGAGGTACGTCCGTTGCAGCTCGACTGACACTTCAGGCAGAACCGGAGGGAGCGCGACTCGGCGAGGAGAGCGCATTCCCGACACTAGCATTACGATCTCGCGGACTGGGTGCAGTATGAGGAACTTGAAGACCTAGAGGAAAGAGGTACGTCCGTTACTCGCAGCTCGTCTGACACTTCAGGCAGAACCGGAGGGAGCGGGACTCGGCGAGGCGAGCGCATTCCCGACACTGGCATTACGATCTCGCGGACTGGGTGCAGTATGAGGAACTTGAAGACCTAGAGGAAAGAGGTACGTCCGTTACTCGCAGCTCGACTGACACTTCAGGCAGAACCGGAGGGAGCGCGACTCGGCGAGGAGAGCGCATTCCCGACACTGGCATTACGATCTCGCGGACTGGGTGCAGTATGAGGAACTTGAAGACCTAGAGGAAAGAGGTACTATACAACTAGAAATAGATACCTATAGAACTAGAAATAGTTTGTTTGTGGCCCAAAAATAGAAGCAGGCAAATGAAACAGATTCCTAAAAAGGAACAAAAAAAGCACAGAAAGTACACAACATATACAGGGTGTAATCTAAAACGTGATACAAGATAATCAAACCTGAATCTTTTCATGATTTTGAACAACTTTTACTATGGGGTCAACTTTGTAAATTAACAATAAAAAAAATCTTTGCCATACATTTTTTGATTTAATTTAATTTCTTTTTAATTTCAATTAATTTAATTTATTTATATTTTGCTACAAAATGACATTGTATAATTTATAGAGCATAATACTAACAATATTTTATAAGGCATAGTCGTAAGTACTAAAAAAAAATGATCCCTAATGGTCCTTAAATAAATGAATTTATTATTATTATTTTTGTCTACCTCTCCTTGACCATTTCTATGGAACAGCTCAATTTCTTTTAATATTACAAAATTGACCCCATAGTAAAAGTTGTTCAAAATCATGAAAAGATTCAGGTTTGATTATCTTGTATCACGTTTTAGATTACACCCTGTATATGTTGTGTACTTTCTGTGCTTTTTTTGTTCCTTTTTAGGAATCTGTTTCATTTGCCTGCTTCTATTTTTGGGCCACGAACAAACTATTTCTAGTTCTATAGGTATCTAATACACCGTCTGTTACTCGCACTTCAGATAGAACAATAGGGGCCGATTGCATGACAACTTGTAACTAATAGCACAGAATAAATAATAGTACTAGGTACAGAAGACTCACTCTAACAAAACGCGTCTGTTACGATCAGCACAGATATGGCCGGCTAGGTGGCGACAGCGCCACGCGCGGCTTATGGCTAGCCACCAAAATTGGTGTGGAACGGATGTACTTTTAGCTACCTGTAGCAAAGCGACGAAATCGCGGAGTGAGCCACGCCTGCTAATAGTATTGGCGAAAGTCTCTTTCTAATCATAGAATTGGAAAGAGACTTTATTTGTTTATTAGGATCAACAACAGAAGATACAATTTACATACTAAGTATAGGTAACATACTAAAAGGGCACATTTATTATTGATTCCCCACTTAAAGGCAATCACAGCATGCATTAAGTATTATAATGTTTAATTTAAACTGTAAGTTAACACTCAGAAAAAGACTTCGGCTAATATTATTAGTTACAAGTTGTTATGCAATCGGCCCCTGATGATTTTACTTATTTGTAATAAAATTACCTATTCTTAACAATTGTGTCGTATTATACACCATTTTATGTTACACAGTCAATGTTACATTTTATGTAACAGTCAATATACCACTCAAATGATTCCAGATTAGGTTAAGCTTTGGATTCCTCCGAAAACGGTGCCGTCATATAGCGGCAGCAAAAGACGGTCGTCTTTACGGTGGCGACATGTGGAAAGTACCACGGCGTCATAACACACCGTCATCCATCAAGGTCAAAGCGGCAAATTTGAAAAATGTAGGCGCGATGGGATAACGTCCCATAGAAAATTTGAATTTCGCGCCTTTTCCTACTGACAAGATTTGCTTGATCATCTATAATTTACTTGGAGGATGAAATATCATCAGAAGAGGAAAATAATCGTAGTACGGAATCATTTATTCAAATCTCGTGTCATTTATTCAAAATGGCGTCACCGCTATCTAATAAAACGTTCACGAAACTATCGACAAGGTCATGACGGCCGTCATCTTACGTTACGTTGACAACCAACGTAACGTAACGCCGTCTAGGAAACCGCGCCATCTTGTTTACATAGACAACGTTCTAGTGACGTCAGTCAACGCTATATAGCGGCTGTAATATGACAGCACCGTTTTCGGAGGAATCCAAAGCTTTATTCATAGTTTTATACGGGTTTTAAAATAGATATTGTGTCTAAAAATAACTGCTGTCTACGTTTCTCTCTTAATCTTCTGGTGCTTTATATCTTGCATAGTGTAAAATAAATTTATTTTAAATACAGTCAAATACCCTAAATTGTGTCGTATTCTACACCATTTTATATCACAACAGTCAATATACCAGTCAAATGATTCCAGCCCTATAGTTCGTTTTTTTTTAGCATTAGAAATAAGGTAAACAATCTTGATGTGTCTTTTAATTGAAAAACTCATTTTAAAAATAAGTTACGGTAAATATGTAACAATTATGAATCTAATACGATCTTTTATAGTCTTCTGCTTTCATAAGTAATAGTTATTGATTTTTAAAAAGTGTTTTTCAATTAAAAGACATGCCAAAATCGCTTACCGTAGCACGGTAGCATTTTTATCGTTTATCACCATGCCTGTCACGTTCTAACAAGTATGTAAGTGCGAAAGTGACGGGCATAGTGATAGTCGATAAAAATGGAACCGTGCTGAGCCCGCAGATTAGGTTAAGATCCTCATAATCTCATTTTCATTAATAAAAGAACATGTATCTTTTAGAAAAGAGTTGGTTCGAGACGGGCGGCGCCGAGTCCGGGCCGGAGCCCCCGGCGGCCGAGCCGGAGGCGCCGTCCGTGGCGGCCGGAGCCCCGGCCAGGGCGGCCTGCGCACTCTGCGGCGACGCCTTCCTGCAGTTCTACAACGAGGACCAGGAGGAGTGGCATCTGAGGAACTCCGTGCGGCATGAGGATAGTAACTACCACCCCCTGTGCTTGGACGATTATAAGGTAATTGTATTTTATTTATTGAGTTTTTTTTTAAATTGTCTTAAATGTGAGAGAAAAGCATTATACAGGGTGCCCAGTAATTAATGGATAACCTTCTAACCACCGACATCGACAGGGCACCTTAGGCTGGTCCAGAAAATGCACTTATAGGTCTAGTAAAAGTTTCGTGGTTTTCGAGATAATCGCACTTTTCTAAATTTGAAGTATGGTATAGCTATTAAAAAAGACTGAAAAGTTCGATTATCTCGAAAACCACGAAACTTTTACTAGACCTATAAGTGCATTTTCTGGACCAGCCTAAGGTGCCCTGTCGGTGGTTAGATGGTTATCCACTGTATATTACTGGGCACCCTGTATATTAGAGGGAAACAGAGATTGTCAGGCCTCGGAAGCCTCGCCCTCTCGCAACCAATTGAGGGGGGATTTAGATCTTCTCGAGGCAGAGGTGTAGGGTTGGAGCCGGTGTAGCTTTATTTGAAGTTCATAAGCGCATTGTAATATGCCTACTTGAATAAACTATCTGTTATCTTTATCTTAACTACCTCGTCAGGCAATCCTTTAGTTTTCGTTTCTCGTTAATAGTCTACTTTAGTGTCTGAATTGTCTTTAGATTTTAATGTTGAATACTCTGACACTTTTAAACTGAAATATTGATTATATAACTATTTACACAACTATAATATTCATAATGCAACGATTTAGTGTACTATAATATTAATTATTTACAGGCGTCGCTCACGAAGGAAGAACCGCCCAAAGAGGAAACCCCACAAGAGGAGAAGATGGAAGAGGCAATCGAGGACGTTGTCGAGACGATCGACAACTCCGACAACGAGTCCGTCGTCGAGGTCGTCGACAACGACAAACCCGTCGAGGTGAGGGATAAGATTTATCTCATCATTATGAAAATTGTACTTGTTAACAACATTCCTTTTCTGCCGAATTTTAGCGATAAAATAATAACATGTACACTAGAGATGCCACGAATATTCGGCAACTATTCGGTATTCGGCCTATTCGGCCACTTTGCCGAATATTCGGTATTCGGCCGAATGTTGCCTACTATTCGGTCGAATAGGTACCGAACCTACCTTAAAAGAAAAATTACACCAAAAAAATACCAAAATTTAGGTATATTTAATATTTAAAATGTATTATTGGAAAGTTGTTAAATAGGAAGAGCCTTTTTGAAGCATTTGTTGATTATGAAATATTTTATTTTTATCTTGGGTCTGATTTGATTGACTCTTAGTTATGTTTTACAAAAAATATATCTTAGCAAACGTTGTGCTTTGTTGGCGAACACTTTTCATAATAATTGTGTGTCACAAGTTTCGCATCTCAAGCCGAATATTCGGCCGAGAGAGTGGCCGAATATTCGGTATTCGGCCAAAACCACTATTCGGAGCATCTCTAATGTACACCCATGATAAAATAGTAACATGTGCCTAGTTGACACTAAAACCTCGCTTGGCTCTGTTGATAATGGCAATGGATTGCTTTTCATTATTTTTATACTAAACTAATGCATTTTTAGAATTTTGTATAAATTAAGAAAGATTCAGTGGAAAATTTTAGTTCAGTGAATATAGATTTTTGGCGCGAGGCGTATGTGAAGTTTATGCTTCCGATGTAGCCCACAAGATGGCAGAACCCACTATGTACAAGTAAACGTACGAGAACGGTAGATGGCAGCACTTGCTTTGGCAATGTACATGTTTATGATTCCGATTCAGGCCACAAGATGGCAGATCCTCCAGTGCGCACGGCACTGACAATCCAACCTCTAGACTGAGCTTAGGCCAATTCTTTCATGAAACCGATGCTGCCAAGAATACGGGGGTGCGGGGGGACGAGGTGAGCGAATCCCGTGCCGTGATTGGTCCGTTCAAAGACACGGACCAATCACGGCACGGGATTGACTCGAAGATGGAGTAACGCTACCGTATGTGTGGCAGAGGGGTAGCGCGACTATGCTATGTCTAGAGGTTGGATTGTCTGTGGCGCACGGTCCGTATTCGTTTGGTAATAAAGGCGTGTTTGTCAACAGATCGAGGACCTGGACGATACGCCCGAGCCCGCTCCGGAACCGGACCTGAACAAAGAGGAGGCACCGGAAGAAATACCAGAAGATGGCGATGAAGACGATGTTGTGTTCAAGGTAGTGGAGTTTTATAATAGATAATATTATCCGCCAATCAAACTGACAAGCGGGCTCGTAAAACATCTTATTCACTTCCACAGACAAGACATCCTCTAGACTGAGCATAGTAACGCAACCCCGTTTGCCACTTATACGGTAGTTTTACTCCATCTTCGAGTCAATCCCGTGCCGTGATTGGTCCGTGTCTTTGAACGGACCAATCACGGCACGGGACTCGCCCACCTCGTCCCCCGCACCCCAGTATTTTTGGCAGCATCGGTTTCATGAAATAATTGCTCTAAACTCCGTCTAGAGGATTCCTAGTCTATGTTCACTTTACACTGTCTTAACAAGATTAAGCTAATGATTGATATGACCCTGGTCCTCAGTTTACTTTGCAGATAGGTACCATACCATTTGTTAGCTTAACATTTAAGGAAAAATGCCAGCTGTAGCAAAAATAACTCATTTTTAGAGTGTCAAATACCCATACATATTTGTTATTGGAGTACTAATTCTATTACTAAAGAGTGGCTCACGATCCGCAGTTTGTGGATCCATGACT
This sequence comes from Cydia amplana, assembly GCF_948474715.1. Lineage (NCBI taxonomy): Eukaryota > Metazoa > Arthropoda > Insecta > Lepidoptera > Tortricidae > Cydia > Cydia amplana. The sequence goes on along the minus strand of NC_086083.1, from coordinate 1,349,445 downwards.
TATGATCAATTAAAAAATCAACTTGGTCGATTTTGGCTCACCAATATGATAAATTGATATACTTCTAAATGGGTGAAACTATGTTATGTTAGTGTTACGTTACTTTTGGAGATTAGAAAAAGCGCTTGTATTTTAATAGACCCTATACATCTCTAAGGATAATTTGATAAACTATGTTATTTTTAGGGTTCCGTAGCCAAATGGCAAAAAACGGAACCCTTATAGATTCGTCATGTCTGTCTGTCTGTCTGTCCGTCTGTCCGTCTGTCTGTCCGTCCGTATGTCACAGCCACTTTTCTCCGAAACTATAAGAACTATACTGTTGAAACTTGGTAAGTAGATGTATTCTGTAAACCGCATTAAGATTTTCACACAAAAATAGAAAAAAAACAATACATTTTTGGGGTTCCCCATACTTCGAACTGAAACTCAAAAATTTTTTTTTCATCAAAGCCATACGTGTGGGGTATCTATGGATAGGTCTTCAAAAATGATATTGAGGTTTCTAATATCATTTTTTTCTAAACTGAATAGTTTGCGGGAGAGACACTTCCAAAGTGGTAAAATGTGTGTCCCCCCCCTGTAACTTCTAAAATAAGAGAATGATAAAACGAAAAAAAATATATGATGTACATTACCATGTAAACTTCCACCGAAAATTGGTTTGAACGAGATCTAGTAAGTAGTTTTTTTTTATACGTCATAAATCGCATAAATACGGAACCCTTCATGGGCGAGTCCGACTCGCACTTGGCCGCTTTTTTTAGTTCTGACACTTAAGCTTTGGATTCCTCCGAAAACGGTGCCGTCATATTACGGCCGCTATATAGCGTTGACTGACGTCACTAGAACGTTGTCTATGTAAACAAGATGGCGCGGTTTCCTAGACGGCGTTACGTTACGTTGATTGTCAACGTAACGTAAGATGACGGCCGTCATGACCTTGTCGATAGTTTCGTGAACGTTTTATTAGATAGCGGTGACGCCATTTTGAATAAATGACACGAGATTTGAATAAATGATTCCGTACTACGATTATTTCCCTCTTCTGATGATATTTCATCCTCCAAGTAAATTATAGATGATCAAGCAAATCTTGTCAGTAGGAAAAGGCGCGAAATTCAAATTTTCTATGGGACGTTATCCCATCGCGCCTACATTTTTCAAATTTGCCGCTTTGACCTTGGTGGCTGACGGTGTGTTATGACGCCGTGGTACTTTCCACATGTCGCCACCGTAAAGACGGCCGTCTTTTGCGGCCGCTATATGACGGCCGTCATATGACGGCACCGTTTTCGGAGGAATCCAAAGCTTTAGAGACATTTACACCTCTAAATAAGTTTTTTTTTTTTTTCATGTATCTGTTTTGTTTTTATTTTAATATTATTATTATAGTTTTTTTATGTAATTCGACATTAAGAGACCTTATACATCTCTAAGTAATTGTATTACGTCCGTTTGATTTGGTAGTTGTAGTTGTATTTAATAATTGTTGATGTATTATTATTATTATTTTGCTTGTATGTAAATTCAATGTTGACGTGTAAAAGTGCCCTTGTGGCCTATTTGCTGAATAAATGTTGAAGTTTGAATTTATATTACTTTATGAATTGGTATAACAATAAATATGTTTACAGGCAGAGCCTGTACCAGAAGTGCTGGTGGAAGATTATGACACAGACGACGAGACAAGCGCGGAGCGGAAACAGCGCGACGATCAGGCCAAGATCGACTACGAGAAAATACGGATAAAACAGGAGCCCATCGATCCAGGTACGTCACCCGGTTTAGTTTAATATTTTGGTATCATCTTGGGTCGTCCCATTCGTTTTTCGTCAAGTTCTTAAATTAGTCCTATTCTGCTTTCGTCACTCATTCTACATTCGTCACAATCGTCGGTGGCTTTCAATGTAGAATGAGTGACGAAAGCAGAATAGGACTAATTTAAGAACTTGGCGAAAAACGAATGGGGCGACCCAAGATGATACCAATATTTTATCTACACACATGTCATTAGTGCTCCATAGACTAGGAATCCTCTAGACTGAGTTTAGAGCAATTATTTCATGAAACCGATGCTGCCAAAAATACGGGGGTGCGGGGGGACGAGGTGAGCGAGTCCCGTGCCGTGATTGGTCCGTTCAAAGACACGGACCAATCACGGCACGGGATTGACTCGAAGATGGAGTAAAACTACCGTATAAGTGGCAGAGGGGGTAGCGTTACTATGCTCAGTCTAGAGGATGTCTTGTCTGTGTTAGTGCTCTATAATGCGTTCAGAAACCGTAGGAAATGACAAGTTTTATTACAACCAATTTTACTATGAGAACTTTCTTATCTGTGGTAGTAGGAAAATTTGTACTTTAATGTACGAGTACATAGGTAACGTTATAGATTTTTGTAAGGTTATGAGTTTAAATTTGGAACAGCAGTCAAAACCCAAGTGTGTCTCTATTTTAGTATCCATAGATATTAAAACAGTTATCGATACGAAATGTCAATTTAGTATGTTTTTTTAATTAAAACGCACGATATTTGATTTCGAGTGACATGAGAATAGGGACTTCATTCTTTTGTCTAGGAATTAAAAAATAATTACCCATGTGTGACATGCGTGAAAAAAGTTTTCCTTTCGCCGCCATTTGACGTACAGTTTATCTTTTAGTTCGTTTTAAGTATGTGTTTAGATAAAGTAGTGTATGTGACTGTACATAATTAGGCATTAAAACACTCGTGTGATCTCACTAACGTTCGTTTCTTAAACCCACACTCGTATTTTAATGCCTCTCATTATGTAGCAGTCACATAAACTACTAAACTAGCGACCCGCCCCGGCTTCGCACTCGAATATTTTAATCGAGATCTCGACCAAGATTGCATAAATGGAGATTCCCTATCAACGAGATTGAACATTCGTGCGAGATCTCGAAATTGCGAGATCGATATTGCATTCCCTAGTAACAACCTACGTCAGCTCAAGCTAAGAAACATTTTTCATACTAGCTCATAGTATGTCCAATAGGCTACATGACTAATTTTTTTTTATGGTATCAATCGATCGGGTTTGTTTTTAGGATCAAATGTCTATATGGGACCCATTGCATTAAAGTAACACAAAAGTCAGAAATTGTAGTCAAAGTCCGACAGTCGCACTTCACTCGCGAAACGTCCTATACAAAACGGCCAGAGGCCGTGACGTCATCGCCCATCTTGTAGTATGGACAAAACAAGAAAATTGCGTTTTTGTCGGTGAAATATTGCGTTTATGTAGGTGAGGGTGGGGAGGGTCGATCCCTAGGGGACACTTGGTAAACTTCATTTTTAATCAAACCAAACGAGATAATTTTTTTTGCACTGGTAACACTCATTCATTCGTTCCTAACTTCACGTTCTGTCATGGCACTGTATCGGAAAAGTCAGTGGTTCAAAAATGGCGGACGGTGAAAGATTTTCTGCGTACTATATTAAACTTTCGGTAAGCTTTAACTGGATTTATTTTATAATATGAGATGGAAATGATGTTAGTGAGTGTGCTTATTTTATTTGTTGTTTATTGAAGTGATGATTAACTTGGATTACATTGATATACGCGAACACACGTTTCGAGTACGGCACGTTTTATAATCTTACTATGTATGGGGAGACTTTGTCTTTTTCTTCAGGGGAGATATGATTCCGGGATCATGTCACCCCCAAAGCGATTAAGTATATACATTGTAATAAATTTACTTACAAAATGATTCATAGAGCTATCATAAATATTTTCTTTTCTTTAGTAAATCATGCCGCAAAAGTACGACCAGAGAAACACTGATTTAAACTTTCAAGGGTTTTGACTGATTATTGTTTATTAAAACGGGATTTAATGGCGTATAATTCAGTTTTTAATTATACAACCGACTCCGAACTCCGAAAACGGAATTATCCCCGTGGCCTTTGAAAAGACTAACTAAAGTTGACATCAACATTTTACGAACTACCCGCACTTGGTCTTGTTTATCAAGTTAAACGTTTTACACACAGGGGATGTTACTCGGTCGACAAACAACACTTATAACGATATTTGGTTTTCAACCGGCGATATTTGTTTTTATGGATGAAATGCTATTTCAATGGCTTTCCGACCTTATGTACTATAGAACCGACGGTCCATAGAAAGGATTTTAGGATTATGCAGCTCAAACACCGTCCTCGAAACGTGAGCAGTAAATTTCTAAAATTATTTATTATAGTAAACAATAACGACCAGAGATAGGTAAAAAATTTAAAATTTCTGTAGGTATCTGACGCTAAAAAATACCTTCATAATAACTTTAAAAAATTGAGCTTGTTACAAGAAATGTTATGTTAATAACTTAGATTTTTGTTTTTTTTTTAACTTTTTTTTTTGTTCAAAAATTGATTCCCTATTTTATGTTGTTTTATGGATAATACGATTACATTGTTTTTTAAAAGTATAAGATTATGGATTAATATGTGTTAGATATCTTCATATATTAATTTTCTGTAGATAAAGTGAATAAATTAATGTAGATACTACCCTCGAAATTGCCGCTTAAAATCTTTTTACCAAGTGTCCCCAAATCTGGAAGACTTGATCCCTTCGGCTTAGACATCTGATTACCGGAAATACAACTTCAAAGCATGGAAGATGCAATTTAAATATGTTTGCTGCGTATTTTACAAATTATAGATGCATTGCTAATAGCGATCCTAGTTATATAATCAATGAGAATCTGGTATGGGGAGACATGGTAAAAATCTGTTTACCATGTGTCCCAAGAACGAGGGTCACTTGATCCCCCTAGGATCAAGGCTCCCGACCAGGCGTAAACAAGTCTCCCTTACATAGGGGACACATGGTAAAAGTCAACAGTATGGGTTTTCATTAAATAATGGTCTAATTTATTGCACAAATCTGTTCTAATTCAAACTATTAATGAAGAGATAAATTCTGAATCGTATGGTCTATAAAGTTTTTCAATACTACAAATAGTTAAGAAAATGTATGCTAAAAACAAAAGGGGTGATCAACCCTCCCCAGTTTCCCCTATATAGTTGCTATACAATATTTTTTTGGATGAAATGTAAGGAATCGAATGGTACCCTTACTTTTATCGTTTTTGGAAGTTAAAAAAAACTTAAATTTTGAAACTTTCAGGTCCTGTAATTTTGTAATTTTTCAATATTTTATTTTAATATTCACATTATTCGCGAGATCGATATTGAATTCCTTAGGAACGACCCACGTTAGCTCAAGCTAAGAAACATTTTTCATACTAGCTCATAGTATCTGTAATTAATCTACGCTTCCTACTAATGGTTATAATCAATTGGTTCATTTAAATGTAAATTTAAAAAACACATTTTAACCTTACAAAAAATATAGTTATGGGTATACTCCTGTGCCATATATCCCTACTAGAACGAACGCCTGCTAAATAATTTATTTCACCTTGTAAGCCAGATAAACCAGATTAATGACTGTTTAGGTACCGTAGTTTGTTATTTTAGTTTTTAATTGAATAATAATTATAGCCTTATTAAATTTACTTGCAACTTTTGCACTTATATAAAATTTGTACTTTAGCGTGTAGATGCGCTCTCTCGGAAGGGTTTCCACGGAAGACCAGCGTCGAGATCCTTAGATGGTATCTTGACATTACGCTGAGTGGAGACCTTTTCAGTGACGCTTAATAATAAATTAGTTCTGTTGTCTCATGTAATACCTAAATTTAAGCGTTTTCTGAATAAATTTCTTCTATTCTATTCTATTCTAATTAGAGATGCACCGGATATCCGGTTACTATCCGGTATCCGGCCGTTATTTTAGTATCCGGCCGGATACCGGATAGTAAAATTAACACATTTTGGTGTAAAAAATGGAATCTAAAAAACAGTCACGGGCATAATCGAATCAGTTTACTCTTTTAAAAGTGATAAAACTCGTTACGATCCTAGAAATGTGTCCGCGCGAACGTTCACTACGAAACAGGTCGAAATTTGCACGACGCGCACCTGCAAAACTCAAAATATAGGTACAGTTCCGCCAGCCGAATATCCGGCGACCGGATATTCGGCCAGTGTCCAGGCCGGATATCCGGTATCCGGCCAAACAACTATCCGTTGCATCTCTAATTCTAATATCCAGACGACGAGCCGATAATAACAGCGGAGGAGCAGGCCGTCCGCGCGGCGCCCGACATTTCCCTTGCCGCCGCGCTGTCCGCCATCGACGGCAACGCCGAGCCTCTAGCGCCCACCGCGCCGCCGCCAGCGCCCATCAGGATCAACATCAGCGCGCCCGCACCCAAGGTACGGATATTAAGATCGACGACCGGTCTGGCCTAGTGGGTAGTGACCCTGCCTGTGAAGCCGCGGTCCTGGGTTCGAATCCCAGTAAGGGCATTTGTGTGATGAGCACAGATATTTGTTCCTGAGTCATGGTTGTTTTCTATGTATTTAAGTATTTGTATATTACATATATCGTTGTCTGAGTACCCACAACACAAGCTTTCTTAAGCTTACCGTGGGGCTTAGTCAATTTGTGTAATAATGTCCTATAATATTTATTTATTTATTATTATTTATTTATAAGAGCCAACAGGAGCTAAGATTTAAATATTTTAGGTAAATATACCCGTCTCGCTAACGGAAGCGGCTCCTAAAACTAAGGACAAGGCGAAAAATCCTGCGTAAAAATATCAAAAATCGAGGTTTCGTACTCGACTGTTTCCTCCTCCAAAACTTAACCAATCGTAACCAAATTTGGAAATCTAAAAGATTATGACATTATCTGTGTCGGACCGTTTTGCTTTTTTGACTAATTGATGTCAGTTTTGAATAGCACGCCTCTCATTGCGGCATAGTCAATTAGGCCATTTTGGCCATTTTTGAAGGGCTCCAGCGCCTTAAAAAACAAAAATATCAAAAAAAGCAAAACGGTCCGACACAGATATTGACAATATTAATCTGTGTTGAAAAAATCATTGCTCTAGCTTCAAAACCCACGGAGGAAACAGTCGAGTACGTTTGTATGGAGAAATGACCACTCCTGTTGGCTCTTAACATAATTGAAACCATCAGAACCATTACCCTGGAAAGCATCAGTCTGTCTTTCCCATAAAAAACGCAAATATTACGTCTTCCAGGAATCGAATACCGGTAATTTATTCGATAATTTTTAGAATAGAATATAATAGAATAGAAAATGCTTATCAAAAACGTTTAATTTAAACTTAACTAATAAAAACACTGACATAGATTGGTTATAAAGCGTTCCCGAAATGGTCTCCACTCAGCTTCATGTCAAGGAACCTTTGAAGTCCCGTCTTCCGTGGAAACCCTTTCGAGAGAGCGCAACTATAAGCTATACAATTTAAATTAAATATAATACTACAGCTATACAAATTAAATTAAATATAATTTAGTTAAATTATTAAGACTATTGATTCACAATAAAACTGTAAAAACTATTGACCCGTACAGTAACAGTAAGTCATACTTGTGTTTGTGTTACTTGTAAAATTAGTTTCACAAAAAATAAAGAAACACTTATGCACACAAAAAGAAGAATTAGCACAGACTTCTAACCACGGTATTTCTGTACACTTAAAATGATTTTTTTGTAATTATTTTTTCTTTCTTTGCTAATTCGTTACCAAAACGTCGTTACCTAAAACACGACCGACTCCTACATTTCGAGCATAAAATAATTCGAAATATATCGTTATTTCAAAGTTTTTGCTAAACCCTTCATCGATTCCCATAGATCTTCTATTTCATTCTGTGTTGCTATACAGGGTGCTTCCTGTAACAGGAGCAATAAATTAAACTAAAGGCTGTAATCCTCAAACTGACCAACATTTGTTCAGCAACTTTTGAAAATAACTCAAGTTTTGATTTGTATTACACTTTAAAGTTTATTCTAAGACGCAATGTATTGCAAATTTTGTTATGTTTAAAGCGTGACAAGCAACGTCAAACACACTGATGTCAGCGTACATTGAAGGCAATATTTATTTTGTATGAAAAAGAGGAAGTCTAAAGGATTCATAATTTTTAAAAGTTGCTGAACATATGTTGGTCAGTTTGAGGAGTACAGCCTTTAGTTTAATTTATTGCTCCTGTTACTGAAAGAGCTACGATTTTGTATGATTCCATGTACATATGTATATTTTCTAAATCAAATTTCTATTACACCTTATGTGTATAATTGCATGAATTCTATAGTAATTTAAATTGTATTTTTTCCCTTATTTTCTCGTAATGCATGTTAATTATAAGATGTAATTATTTTTGAAAAGATGTGTCCCGCCGAGTTTGTTGCCGGTCCCATATTGGGATACCCTCCTCCAATTGAGGGGGGATTTAAATCTTCTCGGGGCAGAGGTGTAGGGTTGGAGCCGGTCTACCTAGCTTTATTTGACGTTCATAAGCGCATTGTAATTATGCCTACTTGAATAAACTATCTTTTATCTTATCTTATCTTTATCTGAAGCACCCTGTATATACTGAGCTGAAACTAATAACATGATTGTATCCCCAGCCCGTGGCCACGCCGCCCCGCGTGTCGGCGGACAGCGACGACGAGCCGCCGCCGCCGGGCGAGGAGCCCGAGCTCACGTTTTCGCTGAAACCCGCGCTAGAGGGCGCGCCGCTCAGCCGCCAGCCCCCCCTCAACAAGGGCACCGAACTATCCGGCCTCTGCTCCGTCATGTGATGCGTGTAGTGTTTAATAGACGAGTGGCAATCTAACCTGCCAAACCCCAGCCTAAATACCGACGAGCCGCCGCCGCCGGGCGAGGAGCCCGAGCTCACGTTCTCGCTGAAGCCCGCGCTAGAGGGCGCGCCGCTCAGCCGCCAGCCCCCCCTCAACAAGGGCACCGAACTATCCGGCCTCTGCTCCGTCATGTGATGCGTGTGGCTAGTGTTTAAAACGGGAGACAATTTTACCGTCTACCGAAGATAAATTGTGCTGTGTGTGTGACTTTAAATTACAAAAAGTGAATTTTACCATCTCCGGAAGTGATTGTAACTTTTGTTGTGTGCGGACACTTTAAATGGTGAAGAAGACAACTTTGGTAGTATTTTGTGGCCTGTAGGAACAGTGAAATTGTGTTGTCACAAAGTTTTTTTACAGCGATAATAGACATAATGTATCACACCAAATATATTTGAGAAAGCTAAAATTGAACTTTAAATTCTAGAGTAGGTATTTGATTTGATAGCGTGATTAGGCATGTATAAATTCGGAATTTAAATAATCATAAACCAATTGTTTTATAACAAACATGATATCAATTTGTGAATAAATTTAATCTATACATTGTATACTTTAACATTCTTTTTCTACTCCAGCACTTAAATGTGTCAATTAAATGACTGACAGTGATATCTAAAGCAATGTCATTTGAATGCTTTGTCTATAGGCTCATAAGATGACTGCTAGCAGTCATCTTATGAGTATAATACAACTGCTTTATTTTTTTTAAAGATACAAGTTCCGATCATCTTGATTGAAAGAGGTATGTTTTCATTTACAATAATAACTCTTTTTTTTTTTAAATAATAACTCTTTTTTTTTTTAATAATAACTCAATTTTTTTTAAATAAACACTTTTTTTTTAATAATAACTCTTTTTTTAATAATAACTCTTTTTTTTAATAATCTCTTTTTTTTTTTTTTTTTTTTTTTTTTTTTTTTGGCTGCAGCTGTCATAGAAAAAGTAATGTATGCAACAGCTCATAATTGGTTCTTAAAATTCTCGGGTCTTTTTTTACAAAACTCGACTACGTCTCGTTTTGTAACTTCGACCCTTGAATTTTAAGAACCCTTATTATATCACTGTTGCATAAACTACTATTATGTAATGTTGCTGGTATTATTATAAAATAAGTTCTGTTTTACTTCACACTCCTGATTTGTATATATGCATGTAAAATTTAAATAGGGCCTGGATTGTTTAAAGTTAGAGTCTGACTCTATAGAAGCTGAAATTGAATTTACTTTTATACTAATGTGTGAACGAAAACTAGTAGTGATTGTATAATTTTATTTAAACAAAATGTGATATTAAAATTAAGTTTGTGTGTTCTGTTTGAGAGCTAGATGTGTGCTTCTCGAGTGGTGGGTGTTTATTTTCTGTACATATTGTTAACATTACACCATATACTTACAACTGACTATCTTATTGTTATAAATAGCTTCTATTCTTTTCTTACCTGAATGTAAGCTCCTATTCTAATTATGAAAAAGATTTTGAATCTCTTTTCGTGTAGCCAATTTTACTTTATGTATGTATATTTGTTTGAAGTATGTTTCTGTTTGAAACTACAAGATGTTAGGTTTAACGAAATCGTTACCTGTTCTAGTTAGCTTTTGCTCAAAATATTTTTAATAAAAATTGGAAAATTAAAAAATATGGTTTTCTTTTACTGCACATAAATTTGCTTTTGTTTCTTCTGTTAAATTAAGAATCACATCACATGATTTGTTTCCTTTAGATTTTAAATTAAATTGTAAATAAAGTTCATAATGCTACATTATTGTTTCATTTCATAACAACTTTAGTTCAGATCCCTTTTTTTTACTTGCATGATTAGTAAGTAGCATATTACAATGGATTCAGGATTAGAAAGAGTAAACTGACAGAACATTTTACTTAATTTAATAGGAAATGAAGATGGGCGTTTTTTTTTCTTGTCCCAAACACTTTTTTTTTCAAATTTGGGATTTTTTATGTTATTTCTACTCAGAATCACGAGCTCTTTCTACCCTAATAGGAGAAAAAAAGTGTCCTAAGGTTTTTTTTTCCATTCCGTCACCATCTTTCATAGACTTTGTATGGCGGTCGCGTAATGGAAAGATCGAAAAATGTATGGAAATTTTGGGTCACTTTTTTTCTCCTATTAGATCGAGAGAAAGAGCTCGTGATTCTGAGTAGAAATAACATAAAAAATCCCAAATTTAAAAAAAAAATGTTTGCAACAACAAAAAAAACGCCCAGATATCTTTTGATTAGGAAAAAAACGTATAAGTACGTAGATATCTTAGTGTTCTTGTTTCTCATCATAAAATCTATTTGTAGCAATACATTCAAGAGGATTAAATAAATACAAAAATAGTCAATTGATTACATTTATTAACAAGAAATAAATTATACTTAACAAAATTTACAAGCTACAATTATGTGGCCACCTAGGGAAGGGTAGGGTATCCTTGATATTGGCCACGCCACACAAACTCTGTAGTAGTCTCTCCAGGCCCAGACCGAAGCCCCCGGTGGGGATGTTGCCGAATTTACGCAGTTCCAAGTACCAGCCCAGACTGTCGGATGGCAGCTTGGATTTTAGTTTGTCATAATTATCCTCTCTGAGACTCCCGCCCACCAGCTCACCTGTTATTGATGTTAGGAGATCCAAAGCATCTACCTGCAATAAAAAATGCTTTTTAGCTTACACACAATAGTTGGTATGATAAACAGATACATTATTTTTATCTGTGATTCAATCATAGATCATAAACATACAACATTTATCCCTTTAAGGGATCTCTTCCAGTCAACCTTTGAGCAATTATCTGGTGTGGTAGGATTTTGTACAATTGCTAGTAAACTTGGTACTTGAATTGTTTGCAAATTAATGTATGACAAATTATTCAGAGCATTTCGGTAAAAAAGCAAATATATTTGTTTAAAAATCGGAATATACCTTGTTTGGATCATCTTCACACTCCTTCATGTAGAATGATTTTAAATCCTTTGGCCATTTTACCACAAACACGGGTACACCATTGCAATACTCTACCAATGCCAACTCTTGCTCCTTATTTATACCTTCCTCAGTTACACTCATTCCTTTCTTCTCTAGCAATATTTTTGCCTCATCGTAAGTTACTGTGATAAACTCTTTATCTAACCATGAAGGAGCTTTATTGTCCTTATCTATAGAATACAAATCTGCTTCATTAGTATCTCTTGTCTTCCTAAATACATATTTCAGTAACTCTTCCACATGTGATTGGAGATCTTTAATATTATCACAGAATGCTATCTCTCCCTCTAACATGTAGAATTCTGATAAATGCAGCCGGGAACGGGAGTTCTCTGCTCTAAAAGTCGGCCCAAGTGTATATACATTGCCCATGCCTCGGCATATTGCTTCTAAATGCAACTGTCCTGATACAGTCAAGAATGTCTTAGTGCCAAAATAAACAGTGTCCCTATCTCTACCTTCCTGCATCATGGCTTTGACCGTCTCCTCATTATCCGGCTGAACCTTGAACACTTCACCGGCCCCTTCACAGTCATTTGAAGTTAACATGGGTGTATGTACATGCATGTAGTCTTTAGATGTGTAGAAGTCATGTATGTGCCTGGTAACAGAGTTTCGGACTCGTAAGATCGAGGATATGTAGTTGGTGCGCGCTCGAAGGTGCATGAATTGCCGGATGTATTCAGGAGGATGGGTAGTGCGCGGGTTGAAGGGGTAGCCATCGGCCACTACACACTCCCCAAGGACCTTAACACTGTCGGCGGCGAGCTCGAGCTGCCCCCGCGGGCTGCAGGACAGCTTGCCAGTAATGTGCACCGAGCTACCGTACGTTAACGAGTCTGTTTTTAATTTCTTTGGTATCACGATTTGAAGTCTTTTAGCACTGGAGCCATCGGTTACGTCGGCAAATATTAACTCTTTTTGCACTCGGAGGTTCTTCACCCATCCCTAGAAAGATTAAAATTTAGTATTACACGTAAAAAAGTATATAAATTATAACAATTTTAATATTGTTCTTAACCTTGACTTCGGCAAGTTCTCCAACATTGGCTTTTTCTAAAACGGAGGCAATTGCAGTGTAGTTTCTAGAACTGTTTGAGATTTTAGAGAAGTCTCTGAATTTCAGTAGGTTTTTAAACCACATTTTGTGTTATAATTTTCATAACAAATTAGAGTTTATTAGAGAACCCTGAAATTTGTAGGTTGTGGAATCATCTGTCAATGTCAAGTAAACGTCATTGTCAATCTTTCTCGGGCATAGACATTTTTTAGTTTCTTTACACGATCGTACAGATGAGTTAGATTCAATCGTAAATTGTTTTACGGTTTTTAGTCCCATGGGCAGCATTAATCATAGGGCGGTTCATGTCAGCGTACGTCACGCAGGTAGCTCATTTTTTGCTATCTGTGAATCTGTCATTTGTCGAATCATGTTCAACTTCGTCGCGTTGTGAAAATAATTGTGGTGTTAAAATAGTTTAGAACATTAATTGTTATTAATTTATTATTAGTTTTATAATTTCCGTAAGTATTAAATACTTTTCTTATCATAGTTTCGGGATTGATCTGAAGTTTTTTATCCATTTCATTTTATAACTGTTCTTAAAAAGTAAATTCTTAATTATTAATAATTGGCCGCGGAAACAGGTTTTCCTGCTTATGTAAGTCCTTGGGTCGTTTTATGGTAATGTGGTCATCAGTTGAACCTATGGGAAGGTTGAATAGTGAATTCATAAATTTTTCCTCGCGTACATTACTGTCGTGACCCACTAGACTACATTTCCAATGGTGTTCTGCTCCGTGCTAATTTATTTTTAATTCCACCTTTATTTCCTATTAGCTATGGTACTTTTTTTTTCTTATTATTCATTCAAAACATAAGTTGAGCTCTCACAGTGAGAGCCTGTTTGAGCTGTTATCACTCCTTTATTATAGCCTAATCTCTAGATAACGGGCGTCGTGTTTCACAGTAACGTTCGCGTGAACCCGTACATTGAAATTACTCTGCAATGACCAGCAGCAGTTTTGTACAGTTTGATGGAGCACTTTCCACAGTTTGACCCAGTTCTTTGTAGAAAGTGAAATGAACTTTCATCTCACTATATAATCGCAAAAAATTCATTACGACGCAAGATGTTATTAAAATAAGACAATTTTGAATACCAGTAGTAGTGTACTTTGTCAATTACTGGCCACTGTTTAGTAATTGGCAACCCTAAACTATAAATGAATTCTATTCACCTATAAACATAATGTATTTTAGTGGCTAGTTATTGAAGGGTGGCCAGTAATTGAAACCTTATACTAAAATGAATTCTCATTTATTGGTGAATAGAATTCATTTTTGCGTAACGGTACGGAACCCTTTGTGTGCGAGTGGTCAGTTATTGACGATTTGCCATATTTTGTGTTAGTTTTTAATGTTCTAAATTTAATAACATACCATCAAATAACATTATTTCATTGACTGAGTAAACAACTAGAAAACACCATGTTGCTAATTCAAAGATTACTTTAAAATACAATTCGTAGGTGCCTAATATTCCACCAGTTTATGCCAGCTTACATTGGGAATACTAATGAGCTCATTAAATATATTTAATAGTAATTTGGGTTGTTATTGCTAAACAGATTTTATTCAAAGGATTCTTTGTCTTGTTAAAGTTGCACAACATTTATTTAGTAGCACATTATATTTTAAGAATAATGAATTCTTATAATTATTTTGCTCTCTTAATGAAGCGTTGGTGGCCTAGCGGTAAGAGTGTGCGACTTGCAATCCGGAGGTCGTGGGTTCGAACCCCGGCTCGTACCAATGAGTTTTTCGGAACTTATGTACGAAATATCATTTGATATTTACCAGTCGCTTTTCGGTGAAGGAAAACATCGTGAGGAAACCGGACTAATCCCAATACGGGCCTAGTTTACCCTCTTGAGTTGGAAGGTCAGATGGCAGTCGCCTTCGTAAAAACTAGTGCCCACGCCAATTACTGGGATTAGTTGCCAAGCGGACCCTAGGCTCCCATGAGCTGTGGCAAAATGCCGGGACAACGCGAGGAAGATGATGATTTGGCTCTCTTAATGTAATCTCTATAGGGCCTAATGTCCTCCCAGGGTTGCTTTAGTGGCTATTGCTTATTAAAATCTCCAGTGGCCCACCATACGGAAAAACGGCAGGCAAATTTGAATCAATGGTATAAGAAAATATAATTGAATTTGTAAAAATCATAGGTATTATACAAGTCACCATAAGAAATATAATGAGATAGTTACCCATGGATATAATAATAACACCACATAATTAATTACCTTGCTCAGCAGCCTTTGTGCATAGGTAACTGTAACACAACAGTTAGAACACACTTTTTGCTGTAAGTGAATACCTACATGTAGTGATGTCTTGACTGCTTTTAATATTATATAATAATGTTAAAGAGTCTAAAGATTCATATAAAAAAGTTTATGGAAAACATTTAATTACAATTCATGAATTCAGCATCTATTTAGTTTTAACTGTTTATTGTAATCTTTAATAAACATCATCATCAACATCAACATCAACATTTATTCAGCAAATAGGCCACAAGGGCACTTTTACACGTCAACATGGAATTTACATACAGCAAAAAAAAACACATCTACAATTATAAAATACAACTTTCTAAGCCGCAAATATAAAATCAAACTAAAGTATTACATAGAGATGTATAAAGTCTCTAAATGTCGAATTACAAAAAAAAACGCTATAACAATAGTATTGAAAAAAAAAGAACACAAAGATACAAAACTATAATCTAAAATTATTTAGAGATGTAAATGTCTCTAAGTGTCATCATAACTAAAAGATTACAATATATAGTAGTTAATCAAATTATCCTTAGAGATGTATAGGGTCTCCAAGAGTCAAAATCCTGTATACCTAATTAAAACATTCATTAAGTAAGAAAATGACAATAAAAATAAAATAGCATACGAGAACCGAATGATGTGTGTCTGTGTCCATGTAATTATCCTCAAAAATATAGTAACTAAATATAATAGCTCGTGTTAGCTTAAATAGACCAGTCTCCACAAACATCTTAATTACATACAGGGTAATATTACCCTTTTGACCCTTTAAACGCCACGCCTGTTATGGGCGGCGTGTCATCTTGAACCATGTCGGAATGCGCGAAGGTTGATATTGGGCTGTAGCTGTTCGAAAAAAGAAACTGATTTGACTAGTAGTCAAATACCCTATTGTGGGGCCAGTTCATGATTGGGGTATTATCCTCTAGACGCCCAGAGACTTATAAAAAGGTCTCCTGTTCCATTCTAATTTGAACTTTGTGTTGACAAAATAAAATTTCATTTTGCTTGGCAAGGTTTGAAGGGCGACTAGAGGATATTGAAATGAAATAACCACCTGTTGGACTTCACTTGTTGCCTTCTTGGCACCCAGTCAGAAACTCGACACAGAGGGGGTAAGGGGAACGGGGTATGGTAATACTAAAACAATCAAATTTTATTCATGAAGAAGTTGTTTTATGCAGCCTTAGGTCTGTGACCTAACCATTAGTGTAATACTCGTAGCTGAGTAATTTTCCGTACTCGGCGGGAAGAAGTTGATAACTCGCGGGAAAAAATGGAAGAAATTTGAACCTTATGTAATTTAATTTAAACTTCTAATTTCTTTAATAAAATATCTCGAGTTATCAAGTTCTTCCCGCCGTGTACCGTTTTATGAACACTTCATGTGAATTGTGAAGTGAATTGTTTTGGGTAAAAAAAGTTTGGCAATTGTAGTGTAAAGAATGACCACTAAATATGTATCCAGTGTAACTCGCCAGTAGTGCAAGAGCTTCTGGGTGTTTTTGGAGGTTTCCTAAAGTATCCTCTGTCTGTTGAGGATTTCAGCCTATTGTGCACTTATGGCGTTATTCATAAACGGCTGCTAACTTAATCAGTTGATGATCGTCCTCCTGTCGTTATGCCATAGAGAGGGACAAACGACGATCATCAGCTGATTAACTTAGCACAGGTTTATGAATAACGCCGTTAGTAGAGTAGTCCCACGGCTAATGGGCGCCCCGCGGGACAACTTGGCCACTAATCTCACAGAATAGGCGTAGGCACTAGTTTTACGAAAGCGACTGCCATCTGATCTGACTTTCTGAACCAGAAATAACCCAGAAATATTTGTTGCAGTAAAACATGGCCGACACAACAGGACAAGCCGGAGACCAGGGCCCTCCGAAGGGCATCCCGGCGCTGAAGGCCCACGTCATCGCCAACAAGGTGGACGTGGCGCTCTGGGCCATCCGCATACTCACTGTCTTGTGTACTTTCGGATATGTGCTGCCGCTCTTCTGCAAGTAAGTTTTTTTAGGGTTCCATACTCCAAAATGAAAAAACGGAACCCTTATAGGCGTGCGTCTGTCTGTGTGTCCTACCAGACTACAATTTTGAACTACTACTACTGGGTCTACAATTTTGATAAAAATACACTAAATATTAGTTCTTTACCTATGGATGACAGGAAAAACTATTAGAAATTTGCAGTCAAGCGTGAGTCGGACTTAATGTACGGAACCCTTAGAACGCGAGTCTGACTCGCACTTGGCCGGTTTTTTAAATACCACGTCGGTGGTAAACGAGCATAACGAATAACGATACGGCGTTGCCAACGCTATATTGCTGAAGTGTAAAAATGTGTAACTTTATTCAGAATGTCTGTAAAGTAAAATACCTATCAGGTAAAATAATCGGGCTTGTGTAAAAAACTTGCTTTACTAACAATAAGCCGTTTCATTTATCCGTGACCCCGTGACATTGGATTCGCTCGCTCGTGGACGCTCTTGTTGACAACTCAATCAGTTCGAGTGTATGCCTTTATAGTACACCAAACGAACTCCGTCCGTCCGTCTGTCACCAGGCTGTATCTCACGAACCGTGATAGGTAGACAGTTGAAATTTTTACAGATGATGTATTTCTGTTGCCGCTATAACAACAAATACTAAAAACAGAATAAAATAAAGATTTAAGTGGGGCTCCCATGAACGTGATTTTTGACCGAAGTTTAGCAACGTCGGGCGGGGTCAGTACTTGGATGGGTGACCGTTTTTTTGCTTGTTTTGCTCTATTTTTTGTTGATGGTGCGGAACCCTCCGTGCGCGAGTCCGACTCACACTTGGCCGGTTTTACAAGTTGGGATGGGAGTTAGAATACCTATTCTACATCTATAGTTGACCATACAGAAGTCATCAAAAAACCAGATGGCTCGCAATACTCGAGCAAATTAAATTTATTAAATGCTATGAACGAGCAATTCGTCTCCGCTGCGACGCGGTGCGGGGCCCCGCCTGCTCAGCCCGCGCTTGCCCTTGCCTCGCTCTCGCGCACATGTGCCGCTGCCGATCGCTCACTACGATTTAAATCCTTTTCACCGGCAGAGGTGTATAAAATCATAATAAAATGTATTGCTAATAAACCCACCCAAGATTTGTATGGCATTTCGGTTGAACTCTTGCGATTCTCAGCCACTTCCCTTATTCAGCCTTTGTCTATACTTTTCAATGAATGCCTGAGAATTGGTAAGTATCCGAAATCACTTAAGGAAGTAAAGGTCAGCCCGCTGTACAAAGGGAAGGGGAAGCAGGATGACCCAAGTTGTTATCGTCCCATATGTATCATACCTGCGGTCGCGAAGGTTCTTGAAAATGGGCTAACTACCCGTCTATCCCAGTTCCTTCTAAATAACAACTATTTATCGGAACGCCAGTATGCATACAGACCGGGACGATCAACCACAATGATGGCGCGCGAGGTGGTCCGCCAGGTGCTTGAGGCGCGGGAGAGCAAGCTTGAGGTCGCAGTTCTTTTCTGCGACCTCTCGAAAGCCTTCGACGTGGTCGACCATGAGTTGCTGAGTTCAAAGCTCCATCACTACGGTATTCGAGGACCTGCGCAAGCCCTTATGTCAGATTTTATGTATAAAAGGACTCAGTATGTAACAGGGCAAAGAGGCACCTTGTACTCACATGGGATGTCGGCCACCATCGGCGTCCCCCAGGGATCGTCCCTGTCAAACGTGGTGTTCTCCATCTTACTTAATGACCTACCTATGGCAGTCGGTGAGGGTGAGGTCTATATGTATGCGGACGACGTTGCGGCAATTGTAACCGCCCCAAGCATCGATCAACTAGAATGCAAGTTAAACCAAGTAGCCGGACAACTGTGGAACTGGTTTAAACAAAACGGCCTGATACTAAACCTAACCAAAACGCATTTCATCCAGTTTGATTTATCTGGGCGCAAGCGCCGTCCGTTGCATGTAGGCCTCGCCGGCGGCACCATAGACCAGGTTAAAAGTACCTCCTTTTTGGGCTTCCACATAGACCAATGCCTAACGTGGGAGAGCCATATTAATTCCCTGTGCGGCAAATTGGGTAGTGCCTGTTTCGCCCTTAGCAGGCTGATGACCGTCCTCCCGCTTCAGGCAGTCCGCAGCTGTTACTTCGCAAGTATACAATCCATCCTTCAATACGGGCTTGAGCTATGGGGACGTGCAGCCGATTGGCAGCGTGTCTTCCGGCTCCAAAAACGAGCTGTAAGGGCTATTGCTCGTGTCCCATGGTACGAGTCTGCAAGGCCACACTTCACCACCTTAGGGATTATCACGTTGCCGGGTCTATTGATACTGCAAACAGCTCTATACACGCGAGAGAATTTGGATAAATACCCCAAGCGGGGCGACAACAGCGACCGGATTACACGATACGGACAAAAACTAGCAGCGGTGCCCCGTAGCTTAGCAAAGAGAGCAAAAACTATACACGTCATGGGCCCCTCCGTGTATAATAACCTGCCAGCATCAATAACAGACGCACCTAGTTTGTTACTCTTTAAGAACAAACTTAAAACTTGGCTTGTTGAGCGGTCGTTCTATAATATAGAAGAATTTCTGACTGCGAAATATTAATGTACTTAAATGAATGAAAATATAAAACTACGCAAGTAGCGAATCAACTTGAATATTTAGAATACTTTATATTTTTTGACTTTATTATGTTATTTGTACTAGCTATGTAAGTTGACATGTAATCACCTATTACCAATAAAGAATGAGTATGAGTATGAGTATGAGTATAACACGAGTCTCTACCTAACACCATATCGCGAGAATTTGTTGCAATATTCGCGATTTTTTCCCCCCTAGCCCTGTGTCAGCGTTCTACAAAGCCCTCCTGGGCAACGCAGCGGTCTCGGCGCTCCGACTGCACCAGAGGATCCCGGCGCGCGAGATCCGGCCCTCGCGAGAATTTCTCGCGAGATTCTTCCTCGAGGACTCGGCCCACTATCTGCTCTACTCGCTCATCTTCATGAACGTGGCGCCTAATTTATGTATCCTTTACAAATATTTATATAAGTACCTTTAGTCGAGTACCGTGTTTAGGCCACGAAGCTTGCTGAGTGGCCTAAATAAGGTACAGGTAATAAACCAACTCACAACCCAACGTTCTGACATATTAAGTTCTTTTTAAGGTTCCGTACCAAAAAGGTACAAAAGGAACCCTTTATATGCGTGTCGGAACTTTTTACGCTGACCGTTTAGCTACGTGATAAACTTTAGCACTTGAGAGATTATCTTGTGAGAACATAATTAATAGGTTACATGACTAATTTTCATTTATGGTATCAATCGATCGGGTTTGTTTTTAGAATCAAATGTCTATATGGGACCCATTGCATTAAAGTGACACAAAAGTCAGAAATTGTAGTCAAAGGCCGACAGTCGCACTTCACTCGCGAAACGCCCTTAACAAAACGATAAATGAACGTGACGTCAAGGTCTCTGTGAGCCCATATTGTCGTATGGACAAAACAAGAAAATTGTCGGTGAAATATTGCGTTTATGTATATAGTTGCTATAGAATATTTTTTTGGATAAAATGTAAGGAATCGAATGGTACCCTTACTTTTATCGTTTTAGGGAAGTTAAAAAAAAACTAAAATTTTGAAACTTTCAGGTCCTGTATTTTTGTAACGTCCATATTTTAATTTAATATCCACATTATTGTGATAGATTGCTTGTTTGCTATCTATTTTACTAGATTTTGTTATAAAACCCAACATGTGTCATCATCCCTATTATGATATTCTCTCAATTGTCAAAAATCTATTTTGTCGATGATGTAATTGTAAGGACGTTGCCCGTCGGTTTTGTACTCGTAAACAATAAACGATAAAAACTAAAAACTCATAATGAACACATTACCATGCACGTGCGAAATATACCTGGCGGTTATTCGGACGAATTCGGAGTGAAAGTAGCCCACTAGTAAAGTCGTGACCGTGAACAATTAAGCGAGAATGCATATGTTTACCTTTTAATTAAGACGAAACAGGAGCTGAGATTTAAATATTTTATACCCGTCTCGCTAACGGAAGCGGCTCCTAAAACTAGTGCGATAAGGACAAGGCGAAAAATCCTGCGTAAAAATCTCAAAAATCGAGGTTTCGTACTCGACTGTTTCCTCCTCCAAAACTTAACCAATCGTAACCAGATTTGGAAATCTAAATGATTATGAAATTATCTGTGTCGGACCGTTTTGCTTTTTTGGCTAATTGATATCAGTTTTGAATACCACGCCTCTCATTGCGGCATAGTCAATTAGGCCATTTTGGCCATTTTTGAAGGGCAAAACGGTCCGACACAGATATTGACAATATTAATCTGTGTTGAAAAAATCATTGCTCTAGCTTCAAAACCCACGGAGGAAACAGTCGAGTACGTTTGTATGGAGAAATGACCACTCCTGTTGCCTCTTAAGATGTAAGGAAATGGCGGGCCGTATGCTTGTTTACCACCGACAAAATGGATTAAAATATCTGTTTAATAAACTAAAGTCATCGTCAAAGCTGATATTTTTTTCAAGACAAGGTTTTCTGCTAGATATTATATTACAATTTATACTCTTAATTATAGTAGGTATTTCCTATTCTCCTACCTAACTACCACGGCGACATGTAATTAAATTGACTTCTAGTTAATGACCAGTTAATTCGACATTCGGTCTATGATAATTGATAACAGTCTAGAAAATATTTAATCTATTTTTAATTTACAAGTGGCGTAACTTTACCTAATAGACCTAATACCAATACCACTTCCACCTAACCTATTGTAATGAATAGAGATGATGACACATGTTGAATTTTATAACAAAATCTAGTAAAATAGATAGCAAAGGAGCAATTTATCACAATAACGTGGATATTAAAATAAAATATTGAAAAATTACAAAATTACAGGACCTGAAAGTTTCAAAATTTAAGTTTTTTTTTAACTTCCAAAAACGATAAAAGTAAGGGTACCATTCGATTCCTTTCATTGCATCCAAAAAAATATTGTATAGCAACCATATACATAAACGCAATATTTCACCGACAAAAACGCAATTTTCTTGTTTCGTCCATACTACAAGATGGGCGATGACGTCACGGCCTCTGGCCGTTTTGTATAGGGCGTTTCGCGAGTGAAGTGCGACTGTCGGACTTTGACTACAATTTCTGACTTTTGTGTTACTTTAATGCAATGGGTCCCATATAGACATTTGATCCTAAAAACAAACCCGATCGACTGATACCATAAAAAAAACGTAGTCATGTAGCCTATTATTAATTTTCCTTTGAGTAGACCAGCTTTTTTATGTTATGTTATGATACAGGGCGGACACGCCACACATCAAAAATCATTTGCGTTTATATGTGTGCGCGGCACGTCTGTACACGCGTCATTGTGTATGTGTGGGTAAGTCGCTGTACTGAGAGGACGCCAGAAGTCCGTCAGATTCATGTCGCGGGGCGAGGTAATGCGAGTCGGGGCGGGGCGGTGCGTGGCCGTTCTGTATGATAATACTATTACTTATTCTGTGGTTATGATGTCCACAAAAACGGTTTTGCCTTCTACAGTGGAGTTCATAAATATGTATACCTTTTTTTTCTTATTGCAATGGATTAACAAGGCCGTCGAGCTGCAATATGAGTATTATGTATTCACGACCTTATTGCCCATATATTAAGGTAGTGAATACATATTTTTTGATTGACTTTGCATTCTGATTCAATACTTTAAATCGCGCTATAATCTAAACATCGATTTGTCTATTCGTTATTCTAGTATAATTTTCTAGGTCTTTTTCATTTCATTTCATTTATTTCATATTGTATTGTCATGTACATTAGATGTTACATTGTATATGGTCAGATCATGACACCCTGTTAGGGCACACAATAGTATTATTATTCTATTCTATTCTAAGCTAGTCTATAAGGCAGCATAATAACATTAATACCATTTACTTATTAGTAATAAATTAAATTAAAAATTAAAAATAAATGACGTCAAAGCTTAAAACTAAGTCTAAGTACATAGCGTCCACAATATATTGCCAAATGGTTATTTGTACTAATTTGTCAATTTATTATTAATTCATTGAGGTCGTTTTTTATTGTGTAGGTTGTAATAATAGGCTAATGCTAAAAAATTGTCAACTTGCAATTTAAAATCCTGATTTCAATAATGTTATAAAGCTAAAATATAAATATAATGAATAAATTTATTGTAAATGGAAATTATTATGCGTAGGGCCAGAGGGGCATTACAATGCTGTGAATAGAGGCAGACCGACGTTATTTTGTCATTTTTCTTCGGTATCATCAATGAATTGTTGAAGGCTATAGTAGTTCTTATTTAATAGAAATTGTTTAAGTTTATGTATAAATTTATTTTCAGATGTTTCGTTCTTTAATTTATCTGGGAGCTTGTTATATATCTTTATAGCCATCATGTTTGGACTTGCTTGGTACAATTTTAAATTAGTATTTGTTGTAATTGCCAAATTATTTTTGTATCTCGCGGGGTATCGTCGTGGTTGTTCATCGACTTTTGTGAAAAATTGAGGGTATTTCCGAACAAATTTACATATTTCTAAGATATAGATTGATGTTAAGGTCAGTAGATTGTGTTTTACAAAGAGCGGCTTACAACTCTCTGGGCTTTTGATGTTGGCAAGAATACGTACGCATTTTTTTTGAAGGATGAACAAATCTTCAATGTTTGTAGCATCACCCCAATGTATAATACCGTATTTTAACCACGAGTAGGCATATGCGTAATAAGCATTGAGGGCTGTTCTTAGGTCGGTGCATTTCTTTAGTTCTCTTAAGGCGTATATGAATGTTGACAGTTTGTTTTTAATTTTTATTACATGTGCCTTCCAATTCAGGTGCGAGTCGATGTCTAATCCGAGGAGCGTGAAAGTATCGACACACTCGATTTGGGTTCCCATAAATGAGAATGATATTTGCAAGGGATCTTTTTGTCTGGGTCTAAATTGCATCATCTTAGTTTTTGTGTAGTTTATTTCTAAATTGTGCTCTTTTATCCACTGTGTGAGTTTTGTGAGTATGTTATTTAGGTCAGCGCATAGGTTTTCATTGTCATTACAAGATGTTATAATAGAGATATCATCTGCAAACATTACACACGTTTCATTAAATATTTTAGGCAGGTCATTAATGTATATTAAGAATAATAGACACGAGAGGGCGCCACCTTGTGGTATTGAGCTTAACATTGGCAGTGTGTTGGATTTAATTTTATTAATATTTCCGGATCTTTTGTCAATATGTTGGATTTCGACGTATTGTACGCGGTTTTGCAGATATGATGAAAACCATTTGTGTGCCTCGCCTCTGACACCTATTCCATATAATTTGTCCAAGAGTATGTGATGTTGTACCCTATCGTAGGCTTTGGACATATCGAGAAGAATACCTATTGCGTATTTTTTATCGTTTAATATGTTTGATATTTCTTGCATGTATTTGTAGGTAGCTAAGATGGTGGATCTATTTTTCCTGAAACCATTTTGAGATTCGTGAAATATGTTGTATTTCTCGCAAAATGAGTATAATCGATCAGTACAATCGATCTTTAACACGTTTATGCAAATATCAATAAAGCGAGGTGGCGTACGTTTGAAGCCAAGGCCGAGTCGACCTGCCGTGGGTATATCGATTATTGACCATCAATAATATACCTACTGACCATATTTTAAAGTGTATCAATACTTTAAGTATAAATTCATTGCAATTGTCAATTATTTTGTTTAACCTTTTCGACGCCGTGTCAAATACAAAAGCTGTCACACAGACTTCACATCATTGAAATGTCAAAACTGAAATTGAACTTTAGGTATGCATATGCACGTAGGTCTATGTTACTCTGTGGTCTGTGACCGATTAATCGGTCTTTGGCGATGAACCTATGGTGCGGATATATCGGTCATTGGCGTCCAAAAGGTTAATATTGGAATGTCTATTAATCAGAATTCAATTTAATTACTCTTCATCAGACAAATTGAACGAGAGACGCATTATCGTAATTGAATGTCAAATTTTATCTGCCAAGTCACTGTTGTTGGAAGAGTGATAGAGAAACAAAGCGTTTCGTTGTCGTAGCGCATGCGATCACCTTGGCTAGGCACCCTGCACACAGTCATCATCTTCCTCGCGTTGTCCCGGCATTTTGCCACGGCTCATGGGAGCCTGGGGTCCGCTTGGCAACTAATCCCAGTAATTGGCGTGGGCACTAGTTTCTACGAAAGCGACTGCCATCTGACCTTCCAACCCAGAGGGTAAACTAGGCCCGTATTGGGATTAGTCCGGTTTCCTCACGATGTTTTCCTTCACCGAAAAGCGACTGGTAAATATCAAATTATATTTCGTACATAAGTTCCGAAAAATCATTGGTACGAGCCGGGGTTCGAACACTTCGAACCCGCGACCTGCGGATTGCAAGTCGCACGCTCTTGCCGCTAAGCCACCAGCGCACCCTGCACACAATACTTTAGCCATTGTACTATCGTCAACAGTTAACAAATAACAATTCTATGCTTAATATACTTCGACCTCTGACAAATGTCCACAGTAACTCGTAAACCTTATTGCGAAGACATAAGGTCTACTTTAAAGTATCACTATTGTAGATCTTGATTCCCAATCAACGTGAATCAATTTCTACGATCATTCTACCATCGCGTGCCTTCTATTAAGCATCGATAGTAACGCGGTTAGCACACTGGATCCGCACGTGCGAGCGGTATGTCGCTATAATACGCGCATAGCGTTGTCTCGCTCAAACATCGGATCCAGTGTGTAAATGCCACTCTCATAATAATGCGGTGTGACGCGCGATGACGTCACAGCTTGACATTAGGAACCGGTCTGCGATCATGTTTACGCGTAACAGAATTTGTGAAGGTTGTACGAAGGTTTCTTTTTAGGGTTCCGTACCCAAAGGGTAAAAACGGAACCCTATTACTAAGACTCCACTGTCTGTCTGTCTGTCACCAGGCTGTGTCTCATGAACTGTGATAGCTAGGCAGTTGAAATTTTCACAGATGATGTATTTCTGTTGCCGCTATACTATAACAACAAAAATACTAATAAAAATAATAAAATTGATATTTAAGTGGGGCTCCGATACAAGAAACGTTATTTATTTGCCGATTTTTGCGTAATGGTACGGAACCCTTCGTGCTCGAGTCCGACTTGGCCGGTTTTTTATTTTGCGTCACTTGAATTTGGCATAAGTCGTAATATGTACATATTAATGATCTTTCAAGCAACGGGTATTTAGGGTTCTGACTAAAGGGTCGGACACGGTTATGTAGCTCCTCCGATGTTCCTTATGTCCATGGGCGACGGTGACCGCTTCCCATCAGGCGGCTCGTCGGCTTGTTTGCTGACTATCACATAAAAAAACGCTTTTATAGCTTAATTAGTCAATAAGTAATAATTAGTAAGTAATTAGAATTAGTAAGAAGAGTGCACGCAACGTAGAATTAGACGTGCAACAGGTAATTATCGCCAGGTTTATTAACGTTGCCGCTCCCGCACCGCGTTGCTTTAGCCTCGCGACTGATTTTAATTCATATCATGTCGTCACAGTAACATTACAACTCGTTTTGAGCGTCTTGCTCAAGTAGGTATGCTATATTTTCCGAATCAAGCGTTCACTTATAATCATCAATATCTGGGAGACCGGACTTTGCTCGGAAAACATAAAAACTCAAGAATGCGCGTTTTTCCAGAAATAAGACCTAGCTAGGTCGATTTTTCGCCCCCGAAGACCCCTACATAGCAAATTTCATCCAAATCGTTAGAGCCGTTTCCGAGATCCCCGAAATAAATAAACAAGAATTGCTCGTGTAAAGGTATAAGACTAGCGACCCGACCCGGCTTCGCACGGGTTATCCTTTACAAATTATACACCCAAACCTTCCTCAGGAATCACTCTATTGATAGGTGATACCGGCATGAAAATCTGTTCAGTAGTTTTTGAGTTTATCGCGGACATACAGACGCGGCGGGGGACTTTGTTTCATAAGATGTATCTAAAATCAGGGTTCGAAAGGATAACTATCAATGATAGTTATCTTGATAATTATCGCGATAAGGATCGTGATTTTTATGCCTGATAATTATCGTTAGTATATTTATCGCGATAATTATCAAAAAGACTATAATTATCTGGATAATTTCGAACCTTTTCTACTACTCTCAATACATACACATAAACTGCCAAATTATAACCCTTTCCGTTGTCTGATAAGAATGGCGGATTAAATGTCAGTACCTCGTAAATAAGGTCCGCAACATACAGAGGCTCCTTGACTCTCACAGTGATCCTGACGCCTATCTTCTTGTTCGCTCTGCTGCATGCTGCCTCCTACTCGCTCACCATCCTTGACGTGAGTATACCTACATTTTGTTTTTATATCACCGATACTAAAATTACAGTTATTGCCCCAATTCGTCTGACCGGTAGTCAAAAAAGGTAAAATTTTCCTATTATTTATTTTTTTATTTTTAGGTTTTTATGAGCTATTTCTATTATGTTATTATGGTAAAGTTACTACAGAAAGTAAAGTTGCTATGTTTGACGGTACAGTGGAAATCTAAAACTTTGGATGTTTGTTAAGCTGGGCATTTTCACTTAACTGTGCACTTTAAAGCGCGACACCATAAGCGTTCTGGCTCATATATGAGCCGTGGGAGCGGACAGATTAAGTCGTGTTTCAGTAACGTCTAACCGTTGCACTCCTGACAAAATGAGTCAAAATGAGTAATGGGATTTCGCATTAATCGTCAGTTTTGTAACGATTGCTAACTGGCCGTTAAAGGTGCACAGTTAAGTGAAAATGCCCTACTTAATCACAAAAAAAATCGGATAAACAAGTTTCAATGCAGTTTAGCAAACAAATTTTTATTTTATTTCATTCTGCTACTTCGCAACGAGTCCGTAATACCGACTCTTAAAATTAATATTAAAACTTGTTGTGTTTCAGACATTGGGCCAGAACTCCCTATGGGTGGCGCGCCTCCTCATCTCGCTGGTGGAGTTCCAGTCGCGGAACATCCTGCGCGCCGCCGCGCTCGCCGAGATCGTGCTGTTCCCGCTCGTGGTGTTCATGGCGCTGTTGTGAGTAGTCACATATGGTACAGAACCCCCTGTGGGTGGCGCGCCTCCTCATCTCGCTGGTGGAGTTCCAGTCGCGGAACATCCATGGCGCTGTTGTGAGTAGACACTTATTTAGAATTCCAGTTGAAATCCTTGAAAAAAATCCTAATTATGATGCGTCCATATTAGAAAGCCGCTTGTGTTCTCGCAAATAGTACGACAGCGGCAATTCTGCTACGCATTTGATTTGTCAAATAATATATAAAGCTTTTTATTATATTTTTAGTAAGGGTTTTCCTCTTGTCTTAGACACAATCAGCAACAGAAGTTGCTAAGCGGGCGAGGTGTTCAAAATTACCTTGACACGCTCTTATTCTCCTAACAATAAAGTCGCGTCAAGATCGTTTTGAACACTTGGTCCGCTTAGCAACTTCAGCTGCTGACTGTACAACCTTTGTTCAACTTTCCTTGGGTCGCACTTATGATTTTTAATTTTTTACTAGTTGTAATATTCGTCTTAAAACTTAACTTGAAGTTATATAATATCTGAGTTTCCCGTTTCAGCGGCTACTGCGGCCTCATGACCCCCTTCGTGTACTACTACTTCGTGACCTGGCGCTACGCGTCCCGCCGGAACCCGTACACGCGCAACACGTTCCGGGAGCTGCGCGTGCTGCTGGAGCGCCAGGCCGCCCGGCCCGGCCTCCCGGCGCCGCTCAAGAGCGCCATCAACAGCGCCGTGCAGCTGGTGTGCCGCCTCGCGCCGCCCATGGAACAACAGGCGCAGTAAGCCACTCTCTTAGCGAGTTCTGGACTCCTGGTACCGACTAACTTAAGCGTGGCAGAAATTAGCGTTTTGAAAGGTAAAAAACTGGCCCTTATTATCAAATAGACACAATAACCTTTAGGATTCGTAAAATTGCGAGTCGTGTTCGAGCGCCAGGCCGCCAGGCCAGGCCTCCCGGCGCCGCTCAAGAGCGCCATCAACAGCGGCGTGCAGCTGGTGTGCCGCCTCGCGCCGCCCATGGAACAACAGGCGCAGTAAGTCACTCTCTTAGCGAGTTCTGGACTCCTGGTACCGACTAACTCGAAGCGTGGCAGAAATTAGCGTTTTGAAAGGTAAAAAACTGGCCCTTATTATCAAATAGACACCTTTAGGATATATTCGTAAAATTGCGAGTCGTGTCCGAGCGCCAGGCCAGGCCTGCTGGCGCCGCTGAAGAGCGCCATCAACAGCGGCGTGCAGCTGGTGTGCCGCCTCGCGCCGCCCATGGAACAACAGGCGCAGTAAGTTACTCTCTTAGCGAGCTCTGGGCTCCTGGTACCGACTAACTCGAAGCGTGGCAGAAATAAGCGTTTTGAAAGGTAAAAAACTGGCTCTTATTATCAAATAGACACAATAACCTTTAGGATATATTCGTAAAATTGCGAGTCGTGTTCGAGCGCCAGGCCGCCAGGCCAGGCCTCCCGGCGCCGCTCAAGAGCGCCATCAACAGCGGCGTGCAGCTGGTGTGCCGCCTGGCGCCGCCCATGGAACAACAGGCGCAGTAAGTCACTCTCTTAGCGAGTTCTGAGCTCCTGGTACCAACTAACTCAAAGAATGCCATCAACAGCGGCGTGCAGCTGGTGTGCCGCCTCGCGCCGCCCATGGAACAACAGGCGCAGTAAGTTACTCTCTTAGCGAGTTCTGAGCTCCTGGTACCAACTAACTCAAAGAATGCCATCAACAGCGGCGTGCAGCTGGTGTGCCGCCTCGCGCCACCCATGGAACAACAGGCGCAGTAAGTTACACTCTTAGCGAGTTCTGGGCTCCTGGTACCAACTAACTCGAAGCGTGGCAGAAATAAGCGTTTTGAAAGGTAAAAAACTGGCCCTTATTATCAAATAGACACAACCTTTAGAATATATTCGTAAAATTGCGAGTCGTGTTCGAGCGCCAGGCCGCCCGGCCCGGCCTCCCGGCGCCGCTCAAGAGCGCCATCAACAGCGGCGTGCAGCTGGTGTGCCGCCTCGCGCCGCCTATTGAACAACAGGCGCAGTAAGTTACACTCTCTTAGCGAGTTCTGGACTCCTGGTACCGACTAACTCGAAGCGTGGCAGAAATTAGCGTTTTGAAAGGTAAAAAACTGGCCCTTATTATCAAATAGACACAATAACCTTTAGGATATATTCGTAAAATTGCGAGTCGTGTTCGAGCGCCAGGCCGCCAGGCCAGGCCTGCCGGCGCCTCTGAAGAATGCCATCAACAGCGGCGTGCAGCTGGTGTGCCGTCTGGCGCCACCCATGGAACAACAGGCGCAGTAAGTTACTCTCTCTTTGCGAGTTATGGACTCCTGGTACCAACTAACTCCAAGCGTGGCAGAAATAAGCGTTTTGAAAGGTAAAAAACTGGCCCTTAGTATTAAATACACACAATAAGTGACTCTTTAGGACATATAGCTGGTCAAGTAAATCTTGTCAGTAAAAAAAGACGCGAAATTCAAATTTTCTATGGGTCGATATCGCTTCGCGCCTAAATTTTTCAAACTTGCCGCCTTTTTCTACTGACAAGATCTGCTTGACCAAGTATATTCGTGTAACTGCGAGTAGTGTTCGAGCGCCAGGCGGCCCGCAAGAATGCTATCATCAGCGGGGTGCAGTGAGTTACTCTCTTTGCACGTTATGAACGCCTGGTACCGACTAGCCCAAATTGTAGGTGGAAGTTAGTGTTTTTGAAGTTGAAAACATCAATATGGGAAGAAACGGGAGCCTCTTTTGTCCATTCACGGTAGAAATGTGACTTTAAGCATGAACTAGACACAGTAAAGGGCCCACTGATTAAGAGTCCGCCGGACGGTATCGGCCTGTCTTTTTGTTCTGACAGGTCGATACCGTCCGGCGGACTGTTAATCAGTGGACCCCTTAAGTGACCCTTTAGAATGTATACGTATAACTGCGAGAGCGTAGAACAGCCCTATAACACGGTAGCATTTTTATCGTTTATCACCATGCCTGTCACGTTCTAACAAGTATGTAAGTGCGAAAGTGACGGGCATAGTGATAGTCGATAAAAAAGGAACCGTGCTGAGCCCGCAGTAGTGAGTAGCCACAGTATCAGGGATGGGCTCTTGTACGGTGCAAGCTGAACATTTATAAGTATACAATTGACGAACTACTCTTGTACAATTCATAAATAAAATAGTGAAATGAGATATTTAGAAAAGGAGAGCCCATTAGTGATTTTGCCATTCTGCTAAAACTAAAGTGAATAAGTCCTTCGTAATATCCTCTACATACCCAAGTGTTCGTTTTTAGGGTTCCGTACCCAAAGGGTAAAAACGGGACCCTATTACTAAGACTCCGTTGTCCGTCCGTCCGTCTGTCACCAGGCTGTATCTCACGAACCGTGATAGCTAGACAGTTGAAATTTTCACAGATGATGTATTTCTGTTGCCGGTATAACAACAAATACTAAAAATAAAATAAAATAAAGATTTAAGTGGGGCTCCCATACAACAAACGTGATTTTTGACCGAAGTTAAGCAACGTCGGGCGGGGTCAGTACTTGGATGGGTGACCGTTTTTTTGCTTGTTTTGCTCTATTTTTTGTTGATGGTGCGGAACCCTCCGTGCGCGAGTCCGACTCGCATTTGGCCGGTTTTTTTGTTTTCACCTACGCGATGCGATAATCATCCATTAATTTCCTGTTTACAGATAACGTAGATGGCGCTAGTAGGCCATAAGGACATCTGCGACGCCGTCGCACGCTCACACATTACCTCCGTGTCCGGAACTCAACTAATACAATCTTACTGCAGACATAAACAACTGTCTCTTTCTACAAACCAGCTAGGATATACGCAAGACTGGGACGGCTCTATATGGGCGTATAATGACAGAATGTCACTAGAAAAATGCAGAGAAATTCTATATCTTATGTATTTTTCTAGTGATAGTTAAGGATTGCAAAATGTCGCAATATTGTTTTAAAATGACTGTCCTATCATGTTATATTATCTGTGTTGTCACGTGACATGTGTCAATATCAAATGACGTTTGTGTAAACTCGTATTGTCAGCTTCACTTTGACATATTTATTTAAAACTCTTGGTTTATATTGAATCAAACTGTTGTATTGATAGTATTTTAATGGGACAAACTAAGGTATTATTTTAAGTTTAATCTTACTTAAGTATGAGTCAACGATTTTGGTCACAGTTATTTTAAGCTATTATTTAGCACTTTGTTCTTGTTGTGTTGTTAATCTATTTAAATGGTAAACAAAAGCAGTACAATATCTGTCAAGTGAAATCAGACTGTAGGTTAGCTTTAGGTAGCCTAGAAAAATATCAGAACAGTTTAATAGTGCTCCTAAACTGGCAGTTATAGTGCTACATAAAATAGTAGAAATTAAATAAAAGGAACTAAAAAAAACCCATACAACATTTTTACCACGTTTACGCCAAAAATGTGACTGTTACGTAGGAAGTGGCGCCCTCAATAATTTTCTACTATTTCTTGAAGGACTATACGTAACGTTATATAATATGTAACATCGCGTGACAGGGACAGCATGATAGTGTTGTCCCTGTCACAATGTTATATAACTGCCCGTGTAGGAGCACTATAATTTTCAAATTAGGACCTCTTTTAGTCCCGTCATAGAGAAATATAGTAAGACAAGAGTGCTCACTCCATACATCACTTTTAGTACCAAATTGACTATTAATTTCAGTGTCTACATCTAGCATTGAGTAGCGGAACTATCAGTACTAGCTACTTGACAATAGATGTAGCACCGACCGGAAAGTCTAATGCTCAACAACATAAGACTTTCCGGTCGGTGCTACATCTATTGTCAAGTAGCAGTACTGATAGTTCCGCTACTCGATGCTAGATGTAGACACTGAAATTAATAGTCTTTTTGGTTCAAAACTGATGTATGGAGTGAGCAATCTATGTATTTTTTTCTCTATGGTCCCGTCAAAAATATGAACTTACTACTTTTTAAAAATTGGGTTATTTCCCATCTTTGTTGAACAAATTCCCTATGCATTTTCTTTTATAGTTCCCTTTTGAAACTGATCATTCCATTTGTATAAACATCGATGTTTTCTTTCGTAAAGGCCCCAGTACACAATGGGCCATCGCCGGCCACTCCAAGGGACGCATTTATGCGTTAGAGGGAGCAAGTGATATTGCTATCTCATTCTACCGCATGGCTCTTGGAGTGGCCGGCGATGGCCCATTGTGTACTGGGGCCTTTAGATAGTTGTTTTTTACTTTCAACTACATTTTACTATATGGTATGCACTTGGTTTGGGGTGAATGTAGTCAGGATTTTTAAATAAATGTTAATATAAGACTTGTGTATTTATTTTCCGTCTCGATCAATAGAAGAGGTCTCATTCGCACGAGCGAGCTTCAATCCGTCCGCACTCTAAATTAGAATTAAACGACCAGCGCTTAAAGTCGAAAATCCAACAACGCTTGAAATAGGCTGTAATGTAATGGGATAAGAAAAAGCTGCCTAGTTTAGTTCCTGGATGGCGCTGTACCGCGCAAGGTGCTGTATAGAACCCGGATAGCACTTTTTCTGCTTAAATAAATCTCAGGCTCAACTTGCATTAGCCAGACTCTACATACCTTGAAAAAAAAAAGGGTCTTACTCGTATTTATTCTAATTGGCACCTGAGCGCGGCCTAGTCCAACGCTCAAAAAACCAGTGTAGGTGCGCTCTCCGATAACGCGCCTTTGTTACGCATCTCGATTACACATTTTAGACTGAGGGGCTACCGCGAACCACGTGTTGCATCTCTGTCGCACTTGTAATTTCGTACGTAAGTGTGACAGGGCGGCAACACGTCGAACGTGGTCCGCGGTAGGCCTTCTGGTTCTGTAGCGTTCGACTCGCCGGCACTCATATTTTTCCATTAGTTCATTTTGAACTTTATTGCAATCTCCATAGAGTGGTAATTCAATAACCAGTGAAAACGTCCCAACCAGTTTTTTAGGCAGGTAGAAGCACGTGCGGTTTTACTTAACAATAGACAAAGGATAAGCCGTTCGGGCTCTGCTAGAAATCGACAAACTATACTAATGTGAAATGCGCTCGCACTCCGCCCGTTCTGTGGGAATCGTACTTATAGCGCTGAAAGAATCCCGAGCGTAGCAAGGGATACAAAGTATTTTCGCAAGCCGTTAGGCTGCTTACAGACGAGCGACAGTACGCGACACACTGTCGGCGACGGTCGCTGACGACCGCCTGCGACGGCTATCGGCGACGGTCGGTGACTGTCGGCGACGGTCGGCGACTGTCGGCGACGGTCGGTGATAGCTGTCGCGGCGTCGCTCTTGTGTCACAGCACGCAGTCTTCGATGTGTAGTTCAAGAAAGAGCACGTATTTTCTTTTTCAAAATGAGTAATGACGATTTTGATGCTGATGCATTATTGTTTAAAGAAAATACGTGCTATCTCTTGAACTACACATCGACAACTGCGTGCTGTGACACAAGAGCGACGCCGCGACAGCTATCACCGACCGTCGCCGATAGCCGTCGCAGGCGGTCGTCAGCGACCGTCGCCGACAGTGTGTCGCGTACTGTCGCTCGTCTGTAAGCAGCCTTAGGCAATGTGTGGTTTAAGAGTGAAAAGAGATCAGTTTTTAGTTTTTTTTATTGTATAGCTTAAAGCTAAGCCGTGGCGGGCACGGGGATGGGCAGCGGCGCAGGCGCGAGGCTCCTGACGTCACTGGACGGCTCGAGAGGCGCCGGCTCGTCCTTGGGCTCCGTGACCAGGATGTGGTCGGGCTGGGGTTTCTTCGGGCCGTTCTTGCCTTGTTGGTCCCAAGGCAACATGATTTTGACCTGTGGACGAGAGTTTACGTTAGGAATGTCTAAAATATTCATATTAGTTGAAGAATTTAAAGGCAAGCACAACTGGCGTGAAAAAAATTAACTATGATTTCACAGGTAGAGAGAATAAGTGTCTTGATTAAAGTGTCGTTCTATGGAACTTGCTAACTATGTAAACAAAAGCCACTAGTAAATTTGACATTCAGAGACAATTTTAATATGGCGGTTTGTTTACATAGTAAGTTCCATAGAATGACACTTTAGTTATATAACTTATCATCACCCTTTCGGCCTCCCATGCTATTCTGTATCACAGTCAGTTTTGTATTTAAAGCTCTATCCATCGCGCATAGTCCGAAAATTGCCAAGGCAAATGCAATTTTCGGCGATATTATGTTAATACAAAAAATATAAGGCCTTTTTACAGGATTCTGGGCAGCTAGACGCAATAGTAATCACATTTAGTTAGAGTATAAATGTTCAGCTTGCACCGTACAAGAGCCCATACAGATGAACCCTCCAATAAACAAGCTGGTTGCTCTGCCACAGTAAATTAGACCACCAGCCACAGGGCCGACCATCCCTGATACTGTGGCATCCCTGATACTATAACCAAGCCAAAATGTGACGTTTTCAACTAAAGATACCACATTCTCGGTTGTCAATAAGGTTCAAGTTGAAGCTTTATGGAAATAGCGCCTTATTGACAACCGACAATATGTACCCTGTAGGTTGAAAACGGCACAAATAACTGTACAATTTAACATTAAAATAAATCGCATGACGGGATAACCACGCGTGCGACCGAGAAATATGATGAAACTACCATTTCAATGGTACAACGATTATGGCACTGCATTCAAACTTTACAAGATGATGTGCATAACATGTCACTGCCTTTTTGTAGACATATCCCCAGCTTGACACTAATGGCGTTATTCATAAGCGGTTGCTAACTTAATCAGTTGATGATCGCCGTTTGTTCCTATCTGTCGTTATGCCATAGAGAGGGACAAACGATGATCATCAGCTGATTAACTTTTATAAATAAGGGGGTAGGAATGGCTGTACTATTTAGCACCAAGAAACAAGATCTCATTTCGCTCGCACACTTGACTTTCAGCCACTCAGCATTCAGGTTGTGCAGAGATTAGCAAGGAGATTGGAATAGCAACCCAACCTCCGCCTATTTTTGAACTCTGACAAATACGAACAAATTTTATTTTTTAACAAGCAGAAACGTCTGAACGATGCTATTAAGCTTAGAATAAATTTAAAAGTGGAAAAAATTACTGTCTCGGGTGAGACTTGAACTCACGGCCTCTGGATCGATACTCCAGCGCTCTGCCATCTGAGCCACCAAGACCTCATCCATAGCCAGCAAACGGTAGATGTCGCTACGGTCCCCTTGACCCATAATATGGTGGAAAGATTTGCTGGCTATGGATGAGGTCTTGGTGGCTCAGATGGCAGAGCGCTGGAGTATCGATCCAGAGGCTGTGAGTTCAAGTCTCACTCAAGTAATTTTTCCACTTTTAAATTTATTCTAAGCTAAATACGAACAAGCCCTCACCTTGATACCCAGCACACCCTGTCGCAGCAGCACGTGTCTGGTGGCGGTGTTGACGTAGTCGTTGCACGGGTCTCCGGAGTGGATCATGAGGCCGTCCACGAACTTCATGCTCTTGGCGCGCTGACCACGCAGCTTGCCCGACACCACGACCTCGCAGCCGCGCGCGCCGGACTCCATGATGAAGCGGAGCACACCGTAGCACGCGCGACGGACGGCGAGACCTGGAGGTAGATGTACGTTATTGCTAGCGTTTCTGTTTATCTTGCCAGAAGTGTGCTAGAATCTTGCCTAAGAATTCACATCAAAAACAATGTTTCCATATTTTGGCATGCCAAGAAAGAGCATAGATAAGAGTGTAAGATCACACTTTGTTTTATAGTTCGTTTTGTTTAGCATTGTATGGGAGCCCCACTTAAATCTTTATTTTATTCTATTTTTAGTATTTGTTGTTATAGCGGCAACAGAAATACATCATCTGTGAAAATTTCAACTGTCTAGCTATCATGGTTCGTGAGATACAGCCTGGTGACAGACGGACGGACGGACGGACGGACGGACAGCGAAGTCTTAGTAATAGGGTCCCGTTTTTTACCCTTTGGGTACGGAACCCTAAAAAATCAATAACTATTACTTATGAAAGCAGAAGACTATAGAAGATCGTATTAGATTCATAATTGTTACATATTTGCCGTAACTTATTTTTAAAATGTGTTTTTCAATTAAAAGACACATCAAGATTGTTTACCTTATTTCTAATGCTAAAAAAAACGAAGTATAGGGTGATGAAGGCTTTTTGATTTCAACTGATCTCAGCATTTTTATGGTGCTGAGTTAGGTTTCAGTCTCCAGGTCTATGAAAATGAAGACTAAGTAATAGCCTCACTGTTAAAATTTCTTTCTTGCTGTCATAATGTATGTAAAAATAGAGGTGAATTATTTAGTAGAGTCTGTGCTGAAAGAGACGAGTCATGGAATGTATGGAGCCCAATAGATTCTACGACTCTTCTCATTCCGAACAGACTCTAATTACAGTTACTAATAATAAAAACGTGAATTATTTAGTATTAAGTTAAACTGGCTTCATTGCCATAATATGCTTAGAATAAAACATGCATACACCATAATATTATTACTAGCTTGCAACTCTGTCAACAGCAGCTTTGTCTGCGTTGAATGATGTTGATCATTGATAAAAACTACACTACATCCTTTCCCAGACCTCAAACTATCTGCATACAGAGAGACGGAGTTTTAGGGATTATTTAGTAGGATTGTCATTTCCATTTCATTTCAATTCATATTAATCACTCTCAAAAAAGTAATTAAATTAACTGGGTTTAGGTATTCAATAAAATGTATTAGGTATTTGCATCTATCCAAAAATCTTTGTTTTGACAGATTTTTGTATAAATAGTTAAGTTTTGCAAAAATTACAATGACTATCAGGGTTTACTTGTAACCTTCGTACACTGTGCTTACTTTAATAAAAAGCAAACACAAATTCAAAGGTGTATCATATAACCCCAATGAAAAACAATACCACTATGTAGTAGCAGTGTCAGGTTAATCGGGGTGCAGAAAACGCAATGAAAACAGTTCACTAACACTCTCTACACTACTTTTGAGGCATATCCAATTTTATTAAAAGCCTGGACTTTCATAGGTACACTTATTTTTGTTTAGGTGCTAGTTTATCACCTGTTTTTGACATGTCAGTAAAGATAAAGATAAAGATAAGCAGCAGTTTTCACAAATGAACTAACCTCCGATAAGTTTATATCTGAGAGACTCGGCCTGAGCGATAGCGCAGAGACCGCGGGTGGCGACCTTCTCCGCGTACAGCTCCACCGATTGCTCGGGGATGTTGAAACGCTTCTGCACCACCGAGGTCAGCTCGCGGATGCGGCGCCCCTTCTCGCCCAGCACGCTCTGCGTGCGGGTGGCCATGATGATGATCTCCGACCGGGTCGGCGTGACGCGCACCTCCACGCCGGAGTAGCCATCTTCGGCCAGCTCACGGGTCAGGAACTCGTTCAGTTCAGCCTTGAACACACCATCTCCGACGAACTGAAAATTACCAAGAGGTTATGTTAGTGACACAAATATTGTGTAGCAAAGAAACACTTTTTACACTTATTTGCGGTTCAGACGCCATTAGCAGAAAAGAATCCATGCTTTAGGTTGGAAATTGTATGGAAATATATTGATATGAACACCGAATTTGGCTAAACAGATCCAAAAACATCACAACTTTCACTGAGTAAACTTTGTTTTTACTGCATAATACACGTATAGATGGAACTGCTAAACGTTTTGCTGGATTTATTTTAAAGATTAAGGCAGATTTTTCAACATACTTTTCGCTTTTTGGAAATATTGTTCACCGCCATGATTGCAACGGGGGCTGAGAAAACTTGAAAGGCCGGAAACAGACAAGACAAACGTCAATGTCAGTTTGAGAGTAACATTCTGAAATCATGTAATTGTTTTATTCTGAACATGTTAAATATAAATATATTTGAGTATATTTGTATGACTGTCATTATTAGGAGTAAAAAACACAACTTCTGAAGCTTAATTTAACAATATAAATATATTAAATTATTTATGTAACCCTTAATTTGTGTGTAAATATTTGATAATTCAGACGAAAATTAAAAGGCCTATGCTGCACTCCGAATGTATTCTTCGTGCTATTTGAGTACAGCATATAAACGTTGGACCATCTTAGTATGCATCGAAGATGTGAGAGATAAAACCGGTCAATCAAGTTTGTCAGTGGAAAAAGGCGCGGATTTCAAATTTTCTATAGGACGGTTACCCTTCGCGCTTACATTTTTTTTATTGCCGCTTTTTTCTACTGACGAAACGAAAATGGGTGGGAAATGGCTCAATGACAGACTACACCGTTCACTACTACGTTTTTATTTTTTAATTCTGGAATAGTGGAAATTAGAAATTGTTTCATGTTTAGTTCATCAGTATTTTAAATTTTAAAACTTTGGATTGTGCGCTTCAATCAATCAGAAGAAGATAAAAATAATAATACCACAGAACTACCTACACTTGTACAATGTACATACTGTA
Organism: Cydia amplana; assembly: GCF_948474715.1. Taxonomy (NCBI): domain Eukaryota; kingdom Metazoa; phylum Arthropoda; class Insecta; order Lepidoptera; family Tortricidae; genus Cydia; species Cydia amplana. The sequence continues at coordinate 1,309,665 of NC_086083.1, read as the reverse complement.
GATTGTAGAAATTGTAGAATATTTGGTGCTACGAAGAAACGCTCCGTTGCCATCAGTGCCTTCGCAGTCTAACGCAAGAAGTGGTTATAAAATAAAAACAGGTATATTTAATGCAATTTATTTATTACTCAAGATCCTCTCATTGCATACAAACGCACCATATACTTAGCATAATAATAATAATAATTTCCTAAGAACAATGTGGTAATCGAAATCGAAAATTGAGAAGATCGCTGGTTCGATCGCTACTTTGCATCATTTTGTCCGTCGCGTATAGCACCGATGCGTATTAAAATTATCGTTTGTGTGGACGCAAAAAGTTCGCGATCATGCTTCGCGCCGTATGCGATCGTTCGCGTCCACAGTAACGATTATGAATATTATGATAAGCGTCGGTGCTATATAAAATGCAAAATGATACAAGTGTGGGAAGCGTGGACCAGAGGGCCTACCGCGAACCACGTTCGACGTGTTGCCTCCCTGTCACACTTACGTACGAATTTACAAGTGCGACAGAGAGGCAGCACGTCAAACGTGGTTCGCGGTAGGCCTACTGAACGGTAAGCGGCAACTACCCGCAGTTAGTGAACATTTAGAAATGGTACTACTAGAAGCCAGTGAGTAGTATCGTTAAGCTGGAGCCACACTTCTATCATTTTGCCACTATATGTAGTACGTGCGGAAAGAGAAGAGTCGTTGAATGTATGGGTTCCCTTATATTCCACGACTCTTCTCTTTCCGCACAGACTATAAAGATTAAGATACGCGTCGGTGCGACAGCGACGTAGATACGATACGGCATAATGATACAAGTGTGGACCCTGCATTACATTCAGTGTTGGCCGAAAGTTAATGCAAATTGAAAATGCTGGCCATTAACCATTATAAATTGAATCGTAAACTATAATCGTCCGATACGGTTTAAGGTTCAATTTATAATGGTTAATGGCCAACATTTTCAATTCGCATTAACTTTCGGCCAACACTGATTACATTCGTCAGAATAATATGCACATTAGCGCGTGCCTTCTTGAGATTTCTGATTGCCTACCGCGAACCACGTTCGACGTGTTGCCTCCTGAATTAAAGGAATTAATTGAATTGAATTGAATTTACAAGTGCGACAGAGAGGCAAGACGTCGAACGTGGTTCGCGGTAGGCTCTCTGAAGCTATTTTTAAAATTTCTGTTAAAAATTCTCAAGTTGATATTGACATGCGCCATTTTGACCGATGACAGGTCTTTGCTCTATACTCTATGCTCGACCCACAACTGTGAAAACATTTAAAATCTACTTTAATACACATAAATCATTTAAAAAATATATAACAACGTGTATAACTAACAATGAAATACCTACACAGAAATTAATGACGTTACCTAAACATTGCGTTAACTATTTCTAAAAGGTATTGTGCTAAAACAATTTAGAAATTGGGAACATGAAAAAAATTGTTATAGCAAAAACATGTCACGGGAACTAGACGTTTTGCCTATGAGCCGCCAGCCTCGTTCTATGTCTATAGCGAGTCTACAACCTACTAATTATATGTATTATAACTATAAATAGTAGTACGGTCAACAACAATTGAATGTAATAAAGCCAATAAACTTTTCGAACATCTTAAATGTGTATATATACTAGGGGTCGGTGCGAAAGGCGGAGGCAGTAGCTGTACTAAGGAGACATGGGGGCTTGTTTCGCTATGTTTCTATTATTTATTACTTGTGTTGCTCTACTGCCCGTGGCTACATGCGTGTTCGAGGCATTAAAAAAACATCCAATCGTAACCGTAGATACCTACATTAAATATATTTAGCTTAATATAAAATGGACAGTGATTATTATGTACAAAGTGTACCTTACGACTATTGAAATAAAAACGTTATTCTAATCAACATTCACGAACTATGCTAGGTATCTTATTATAATGGACAGAATTGCGTGTAGCGTCTGGTTAGTGAGGTGCGTGCAGAAGTTTATATCAAGTTTTAATTTGATTCTCCTTTTATGTATTTTGAATTACGAACTTAAACGTGGAAGAATTTGCTTCTCATTTCCACGGAACGTTTTCGCGCGCTTTATGTGTCCATATTGATCTTGATCTAACCAATAGAATGTTGTTTTGTCTATGGTATGGTATGGAAAATGGTGTCCTACCTTGACCAAAACGCGCGAAATATAGCTGGTCAAGCAGATCTTGACAGTAGAAAAAGGCGGCAAATTTGAAAAATGTAGGCGCGAAGGGATATCGTCCCATAGAAAATATGAATTTCGCGCCTTTTTCTACTGTCAAGATCTGGTTGACCAAGTATAGTTCGTTATGTGGTAGGTATAGCTGGTCAACCAAAGATCTGGTTGACCAAGTATAATAATAATAACTGTAACAAGGAAAAGAAAATGCTCTGTCGTATTACTTAAGTGAAGTTATGGGAAAGTTAGAGCTAAGAAGATAATTATGATAGCAAACTAGTGGGAGTAGGGTTGCCAGATCGAAAGGCGCTATTATCGGGAAAAAATATCAATTTTGGGCCTCAAGTCGGGAAAAAAACTATTCAAATTAAATTGATTGTATTAAAAACAACTATATTTTACATTATTGGCACTACGTCAGCTGCTCTGCCCAATCTCGCCACGCGCGTCAGGGCGCGCGCGCTGACGGGCTCGAAGCGGGTCGCCTGGCTCGCTCGACGACAGTTCGTAACTTGAAATTATTGTTTCACGTTATAGTGAAGCTGTTTTTCGGGACAATTTTCACTTAGTCGGGAATCGGGAACACATGCTTAAAATCGGGAGAATCCCGCCGAATCCCGACCATCTGGCAACCCTAAGTGGGAGGGCTCGGAACCGGTTTTTTTGTAAAACCCAAAATAGCCCAATATTTTTAATTATTTTATGCTCTTTACGTAGGACTAAATCATGTATTTAGGTAATAACTTCGTATTATTAGATTGTCCCATTAAAAATGAAATAATAAGCAAAAGAACGAAAAATAACGTAATAATACCGGTATTTTTTGTATGAAGAAAAAACCGGTTCCGAGCCTCACTGGGGCATTACAGAAATGACAGCATTGAATAGCTTTGTTTTTCTACAAGATAACTATTCGTGATAACTAATCGTTCAACAAGAAAAGTCGACTTTCCGACTTTAGTTGCTCAACTGTCTACAGTATAAGTAGCGATTAGCTTAGCTATAGTCTAGGGAGCGAGGAGCTACAGGGGGCCTAGTCAAGATGACAATCGTTTGTAGAAAACGAAAACGAAACCCTATTAATGTCTCTCTATCTTCGATATATTTAGTGCGATAGAGACAGTGTTTCGTTTCATTTCTCTGCGAACGATTATCATCTTTGGCTAAGCCCCCAGCTAGGACAGCTGCTCATACACTACAGTGGGACGTGAGAATAAGGGTTTCAAGTTATTTGTACAATTCTCTAGAAGACCTCTACGTGAAATTAGATTTTAATATAGAATTCTCTAGAACACAATGTAATTTTAGATTTAATATAAGGGCGGTATACGACAGTTTCGAGTCCTATTTCTACTAATTAATTATGTAAATTTGAATAGGTATAGTTATGGACTATAGATAGACGGAGCTTTCTCGTAAGAGTAGGCTCAAAATGGTCGCTGTAAGATTATTTCTATGATAGTCTGAATTAGTTTGCCCGATATTATATTACAGTTAGTTTTGGCACGAGATAGGAAAGTCAGAAGGTAAGTCTACGTGCACGTTTAAGCCTAAATCACAGAACGGAAGGAGCGGTGCGGGTGTTGTGATGCAAAAATATAGTTTTTAAAACTCGATTGTACAATAAATACAACGTCACAAGACGAGTGTTGCGTACAAAACTATTATTTCATACTCAGCCGTAACACAAGTTATACTTAGCCTTAGTTTTCTATCCACTACATGCTTATTGACATAGTATAATTAGCGAAAATGTCTACATGTTGGCACTTTCGCGTCCCTCGTACACTTTATTTGCCGCGCATTTTTCATAATTCTTTATCTGTGGTTTGATGCCACAGATTTGATGAAGATGCCTTTGCATTCATAAAATCCTGGTTCTCAACTTAAAAATAAACCACAAAAAGTACGAGAAAAGGAAAATTGAAATGAAAACGGAAATATTTGTATAACCATTTAATAAAAACCAAAAATCTTAAACAAACAAAATCAATAATTTCCTAAAATAATTAAGTACAAGAAGCCCACCACCAATAAGTATAACAAGAATAGAGAATAAGTAATAATTTAAATAAAAGGAGCTGCAAAAATGATTCTTAAAGACAAGTTAAGTACACTTAGGACAGATTGAATTCTTATTAAAACATAAATTGAAATTGATTCGAAAATCCCCAAGCTAAGTTTATAATAAATACTGCAATAAAATTCAATGAAATAATTTATGTCGATCAATACTGAAATAATACCATACAGTTTATAAATAATTAATACATACAATTAAATAATAATCTAAAAAAAAATTAAAAAAAAATCATAAATATTGCACCAAAATGTATAAATTAAGTACATTATATTTATATTAACTATTATGTCAACCAATTAAATGGACGCCAATCGTTGGAGATCGTACGTTTATAATATTAATAAGTACATATAATACTTTAAGTCAATTATTAAAACATTATCCTATGGCACTACTAAATAATCTTCAATAAATGTTCTGTATGTCAATAAAATCTACTCACAAAAGTAAAAGTACAAATTAAAATAATACATTGAAAATGGAATGTAAATGTTAAAGCAGGTTTTTGCTACGGCTCACGCGAAATATCAAACAGTTTACAACCAGTGACGTCAACGTTACCTTATATTAATTCTATAACACTACACTATTTACACGAAAGCCCTTTAACATTACCTAAATCATTTCAAGCCATTTTAATTCCAGGGCGATTATATCGTTGCGAATAAAATACACCGCTTTGTGTAAATAGTGTTACTTTAAATACCTCGCTTTAGTACCACACATGTATCATAAACGCCGGTACAAACGGACTGCAAGTACCGCAACCCGACTGCAATTTATATAGGAACTGCACACTGACTGCACGCCGACTGCATATACGAATTGCAGTGCGGTTGGAGAACCGGCCGTAAGATGCATCCAAATCTAGCGAATACTCTGCGAATGCGTACCTACGCATTTTGCTTCAGATTGCGCGTCTAATTGCGATAATGCGCAACTCATGCAAGGCTCGCATAAAGTGCGCAATCGCAACAAACTAGACTAGATCGGGACGCACTTTTACATTTGAAATCCCTTTGAGAATTGATGGAGATAATCATCAAATTAGTCAACCAGCTAGTTTTCAAAGTCACATGAGAGGTACTATCGAGGTAAACCTGCCTTAATCGCGTTTGTAATCGCCGCAAGCGACAAACAAAACAACTAACGCGAGTACTAAATTCATTCGTAATATTTAACTAGAGATTTAATTGAATTAATTACACGCACTGCAGTCGGTGACTACTGCAGCCGCAGTTACTGCAGTTTTACTGTAGTTGGTTACTGCAGTTTTACTGTAGTTGGTTACTACAGTTTTACTGTAGTTGGTTACTGCAGTTTTACTGTAGTTGGTTACTACAGTTTTACTGTAGTTGGTTACTGCAGTTTTACTGTAGTTGGTTACTGCAGTTTTACTGTAGTTGGTTACTGCAGTTTTACTGTAGTTGGTTACTGCAGTTTTACTGTAGTTGGTTACTGCAGTTTTACTGTAGTTGGTTACTGCAGTTTTACTGTAGTTGGTTACTGCAGTTTTACTGTAGTTGGTTACTGCAGTTTTACTGTAGTTGGTTACTGCAGTTTTACTGTAGTTGGTTACTGCAGTCAGTAGCGTTGCTGGTATTCGTGGTGCCAGCGGTTGAAGTCGATGTGGAACACCACGAGGGAACCGTTCTCTAGACCCGCGAGCAGGAATCTGCAAATTAAAATTGATTGCATTCAAAAAATATAATTGAAGTAGTATAAAAATGGTCCAATTTACCCACAATGTTTAAAGTTCATCAAACTAAGAAAAGGGGTACTTTTAAGATTTCTTTTATTTTCTAACTCGTCAATTTTCAGAATTAGATTATACATATTTTGTATGAAATCGCAACGGTGGAAGGCACAGGTAGGGATCTCGCCGTTGACCACGCGGAATTGAGGCTTTAAAGAATTTCATTTTATCGATTTGATCCATTTCTCTTTTATTACTATGCCATATTACAGCGGTCGGCAACCTTTTAGCAGCCAAGGGCCACATAGTAGTTAACGAAGTTGACGCGGGCCGCACTTTGTTAATATTTATGACTAGACTAGACATTGTCGTTTGTCAATATTACATACAAAATAGCCAGGGAGCCTCGCGGGCCGCAAGTGACAGGTTCACGGGCCGCATGCGGCCCGCGGGCCGCGGGTTGTCGACCGCTGCCATATTATATAGAGGTATTCAGAGCACACATAGCACAGCAGCAGGGATCGGATACCGGTATATTTTGTATGGGAACGGAAACGGTATTTTTTCGTTCTTTGCTAATTACTTCATTTCTAATTGGGCAATCTAATAATACGAAGTCGGAACCTAAAAACACAACTGAGTCCTACATTTCGAGTATAAAATAATTCGAAAAATATGGTTATTTCTAAGTTTTTGCAAAAAACCGGTTCCGATCCCTGCACAGCAGAGCTGGTGGCTCACTTCTGGTCGTGCGACAGCGCGAGCGAGCAGACGGGCGCGCCGGCGGGCGGGAAGGCGTACAGCGGCGCCAGCGTGGACGCGCGCCACACCTCCACCACGCCCGCGTCGCCGCCGCACACCAGGTATTCGCCGCACCGGGACAGGAGCAGGCACTGAAAAGAGACAGTAATAGTATTTAACAAACTATACATCACCTTAACTACTTTCGTTCTCCATACAAAAAATATGACAGCGTATCCATCCAGTTTGAAAAATACTACAAAAGCTCGCCGAACGTTGTTTGAATCAGGATCGAATAATCTGGGGGTGAGTTTGTGTCTATACAGGGTGGAAAGATAAGTCGGACCCTGGAGGGAAACTACCTTAAATCCTTAAGCTGGCTCATTTTACTTAAAGGAGACATTCCTTTATTTTTAAAAAGAAACAAAACTGCATTCAAAGTATTTTTCTTTTTTTCTTCAATTTGGCTTGTCTAAAAAAATCTTGAGTACTAAATATTAGATTTTATGGATATTTTGTACGACAGACGAGTGTAAGACCTAACGTTTCTTGGAGAAATGTTATCATTAACATTAACTGTATCGACTAGTAGAATAAAATTGCGAGTTTTTATTTTTTGCAATTTTTAGTCGGCTCGAGTCCCGGGCGAGGCAAGCGAGTTTTAGAAAATCTTTGAATGCAGTTTTGTTTCTTTTTGAAAATAAAGGAATGTCTCCTTTAAGTAAAATGAGCCAGCTTAAGGATTTAAGGTAGTTTCCCTCCAGGGCCCGACTTATCTTTCCACCCTGTGTAATGTACCTGGAAGTTGTCGTTGTGCGTCTCGTGCCGGTGGCGGCGGCCGTTGAGCGTGTAGGCGGCGAGGTGGCCTCGCGCGTAGGCCACCACCACCACGCCCTCGCGCGACAGCGCGAGCTGCGCCGGCGCCGACACGCCCTCCGCCGCCGGCAGCGCGCGCAGCAGCTCGCCGAACGTCGTGTGGATCAGGACGGGGCCGTCTACAAATGAAAACAAATGTATATTTAGAGACAAGCTTAAACAAATCGATCTAGCGCACAGATGCTCCACAAGGCGCTCGGGAAACGGCTGAGGGAGGCAACGGGCGACCCCCGCGCGGGCAGCTTTCTCGCGCAGAGAATTGCAATCGCAATCCAGCGCGGGAACGCTGCCTGCCTATTGGGCACCCTCCCGAGGGCACCAAATTTTGATAGGTATTTTTAATTTTTAGTTATTTTAATTGTAGTTAGTTTTAGTTTTATATTCTATGTCTTTTAGTAATTTATATTAATAAAATTTCTAAATTTTGGAGTCATGTCCACATTAATCACATTATTGCGAGCAATGTCGCAAATTTGTCCGATCTCTAGCGTATTGTAGATCTACAAATAATATTCTGACCCACTCTAAACATTTCATTTAACTTAGAAAAGAGGAGAATATGAATATGAAACCACTATTATTTTTAAAAAGCACTCGTAGCGTTCGATTTAGAGTTAGTATTTATATTTACGGAGAGTGTTACAATTTGGTGCCGTGACCAGGATTAAGATTACCATATTAACATATATTAGAATATACACGCAAAGCTTGAGGCAGACGGCGCTTCCACCGTTTAACAAGAACATATCTTTATATATGCTAAATCCAAAGAAAAAACTTCATAACATAAACAACAGACTACAGACTTTTAGTTGATTCAAACATTTCCAACAGTTGCAACTCTGGTTGCAACTAGTATATGTGTACAGGCGTACTATATATGGCTTCATTCACGTGATAAAAAAATATTGTCACTGTCATTGTTATGTGGTGACTGTGTAGAAAACGTTACGCAACGAAAACAATCAAATAAAAATAAAAATCAGCACGTTCGCTAATACTCACTGACAGATGAAGATATAACCAATCCTAGCTCAGCAGACACCAGAACTCCGTTAATGGCAGCGTCGTGGCCCGTCAGCGTTACGCGCGGCGCCGGGGTCTCGCCTTCGCCAACGATGCCGCCGTGGCGTGCGGACCTGGAAGATGATTTATGGTTATGCGCTCCTGGTACTTGTGAGAAGATTTAGAATTATTGTAGCTGCCTTTTAGCTCCAACAAAAACATAAGTGTAAGGCCTGAGTGGACGCTCATGTTGGGCGTGCAGCGGGGCGGGGCGTGCGGCGTGCATATCAAACAAATGCAAACGTATAGGAGCGGCCTTAGTGCACGCTGCTCCAATCCCTTGGGAGCTCGACGCCACGCTGCACGCCCCGCCGAACGCTCCGCTTCGAGCGTCCACTCAGGCCTTACACTAACAGGTAAGGTTAACGCAATATAAAGTGAGCCGATCTCTCGAACAAGTTTAAACAAGATCGGTTCACTTTATATTTCGTCAACTTTACTTAAAACTTAAAAAAATGTTGGATTTACGGATTTTAACCACTGCTGTGGTTCGTGTTTAAACCTCAGAAAGGCAACTAAATCAGCTAAACACAATGGGGCTTCTAATTCTACTGAACAAAACTACAAACAGGTAAATCAGTTAAAACACGACAGGTGAAATAGAGTCAGTTATCAAACGTACCAATGCCAGAGCAGCACGGTGCAGTCCTCCGATCCGGACGCGATGTAGCAGTCGGACGTGATGTTGCACTCCGACCGGCATACGCACGTGACGACGCCGTAGTGGCCGAAGATTATTTGGACGATCTTGGCTGCAAACAGAAGTAATAGTTTTTATAGAACATTGCATAACAGCGCTCCATTTTTTGATTCTTGATGTTCAAATTCAGTTCTACGGAGGGAAAAAACTGGTCTTCTTGTGAACTGGTGATCGACCGCCTGAATCGGCTTTATTTTTCACGCAAATGAAATGCCAAACGAAATTAAATTACAAATACAATCCATCAGGCGATTCGTCTGCTCGTTTGCTTCCTATATCATAAAATAAATAATTAAACAACTGTACCGATATTCGGAACCTAAAGTAATATATTGAGAGTGGCAACACTGTAGTAAGTCGTATTGTCCTTTTCTAGCATATACGTCCATCTCTCTCCCACACCCCCACCACTTCAGGCAGTTGCTTTTGACACTTTTGACAGTTATAAACAAAAGCAAAATTCTAACTCATTAGCTTGCTGTTTTTCCATCTGGAAGGTCGTGAAGCTAAACTGCTGGTGAGTTTTTGAATTTGTACCCCAGTTTAGCTGACTATATTGAAAAACAGTTTCTAACGGCTTTTGCCGTTCGAAATATGTAAATATTTAAATTTAGTTGTCCGTTAAACTATCTAGCAAATAAAAATGATCCGGAATAGTGATGTGCAAGTGTTTTCAAAGGCTGCCTGCGCGCACCGTGGCTATGCCAATGAAAATACTAAAACACATGGTAGAAAACACATCGAGCTGGTAAAGCGTGCACGTGTCACCATTATAATTTAATTTTATTAAGTCTCTTCCGAGTCTTGTTAGTTTAAATCTTTGTGTGTGTATAATAACGGTTGAAATTATATAATACTTAAATGGTGATGTGTGGAGGTATACCCTTCAAGTGATTTGTGTTTTCGAATACGAAAGGATCGGATAGTTAATACGTGTTACGTAGAACCTACGTATTATTAAGGTAGAAGCTTATAGACGTGTAGGTTTTTTTATCTGTCCAAGTATCTATCAGCAATTTATCTTTTTATCCCGTTCCGGGTTAATATCATATTGCAAAATTAAATTTTTGGTAATAAACTTGCTGATAAATAACGTGTACCCAATTAGGAGTCGACGAAGTCCCGCTTCGCGGGGCTTTTATTTCCGCTCTAAGGGACACAAGGTAACGAACAAACCTACATCGCAAACATTGCATTTATTTTTGTGGAAAGTGAGTACTTCGAAAGTTTATTTTTGTGGAAAGTGAGTAATATATTACTTTAGGTTCCGAATATCGGTATAGTTGTTTAATGACAGCGTTTTACACAAAAATAAAACGCTAATTAAATAACTTACCATATTCGGAACCTAAAGTTTTAATCCTGCCTGGTGTAAATATGTATAATTTTGAGACAATGAGTTAGAATTTTGCTTTTGTTTATAACTGTCAAAAGTGTCAAAAGCAACTGCCTGAAGTGGTGGGGGTGTGGGAGAGAGATGGACGTATATGCTAGAAAAGGACAATACGACTTACTACAGTGTTGCCACTCTCAATATATTACTTTAGGTTCCGAATATGGTAAGTTATTTAATTAGCGTTTTATTTTTGTGTAAAACGCTGTCAATAAACACAAAATTGCTGGTAGAAGTTGGTTAGATGAGAAACGTGTAATTGGTGCGCGATGTTAAGAGGTTTATTCAGGTACCTAGCAGTGACCCCTATAGGTAGATGGGATGACTATGAAGGTCGCTACCTGTCTCTGTAGAGAAGACACGGAAAGAATTGTCCCAGAAACCAGCCGCGATGAGGAACCGCGAGTCCACCGTGGTGACGAAACAGTTGGTCCTCGCGCGGACCCGCTGCGAGAAGTTGTCGCCGAGCTGTCGTCGCGCTAACGCAGCCGCGCCGCCGTTTGCTGTGGAGAGTACAGAATATTGTTAAAATATAACAAGCAAAAAGGGGCTAATCCCCTCATTCCAAACGGCTTATTTATAATCGGGAAGAGATATGCCAGTATTCCCTAGACAGGTTCGATCATTAGAGGCGCAGTGCACCACGAAAACACTTAGCTTTAGGTAAGTTTACTCACACTCAGTAACCGTCGAGATATCGCAGATTCCGTCTTACTCTATAAAATTATGCGCAATATGTTAGATGTCCCCTCACTACTACACCAAATACAGCTCAGGGTTCCTCGTAGACGTCAGCGCCACTGTCAGAAGAAAAGGTTATTCTCGATTCCCAACAGTAGAACGTGTTATGCACAAAATATATTCATAAGACGTGCCTGCAAACTATTTAACGAAAATGACAAGCTCTCTAACATAGATATATTTACTTGTTCCACTAATACTTTAAAACGTGCTTTTCTTTAGGTAATAATGCATCTTTTCCTTTCTTTACGCTCTCAAATGTTTAGTTTTGGGTAACATTTAAAATTGTAATCTTAAAAAAAAAAAACAGACTGTTGATTTTATGTAACAAATGAAACTCTAGGTCTAAACTTAAGCAATATTGTATATATAAGTACTGTTTGTAAACGACTGTATGTTTCTAAAATACAATAAATAAATAAATACAGATTAGTTAATAAAGTATCCCTGGCCGGGACGGTTCCACTGGGCCCATCTTCATCCAAGATCGGGAACAGACATATCCGGGGCTACTGGCGAGCCTGACTGTGCAAGCTAAGGGTACCAGGATCACAGAAGGCAGGGGAGCTTACCCCAGACGGGGTCCATGAGGAGAGGCGCGGCGGGCGGCGCGGCGTGGTCGGCGGCGTGGCGCGCGCCCGAGTGCGCGCAGCCCCCGCCCACCCAGCGGTGCGCCGCGAACGCGCGCGCCGCGCTCACCTGCAACCAACACGGTTCAGTTAACCCCTCATTTCCCAGGACCTCTCAAATCCATACAATTCCGACTCATATTGGAGCCACTGGGAACTGAGAGGTTAACACGAGAACTATAAACAAGAAAACTATGATAAATTTTGAACTTAGAGCATAATCTCGTGTCAAGAAGGCTGGCTGTGGCCGCACTCGGTTTGCACGGCACTTTGTTACAATTTATTGAATGCGAGAGAGATAGTCGCGGATACTGGTATCCTAACGAGCCATCCTTCATGCAACCAGATCCAGATCCATGACCGATGCTCGTGGTTCTTTAGGTTCCCTGATAAGTATTGTCATCCTGAAACACAGACAATCCAACCTCTAGACATAGCAGTCGCGCTACTCCCTCTGTCACACATACGGTAGCGTTACTCCATCTTCGAGTCAATCCCGTGCCGTGATTGGTCCGTGTCTTTGAACGGACCAATCACCGCACGGGATTCGCTCACCTCGTCCCCCCGCACCCCCGTAATTTTGGCAGCATCGGTTTCATGAAATAATTGGCCTAAGCTCAGTCTAGAGGTTGGTTTGTCAGTGTCCTGAAACGACATTGATAATATTTTTACAGTACATATGGGGCTACTTTTCCGCACTAGTGCGTAAAATAGCACTTTTCGTGCGTATGTCTAAACTTTAAAGTGCCATATATACTGTAAAACGTTGTTCGATACACGTGCGAATAGGTAATTCGCAACTCGTGTCGATTTAAAACACTCCCTTCGGTCGTGTTTTAATTTATCGTCACTCGTTTCGAATTTTCTCTTTTTCGCACTTGTATCGAAAATAACTATATCTGCATCGGTAATTTTGATACATTCTGTGTCTGTAAGGAGTTGGATCACCTAGATGCTCATGACCGCAGCGGTAGAAAGACAAGGAAAAGGAGAAGGCGAGCAATTTCTCTTCGATATTAAAATTTGGTATATCTAATTACCGTAACAGCAGCAGGCATCGCAAGCTGCGGATACGTGTTCGCGGACACGTGAACAACAGCGGCATTCGACGGCAACTTCAGTCTGAGGCACACGTCATCAGGCGCCGCGGCGAACATCAACGGGGCTAGATGCATAGTAGACGCCCGCGGTGGGTGCGGTTCGCTGAGTAGTTGTGCCGGGGTTTGACCGAAGCTTCGGATCTGGTCTTCGACGGCGGCGCGGGTGACGGGCTCGGTGATCTGGTCGAGACGGACGCCTCCCTCGTACGTTAGGTAGTAGAAAACGTTGGTGGCGCGGACGGCTTCGGGTCCTGAGAAAAGAAAAAAAAAAATTGATACCTAGTAGTGTCAAAAACTATACTACTAAAGACTAAAGACATTATCCTGTGTATAATTTTACGATTATGAAGTCCACATACCTACCTACCTAGACACACCACACCACTTAGAACTAGCATTTGTGGGCTCGGCATATCTTAAAGGATCGAATCGTCAAGGGTATTTTACGCTGACATTGATTTTTGTCCGATATTTCATCTGCCAAAATTTCATTTGCATGCGCGCGTTTTTTCAAAAACTCCGATTTTCGGTGGATTTTCGGGAGGGTCACAAAAAAGCCTGACCTAACTTAATGGCTTCTACACCAGGTATTTTACAAAGTTTAGACAACATAATGGTTAAAAAAACACTTTCGGCTATATGAAAATTTGTCTAATGAAACATCGGAGTTGCGAAATCATTTATCGAAGTTGCGAAAAGTATAGATACCGTAATAGATCGGTCGCGACCGGAACTAGGTAGATACTTTTTATTCTATTCGTAAGGAGTTTCATGGTGAATGAACTCGTTCGTACTTCGTCCTAAGTATTAGTCACATTTATGACTAGTGCTTCCGCTCTACCGACTAGAATTTCCGTAAAAAGACAGTAAGTTGTTTTGTTCCGGTACCTAATTACTGTTTTTGTCTGATTGACTGTTTAGTGTTTAATTACTATTTAGTTCCACGTAAATCGGATCCCATCTTATTTGTGTGTCCTCTTGTAGCTATGACTAACCCAATTTGTCGATAAAACATCATAAAACAGTCGATATGGTTCAATGGCTTGAACTATCTTACTAATTACTAAGCAAAAAGTGTAAACAATAATGTTGCGTAATTTCAGAGGTAAAAAAATGTATTCTATTTTAAGTGTGGATCAAATTGTGCAGCGTTTATACGTTGCATAACTTTAGTCATACTTATCTGATCTAAACAAAAAAGTGTAAGCAACAGAGCGGCATATAATTTTTTGCTTGCATCCAAAGAGTAGGTCAGATTAATTCACTGCTGTAACACGTACGAAATACTGATTGTAATCCTATGCCGTTAATCTACACGAATTTCAGTAGAAGCTCTAAGCAGTTTCCAGATTTACCAAGGTACCATACCTCTCTGCTTGTATCCGAAGATGAGGTCAATCCACTGATGCAGCTGGCAGGACACAAACTCGGACTCAAGAGCCATTCGGTTGATCCGCACAAACTCCTCGGCTGACGACGCCCAGGGTGGCAGGATGACGTCTCCTGACGGTGAGTCGGGCAGGCCGAGCCGGTAGCCTGCGCTGTTTACGAGCATCTCGGGCAGGAAGAACAGCTCTGGGATCAGCTCCTGAAGTAAACAAGGCAGACAATATTACAGACTCCTAACCTAATAACTAAATCTAATAAGACATTTTGTAGCAGGGGTTTGTATTTACGCTTCACAAATCCAAATAAAAAAAAGTTATTCAAGTCTTAAAAAATGTTCGATAGATTTTTATACTGAGTTCAGTATATCGGTGACTGCAGTATGCGTTGTTTATTGGCGCAAAGTGTAAATGTCAAGTTTAAGTTTCTAATTTAGGCCACAAGATAGTAGAACCTAGAACGTGCACGGTCCCTATTCTAGTCAAAATTGGTGTGTGGACATAAGATTGTGGTTAACATCATCAACTGCAAAAGTTTGATCTCTTATTACTTTGCCACACATGTTACAAATACTGAACTATCAAGCACAGATCTGTGCCAAGGTAGCGTAATCAAAGAGTAATTGAAAACAGCACACAGATTAAAATTGCATCTAACAGCGCAGATGTTTGTCTATATTCACCGATTACGCAGTAAATAAGCGTCTTATGTTTAACATAAGAGCATCATTATGTCTTCACTGCACTTGGACTGTGGATCGTCGAGTTACAGCGCTGACTCGAGCCTCGTGTTACTCGTGTAACCCATCCTCACTTGATGGCAGGTTACGCAAACTCGCGCTTCGCTGCGCGCGGTAATCGATGCATTTATTTGATATCCACTTGATACTTTTTATAGAAAATAAGGTAGAGTCTGTGCTATGGGGCCCAATACATTCCACGACTCTTCTCTTTCCGCCCAGACTCTAACCACGGATACACCTCACGATTGGAGAGTTACCATATTTACAAATCAAAATGTAACCATATATTACAGAGTAAAATAGGTGATCATAGGAGACTACCTACAGAAAGCCGCACGAAAGGGAACATATGACCCAAGAACTTTGTCTTAATTTAATATTTACACAAGTTATCATATTGAATTATTGTTGTATTGTTGCAGTAATAATTACGTAAAATCTAGACGGAATTCTGTACAAACTTTTTGGTCGGATCGTAGACTTGTGTATCGTAGCCAGTCCGCTTTGGGAATCGGTACATTCCTGAAGATACCCAAATACAATTACGTAAAGACAACCAAACGCTTGATAAAGCCAAGTCAGTAGAAGCGTAGTGGCATGCAGATATTATAAGGGAAAACTTATTTCATTTCAGCAGCTCACAACTCCGGGTTGTTCTGATTTGTGTGTACCTATAGGTTATTAAAGTAAGGTAGGTATTTACTAACCTTGACATCGGAGGTGTCCCGCTGGCAGTTCTTCCAGGACATGGCGATGGAGGAGAAGAGCCGGTTGGGGTGGTCGAACTTGCCCCCCTGCAGCGCCAGGAACATCGTTGTCATCGGCTCCTGCGAGACAACAATACAAGTTAGTTAGGAACTTGTAGTATTCAATGAAACACCGCGAGTCCTTGACAGCAACTGATTTATTAAAATATAAGAGGGTACTACCCACATCTTACAGATACCTACAACAGAACTTACTCCATGAAAATGGCGCGTGCAACAGTGCCAAATCGCCATTATATCAGGAACTCATTACAAATATTTTTTTTGACAAAATATTTTTTGATACAGCTGTCGCTGACTACTTTTCTTTCAACAGGCAACTACTACTCATCGAGATTGTAACAAACCCAATCACAATTAGGTTGCGTTGTTTTATCACAGAGTTCCATGGCCACATCTTGTGTCCATCATCAGAACAGCTCGATAGTACCATAATATTGCATTGTCACCCAACTTATAACTTATGTGAAGTTTCAGTGGAATCTCTAATCTAATGTAACTTGCAAGATTTGACCCGAAGAAGCTTGTAATAAAATCGTTATAGCTATTATTATTAAAAAAAAAGCTGTTGCACCTTCAGCTACAGTCACAAAACAACATCTCCATCTCCGCTCATTTTATTGTATGTATTTCTATTGCCTTTTTCCGTTCGCCTTTAATCTACTATAAAGTCCATAAATCGACCACTTAACTCACTATATCCTTCACTCTTATTTCGTGAATGGCCTGAGTGAAAGAGACACGTATAAAACGAGAAATCCAAAAATCGACGCACGCGCAGCTGCCTCGACGCGTATCTCTCGCGATCAAAATTATTCCGACATCTCATCACGGCGATGCATTCGTTAATTCACTACGACCACTCTTTGATCCTCGGAATATACACTATTGTTCTTAGAAGATGCATCATATACAACATCAGCTTATTTATCGGCTGGTAAAGCTCTTAATACGTTGTAAAAAGGTTCATATTTGATTGAATGTTAACTCGGTTGTGCTTGTGGGGTTGTGAGCGATTATAACCTTCGTGGTGGGTTTGGAGATGTGCCAGAGTTTGTGAGGTCTTTGTGACTAGAAGTAGGTAGTTAAGTTCCTAAGGCCCAGCCATAAAAGGTAAAAATCCATCCATAATGTGTATAATTAACATCTCCCAAAATATATTCTCGTGTAGGTGGTATATAAATCCTGAATAGGCGACACCGATTAATCGTTGTTTTGTTTGCTTATTGTGTCCACATAATTAACTCCCGCTCTAAATATTTGCTTTATCCGGCCCTTACTTCTTCCTCAAGTATCGTGATACAGCATAGACACACTAATTTATTTATTTTATAAGTAAATAATCAGTAAATACTAAAAATAGTTGTCAAACGGACCCCAGGTTCCCTATGAGCCGTGGCAAAATGCGGGGATAACGCGAGGAAGAAGAAGAAGACTAAAACTGGCGTTAAAACCAACCGATTTCATACATATGCAGGTAATCTAGAATCTAGAATATCTCAATTATACGGCCCAGTGATTATAGTATACATAACATTTCCCAACATAGCACTTATTCTTCTCCACGAACCATACTAATCAATTTCCCGTAATAGGATCCCTATTTGTACAACTCTAACACATTTAACTGACCTATTTTATACCTTACAGCATAGTAATAAGGCTTACGAAAGGTCAATAAGCTATGTTCAACGGAGTATCACGAAGCGATAGATGGCGGACATTATTGCCGGTAATTTTGCTCATAACTGCTACATGATGATTAATACTCATCCATGTTGCATCTAAATGCGCTCGAGCTATTATTATGCAACTAATGCAACACACGTAACATATGAGTCTTGAATCTAGTTCGCAAAAAGGCAATTCGGGCTTCAAAAATTCCGTTGAACGATTAGGAGCCCGTTTCTCTGAAGCTTGTAACTTGTAATACTATTGGAAGTCCCTTTCTAACAAAAGCTGTCAAACAAAAGTGACATCCGCTTGTATTACATTAGCTTTTGAGAAACGGGCCCCAGAATAAGATGCAACATTTGAGTAAAGGTATGGACAACGAAATCTTCCGCATAATGATGGCGTGTTCATCACGAAAGTCACAAAACACCATTGCATTCATCACGGCTTGCCACGCGACGCATTTCAATCCCAACTAAACGCAGGGCGTCGAAGTGTAATGTCGTAAATCAGATCCAAGAGTGTCATTACAATCGTTACTGAAAAGCTAAGTAAGTAAGTAGTATCAAATTGGTCTCCAATTATTAATAGTGGTTATGAATCTCCAGGCCCGCGTTAAAATGGTACGTCAGATGATTCAATGAGCCCGTGCTCGCGTTTTAATGACAATATAGGTACTGCTTTTAATTTTACTGCCGCCCTAATGGCCCTCCAAGTGCTCCTAATGAGTCAATCTGACACTTAATTTGCTGCACGTGCATACAAACAGACTAATAAAGTAAATATAGTCGGGATACGATGGATGTAAGATTCGTGATCATGAGAATAACATGTTGGGTAAATATCACGTTCGTGCAGAGGTATGAAGAGATATATATTTTATATTGTACCTAAGTAAAGATCCGTTAGATATTATTTTTAACCCCCGACGCAAAAAGAGAGCGGTGGTATAAGTTTAACGTGTCTGTCTGTGGTATCGTAGCTCCCAAACGGATGAACCGTTTAGGTTTATTTATGTCATAGATAATTTTATCCCGAATTTTCTTAGCCATGTTTCATGAAAATCTGTTCAGCCGTTTGAAGATCATCAGCTCTTACAATCTTATAGTCGGGGGTTTTTTTAATTTTTAATTTCTAACTCATTATATTGCCAACTTTATGACATATTATTAAAATTGCCATGTCTTATCCACAGCGATATTAATGTTTGAATTAAAGAATAAAGAGAAAAGTCGGAAATTCTGGTGAGACCCGATCTGAGATGTTTGTGCGGCGGCGCTCTATCAACTAAGCTCGGTACATAGAAACTAGGTCCTAGACTTATCCGCACTCCAGTATGTAATGAATATTCCACCAAATTCATAATTATCATACATGCAATAGGGGCTAGTTTAGGTTAAGCGACATCAAAATTTACCTAGTCGGGGGATAAAATTTGGCCATGGCCGATTTTAAGAAAGCGGCTATGTCTTGAGTAATCAGTGCTCATTAAGAATAGTGGAATTTAGTCTGTTATCATGTTTGTCCGATAAGCAAGTTTGTAATAACTGAGTCGTCTGAGTCAAAATCAATTGTTTAATTGTTTGCATTATTAATTACATTATGCATTGTTAATTTGTAGTTCCCATATCAGACGAATAGAGAATGGTAACGTAGACTCGCAGCGTTACAAGTATTCGAAGTACGCGCGCCGACTTGGATTCAATTCAACGTAGTGCCGATGGCTATAACGATAGCCTTCCATAAAAAATACACATGAAGAGGAAATAGCGGTTCACGCTGTTGTAAAGTGTGTTGTACTGGAGAGGCGCCGTGTTTTCAAAATGCCACATGTATTGTAGATTGCAGCGTTCTTCTAACTGCGCAGCACGTCGACTCGAATTCAGCGCGTCGGTTGCTACTTATAATGATGGTCTTTCGTACTAAAATCATAAAGGAGTACCTACTTACAATTCGCACGAGGCAGTTTAGCACGAAAGCGGCGTTAGCGTTAGCGGCGTTAGCGTTAGTGGCGTTCATGCTCCAATGTGTTGTAGGGCTCTTCGAAGTACGCCGACTCGGATTCATTGCTGTAATGATGGTCTGTCGTGAAGGAGTACTTACGATTCGCACGAGCCAGTTGAGCACGAAGGCGGCGGTGGAGTAGTGCGTGCCGTAGTGGAACGGCGGCGTAGATTCGTGCTCCCATGTGTTGTAGCGCTCTTCGAAGTACGCGCGCCGACTCGGATTCAAAGCGCCGATTGGCTGTGATTCACAAAAATACATGTCATTTATTTGATATTTCCTTGATATTGATGTCTCCTTTGGTATAAGTACGTGATTTTAATAAACGAATAGTACTTACGTTAAAATTTAACTATACAGTGTGTAAGTCAAATACGGGCAATAAATTAAACCAGATATAGAATTTACCTGTCTTATCATTAATTAAGATGTTTTTTTAAGTTACACTTAATTATGACCCCGTGATTAATTTTTTCCACATGTACCGAGCAGCAATGTACTGTAAACATTAAGAAACAAGATGATAATGACATTACGAGATACGAGCTTTTCATAGTAACTGCCAACAAGCGTTGACAGTTACTTTAAAAAGCTCGTATCCCGTAACGTGTGTGGTGTATTACATTGCGGGCCGAATTATTTTGTATGGTTATAATTTTCAATGCATTTCTAAGTAAAATCTATCTCAATATACTTTTTAGGTCCTATGCTAACCACCATTTAAATATTCGCCCGTATTGGATTTACACACTGTATAATAGATCGAAGACTGCAGGTTTTGTGACTAAGTCAGCAATGTCAGCAATGTCAGCATGCATGGAATCAATTACTTTCTCCTTTCGTAGATATTTTATTGTCGTTCTTGGGTCAAGTAAAATTAATAAAGCTTATCCCTTTAAAGGATTTCGCAGTAAACATTTTTAAGTAGGCGTTTGAAGTTTAATGTACCAGGAAAGTATACCTTAGACAAGTCTCTGTAGTTTGAGGGCTGACTGAGGTCGAGCTCCTCGCTTTCGTAGTTGGTTAGGACCCACGGGAACACGGGGTACTGGTTCAAATCGTTGTACGTCCGACCTGGGAACAACAGTACAGTCTTTATAATAGTGAAACCTCGATATAATGTGAATGTGTGTCTGCGTTAGTTGTCTGAACAAGAGCGTAGTGAAATTGCACATGCCTACCGTGCAATATTTTCATACAACCTAATGTCCTAATGTAAAAAAAAAGAAAAATGTACATTACCAACTGGGGCCCGTTTCTCAAAAGCTTGTAACTTGTAATACAAGTGGAAGTCCTTTTCTAACAAAAGCAGTCAAAAAGTGACATCCGCTTGTATTACAAGTTACAAGCTCTTGAGAACGTTTTTTGCGGTACCTACAGTTTTAGCTTAGTTGACTTTGACGGTTGACAGAAACTGCTTTGGCAATTATGGCAATATGGCATATCAGAAGGTCACTGACCCAAATTCCAGACGACGAATATTATTCTTAGTTTTCCCATGTATTTAATAAATAAGTTTTCTGATTACGCACGAGTTAGATCCAGTGACATACAATATGACACCCCCAGGAAGTGACTATAGTAACGATGTGTGCACGCGCAATGGCGGAAACTGCAAGATTATCTAAAGGCCTGACTGGCAATATCTCAGTGTCACGAATTATCACGACTAGTTTACCTTTTCAGAGTGTAACATATCTGTTTGATTATCGTAATTAAGTGCTCAGGATCACTATCGCCTAGGTTACTGGCTCGATATTAACAATATATTCGTATAACGGTACCTTTACTTATTTATATGCTGGAATATGCTTAGCCTATAGGGGCCCACTGATTAACAGTCCGCCGGACGATAAAGGCCTGTCAGTTAAAGGGAAAAGGTGACAGTTCCGAACAACTGACAGGCCGAGATCGTCCGGCGGACTGATCATCAGTGGGCCCCTTTAACCGTTGAAAATAAGACTTAAATTTCGAACAAATTCAAATTTTGTAGAGCTGTCTACATGAAGAAGTTGAAATCTACTTCTGAATAAAGTAGAAAATAGTAAACGTGTTAATTCTAAATTCTAAGTAAATGACAATAGGTTACCTACGTAGACGAAATCGTGGACAAAAAGCCGTACCACGAATTGGCATTTGACGTTGCTCCCAGTGCTCCCACTGATATATTGGTGCGATAGAGAGGGAATGCTATCGAGCTAACGCAGTCGCTAACGTAAACATAAAGTGTCAGCTTGTGGCTTATCTAGACGTTATTATAACATATGTCCTCTAAATGTTTGTTCCACCAGAGCTCACAATCCAAAAGGACGAAAGAAAGACGATACTGAGGCGCAGTGGGATTTGAGCGATGTTGTTGCCACTTGTCATCTTGTAATACGAGTAAAAACCAGCCAAGTGCGAGCCGGACTCGCGCACGGAGGGTTCCGCACCATCAACAAAAAATAGGGCAAAAAAATCGTGTTTGTTGTATGGGAGCCCCCTTAAATATTTATTTTATTTTAGTTTTAGTATTTGTTGTTATAGCGGCAACAGAGATACATCATTTGTGAAAATTACAACTGTCTAGCTATCGCGGTTCATGAGATACAGCCTGGTGACAGACGGACGGACGGACAGTGAAGTCTTAGTAATAGGGTCCCGTTTTTTACCCTTTGGGTACGGAACCCGAAAAACAAAAGACTGATGGCAATGAAATTTCATCCTCATGATGAAAACGATCGGATATTGGCTTCTTCCATTTGAATTAAGGAATAAGGACATAAATAATCTACGTTCATATGTAAAAAAGTATGCACTAATCTAAAATACTCTTCGCTTAGTTGGTCAATATATTATGTACCTAGTCTCTTTACTTTGACGTATATTACCTACATTGTATACAGTGATGCTGTAATAGGTAGCACTTAGGCATAATAAAATACGATCGTTGAAATTGTATTCATAATAAATAATTATACAAAGAGATAAATTATAATTCACTGATAATCTACAATAATAAACCTTATTCTAAATCAGCAGATTAAGCAAACTGAATGTAAACATACATATACAGGGTGCCCAGTAATTAATGGATAACCATCTAACCACTGTGTCTAACACACCATCTAACACATCTGACATTTTCCCGCACTAGTGCGTATAATAGCACTTTTCGTGCGATGTCAAATGTTTAAAGGGCCATAAGTACTGTAAAACGTTGTACGATACACATGCTAATAGGTAATTCGCAACTCGTGTCGATTTAAAACACTCCCTTCGGTCGTGTTTTAATTTATCGCCACTCGTTTCGAATTTCCTCTTTTTCGCACTTGTATCGAAAATAACTATTCTGTAACGATTGTAGCTGTAATGGTTAATTATTTAAATATCAATACTTAATAATGTACATAGCTATATTATTAACGTATGAACAGTTAACCAATTGGATTCCTAGACTAGACCACTATAGAACCATGTCATAATGAATCAATTTGTTTATCTTCCACGACAGTGCTTATTGAGTGACGTTACGTCACTTATCTAGTAGTTAAAGTGACAAGGATCTATAGTGACCTAGGAATCAAATTGGTTGACTGCACATATTTATATGTGTATCTGCACACAGTTATGACAATTGCAGTAGGTATATTTTGATATTTTATAAGAATCTTTGCGCCAGTTAGAGTAATGGGCTATAGTGAACTGTTGTCAGGTTGTCACCAATCAATTAGGTACCACTATTGACTGTGAACTGATAAGGGAGGTAAACAAATACTATAATAGACAAGAATTGTGATTTATTGCTGTGTTTGTAACTCGGGCACGCGGACTATAGGAGGTGGTACTGTAGGTTACTCTAATTATATATTACAAGCTTCCTGGACTATTTACTTGATGTATCAACTTCTTATATTCTGCTGCATATTCATTTAAGAGTCAAATTTTACAATTTTTTTAAAAAGGCAGACCTATACCTACCCCAATGGTTCATTTATAAGTAAAGGTATGAAAGTGTATTATTTACCAAATGATGGACTGAAATTTTCAGATTGGACATCGGGTTTTCAGAAATTTGGATTTTTTTTCATATAAAATCATTCTCTTTAGCTTTAATAACTTAAAGGAAATGATTAATGACTAAAATAGGTGTCTTTTAAACACTTTTTAGAAGTATTTTTCGTTTTAGTTTGAAATTTGTAAGAAAACAAGCAACAACGGTTGCACTCCGGGAGTGCCGATAGAAGTGAAAACTCACCTCACTATGTTACCGACGCTCGGTAACACGATACATACGTTTAGCGGAGGTATTCTATTTATTTATTATATATTATTAACATTCTCAAATAAGATCACACTTTTTCATTGACATGTTTATTTACATACTGCCATTATTTGAACTTTAGAGAACTATTAATTATTTGAACAATAGGTAAAGAGTCTTGAAAAGGAGTCCGCAACCTAAATGTCAAATAACATTGAGTTTTTCTTTATTGATTTAAATGCCATTTAAATTATGAGTGGCCACCTTACGGGGCTTACGGTCACGTGATCGCCTTACGCCCCTTACGGTCACGTGATCGCCTTACGCTGTCTCGAGTTTATCATTTTTTCCCCACCTCAAAAAGTGCCCAGCGCCGCTGAAGAAGTTTTCACTTCAAAAACTCAGTCCTGACATAAAGTCTCAATTTTCTTCTAGGTATGGGTCACTCACAGTCACGCCTTCGCGGACACAACTTGCAAACAATTGAATTACGGCTACGCTAAGTAGTCGTTGCATTGTTTTTTTCTTTCCCCACCATCTCGTGTCCAGAAACGTGTCGGAAAAACCTTAAACGTAGGAACAAGAAAAAGAATGGACGGGTCTAAAATAAAAAAAAAAAGGGTTGTCTGTTTTGGATTCTATTTTATGTTTGGAAGTACAAATTGTGCATTTTCTTTACATACAAATAATGACATATTTTGGGAGTAAACAGATCATTATCTAAAATAATCTAAATCGTCGTTAGATGGCGTAAAAATTTGTATCACAGTTTCATCAGGTCTGTTTCTGCTCGGTCGAGTTCGTCACGACCCCATTCACCATTGTCACTACTATAACTCGATCACATTACTAAAACAGCCTTATCCATTATTAGTTTCACTGCGATTTAGATCATTTTCGCACTGACCGGTACCTACAGCTGCCAATTGCGAAACGTTCGCGCAATTCATCCTTCAAGAGTCCCTTGACATGGGGCGCTATGAGCTATGGTAATGACATTTTACAACTGATTTCTCTTAATCGTCTTGACACTGATTTTTCGCTAAAAAAGCAGTTTTATTTTTGGCCTTAAGATCTTAATTATCCGCCTGGTCATGACTTTTAAAATTCGTTGGTTTTATCAAGTTTAAGTTTAAAATGCCGAGACAGTAATACATTCTTAAAACAAAAATTTCCATTCTATTCGACGTCCACATATCTTTCAATTTCATACATGTTAAGATAAAAAAGTACCTATTCAATATATAAAACGTGTATCGTCCAGAGCTAATCGGTTCTTAATACAATCAGGCGTATAATGTGAAGTATGTAACTATTACCTCATCAACTGCAACATATTGACAAAGATAAGCGTTATTCTATTGCATTACTTTACATTTCTTCAGTTTCCTAGCTAAATATTACGACAGCATGAGTTCAGATGCACGTGAATTCAACCACTAACAATATGTTGAAACTGAAGCTGTTGAGTAATGTTAGGTCCAGCAGAGAGTGTACGCTCGACGTTCACGTGGCAACAGTTCCTTGATACAGTCTCGGACACTCGCTATCAAATCGACACGTACTCGTAATACAGAAGAAAATGGGTGTTTGTCGCGCCGTCATGTGACATCTGTTTATTGTTAAAATATCCTGTTTATGACAGGCCGCGATGCGTACACTTTGGCCTCTGATAACGATTAAGCGTAAGGATGGCCGCGCGGTGCATCAACAATAAGTAGCCAATTGTCGTGGCTCCCACGGGCCATTCGTCAACAGCCTGCCAACTTTCGCACACGTTCACAAGACGGGAGATATTTTAATAGAAGTTAAAAGTGAAAGTGAGTTTCAGAATTACCGTGACGGTGTTGCGAAAAATGCGCGAAACTTTGCAAACTCGTATCTCGTTGTGTCTATGTCTAGTGTTGTGTTGTGAGGTTGTGTTGATATGCTGAGGAAGAAACTTATGGAAATATTGAAAAGGTATGATTTGTAAGGTTAGATGTGTATTAGAGTTTTTTTTTGCTTAGGTTACGTGGGTATGTATCGGGCAGTGACGGTGCGTGGGTTTACAGCTAGACAGGAGATGTAAATAATATGAATGCTAAGTAAATAAATACGTCAAATTGATTATGATAGTGATTGGTTGTTCTATTGTTTTAAAATATCCGTCTTCTTATGGTCTGTCTTATTAGTTTCATCAGACGGATTCTGAACCGATTGTTTATTTTTTGAATCCAGTAAGGTAAACGTACTAGAGCTCGACATGCTAATGCCCAATAGATTGCACCCTGCTGTCAACTCTATTGACAATGACTTAAGTTTCAAGATGACATGTACTGGGACCAGTACGTTTACCTTATAGCATTGGTCATGGTCAAAACAAGGATTTGATTGTACCAAGTTTTAACTGCTCTCATAAAGACATAGTAAAACAAGCTCTCTTCAGTCCTATATTAGTTTTCGAGTAATTAAACTATAAAGTGATTGATTGCTTAAATTTTGCGATTTTAGCTCAAAATTAAAGTGTCAATTTACTAATGCAGAATGAGTAGGTTAATCACCTGACGACAATACAGACAGTCATCACATTCCTCGCTTACATAAGACAAGTTGATTCCTAAATTACTCCTTAATCGTCACATCATTACCATTACCACGAATTTACCAACCAGCCTTAAGCCTTACCATCAAGGACTAAATTAGCGTGGCTGGTATGGTTCGTATTGAGAGTTCGCGAGACTTACGTTCGACAAAGCGGTATTAAGGTGCAGTGGGTTCAGCCAGCAGTTTTTGAAACATCGTACCGCCTTTTTATTTAGATCATAATACGGTTGCCAAAAAATATGAATAGCAATCTTCAGGCCTTCTCTAGTAACTTCATCGATTCGAAACCTGACTTTCAAATATAATTTACGATCATAGGTTTAAAACGCACCATTAAAATTTAAAAATGCGTAATTGTTTTTGCACAAAACTATTAATATGAAAATAGCTTCTAAAAATGCGTAATTTTATTTTTGATCGCACTTATCGAATCCTTTTTTAACTAAGTATACAATTCAACAACAATGACATCCACAATCCCGGGCACGCACGGCCGTCCTCTCAGAGGGCCTACCGCGAACCACGTTCGACGTGTTGCCTCCCTGTCACACTTACGTACGAATTTACAAGTGCGACAGAGAGGCAACACGTCGAACGTGGTTCGCGGTAGGCCCTCAGAGCTCAGCGAGCTGCGACCTATCCCACGGGGCCTTAAGCCCTACCCTACCTTGCCATGCTGATAATTGGCTCCTCAATCAGTAATTACGTCATTTGCATTGTTAAGAGACGAACGAGGAATTCCTCAATAACGCTTATCAATCTACAAGTTAGCTCAATAGCCTCAATTTTTTATTTGCGTACGCGACGTATGGCTGCTAGAGTCTGTGCGGAAAGAGAAGAGTCGTGGATTGTATTGGGCCTCATACATTCCACGACTCTTCTCTTTCCGCACAGACTCTAATTGCGAATACGAAGTCATCCCGGGGCCCTCCCGCCAAAAACGAAATCCATATTCAATTACTCTCGTAATCGTATGGAGTAAAACATGTCGAGCGATTTTCAACTTAAAATACGCGAGTGACCCGTTTATATGTAATGTTTATGAGATGTTTTTCGATTGTTCGATAGGTATTCGACCGTCCTGTTTATCAGACCTATTGTTGTGTTGTAAATTGGCTTTAGCGGTTCAACACTTTCACTACTTCTTCAATAAAATAGCTACTTTTATTTGATTCGCACACCTTTGCTTTCTCCTTTTTTTTTATAAAATTTGATGTTTCATTGTGACGTATCGTATCAGAGAAACTTATCAGTTTTATCATTTTCTAAAAACCTTTATGAACAACTGACTGCTTGATGAAGTTCAATCATTTAAAATTATTATAATTAGCGTATTTACTATGCATACTTGTATAGATAGGTACCTATATTTGCTCTACGATGAAATGTGCTGAAATGTCGGGAACTTACCCAAACAAATATCCCCGTTTTCAATATCATTTATAATTATACAGTAATTGTACCACCTTGATCTATGGTTACGTAAAACAATGGTGATGAAATAATTTCAGTAACTGATAGCCATCGGTAACAATCGGAAACTGCATTAATGCAAGATCAATCAACAGCCTGTTGCAATAGTGATCTGTTGTAGTAGGCTAGCTAGATGCCTGTTTATTAGTGTTCATATTCGATTCTACGTTAATAGTTAGGTTAGGTCCTAACAGGCAACACTCTTAAGGCTGCGTTTCGACCAGCCGGGTTAGCACATGATTGATTGGCGCGACAGTATCTCGCGGCGATGTAGTCGTAGTAGACGGGTAGTCTATGTCGCCGCGAGATACTGTCGCGCCAATCATGTGCTAGGCCTACAGAGATGTGCGGAATGCGTTGCGAGGGATGTGTTTTTAAGAACCAATAGAATCACTGCACGCTGAGCGAGGAAAACAAATGAAGTGATTTAATAGTTCTTTACAAACGCATCCATCGCAAGCTCACATCGCTTCGACGAAACGCTGCTTTACTGACCTTCGTGAGACTATATCTTTGCAATAAGGTTTTACGAATTGCCAGGTAATTGGTCGACGGCATGTATATTTAAAAATGACAGAAACTGTTCTCAGTTCGAAAAAGAGCATTAATAAACGACATGACGATTCATGTCTAATTATTGTTGTTGAAAATTACCATCATTTTGAACTGGATGGTTTCAATTTTAACTGGCGATGCTATTCAGTTGAAATACCTTTTCTGACAAAATCAGGCGCCGTCTTTATTTGGCTTCATATTAACATTCAACTGTAACGTCACTAGAGGTGTTAATAAAAGTATCAATATTGTCTCGTGCCAGATTTCCACGTAATCTTACGCGGAAATCTGAGCAGCCTGTGGCTTTACGCCACTACAAGCTATTCATAAATCAATCCAATACTATGTAATATAACTCGATCATTGAAAATCTAGAGAAAGCTCTAGAGATAGTGTGGATAGGCTGCCAGTAGTGTTGGCTAACGTGAAAAATTGTAAAAACACTATATCCGGCTTTATTCAAAAACTTGCTCTTTCATCGTGGAATTTAGAGCCTGGCAGCCAGTGTTGGCCGAAACGTTAATGCAATTGACCATTAGCCCGTACAAATTGAACCTTAAACCGTAACGGACGGTTACAGTTAACGGTTCAATTTATAGTGGTTACTGGTCAATAATGGTCAATTGCATTAACGTTTCGGTAACACTGGCTGCCAGGCTCTAAATTCCACGATGAAAAAGCAAGTTTTGAATAAAACCTAATAATTATTTACCTGGACTGATCGAACAAAGCTGTATGGATCGTATGAGGTCAGGACATTAAGTGAATCTACTCTATTTGATGACTTAGCAAAACCGAATCCTAATCAGGGCTCTGGTCAGCATGGATGGATGAAACCGGAAAAGTAGGTACTAAGATGAGAAAATAGAGTTACGTTACGAATCTAGTAGTACCTTGTCTTTCCTATGCTAGACGTAACTTCGCGAATAGTTACACAGTACCTAACCATTTAGAAAAACATTTCGATCCTACAGTTACACGGTTTGCGCAACGGCGTAATGTCATGCGCCGTATTAACGTTATGTCAGCGGCGCGAAAAATAGCAGAATATCGGCCTGAACACGCGATGAAAGCCATAACACTTCTTGTTAAAAGGTACGTGAAATGCTTCGTATTAATTGCCCTTTCAGCCTACATACAAACATAAAAGTAATTAGTTTTATTCGATGAGATTTTGTAGAAACACGTGACGCGAGAAAATGCTAATATTATTTATATTTTTGCGCTAAACAGGTTTTCAGATTCATAGTTTTCATACTGTAGAGTTTTTTGTCTACAATACAATCTTCTTCATTTAAATTTTAGACAGGTTAGATGTACTTAGTGTCACATTGTAAATGATCATCATCATTCGCGTGCCCCATTCCATTCACGTGGGCTTGGCGCGGCACATCTTTTACTTCCATAATATCTTTGTGTTGACCGTCATCTCATCAATCATCACCAGTGATCGGCACGACCCGTGACGCACCGCGGGATTGCGAGCAGAAATCATAATATGGACATGATTAGATTATAACATAACTCCGTGATTTTGTTAAATAGAATAATTTTATTGTATGATATATATTTGCAAATATACGATAAAGTGTTAAATAAGCTTATAAAATGTATAATTAATTATTAAATAAAAAAATGATATATTACTATGTGATTATATACCTATTTTGAACTTGATGTCGTTTTATTTAATGGTAAAAATCATTCATCTTCCTGTGTGGAATACCTTTATGTACTACAATCGGAAATACTGACTTCCTAAAAAGACCGAAATCTCGGGGCATATCCATGTTCACATAATGATTGAGGTCATTGACACCGTGCGACACGGGTCGTGCCGATCACTGATCATCACAAACATATGTACCTACTTCGTTTTCAAAGCGTTTCTCACACAGGCCACCTAGCCAGATAAGTAGGAATAACTGTAAGTATATTTACATAAATACGCACGCGTTGGTACTTAGGTAAATATTACTTACTTACTACTTACTTGGCTGATGGCCCGATGACCCAAAATGAGTCTTGGTCTCCAACACAAGAGCACGCCACTGCTCGGTCTAGGGCGGTATCACGTGGGTGGTATTGCTTGATTTCTCTCACCTCCAGTCGTCTCCGCCTCTTTGGAAAGGCAGCCTTATTATAGCACCCACAATACATTTCACGAACTTAGGTACTCCATTGCGGCCGAGTCCCAGATACAGCCTAAATAAACGTTACTAAAAGTAAATACGTCCACACCTTTATCTCTTACTCACCAGCGATAGTGTTGAGAAACATGAGGTACTCGAAGTTGGAGATCTCCCGCCGCTGCCACTTCTGCGTCATGTTGGAGTTGCGCATGAGTTGTCTAGGGGACATCATAGACGCGCGCCTGAAACAAAAGACGAGCGAGTTATATACAAACAATCTGCAATATTATTGTGAAAGTTAGCCTATGAAGCCGATGGTACCGGTTTGAATCCCGGTAAGGGCATTCATTTGTGTGATGACACAGATATTTGCTCATGGTTGTTTTCTATGTAAATATAATAATACTATATTTGTATAAATATGTATATATAATAAACAAAGGAGACCTTCGTCATGGAAATTGTCTTGAACGAGTCCATTTTGATCTCGAGCCAGGGAATAAGAGGAATGAAACCAAGAGTCATAAAACTGCTTTACTGTGTTAAAAAGGATAGTCGGTACCAATTACACATTAAAATCATTTTTTTAACAAGCAGATACGTCTGCGAGCGATATTCCAAATTTTATATTAAAGGAAAAAATTTAAAAAGTTGCGCTTCTGGCATCAGGACTCCATTCCATTCAATTATTTCCTTTAATATAAAATTTACACATTTAAAAGCAAATTAATACTTACTTACCAAAACAATACCCAGGTATTGAGTGACTAAGTAGTATGTAGTAAATATTGGACTTTGACCCATCTAAAATCCATTGGCTTTCTAATTGAAGTGGGTTAGTTATATGTAATATTGTAGATCAATTTTCTATGTAAATGATGATTAATGATTTCTATTATTAGTGTGTGGGTGACGATGCGAAACACGTGCATACACACTCTTTTTGTTTTGACACGTATGTATCTAAGTCATATCTAGGTATGTAGGTGTGTACATATCTATATGAAATATGCCACATTTCTGCATCCACTTATACGTCTTGATAAAAGAGCATTTGTTAAGATATTTGCGATCACCTCGGCCACTTCTATATATAGGATAGAATAGAATAACTTTTTATTCGTAAGCACAAACGAGACAATACATAATATAAAAGAAAACACAAAATAAGATTAAAGTTCCACGAAATGGCCTCATCTCAGCATGTTGCTGGTGGCTTCCAGCGCTGGTCTTATCAGCATATATCTTATACATTAGGTTCTGTAGGCGTCGACCTGTATAATATACCTGGGTTCGGGAAGTTACTGAGATGTATTAATTGTATGTTTTTCAACTCTAAGGTTCGCATACTTTTTTAAATAAATTAGCATATACATAATAAATATGATAAGTACTTAATGTTCCTTAGCCGATAGAGTTCCTATACGATATATTTATTATCCCAGCGGCTGCCAACGGCAGTAGGACGCCACTCAAATACCTAATTACACGGTAATTAAACAATGAAACAAGACAAGTCTGACACCGTAAGTTAGTAATTGAGGCTTATGAATAAGTTTGCAATGACGTCGGTGTTCAAATAGATAATTAGAAATCAGTAGAAGTTGAGTGACCCGAATGCCGCTTCGTTAAGCTTATAGTTTGTAGCTTTCTAATAGACCCCGAAGGCTAATCCTATTGTCTATTGTTAAGAAAAACCGCTCGTGCCACGTGCCACAAGCACCTGCATAAAAAATCGGTACTTCGGTTACTGAGTGCCGGCGAGTCGGACGCTACAAAACCAGTCTAAAATGTGTCATCGAGATGCGTAACAAAGGCACGTTATCGGAGAGCGCACCTACACTGGTTTTTTGAGCGTTGGACTAGCCCGCGCTCAGGTGCCAAATAGAATAATGAAGACCCTTTTTTGCAGGTAAGTAGCACGTGCGGTTTTACTGAACAATAGACAATAGGATAAGCCTTCGGGGTCTACTAGAAAGCTACAAACTATAACTTCATTATTAGCTTAGCCCAATTCAAACAATCACAAATGTCACAGCGATACGATACCGATCTGTCAGTGTCTGGCGTTTTTGGTTGAAGATACGTCACTTTTGACACTGACAGATAGGTATCGTATAATTCGTATCGCTGTGACATCTTATAAGTATCGTTCGAATTGGGCCGTCAGTCAGTAAACTGAACAATTTCAGACTATTTCAGGTTAACCTATCGATGTTATGTAAGCTTTTCTAAACATTTGAATAAGGCATAGAGCAGAAGCTATTAAGTACAGTTAGATTAGATTTTGTCACCTTTCTGAAAATTCGAATAAGACGGCGGAATAAGGTGCGTACGCAAAATCTTCGGAAGTATGATATACCTATCCTATTTCAGCGCTCAGAAAGTAATTCTGTACGGCAAATCCTAAGCCAAGTTGGCAGCGATTTTGATAACCCAGACTGTGCAAGTGTTATTTAAACGTCACAATTTCATAGAAATTATCATAACTTATCTTGGTCTAACTCTAGCTCCTGCCCACAAGTGAAAGTGACCTTGACCTCACGCAAACCTGCAACTCTGCACCTTTCGCAGCTACATTTCCGCGCTCAAGTGTGTCAGGGGCGCGCGGGCGTCGACCGCGCCGCGCCGTCTGTGCGCGCGCAGCTTCGCACTATGGCGGACGGCGCATTGACGAAAATCTACGCGTTTTGCATATTTATGTTGGAATAAAACGCGGAAATAGGATAACTTTTTGGAAATCCCCTATTTACAAGTTACCTAATAGTTAAGGAAAATAAACCGGTACCTAGAGGTTGAATTTATTTGTTTGTTTTTTTCTTTGTTGGTTGAAATTTTATCAACTAGAGTCTGTGCGGAAAGAGAGGAGTTGTGGAATGTATGGGCCCAATACATTTCACGACTCTTCTCTTTCCGCACAGACTACCTACTCAATACTCATGAGTATGAAAGCTCTTGTCATCGCGATGCATCGTTTTTTTCTCTACCTGGATTTGTCGTGAGTGAAGAAAGGCAGATCCCGCAGCCGACCTGTCTCCACACATACTCGTATTAGCTAGCCTTTCCTGTGGGATAAGACAGTGAATCCGAGAGGGTAATGCAGGTGCTGGGCATCCCTGCGTTTCCTTAATTCCGTCCCAGGCGGTGTAATGGGATGTCTCTCTGGTTTTACACCATAAATCGTCTGCAATAGACGCTAAGGCCAATGATAAATACTTGTCACGTGACAAAATCACCACGAAGACCATGAGCAAGCTATACACAACAACTAAAAACAAAGGCAAATGTCGTGTCTTACAGGTACCTAAAGAACCTAGCCGAGGACCGCGAAAACTGGCGCATACTCCACCGAAAAAGCCACGCTCTTAAATTATGATGATGATGATGACAAAATCACGAGACTAGCTGTATTAGCCATTGCATTGACCCATTGGGCCAATGTCCCTTATTGCTCTTTGCTCAAAGGGTCAGTCGGTGCTCCGGTCCGGTTAGGACATCGAGTCAGACGGGCCTAACACGACAATGCCTTGTCATTGTCAATGATTGACTAAAATATATAAACCGGTCACCTACTTTACAGTACGAGTGTTTACTTAACCGGAATATAAGCTTGATTGTTTCATTGTACAATGTACAATCGTTTTAGTTTAACCATTGTAAAGGATCCATGAAGACATGCAGACATAATAAAAGAAAATATTTTGGTCGCGCTGAAAATGAGGAAGGCGACAAATAATATTGTCCAATAGTTTCATCGTAAGAGTTGAAACAGAAATAGTTGATAGTATTACGTAAAACTTAAAACGGTTATAATAATAACTATTCCTCTCGCGTCGAATGATGGTCCCTATGATACTTCCTTCAAGGGGTCCTCCTTTGGTTGGGATAACTTTAAAAAATAGTACAAAAAACATGTTTACACCGCATTTTTATTACTGAGATTTTACATTATATAATGTGCTAAACAAATATTTTACGTAACAGCGACTTCATTAAACATGGGGTCATTATTCGATGGGAGACGTACACCTTTAATATCTTATACAGAAATAAATGATTGTAAGTATCTGATCTCTTACGCCTTGACTGTCAAGGCGTTGTAAGACTTGACAACAGAGTCATGTTCAGATATTTGTGATCACCTTGTTCGCATGTCTGACGGCAACTGCACTAGTTAAACAGGAAGTATAAGTATTAGAACCATTATGAACATTCACAGCATGCAGCAGGAAGTTATGATATGTCCACACT
Organism: Cydia amplana; assembly: GCF_948474715.1. Lineage (NCBI taxonomy): Eukaryota > Metazoa > Arthropoda > Insecta > Lepidoptera > Tortricidae > Cydia > Cydia amplana. The sequence goes on along the minus strand of NC_086083.1, from coordinate 1,274,635 downwards.
TAATCAATCTGTAGCAAAAACGACATTCTTCCCCTAAACGAGCCGTTAATTTATATTTGTCTTAAATTAAAACCGGAACAAGTCGCAAAAGGTCATGAGATCGTGTTAAAATAAGAATAATGACTAGGAACTACCTATGAATCGGTTTTTGTGCTAATCATGAATAATTCAGAGTATGTTTGTTTTACGGAAAATAATGTTATTCGCGTTAATTTGTGGATAAAACCTTTTTTAAGAGTCAAGGTGATGTTCAGTCCACCTTGCGACCCACGCTCGCAGTGCGAAAGGAACTTTGGTTCCGCCAGTACAATTATTATGACCATGATCATCATAACTTCAGAGCTTTGCTCTTGTCGGTGGAATTATCGCCAATCATATCTTTCTTGTACCAGTCTTTTAATTTCCTCATATGATGAGGAAATGAAAAAAAATGACCAATTGTCATATAAGATTGATTGCTTTTTTGATACTTACAGAAGTAACATATTACTTGGTTATAGAATCTATGGGTATAACCTAGGTAAATGTTTTGTTTCTGTACTTTTCTTAAAGATCTTATTTAAGATCATCTTCTTTATCCGTCCCGATAGTTTTTGGCGTATAAGGCAATATGCAAACTAGACATAAACTCATATTTTATTTTTTGCTTCGTACATTTTTGTTTCAACATAACAATTAGGTAGGGTCTCAAAATACCAATTACTTATTTATTTTTAGGGGGTTATCCTATCAACCACAAAATTCGCGTGGGCGTTGACCAAGTGTCAATGCCAAAGGACAAAAGGTATATAAATGTAGCAATCACACTTTTACGACTCTATAAAAAGGCTCGGGCTTCGTGGGAGTCTTGACAATGAAGTAATATTTATGAAACATCAAAAAAATGTAAATGTACAAGAGTGCCTTAAACTACAACATTACAAAGTATCGATACAAAAGTTTAAATATACATTGCATTTTGTAGAACAGCTACGCATAGAAATGTGTTAGTTGTCTAGAAGGATGATTTCAAATGACATCTTTATATCCGCCGGGCTAGCACATGATTGGCGCGACAATATCTCGCCGCGAGATAACTGTCGCGCCAATCATGTGCTAGGACTACTGTAGCGCCTTATGAACATCTAGTTGTATCTACAGGTAACATAGATGTTATCTGTAGCCTGATTACAGCATAATTTTCTGTCAAAACTAAGTAATTACAGTAAAAAGCTATAAAGTATAAAAGTTATTTCACCAGGAATTCCATACCGTTTAATTTTAATTATGAGAAATTATAGGAAATTCGGCCTGTTTCCTGCAATCACGAACTTTGGCCTTATGAATACAAGTACCAATAAGTAATAGTTATTTCTAAAAGAGGTTTGGGCTGTCGGCTGACATTAATGCGCCCTTGGGCAGTAAATACTGGATTAACATTCTAGAAAGCACCTTCTTAATTAAGGCGGAAAGTTAAGAACATTTAATGAATGAAATTTACAACCGGTTATTACAATTATTATTTATGGTCGCTAATTTCTGTCGCATGACAACTATCTGAAGTTGATGCACTTTCTTCGATATAATTTTAGTCCAACAGCGCCCTTAGCACATGATTGGTAGGTATAAGAAATGTAATGACTTAGGCTAGTCCTGTAAAATTGCATTTTGCTTGAATAAAATTGAATTGAATGATTGGCGCGACAGTATCTCGCGGCGACATAGACTACCCGTCTTTTTCTAACTGTGTTAATAAAAGAGGGACGGGTCTATCTCGCCGCGAGATACTGTCGTGTCGCGCCAATCATGTGCTAGCCCGGCTGGAGCTGTGCTATTGCGATAAAAAAAATGAGCACTACAATACATCATGGTTTAGATCGTATGATCTGAAAAAGCAATATGCGATAAGCTCGCAAAACTTGTTAAACATTTTTAATCGAGTGAGTAATAATGGCAAAAACCATTTGCTGTAACGAATAATACTTTTATTGATATATTAATAGCCACATGCGCGTGCACTTCCGGAAAACAAACTGCGACACTTCCGACCACTTCCGCGGGCACTGATAACTCCACTAGATGGAGCAAATCAAATACGACGAATGCCGTTAACATAACACACTTAGACGCTTTCATGAGTCTCATAATTAAGTGTTATTAAACAGTTCAGTTTACAACCCGTGAGTGAAAAATTCACCAAAAGCAAAACGAAGTGAATCCAGGGTTTTTATGTTGTAGATGTAGGTAAAAATTTAGCGGTACATTCAAATTCAACGATTTAACTGAAACATTACCCAAACACAACTCACATCTAAGTCATATCATTAAAAGCACACATACACTACCGCAATATCCAAAGATTACCTATCATATCTGAATTATATGACATATACGAGTATATAAAATAAATATAACAATCAATACCTAATTAGTGGGATGTCTTCAACGTCCGAATACCTATCTCTTGTTTCACTATACTACACGTCACACTTTATGAACGTCCTCTAAATGTTTTACTTTATGGGTGACCTTACGAGCCGTAGATCCCTAGCATTTTAAAATAAGCATGAGTCATTGAGTATGATTCCTAATAAGAATTCTACGGGAGATTATCTATCTACGCATGCGGTAAACGGTAACATTTGTCGCCGCACGCGCAATTCCCGCATGAAAGGATCCTTGTAATGTCAAGCTAAAAAAAATATATCTGACCACTTCACTCTCGCTCTCTGTTATTGTACTACTATAAACAAACATGCTTATATAATATAAATACTTACTTACATGTTACATGTCGTATAAGTTTAGGGTTGCTATACGCCAGGATTTGGCATGTCAGAATGTTTGATCCTTTGTCAGGATTGCGGGGACTTGGCAAGTGTCAGAGTTTGTTAGAAACCTCAACTAATCACTAGAAGCTAGGTAGCTAACAGTATGAAGTTGGGCAGAGTAAAGGAAAAGTTCTGCTGTGGCTGTGTCTACGCATAGATATTTATTTTTCGAGTATGACCTTCCAAGAAATATCAGGATGTTTTTTTTTTTTTTTTTTTTTTTTTTTCCTATCATGGCTTTTACTCCTCGCTAAATTTAGCAAGGTGGATTCTGCCAATGTCGAGGTGTAGACTTTTGACTTGCGCAACGAGAATGTTCGGTTAAATTTTGGTTTTTGTGGAAGGATAGACTGGTAACCTAAAACAAACAAATATTATGGACTACACAGACAAACACATGACATGACACAATTGACATAGTACCAACATTAGTGAAAAAGAGCGGAAGGCGGATGACAGATTGTTAAGGCAAGCAACATAGCGGATGAAATGCAGGAAAAAACGTAGAGGTTTAAGTATAGATAGATAGAAATAAAGTAATAATTAAAGTTTTATATTTTGTTCCTGTACATATTTAATAAGAATAGAAGTTAGGGGCGGGTCCGTTAGAGTGAGAAGTGAGTAAAAATTAATAGGTCGCGGAATATTTGCAGGTAACACATCATACAAAGAGTAATTGGATCTCGGACAAGAGAAAAAAATGTGATCTACGGTGCCCTCGTCTAACCCACATTCGCACAGTGAAGTATCCCGGACATGTATCTTAGCAAGGAATACAGGTGTACAAACTGGCCCTAAGCGTAAACGACAAATTGTAGATATGACCCACTTAGGATGGGCTCGGAATTTAAAAAACCATGGCTTACGGGTAATCTTCGGTTGAATGCGACCATAATGCTTTCCCACCTCCAATCTGGAAGAATTCCAGCGATTTTGCCACGTGTTAAATAAATCAGCCTGTGCATGGCTCAGAATGTCAGAGCTATATACCTTGTCGTAGCCTGGTGATCCCAACTCAATAGCTTTCTTTGCCCATAGGTCTGCAGACTCATTACCAACGATGCCACAATGACCTGGAATCCACGCAAGGATGATTTTTAAACCCTTTAAGTCACACTTTCTTAATAAGGCTTTTATTTGGAGAATTAAAGGGAATTTTGCCTTCATTTTGAACTGATTGCCTATAATAGCCTGCAGGCAACTTCTGCTATCTGTAAAAATAATCAATTTTTCAATGTTATGAGAGTCAGCATACGCTACAGCCTCCAAGATAGCTACAGCCTCGCCTGTAAATATGGATGTTTGTGGAGGGCACTTAAACATCAGAACAATCTTATATTTTGGAATAACCACTGCTGCTCCAACACAATTCGTGGGATCAATCTTTGATGCGTCAGTAAACACCGGTAGGTAGCCTGGCCATTTCTCTAATAGTTTATTAAATTTACTGTCAGCTCCTGGGTCCTTTTTAGATATCCCTAGGTCCAAAATAACATGAGGGGAGTAAATTAAAGTTTCAAATTGTGTCTCATATATAGGGTTTGTTCCTGATTTGTATATTATGGGATTTAAGTTATTTAATTTAGAAAAACTTATGATAATGGTGGGGAAGTCCTTATGTGTCCAATAAGGGTTTTCAGTGACCAGTGAAGCGAGATCTCGTAAGCGTGGAAACAACAAGTGATTGTAGTTGGAGATAGCTCTTATGAGGAACCTGTCAGCAAGATATTGCCTACGTAGTGCGAGTGGAGGCTCCACACCTTCCACCTGCATGGCATTTTTGGGAGACGAAGCCATGGCACCAAGTATGATTCTTAGGCATTTAGCCTGTATTAGATCCAATCTTTCCAAGGGTTTCTTATTACAAGGTTCTAAAATGAATGATCCATAGTCCATGTGGCTGCGAATGATAGCGTTATAAAGCAGTTTTTGGCAATATGGATGTGAACCCCACCAAACTCCCGATAGTGCTCGTAAAATGTTGACGCCTTTCTCACACTTGTCCCTTATATGTTTCAGGTGCAGTTCTCCAGACATTTTCCGGTCCAAGATGATGCCCAGGAATTTGGTTGACTCCTTATTGGGAATGCTTTCTTCACCATAGTGAACGTCTGCAATGGGCATGTTCCTTTTGCGGCTGAAAATCACCGCACAGCTCTTGGAAGGCGACAAAGACAATCCGTGGTCTTCCAGCCAATTCTTCAGATACCTAAGGCCCATATTCAGCCTTGTAGCTGCTGTATTAATTGATTTTGCTGAAGCATAGAGAACAAGATCGTCTGCATATTGTAGAATGTTACAGAAGGGTAATACAGATTGTTCTAGATCGTATGTATAGATGCTATAGAGTAATGGGCTGAGAACAGATCCTTGAGGGAGGCCTCGCCACAACATACGCGGAGAAAGATAAGAGCTGCCACTACGGATTTTGATGAATCTTCCTATGAATAAATTGGAGACAATTTGTACAATCTTCACGGGAATGCTCAGATTTTGCATCTTTGCTCTGAGCACCGGAAGAAGGACATTGTCATAGGCTGCCGAAATATCCAGAAAACACGCCAGTAGATCCTCATTAAATGAAAGTGCTAGTCTGATATCTGTGGTTAGTATATTTAAGCTGTCCATTGTGCTCCTACCTTTACGGAACCCAAATTGAGTATTTGCTAACAGTCCCCTGCTCTCGACATACCATTCCAACCTATTCTTTACTAAGTGTTCTAGAATCTTGCCCATCGTAGCAGAGAGCGCAATCGGTCTGTACGAGCTGGCCTCTTCCGGGTTTTTAGTAGGCTTCAATAGCGGGATGACAATTTGGGTTTTCCAATCTTCTGGGATCTCACCTGTATCAAAAACGTGATTCAAAATGGCAAGGAAGTGTTCCCGTGAGTATGAGCTCAGTTTAGTCACAAAGTAGTATGGGATACCATCTTCCCCCGGCGAAGTATTGCGTAGGCCATCCAGTGCCAACTTTAGCTCCGTGAACGAGAATGGTTCGTCGAAGGTACTTGGTGGGGTGGCGACAGGAGGAAATATTAAGCAGGATACTTCTGGGGCAGTTGGGGGAGCCAATCTGTCAGCAAAGTCTGGGAGCCAAAGCGACTTGTCAGCGCAGGATACAGTGTCAGACTTGCAGGAGCCCCTGAACCGCTTTATATTTCTCCATAATACTGATGGGGGAGTTCTAGGAGACAAGCTCTCACAGAACGCCTTCCATCCCTTTTTTTTTGTTTTAGATAACAGGCGTTTAGTACGGGCCGAGATTTTTTTGAAATTGATAAAATCCTTAATATCGCCAGATTCGTTAAACCTTTGCTCTGCTTCATTCCTTTCCTTCACCGCAGTTGTGCAGTCAGCGTTCCACCATGGTGGCGAGGGAATTTTATCCTTTAAGGGTTTCTTACGGGGGATATATGTGTCAGCCGCCTCTAAAAGTAAGTCTCTGAATTTCGAATATCTTTCACTATTGTCGTTTAAGTTCGAGCCCAATTCTTTAAGTTTTGATTCGACAAATAGAGAAAAATTCGGCCAATCAGCTGATTGTAACCTGTGTTTCAGAAGCGGCTCCGGAGACGGGGATGGGAGAACGGACGAGGGCTTGGAAATGATAATCGGAAAGTGATCGCTCCCGAAGGACTGTCGAAGTACGGTCCAAGATAATAATGACGCCAAATTAGGGGAGCAAGCGGTCAAGTCTGGAACGGATTGCGGGTTTTGGCCTGGATACACTCGATGTGTGGGCGTTCCGTCGTTTATAACGCAAACGTTGATATCGTCGAATATGTCTATCAGGGCTAACGAAAACCCGTCCGAATGGTAAGATCCCCAAGAAATATTGTGCGAATTAAAATCCCCTAAAATTATATGAGGGGGAGGGACAGAGGTTAGGATAGAAGACAGTTCAGGGATAAGGCTGAGGTCAGGATGGGGAATATAGATAGAAATGAAACCAATGCCCATAACCTTAGCGGCTACGACATTAATCTCATCTCCATGTGGAGGGAGTGGGATTTGAGAGAAGGGATAAGATTGCTTAATCAATAGAGCACATCCTGCACGTCCGTCATCACGGTCCTCGCGGAGGCATGAGAAGCCCGGGAGCCTAAACCGAGATCCGGGTCTCAGCCACGTCTCCGAGACGGCCGCGACAGACACAGAATGGTCATTAATCAGCTGGCTAAGTTCTGTTTTTTTTGGGATAATACTGCGGCTATTCCATTGTAGAAAGGTGGCCTGGCGGTCCGTTATTGAAGGAGAGTTTTTCGACAAGGGTCAACATTAAAGGTGCAACGTCGTTCGGTAAGATATCGCTCCATTTGGCGATGATATTCGTCAGTAATTTAAGAAGAAGCTCCATAAGGTCCTCATTCGGAGTAACTCTACTATATGACTCGTTGAGGGCCTGTCCGTTGGGTAACTGAGACGGAGGAGGTCGGACTATATTGTTATGAGCTTGTTGGTCATAACCCGGGGACAGCGAAGGCCTTGATCGGGGTGGCAAAAATACAGTCTTACGGTAAGAGGTTTTGGGTGATGAAGAGGGTGTATCATTTGGGTCAAAGGGAGGTTGTGATAGGGGTGAAGAGTCCCGCGTGGGGCTGAACATTATATTTGCAACGTCTGCATAGGGTCTACGACTTACAACTGGGACTTGCGCGGCTGCTTCAGCATATGATATGTTCCTTTCTGACATTATCATTTTTATAGTTTTTTGACGGTGGTGTTCTGGGCAGTTTCTGTCAGTGGCATAGTGTCGGGCAGTGCAGAAAATACATGAGATGTGTTGAGGTGCTACACTACATCCATCACCCGGGTGCTTCTGGGCACACTTGTAGCAGCGGGCATCAGATCGACATTGAGTTTGTATGTGACCAAACCTAAGGCACTTTCGACATTGGATTGTTGGCAGTTGGTATACTTCCACCACTAAAGATGTGTAATAAGCAAAGATTCTAGATGGCAAGGTTTGGCCTTCAAATGTGATCACTACAGTCTGAGTTGGAATCCAGGACGGGGAACCATCCTCTTTGGTCACCTTCCTCTGCAGGCGGCGGGCTTTCAAGATTTTGCCTTTACCTTCTTCTAAATTTGTGCCTTTAACTAGATCAAGCATGGACCAATCAGTTGGAACTCCTCGAACTAAACCCATACGTGATACATTGTATGATGGAATGTTTGCTGACAATTTGTACTGTTCTAGCATGGGGTGTTTCAAGATTGAATTGGCGTCATTGGCTGTATTAAAACTTACCGAAACCCTATTGCGACCTACTGGTTTTATACCACCTTTCTGTATATTTGTGACCTTTGCCTGTGTTAAAAGCATACCTACATATATGGCTTTAAGTGTAGTATTGTTGTTGATGGAGGCTTCCTTTGAAATATGTACCACAAATGGGCCATCATCGTCTGCACTGTAACCGCGGGCTTCCTTGCTAAGATCAGGGTGACTGTACAAGAGTGGGTTCGTAACGTTCTCATCGGGTTGTGTAACTACTTGGGGGTTGGAGACATTCTCATTTACTGACACTACCTGGTCCGAAATCCCTTTCTCTGTTGTAATTTTTTTAAGAGCTGGCTCCTGTGGGCTACTAAACGGTGATAAGTCTAATGTTTGTAGGTTTCTCTTCCTAGTATTATTATCAATTTCCATGCCGACATTAGAGTTATCACCGGCCTCGTCGGGAGGCTTCTCCTTCTCGTTCCCCTCCATTGGCTAAGGCCAAACGGACCTTACCCTAACTTTATATAAGGACAAATGTGTAATTTATCTAATTTATATGAATAAACCACAACCAAGTTAGTATAAAGGAATGAAGTAATTATTTGTAAAGGATTATAACCTAAAAGTGAACAGACTCACACGGCGCTTCTCAACTAACCCTATCAGGATGTTTAGGGTGACGGCAAGATTTTGTCAGGATATTCCATGTTTAAAATGGCAACCCTACGTCAACGTACGTCATTTCGTTTTGGCTACGACGACGACGCCTTTACTCGTATTGGTAAAGGAATTAGACACAGACAAGACATCCTCTAGACTGAGCATAGTAGCGCTGCCCCCTCTGCCACAAATATACGGTAGTTTTACTCCATTTTCGAGTCAAAGTGTCTTTGTGTGACGTCCGTGTCTTTGGACGGACCAATCACGACACGGGACTCGCTCACCTCGTTGCCCGCACCCCAGTATTTTTGGCAGCATCGGTTTCATGAAATAATTGCTCTAAGCTCCGTCTAGAGGATTCCTAGTCTATGGAATTAGATTTTCCTGTTACTAACACGAAATAGGTAAAAATCCTCTACTAGTAGTAAAAGGGTGATGCAGAACGGAGTCCGGTAAACGTTCCTATTGATCGGTGCGTACATTTTGCAACAACATGTATGTATACATGTATGCAGACTTGCAGAGGTGATAAACTAATGGCTTTTCCGACTGTACATGAATTACTTAATTGTTAGATCATTTTAGTGTTATATTTCAAAGGAAACTTGTCCTAAGTTCCTAATGAAGTTAAATATTTAAACTCCGGCCTACGTCAGCATATATGTTAAACCTATAAGTTCTGTCATGGCATGACGGTGACTAAGATTTCTCAAAAAGATGTCGGAAAAGGAAACTGACGTATTTGTTAAAAAACGGAATATTTAAATATTGGCAGAGAGAGAGGAACAATTTGTTTTATTTACCAACATGTGGTAAACATTATTTGGTAACATGAGCAGTTGAGCACACAGACAACTCAATCAAATGTTGACAGTAGCACGTCCGCACGTGTTTAAAAAAAACAGTGTGGCCGATGGCACTCGAGTGTGCAGATTACCCAGTATAATTTGAGCTATATATATGTAACAATTATCTGTAATAGGAGTCCACACTTAAAGTGGTTTGCTTATGGTGACGTTACGGATTCTTTGTGAATCAGCAGTACGAGTATGGAGTAAATAAGGAGATACATATTTAAATCTTATTGTTAACCTAGCTGTTAACTCTACGAAAATCTCTTCTAAGAATTAAAAACTGTGGTTTTCCTCAGGAAAAAACTGGTTTTTGGCGCGCGTTGTGACATGAATATTGAGAATTATTCCGAATTCACAACAATTGCCTACGCATTTACATTTGAACTACGCTATCTTGTACGTTACGTGGTCATCACATTGGTGTGGATCCCCACGTCGTTCCGGTGTGTGAGACAGCCTTTTTTTTACATGGAAATCAGAGTCGACCGGAAAGTTCCCGGCCCTAAAGACCCTAGTATACAAATTTTTGCAAGTAATCCTGGCGCTACGCCAAACAATGCACATACTTACCTATATAGCGTATAATGAGTAATTGTGTATCGAATGGACACCGCAGGTTAGCCAGGGCAAAGGAAGACAAAAAAGAGATGGCGGGACGACCTCAACTCATTTTACAGCGACTGACTTGGCTGGCGACTTGGGAGCATGCATAATAGGTTGGGGCAAAATAGGTTTTATAAAAAAGTTGTTTCACATCTCTTATTAGCAACGATTTGTCGATAGTTTTTATAGACCTACGTATTAAATAATTTGCACTGATGATACCATTTGCTCTAATTCGCTCCAAACTTCAAAAAATCTTGTTTGCAGTCCACTTTACAACTAACCCGAAGATGGACAGGATCTATTCAAATAATATTTCCAAGTCATATTCTAAGATGACGTTCTTGGTTAAAATGTAATTTTTTTACATTTGTAGCTAATATTTGCGTATGTAACTCTTCCTTACTAGTGTGCGTTTTTAAGATCCCGCGTACTTAAATAAATTAGACCGACTAGAAGTTCTACATACAAAATTTCTACTAGCTCTTCTAATTTCTTTGTTTAAACATTTTTAGCAACGAAAAGCAGTGAGGTCGATGATATATTTCTTTGATTTTCAACCGTAGGAAAAAACCCATTTGCTTTTTATGTCGAAACTTAAAAGCAATCGCTGCTTTGTCGATGAATTTATCAATTATGTTCGTTGTTCGAGAAAAACGCTAGTGGACGGAATAGTCCCTATGACGGAATTAGCCAAATTCCCCTAACTAGACTATTCATTCCCAGTTTCATGTAATCTAAGCATGTCGTATTAAAACGAGAGCGTAACTTGGGAGCGGGTTCGTGGGAGTGTAACTATTAACGCTAAAGAAAGATCTCTTCCAGACAATGACCTTTTATTTATGTAGACGTGTGACGTTCATAGTTGACAAAACTAAAATTAGATCCAACGATTTTGACAACTTGACACGTTGGTGTCACCCATACGACTAACTCAATATAGATTCCGTAACCTATATATATTTAATGGCTCACGATCGTGCGCCTGGTACCATATCTACCTCATTTTACTTACATCTATGCTTCCAGATAAAATATAAAAATATTATTTCCTTATAACAATGAAACACATCTCGCAAATCACGTCCAACATGGTATGACTATAAAACAAAATCAATTTAACAAGTTTAACCTACAAGAGCCACCTGAACAAAACTGCCGGGAAACTGAGGACCCGTAATAATATAGTCCAGAAGCTGACCGGAACAACTTGGGGAGCCAATGCTGCGTGCCTCCGAACAACTGCTCTCGCACTGGTCTACTCTTCGGCAGAGTATTGCTCGCCTGTGTGAATTAACAGTACCCACGTTTCAGCTGTCGACACGCAGCTACACCACAGGCTGTATACGCCCTACACCTACCTACTGGCTACCTGCCCTCAGCAACATCGCCCCACCCCACCTACGCCGGGAACAGTGCCTCCACCGCGAGCTCGATAAAGTACGGAGAGACCCAACTCTACCCATTCACGGCGATGTGCTCGCCAAGATTGATCGTAGGCTTAAGTCCCGTAATCCACCATTAGCTAGGTTAAACGCCATGGATCCCCTGTGGAACGTAGAGAATGCCTGGCTTAGCGAGTGGCAATCCAATAAGGCGCCAACCGACTTCTTCGAACTAAGCCCCCGTACAAGACCTCCAGGTTTTCAGTATTCAGTATTCAGTATTCAGTTCTTTATTTGCGAATATAGACAAAAGCCATGCAAATACAATAATAAAATATCAAATAAATACTTAATCAATCAGTCAACAATAAAAACATTATAACAATAACAAAAACAAACAAAGAAGAAATCCAGAAATAAAACATTACCAACAGTTAACAAATAAAGAAATAAAACATTACCAACAGTTAACAAATAAATTAGATTGCTTAATTAATTGTAAGTATAAATAAAGTGAGATTGTCAAAACAGTTATAATTTGGTCCAGAATTTCATAAAATATTCGTATCAATAAGAAGGATTTAAACTATGTCAAAATATGAAATTAATTAAAATTGGGTAAAATAATTTAATCAAAAAATCGAGTATAATATTCGTTTAGGCTGTAAAAGGGCCTACACACAAGATAGTTTTTAAGTTTTTTACTAAATATTTGGAGATTTTCAGCTGTCTTTATGTCATCATCTAGTTCGTTAAAAATATTTAATGATACTCGACAAATACTATTTTTAAAATGTGTATAATTTGACGTCGGTAGTGCTAGTTGAATTCTGCGCCTTAATGGGTAATTCATTTCTTGACATGTGAGTTTAAATGAGTCAATATTTTTATACACATAAATACAAATGTGATATATGTACAGGGCTATTACTGTGAGGATTCTATACTCTACAAAAAGGTCTCTATGCGTTTCTGGAAAGTAACCAACGATAAGTCTTAAACTTTTTTTCTGTAGTAATAAAATTTCATTTATTTGTGTGCTATTTCCCCAAACTTCTATGCCGTATCTAACTATGCTTTCAAAGTAGGCGTGATATACTGATTTTAGCGCTTCTGAATCGGTAAGTTTTGACAGGGATTTTAATGAAAAGCATGCACTTGCAAGTTTTTTACGCAAAATGTCTATATGGTGATGCCATCTTAAATAGGGGTCTAATTCAATTCCAAGGAATCGTACACTATCAGATTTGGTAATTGGCAGATCAATGAAATAATCAGGCGTATGTACTGCTCGTCTGAAAGTGATGTAGTTACTTTTGTTTAAGTTTAATTGCAAGCCATTAGCCTTAAACCAGTTATCTATACTATCCCAACACAGCTTAGCTTTTTGGCCCAGTTCATCAAAGGTATTGCCTTTTATAATGATACTAGTATCGTCTGCATACAGATACGGGGTCCCGCAAGGCAGACAGTCCGGCAAGTCGTTAATGAAAATAATAAACAGTAGCGGCCCAAGTACTGAGCCTTGAGGGACGCCGCACTTTAATAATCTATGTTCTGATTTGTTGAGTACTTCTCTTCCAGATTCGTTGACATTTTTAATTTCAACATACTGAGTACGACTGCTAAGATATGATGTAAACAAATCTAGTACAGAACCACGAACTCCATAGTAATCTAGTTTACTAATTAATATTCTGTGATCTACACAATCAAAGGCTTTACTCAGATCACAGAATATGCCTGCACATTTATCGCCTTGATTGAGGTTGTCAATCAAGTTTCACTACCCAACGACGTGTCTGGTGCCTGCTGAACCGCTTTAGAACTGACGTGGGTAACTCCGCATACCACAGGAACAAATGGGGATGGTGTGAGTCGCCGGCATGCGGATGTGGAAAACCGGAACAAACAATCCGTCACATGGTGCTAGAATGCCCCAACACCAAATTCGGTGGCAACATTGAAGAGCTCAAGACCTTGACTGGGAAAGCCGTGGATTATTTTAAGAAATCTAGCTTTAAATTTTAAATTTATAACGCAGTGACATGTATATATATGCCATACGATAAATAAATTTAACAAAAAACGATATTTTAACTAGGCAGAATAATTTCAGTGTCTGAAATGCACATATGTACCTACTTACCTACAGACGAATCGGATGTATTTACACAAATGGTATGGACGGTATGGTGGGTAATTGATTCTCTCTCTACACAGACATCGCGTGTCGATAATGAACGCTTTTTATCTATCTATAGGTATCTATCTATCTGTCAATAGGCACGTGCTGACCATAGATACCCGTACTATTGCAGAGAACAAATTTCTAGTTAAATCGAAGTTAAAGTGTAGAATGAACTGCCAGCCGCGGTATTTCTGAACCGATACGTTACCTGTCACTATTTGAACTATTTGAAGTCAAGTTGGCGCGACCGAAAGGGTCAGCAGGTTTTTAACCGAAACCAAACATTCGACCGAAACGTAATTTTTACGGCGAAACCTGCCTAAAACGAAACTTCGTTCGGACACTACTATTTTAGTGTTATTCTGGCTCCCGGCTAAACGATCAGATAATAACAAAACACGTAATCCCGATAGTCCCATCTATATAAATGTCTGCGTCTCAGACAGTAGTTGCAATTTCTACAGACATTTCTCTATTAGTTAAACACAGTTTATCAGTGGGAGATAACACAGATAACGATGTTTATGCGGAGAGATGTTCAGTAGCAGAATAAACATCAGCTGATGACGTTCGTCTCGTTGTGATGAAGGAATTGTGCCGATCACCAGGGGAGAGGTGACTCTTGAGATTTAGGAGTAACGTCGCAATATAAATGTGAGTTTATCTATCTTGATATATTACTTACATACATATGTATTTGAACAATAATGATAGGTACTAAGAACTAAAACATAATATTTAAAACCGAGTCTATCGCGAATTTAGTTTGTTCATTATTTCCGACGTTTCGAGTCGAAACTTTCGACGCAGGTTTCACTGATGAGGTCGCGGATGACACCAGGGCTATAATCGCGAAAATCGAATTTCAGAAATTGGAGAAGATCCCCGCAATTTGTGAATTTCGTTTTTCGCGGTAGCCCCTCAGTAAACCTGCGTCGAAACGTCAGAAATAAACGTAACAAACTAATTCGAGAAACCCCGTTTTTCAAAACGCGAAAGTTTTAAATGTTATAATTAACCATAAAATTAGTTCAATGTTAGTGTAACTAACGAATAACGGCCTAGGTAATATTTCTTATTTTATAATTTCGGGAGCCCTTGCGACACTTCTATCCATCGGGATCTTTTGTGCCTTATGCCATTCCCCCCTTAAGATTTATGTTTTGCATACCCGAAAGCTTTTTCGACCACCTCCATGTGTCAGATGATGGAGCTCAAGGGTAGTGCTATGAATTTCTTTGGTTCCAGATAGCCCGCTCCAAAGTCTTTCATTCTCTGTCTGGCAAAGCGTGACATTCACACATTAGGATCTCTTATTTACTCTTCTTCCTCCTGCTCATATCCCACATTATGTGGGGTCGGCACAACATGTTTTTCTCTTCCATTCTCCTCTATCTTGGGTCACTTCAGCACTCATTCCTTTCTTTCTCATATCCTCTACTGTCTCTTTAATGGACTAAGTGGGAGGGTTAATAATACTGTCTTAATTATGAGAGAGGATTACGCTTAGTTACTTTTTCCCGTTGACATGTATGTGACTTATTCTTAGCGACATCTTTAATCACTCGCAATCAATTATGAGTTTTAATAGTACGCTATTAACGGATGATTACAGATGAGTGTTGTGGAACAAGATATTTACTTAATTGTTGTATTGGAATGAGATGCAGAATGATTCATTACCTATTGTAATGAAATAAGGTGTATGTTTATGGGTCACAAAATAAATTGTTTAGCGATTCATGGATTTTTTTTCAAAGGAGTTCACTTCAGTTCAGTGTAAACTCTTGGAAATCAAATATGTACCGTAAAATGTGCCTACTGAAAGCACAATTACCCAGCGGGGAGCAAAGTTGGCGCATTTTACGGTACCCATAATAGAAATTTCGCCCAGTGACGTCATCACGAAGATGTGCCAAACTAGACAGATTCTCGTTCTTCAAGATGACGTCACTACTGTCATAGACGTTTCCTGTGTAATGACGAGCCGCCCACGAGTTGGGCGTAGTGCAGGAAAAGTTGTCACAACAATAGTATGCGTTTATAAAACAAGCGCCGCCGGCCGAAAGCCGCTTCAGTACCGTGGCGCACGCGCAAGGTCAAGAGCGCTCCCAAACAGACTCAAACAGTCGCGAACTACCGCCTGAGTGGCATGCTCCCTTAGCTATTAAAAAAAATAATTAAAAAATAAAACAACGTTTCTTTTCATCGGCGCGAACGTGTTTGTGTTCCAAATTTAAACGCTTGCGCGGAAAGTGTGTCGAGAAAAGCGTTGTGCGAGTGAAAGATTGTTTTCAGCAAATAAAATTATTTTTGGAAGTAATAAACATCGCACTGCGATTTCAGTTGCCACTGTGTTAAAAAGTAAGTCATAATTATGAACTACACGTACTTATAATTATAGTTATAACCTTCCTCTTAAGTATGCAGTTTCTAAGTAGATACTTACGTAAAATAATATTTCCCCCACGACTACAGTTTCAGTTTTATGATTATATACCCAAAATATACAACAAAATAAACAGATCTTAATTTGATAATAACAGACAAGAAAAAAACATACAGCCTTCCTTCATTGTAAATATATATATACCTATATCATATTTTATTTTATTTCTGTATTAGGGTAACAGAGTGAAATGTAGGTACCTACACGACAATTCTGTTTTAAATTATATAGTAACATACGACCTGCAGGAAGCCCTACAAATTCTTCAACAAAATAGTAAATTTTACCATATTTCTTATATTCTTATATTAAAATGGATACAAAATTCCCTAAACCCGCAAATGTCAGTACACTCCTCGCCGCCGCCCTGCACGCATTTAATTATCGCGATTCTGCACGCGCGTTACACGCCTACGTACCGCAAACCATATCGTACACTCCAGTTCATATATATGTATCCATTTATTCACCTTATTGCAACTGATTAAGGTGCATAAATGTACACTTATTTATGAACTCGACTGTACCGTAACCGTAAGGCGCTATCAGACCCCAGTCGACATCCTTGAGTGGCCGAATCTAATCAGAAATCATTCATTAATTGAACTAAACGGTGGTTTTTTTACTAGCCCATTTTAAGTGTCCCACTAGTGCGCGAAGGCTTCCCCTGTCCATTTAGTCCTATACAATGCATACTCCCGCCATTCTTCACAATATGTATCTATTTGTATCCTTCCTTGGTCTTCCTCTGAAAAATATTTTACTTTATATTTGAAATAAGTTCAAACTCAAATACGGAAGTTATTAGCGAAATAAATTATTCAGTTAAATGTTATGAATAAACCTAAACTCAATGTGATTGCGTTTTTCGCTATTAAGTAAGTTGCAATGGCTACTTCACATTGTATTGGCAAAATTAGGACAGTAAACGAAATTTTCGATTATGTACGAGTAATATTAAGACACCAGGAAGTGTTTAAAATTTAAAGCAGTTAAAATGTATAAACAATTATACCAATACACAATAATAGTGTAGGAGACAATACGTGTAAAAAATGAGCCTTATTGTTCTATTAAAAGTAAGTTATGGTAAATTAGTTTTGATTAATTATTTACTTGCATAACTGCAATCGTTAGAAAAACAATATACCTTGAACATAATTTTCAGTATACATCCATTACTTATATGAGCATTATTGATTATAAATCATATAATCTTACCGCCAACATGTTCGACGTAAGGTCTAGTATTTTATTACCTAGTAACTATAGTAACGTGATTGTAATATACTATTTCAATGTATATAGAATTTGCACTGAAAGAAACATACTTACAAATGAAGACTTACTAATAATTCGCACAAAGCCACGTTAATGTGACAAGCGGATAAATTAATGTAAAAACATAACAGGTATTATTCATGAATGATTCACACCTGTGAATCCTAGAACTTTCTCAACAAAAACATACAGCTGTGTAAACTTACAAATTACTTTTTCTCAAACATGCAATGAAATGTCGTCGCTACGGGCGTTATAACAGGCTTCGAAGTCACGTTTCGGGCGGAGCAACTCGAGAGAACTGTAAAGGAATTGCATACAAAATTGAAGGCCTAGGTCGGGAAGTATTTTTTTTTTAATTTCTATTTCACAGATATTTGTACAGCATAGTGGCATTCAGCCATTAAAAAAAAATAGGCAGTATTTGCTTTATGGTTCGATTTCTTTTTTTTTCATCTTTATAGGGCTGTATCTCCTAAATGCATGCATAGCATAGCATGATAATTTATTAATCTTTACTATTCTCATAAAAGGAGTGACATTTAATACTGCATAAACGTCGATAAAGTATAAAATGATAAATACAGATTTTATTGATATTGATATAAGATGCATGCATATACTTACCTAGACTTAAGAAATATTGAGTGCCCTTACAGGGTGTCATGTACCTACCATACTCAAATCGTAACACCTAATGTAACATGAACATGACTGCAATATAATAAAGAATAAAGAATAAACCGTGCGTCGTAGCGCGAAAATAACAAAATTTTCGTTCCCTTTAAAGAACCCCTAAGTAACATTTAAAAAACACGAAAAATAGATTAAAATGAAAGAAAAATGTTTATAAGGCTGTATCTCCTAAACCGTGCGTCGTAGCGCAAAAATAATAAAATGTTCGTTCCTCTGTAAGAAACCCCTAATTAATATTTAAAAAAAATAACAAAAAAAAACTGTATAAGGCTGTATCTCCTTAACCGTACGTCGTAGCGCAAAAATAATCAAATTTTCGTTCCCCTTTAAGGAACCCCTAAGTAATATTTAAAAAACACAAAAAGGAAAAAGAAATTAAAATGAAAGAAAAATATTTATAGGGCTGTATCTCCTAAACCGTGCGTCGTAGAGCAAATGTAATAAAATTTTCGTTCCCCTTAAGAACCCCGCGCACTGAACAACCTATCACATTAGGACATGAAACAGTCATCATCATCATCATCCATTTTTGCTATTATTTCATTGCATGTTTGAGAAAAACACTATACATGCCTAGCCGTGAAAAGGTCTCCCCACGGTCGGCCGTCTATACCTACTCATCCGGCAAGCCCTTCTTTCCCGGCGTCTGCAGTAATGTACTATTAAAAAAGGCAAATTATAACGAGGGCATCACAAATATTATAAAATCATAAACCAAAACTGTCAGAGATAAAAATGCGTATAATAAAGAGGTCAATATTTAAAAATAAACACAACGAGATCACTGAACAGATTGTGCGTATTATTACTAAACAATAAGTCACAAAGGCGAGAAAATGCGTACATTACTGCAATAGCGATTGCAACCAAGTAGGAAGAAATTATGACATTATTATTTGTGTTATTGTATTTAATTATACATAAATACCTATTTACATTCTTTCTCGGCGCCTAGGCATAACCCTTGTATGTCATTATTGCCTTGTGTTTTAATTGCAGATACATACAGTGTGGAAAGATAAGTCGGGCCCTGGAGGGAAACTACCTTAAATCCTTAAGCTGGCTCATTTTACTTAAAGGAGACATTCCTTTATTTTTAAAAAGAAACAAAACTGCATTCAAAGATTTTCTAAAACTCTCTTGCCTCCCCCGGGACTCGAACCGACTAAAAATTCCAAAAAATAAAAACTCGCAATTTTATTCTACTAGATTTCTCCAAGAAACATTAGGTCTTAAACTCGTCTGTCGTACAAAAAATCCATAAAATGTAATATTTAGTACATAAGATTTTTTTAGACAAGCCAAATTGAAGAAAAAAAGAAAAATACTTTGAATGCAGTTTTGTTTCTTTTAAAAAATAAAGGAATGTTCTCCATTAAGTAAAATGAGCCAGCTTAAGGATTTAAGGTAGTTTCCCTCCAGGGCCCGACTTATCTTTCCACACTGTATATTAAAATCACAATTAAGGTTTGAGAACGAAGTATGAGTGATTTTTTTCTAATTTATCGTAAATTAACATTAAATTTATGTAGGTACAATAAGTATTATCAAATATAGCGAATCTGCGGCAATCTAAAATCATTTTCAAACGTACAATATTTTAGCAATTTGACTTGAAAAACAAAAATAGTTACACACAAGACAAAAATAGTTCATTTTTTGTACCAATTATGTGTTTTTCCATGTATTTTATGTTAATTACACAATGTTTACAATTCGCGATTTAATTTACGAAGAGATAAAGCCGTTACTGTCATTACTCATTAGACTAATCAAAACAGCTGAATTTAAAAGTAAAACTATTCCGTAACTTATCTATTTTGCTATTTCTCATAGCATCCATCGTTATAATGACTACAATATATGACATAAAATTAATGTTCATGCAATTATGTATATGTACATTGTTTCAATGTAATTTAAAAAAGGCGGAAATTATGATGTTTATGTAAACAGAGCAATAGTTATAACGCTTATCAAAATGACTAATAAATATGACATATTGCAGTTTATCTTCTACCACTTGAGATGAAAAAGTTCCGAATAAAAACACTGTATAATCAATATAAACACGACCGATAATATTATAAACATCTAGACTTTTCCCGTTTGTGTTCAATTAAATTTTACACCTTAATGCAATCATTCAAAGTTGAAAAATGTATGCGTTATTTTTTCTTAGCGATAACAATTTTTGTGACACAAATATGTTGACTTATAACTGGAGCATTTATAGTATTTATGACGTGTGATTAATAAAACACAGCAAGTTATTAAATTGTCACAATTCGACATGCTTTTGTTTTGAAAGACGCCGGGGTCTGAAGCGGAACCGTGTCATGCGATACGATCGTCAACGTCTGCTGAGTCGATGTCGAATGAGGACAATCTCTCTAATGATTATTGTCACATCGCGTTGTACGGTCGCCATCAGATATATCGGAGCGGCCAAGGTGCTTACAAATGTAAACACCACTCTAGCGCCTTGACAATAGAGGCGTGTTCAGATATTTGTGAGCAGCTCGGCCGCTCTGATATATCTGATGGCGAACGTACTATCAGCTATCTTAGCTGAACATTTGTAGAACTTGTGACTTCGGCATAAGGTTCATGAATTCTTAGTTCAGTGTGGACAATTTATCTGTGAGTTATTGCTGTCAATCTCAACTGAATGTTACTGGTATTCCTATATGACCTGCTTAAATAAGAAAGGCCCAACATATTGCCGTAACACGATGCGCAGCTTTCTACAGGATACAAATTCGTTTCCGTATCTTACTTATCAATCTTATCATGCAACGGTTTTCAAATGAAAACTTCATTCAAAAAGCTCAAGCTAAAGCGATTTTCTCAGAACTTTGAACTATTTCGGCCATGTGATAAACTTATAGGTACATATATTGCATTAAAGATTTTAATCCAGACCCTAGACTTGGGATAGGTGATAGGTTCGTAAGAAATGTTTCCACCAACATTCATTTTAAAATTAAAATCTTTGTGAACTGACCGTTGGTAACCTAAACACGAAATTGTATTCGAAATTAATTCACGAAATACTTAGCATATTTTAGTAACGGCTTCCACTAGTAGGAAAATCGAATTATCTATTATTCTATTACACATGAAATAAAAGAATTATTGATAAAATCTATTTTAATAAAATAGCTCAGGCAAAAGCTTTCACTTGAGAACATTTTTCACCTGACTGTTATAAATAAAAGTTTGCCTAACTTTGAGTTTAACCATAGATCTCCATTACAGGAGCGCGCGTTTCGCGCGGGGCGCGTGCGGGGCGTGCGGGGCGTGCGGGGCGTGCGGCACGGGGCGCGCGCGCACCATGCTCGCCACTGTCAAGAGCTGCTGGAAGGTGTGGCGGTATGGCGACCTCTACATGGTAAGCAGACTTCTCTGTTGTATGGGTTTCTGTAGAATGCAATGGCCGTTACGTTGCTGAACGCATGGCGTCTACGGGAGACCAACTCTTTAACAGTTAAGCAAGTGTTCAACTTGTGATGTTCAAATACATCTATCTATGTATTTAAACAGATAAAACACGTCAGTTTTCATTACAAAGGGTAATAAATAAGTAACGAATACTGTAACCGCCCATAGCATTCCATCCCAGTACAAAGATTTGGCATCTAACGTAGTCTTACATGTACGTAAAACTCGACGAACCTCTGTTAAATTTTGACTCTTTCTAACACGAATGTCAATTGTCAAAATTAAAGATAGGGACAAAAGTGGACAAACAACAAGATTTGACAGAAGTTTATGAAAAAACACTTAGGTACTTATATTCAATGGCATGGCAAATCTGACAGTGGTAAATGTGTACTACACATTGTGTAGGTAGAGTAAATGCATATCGGAGTAAGTAAACCCAAGGATACTGACGTCAGAAACTTCAGCCATCAGCGAAATGGACTACAATTGGTCGTAATGGTCCTAACGTAGGGTTGTGCAATAGAATGTATCACATGCGAGATCTAATAAGGAGATCAAGGTTGTATAATGCGTTTAGAATCCATCGTCATATTTTCATAGATATTTAACGTTAATGGTGACACGTCCAGTCGACCACACTTTGTCATTAAGAAGTCTAGGTAATTTAATTACTATAAGCAGAATAAGTAATTTCAGAGGTAGCGTCAACCGTTTATAAAGCGTGTTTTATATCATTACGTATTTATTTACAGTACAAAATTTCATTAGATAAAGGGACATTACAAACGCATTATATAGGTACTTACTCGATAAACGATCATCATATGGGTATCTGTTTGGTAACGGCACACCTCGGAGTCTCGGACACTGGCGATCAAATGTATGAAACAAACGCGTTCCTACGCACACAGCCTAAGCTCGTGTAGGTGAACGCGTACCATATATGCTTGTGTGAGTGAGATAAGGCATTGTAGGGTGAGGTAACTGTGAGGTAACCGAGAGCGGGTGGGCGGCACTTTCAACGGGAGGCAGGGAGTGTCCATACTGTACGCTAGTACTCTTTATTATACTGTGGTATAGTTTGTAGCTTTCTAGTAGAGCCCGACGGTTAATCCTATTGTCTATTGTTAAGTAAAACCGCACGTGCTAGAGTAAGACCAAAGAAAGTCTGCAGCGCTAGATTAAAAGTAGTTTTTAAAAATCAGTATGCGACAACACCACAGAAAATGGATTAAATAGTCTTGATACTTGTGAAATTTCTACCATATTTAGCGTCTATGAAAAAATTAAGCTGTATGCACAGCTTAATTTTTATGGTAAAATAAATTTCATTCCAACAATAGATGTCACTATTAATATGTAGACATATACTAATATTGATAAATAATATTGGGAGAATTGGCATTTGGCTTCATCAAAATTAATAAGCTTTTGTAATATCCGCGACGGCGGTAAATAGGTACAGAGGGCCTACCGCGAACACCGAAGTTCTCAATATGCGAGCATCTTTCTCTTTTACTCCCATTAAGGCGTAATTAGATTGACAGAGAAATTGCCCGCAATTTGCGAACTAAAGTTTTCGGAAAAACGAAATAAACCATTAAAACAATAAACATATATTAAAAATTAATTTTAGCTTTAACTAGTAGGTACCCATACCGTGAGCATAAGCATGGAGGTTGTGGGTTCGAGCTCAAAACCCGGCTAGTACCAATGAGTTTCTCGAAATGTTAGAGGAAGTTCATAAGTATGCCTATACCTATTAGGTGTGTTCAATTTGCTGTGAAACCTTAGTCTAAACCAATATTATATTATCTAAGTAGGTACATATGGTGAAGTATTAAGATGTTTCATTCCACTTACCCGTCATCAACTCCAAATTTTGTAAACATTGTCGTTTTTCAGCTTGAATCGCCTCGTGCTGACTTTTTACAATGTAAAATTATTCGTCATGCGGAAAAGTAACTCCCGCACGCCGGTTTTGTAAGGTTTCACCATGTTTATTCCGTTCATCACAAAACACAATGAATATTTAAACGATTTTGACAAACACATACCATAGTGCATGACGTTTACTGACTGCTTAAAAAACATTGCCATATGTAGTTTTTTAATTCGATGTCAAATTATTGCGCTGCAGACTTTCTTTGGTTTGTCTCTACTTACCTGCAAAAAAGGCTCTTAATTATTCTATTTGGCACCTGAGCGCGGGCTAGTCCAACGCTCAAAAAACCAGTGTAGGTGCGCTCTCCGATAACGCGCCTTTGTTACGCATCTCGATGACACATTTTAGACTGGTTCTGTAGCGTTCGACTCGCCGGCACTCAGTAACCGAAGTACTGGACCACACACATCCTAACAAAATACTTATCCATTAGTTCATTTTGAATCTTATTGCAATTTCCATAGGAGTTGTACCTGTTGTACAATTACCTGGGTAAAGTGAACGAACGATTTTTTATGCAGGTGGTTGTGGCACGTGGCACGAGTGGTTATACTTAACAATAGACAATAGGATTCGCCGTCGGGCTCTATTAGAAAGCTACAAACTATAACGGCCCTAACAAGTATAATGAGTTGCGGCCTTCTCACGACCGGCGGTCAACGCGTTCAAGTTGAATGCCGCAATTATATCTACGCAAACGTTATGTGGCCCTGGTCAGTTTTATGGTGAGCAGTTATCCGGTGATCCCACGGAAGAAAGAAAGAGCGCGCCGCGCTCTAGGTGATCCCCTGCACAACAGTAGGTTAGGTTTTTTTTACGTGTCCTAATCAGAAGATTTTTAAAGGCTCACATCCGCGGATGCGGATGCGGATGTCAAGATAGGTACATAAAAAACGTCAAATTGATTAGTAATTACATTTATACATACATTTTAGTAATTTTTATTTCATAAAACCGGCCAAGTGCGAGTCGGACTCGCGTTCCAAGGGTTCCGTACATTTAGTCCCATTCACGCTTGACTGCTCATTTCTAATAGGTTTTTTGGCTAATTACTAAATTACCTAGCAGTCTAGCACTTACGCCGATGCTAAGACGTTCCTAAACCGACCTGTTCCACATCCGCATCCGCATTAAACTCCGCATTGATTTTATGCGGATGCGGATGCAGATGCGGATGTTGAAAATAATGCGGAAGTTCCGCGGTTGCGGATGCGGATGCGAATATTCGCAACATCCCTGGTCCGAATGATAGGAATAGGAAGAGAGGTCTTTAGTAAACATAACATTCGGAAAGGTTAAAAAAATCTAACTACATACCTATATAATGAAGAAGCTCGACCTTCCCCTCGATGAGCGATCATATAGCGTTCAAGTTGAATGCCGCAATTATATCTACGCAAACGTCATGTTGTCCAGCCCTAGTAGCACGGTCGCATTTTTATCATTTATCACTATGCCTGTCACGTTCTAACAAGTATGTAAGTGCGAAAGTGACGGGCTTAGTGATAGTCGATAAAAATGGAACCGTGCTGAGCCCGCTGGTGAGTTTTATGGTGATCTATTATCACTTTTTATGGGATTAGCGCCCTCTGCCTAACAGTGGGACATTTAGGTTTTCATTCACATTGACATGTGATAGAAAGGGCCTTTTAGTGAACATTCAGAAATCAAAAAAAAAATCTAATATATGTACTTATAATAATGAAGCTCGACCTTCCTCGATGGGCGATCATAGCGTTCAAGATCAAGAACATGTTAGTATGTTCAATGAAATAGTTGTGGATTTTTTTAAATAATTTGCATGAATACAGGTCGTAAATTTAAAAGTAACTGAAATAGACTTGACCACTGATCTATAAGCTCGGCGCGCGCGGCATTGTGTTTATATCGGAGCATCGTTAATAATGGGGTAAGCGCCATCGACAATAAGGTCCCTTTTCATAGATAACGTCACAATTAGTACTGGAGCACCTAAGTTCATTGACCGCGAGCTGTTGATAATTGTAATAGGCTTCACCTGCATCCTGTGAGCAGCTTCTGTGAATGATGATTGATGACCTATACCTCATGAGGGGCGGTCATAACACTCATAACGGTCAACTTGAATGCCGTAATTTAAAGTGACCTACGCCGACGTCAATGACCCTGGTTTTGTTTTGCTATTGTAGGAATCGTAAAACTATGAAATTAGGCTTAAAACTAAGACCATAAAGTTGCCTTTAATAAATCACAAGAATTACCGCCAATATTTTTTTTTGTCTTTTTTAAATTAAAAAATAAATGAGAGCAGATTAATAATGTAGTTACATTACGAATGAAGGGCTAGTTATAAGCCGCAGTTGACATGAATATAAAATTATAAGGTGTAGGTACCTAATGTATTATCTTACAACGCTACTAATCGTGTTACTGCTGGTTAATCCCAATTAGTAATTTCGAGAATAAAAACGTCACTTAATTACCAAAACACTAACTAACTACCGAAATATCCGAAATATAATTACAGATATTTGTACTCATAAGGTCAATGCACAAGATAATAAAAATAAAAAATATAGGTACCTATCCTGATTTGTATCTCATTCTCATTATGCGCCAAACCAAAATATGTTCAAATCATTTCCTGTCGCAAGTTTCAAATCATTCAAAATAAACATGTATTTCTGCACTTTCTGCAGCGTAAGAAACTATTGCAGTAGTTATGTAATATTCCACCTCCACCAATTATCACAGGAAGATACTCACATAGATGATAATTAGACACAGACGCACGTTTTTACTTAGGTATTACTGCACAGCAATACCGATCTACGTCGTAAGTGCAGTACCCGACAGGCAGAGTCGCGAAACAACTATATTCCATTTAAATTAAACTTTAGTACGATTGGCCAATTTAATACTTAATATGAAATGCTTTTGTACTCAAATTCAGAGAACTCGAACAGGGACATATTAAAGCACTATCACTTATTGTAGTTATCACTTAATTTCTGGGAATTAAGAACATAGTGTTCAAACAGATAAGTACTCAAAAGGTCTTATTCTTTGGGCTCATAGCAAAATATGGCAAATATGTACCTACAATAAAACAAAGATCATAATTATACCAATTAACATTTGTGACGCGTTTGTTTACGTTTACATCGTGTTGCGTAACTTCTTTTGATTAACATAAAAACATTGTTAACAAAACTGTTTACTTTTGTACTAGTTATATTCGGACCAATGTAATTTTGATCTTCGTCTACTTATAATTACTACTACGCTGATTTTAGAATTGTATTTCTAATATAGTGTTTTAGTGGCTATTTATTTAAAGTTATACCATTAATCTAGTTCCCACATTTCTTCGAGCGAATTTAAAAAGCCGCAACTAGGATTGATAATAAATCGCATTTGTGACTTTCCGATTGTCGTGCAGTTATCGTTCGATCACGGCGGTAAAGTGTGGCGAACATTTATTAATTGGCGAACGGAAGCGGAAACGAGTCACAACAGCGGCCCTTTAAGTGTATGTTATAACATATCAATTTCCGGTACCTGCTAATATGTTAAAGAATTATTTTTGCGTGACGCCACTTATGTATTAAATATAGGGCTATACTATGTATAGTCCTCCTCATCCATTTCCATCGGTTGGCCAGACGCGTTGTAATCTGGCCCGCCAAGACGAGCAAAGCGAAGCGCAAGGGCACTACCTACCTTTTCTCCTATAATTACGTTTACGCGTGAGAGGGCTTCGGTCTCTCTTTACATAGTTGGCGTTTGGCATTTAAGGTATTTAGGCGGTTTTTCTCCTTACCGGTCCTTGACGGTCAAAATATAATACATAAACTAATTATCGAACGAGCGAGCGAAGCGAAGCGAAGTTCTTACATTCAACTTTAAACACGCGGCTGGCTAGCGGCACGTCCCGGCATTTCGATGTTTTTAAGCTGAACTGTCAGAAGATAGTTTGATACACAATAACTTAAGTAAATTTGTTCTAATTTAAATGAAATTGGGTAAACGTGTAGTCGAGGGCATTATATTTTAGTCATTAAATTATGAGCAGGCTCGATCAAGGGGTTACTGAGCTAGAAGAGCTTAGAAGGCCAAAAAGCTGTTTGTGAAGTGTCTTGCTATTCTGGTCATTTTATTTGCAAGAAAGTATGGTCGAGTTTGGTATCAAATGAAAGTGCTCGGTTTACAGTTTTTTAATATCGTTTTTAAATTTACCATTTTGAAATAATTAGCAAGATAAAAATAAAATAAAATAAACATAATATAGGTATTTGACATTTGACAGGAAATATTTCGGCTTACCACAGATACAGTATCAGTTAAGGGCTCCACCAGACCTTTCAATAAATCGTACGCGGTTTTCGATCCTTTGACGACTGCATTCAATTGATATTTTTGGCGAACCGCGAGTTCTCAGTTCGGGGCGAACTACTAGTATTTAGACCTAAAGCTTACGTACCGCACGATTTTACCAACTGCCCTAGATAATTGACAAACCTATAAGTTATTAATTAGTACTAGGTACCCATTTTCGAGCCTAGTCTGACTTGTCTGATAATATTCGTAATCACCTCATGCAAATATCGATTCAGTATTTTGGCGTATAAGTAGGTTGTAACCTATGAGTCACCAAGTCATCATCCACTTAACCCACATTGTAATTATTAAGTAGATATGAAAATACACATGTAACAATAATAAACTACAGCGTAAGTATTTTTAATAATCTTATGTTACATAATCTATGACATAATAATCCATCATTGCTGCACAGATAATAATCATGATATGATAAGCTTAAGTTTTCTTATACTTATGTTCTTACCTATAGAGGAAAATTATTGGTTTTTGAAATGAGAAGTGTTCATACTTTTACTGCATACGTTGTGCAAAATTACTGCAGACTTGGCGTTTAATGGCGTTATTCGATAAACGACTGATGCTAAGTTAATCAGCTGATGATCATCGTTTGTGCCTCTCTATGGCATAACGACAGATAGGGACAAACGACGATCATCAACTGATTAAGTTAGCAACCGTTTATGAATAACCCCATAACTCATAAGTATATATGGAAACATACGGTTTGTGGAAACTGGATTGGAAAACGTCATCTATTTACCGCAAAATGTAAAGGATTAATTATATAATAAGTTATCAGGACGTTAAAGTCTCTGTTCAGATATTTTTGAGCACTTTGGCCGATCCGATATATCTAATGGCGACTACACACCGGGGAAACATATCCTTTTGATTCGCCGTAATCGGGTAATAAACACTACCTAGTGTGTTTTGATAGAAACGACCTTCATCTTAACACAGATCTGTTTATAATGACGCTTCGGTTCAATGACCTCTGCAGTTTTGAGTAATACTTACGATTCAACATCTGTCTAATTTAATGAACTAGTTTCCAATTGACACTGTTTGTTATGACATATATTTAAATTAGTTGTTAAACCCATATAAATATGATGTAATCAACAAGGTCAAACTTATTATATTTATCTTATTAAGTACGCTTTTAACTAGTGTCAAATTAGTAAAAATATTATTAGAATTATTTGGATCAAATCAAAACACGTTGTGAACTAATAGCGTGCGTCTTTCTTAAAAAAAAAACCGGCCAAGTGCGAGTCGGACTCGCGCACGGAGGGTTCCGCACCATCAACAAAAAATAGAGCAAAACAAGCAAAAAAACAAGCAAAAAAACGGTCACCCATCCAAGTACTGACCCCGCCCGACGTTGCTTAACTTCGGTCAAAAATCACGTTTGTTGTATGGGAGCCCCAATTAAATCTTTATTTTATTCTGTTTTTAGTATTTGTTGTTATAGCGGCAACAGAAATACATCATCTGTCTATCACGGTTCGTGAGATACAGCCTGGTGACAGACGGACGGACGGACGGACAGCGGAGTCTTAGTAATAGGGTCCCGTTTTTAGGGTTCCGTAGCCAAATGGCAAAAAACGGAACCCTTATAGATTCGTCATGTCTGTCTGTCTGTCTGTCCGTCTGTCCGTCTGTCCGTCTGTCCGTCTGTCCGTCCGTATGTCACAGCCACTTTTCTCCGAAACTATAAGAACTATACTGTTGAAACTTGGTAAGTAGATGTATTCTGTGAACCGCATTAAGATTTTCACACAAAAATAGAAAAAAAAACAATAAATTTTTGGGGTTCCCCATACTTCGAACTGAAACTCAAAAATTTTTTTTTGATCAAACCCATACGTGTGGGGTATCTATGGATAGGTCTTCAAAAATGATATTGAGGTTTTTAATATTATTTTTTTCTAAACTGAATAGTTTGCGCGAGAGACACTTCCAAAGTGGTAAAATGTGTGTCCCCCCCCCTGTAACTTCTAAAATAAGAGAATGATAAAACTAAAAAAAATATATGATGTACATTACCATGTCAACTTCCACCGAAAATTGGTTTGAACGAGATCTAGTAAGTAGTTTTTTTTTATACGTCATAAATCGCCTAAATACGGAACCCTTCATGGGCGAGTCCGACTCGCACTTGGCCGTTTTTACCCTTTGGGTACGGAACCCTAACAACAGTTAGATACAAATTGTATCTACCTATGGGCAGTATGGGCTTCAGTTGCCTAAAAATACATTTTATTTTATTTTATTTTATACCTTTAAACGAGCAATTCTTGTATATTTATTTATTTATATTTCGGGGATTTAGGAAACGGCTCTAACGATTTCGATGTAATTTGCTACATGGACGTTTTCGGGGGCAAAAAATGGATCTAGCTATTAGGTCTTGTCTCCGGGAAAACGCGCATTTTTGAGTTTTTATATGTTTTCCGAGCAAAGCTCGGTCTCCCAGATATTTAAACATTAAAGTAGACACTGGGAGCTCATTTTAGGAACTTACAGGTAGTCAACCCGTTTGCCCCGGCATGGAACGTTTTAAGTAAAATTGCACCTATGTGTGACCTAGCGCTCTTTGTAATCGCTTCTGCGTAATCCATACGAGTACGTATATAGTCTATGATTGTAACATATAACGATTATTCTAGATGATGTCAATCGATTGTGTGTATGTGGAGCGTGTGAGTTCTCGTAAAGCTTGCTTACAGAGGTGAAGGCGGTGAACGGCACGGTCAAGGTGCGCCGCGGCCACATGTCATATCCTTCCGACTTATGATCGCCTGGTACTTCCAGTCTATTACATTCTAGAAAAAACCGGCCAAGTGCGAGTCGGACTCGCGCACGGAGGGTTCCGCACCATCAACAAAAAATAGAGCAAACCAAGCAAAAAAAACAAGCAAAAAAACGGTCACCCTACCAATTACTTACTGACCCCGCCCGACGTTGCTTAACTTCGGTCAAAAATCACGTTTGTTGTATGGGAGCCCCACTTAAATCTTTATTTTATTCTGTTTTTAGTATTTGTTGTTATAGCGGCAACAGAAATACATCATCTGTGAAAGTTTCAACTGTCTAGCTATCACGGTTCGTGAGATACAGCCTGGTGACAGACGGACGGACGGACGGACGGACGGACAGCGGAGTCTTAGTAATAGGGTTCCGTTTTTACCCTTTGGGTACGGAACCCTAAAAATCATAGATTTTACAAAAAAAAGTAGTATGTATAGGTATAGCAAAGCATAGTGCACGGTACTTATAGGTATAGCAATATATATTATAATTAAATACTAATAGTAAACCTACGATTTAAAAATCGTAACAGACATAAGTCCCTCATTTTGATTTGAACCCAGGACCTCCAGTTTAGCAGCTAGGCTAGGACTATTAGATTAGTACTACCTACTAGGCATAACGGTCGTCTAGAAATTTTCTTAATGTTCTGATCAGGATATGTATTAACTAGATCAAACATTATAAAACCAATTTGGTTTGGTTGGTTGGTAAAAAAAAAAATTTGGTGGCTGATAATTTGAAATGGCATCATTAATTACTGGAAG
The DNA here is from genome assembly GCF_948474715.1 of Cydia amplana. Lineage (NCBI taxonomy): Eukaryota > Metazoa > Arthropoda > Insecta > Lepidoptera > Tortricidae > Cydia > Cydia amplana. The sequence continues at coordinate 1,243,144 of NC_086083.1, read as the reverse complement.
AGGCCGAATATACGTTTAATCTCAATATAGCTGATGAAATGAAAATTAGCACTTAATCGGTCATATTTGTAACAATCAATAAAAAAAAAACATTCCCAATTAAGGCTGTCTATTCACAGACTAAGTAAATATGAAGTATGTCTGGAATGAAGCATGTCACATTGACTTGTCAATCGGATATGCTGTTGCATTTATATTTTATTTCCGCTTCCGTAGATTTTTCTTCGAACACAATTGATAGAGTCTGTGCGGAAAGAGAAAAGTCGTGGAATGTATGGGGCCCATGTATGGGGATGTCGGATTTTTAAGGAAATTTGTGCATTAACACTTTTTTTAACATCTCACAATAAACGGTTTTAGTTTATCCTCTTATAGTTAAAAACCCATAGTAATAAATCTGTGATCATACTAAAAAACTGATCATACTACAAATAAATTAGACCTACCTGGCGTTAAATTTGCCAGCTGTCATTCCGAAGATTACCGACATACTTTGCGATCAATACCTACAATCGTTTTCTAACTCGCGGGAAAAAATTGAAGGAATTTGAAGCTTATGTAATTTAAAATTTAAAATTATAATTTTTTTAATAAAATATCTCGAGTTATCAACTTCTTCCCGCCGTGTACCGAACTATACTTTGTTTTTTTTAGCATTAGAAAAAAGGTAAACAATCTTGATGTGTCTTTTAATTGAAAAACACGTTTTAAAAATAAGTCACGGCAAATATGTAACAACTATTAATCTAATACGATCATTTATATTCTTCAGCTTTCATAAACAATAGTTACTGATTTTCAAAAAGCGTTTTTCAATTATAAGACATGTCAAGATCACTTACCTTCTTTCTAATGCTAAAAAAACGAACTATACTTGGTCAACCAGATCTTGACAGTAGAAAAAGGCGGCAAATTTGAAAAATGTAGGCGCGAAGGGATATCGTCCCATAGAAAATTTGAATTTCGCGCCTTTTTTTACTGACAAGATTTGGTTGACCAGCTATATGTATAACCTCTGTCTATACGCTGATTTTTGTATATTCGGGATTAACTGTAAAAGTGTAAATTATTCATCATTGGAAATAATTTTAACGGAACGATAACGTTATTAAATTATACAACGGGACTTAATCGCGTATCTAAGTTTTAAGATTTACCTCCGACGTTTCGAGGAGGAGGAACTTAGATACGCGATTAAGTCCCGTTGTATAATTTAATAATGTGTAAAAATCGTGAAAGTTTAAATCAGTGGAACGATAACGGTTTGATACTTTTGATAGACGCCAAATGATTAGTGTTGAGTCGCTCACTCGTGAGGCACCTCATTTGTACCACTCATTTTGTTAATTTGTCGCAGTACTTCGTACCGCAAAAATGTCTTACTTCACTCCTCTATTCATTTTACTTGATTCTAAAATTATCTTTCTCCTAAAAGTTCTATTCTTAACCTCCAGAATTGCACTCCAATTAAATGTTACTATTTATTTATTTATAAAGGAAGTGATGAATACATAAATATGTATATACATTAAATATTTTTGTCGCCGTTGGAATTAATGGAATAGTCGACGCTGAAAATATGCTAGTACCTCACCTCATTTGAAGTAAGACATTGTAACACCTCATTTTAGTAAATGAGGTACTCATACAAACTCATTTTAAATTGATGTCCTACCCATCACTACAAATGATTGACGTTGTTGGCTGCACTGCACTCATTAGCAGTGAGAACGTGTCTCTAATCGGGCCCTTATCGATTGACAGAGTTAATTACATCACGTCCATTTGCTGCGGCTCATTAAATAAAATTCGCGATGCTTTTGTTTCGTAAAATATACACTACCCAGTCATATGTACTACGACCCTGATAAAATTGATAAAACTTAGTAATATACAAGTAATACCAAAATCTTTTCCAGATTATTCAAACATCTGTGATCAATACTGAGACACATAATAATGTTTATTTATATTACTCGTATCCGGAATAATGAAGAGTAAAATGACAGTGAGATATACATTTTATAATATAAAAAGTTTTATTTACGTGGCTTCATACCTTCTAAGTAATCAATATTTTGGTATAATCCGTTTGAATCTATTTAGTTAGAATAGTTAATAGGTACTATTCTTAATTTTGGATATAAGTGTTAGACCATTTTCGATTAGCAGCAGGGGGTACCCTTACAACTAAAACATTATTCCCTGTAATATTGTTGTTACAGACATTTTACGTGAAAATTAAATGTTGTTTCTTCTCGTAATCACTGAACATAAATTGAAACATGAAAGATTTCAACGTCTTCTCGCCCAACCCCGCCATTTTGAAAATTTTCCGCGCATTTACAGTGCATCCGGCAATCAGGCGACATAAACAGTGTTTACAGCACCCGTTCCGCCTGCGCGCGCGCGCGCTTATATACCATTACTCAGCTTTACCACCCACTCGTCAGCGCGGTACCGCTTAATTGCTGCAAACTCATTAAGAAAAACACATGAATGATAATAATATGAAGTGCAAACTGTGGGTTATAATGACATCATCATAACTGAAACTGACACTATCTAGATCCTATTCAGAGTTCCACTTTTAACTTTCAGTAAGTTTCTTCAGCATAAATGCATAGAGTACCTAAACGCAAACTCAAAATTCAAAAAAGCGAATCCTTAAGCGTGATTCTGCGTTGACAGATGACAGTTTTTGTAGGTATTTACAAAAATCGGCTGTTTTTTCCATAGCATTTCTCCATAAATTACCAGAGCCGCAGAAACGCCAGCAGTAAATTTACGCAAACATAACTCACTCAGCATGATTTGCTGACGGGTTGTCAGCGTGGTCAGTACGCACACGTTGTTGGCACGTGCGCGGCCGGCCGCCATCTTCCCATTGTCGCAGCTTCCCATGCGAAGAAATGCTAATAAAATTGTAATTATGCTACAAAAATGTTGTTTCTGCGCGAAACTGTCATCTTAACTCAATTCTTTATGAAAAAGCAGGCTGTAGCTATGAATGGGAGTAGTGAGTAGTTACGTGATAGTTACTTTTAAATTAATAAAAACAAAAGGGGGTAATGGGTATCGGCCGCCTAATTTTTAATATACATATTTAGTAGTGACCAGGCTTATGCTTTTTGTTAATGGCTTTTCAAATATTGAAGAGTTTAATCTTTTATTGCTTATTTCCTCAGTAAAAGTATAAGCTACATATTTTCTTTTAGGCACATCAGTTATTTTTTACACTAGACCAGTGGTTCCTAACCTTTTCAGTCCGGTCACCCCCAAGACTAACTAGGGAACCGGATTTTACCCCTCCTCCCAATGGTAATAAAAAATAAAACGTGTACGTTTGTTGTATTGTTAAATTAGGTTAGCTTATTACCCCCGTAAAACACCAGTTTTACCCCCACAGGGGTAATTAGAATTACCCCCAGGTTAGGAACCACTGCACTAGACTAATACCATGTGTTTTTATGTGACTCTCGCGCGATGTTTCGCGCTCACGTTTCGCGTGGGCGGCCGATTTGTAAAAATAGACAAAAGGAAATCGAAATGATTCTGTTTTCAAACATTCACCTCTGTCGAAAGTGTAGAACGAAACGTCCACTGTGTAATTACATATACTAACGGTGATACAATTGCCCAAACAAATGATTGAAGAAGTAAGTAAAATATTCAAATGATTTTCCAAGATATTTCATTTCAATTTTGTCCCATTCAGAACGCTCGCATTTAATGACAATCATTAGCCAATTGGCCAGGTATTGACCATTAGATTACAAAAAAGATTTCCCACACAATGTTTTTATTGGTTTGTCGCCCTTATGCTATATTTAGCCAAATGTGTGTTGTGAAGAACATAATATTTGGTTACAAATGTTACAAGCGACCTCTACAGCTACGATACTCTACGCCGAACGCTACGAGTACTTATAAAAACAAACAAGCTACGTACTTTAGCGGGAACATAACATAACAAGTCGGTAGTCATGTTGGTTTATTATTAATGATTATCATGATTAGATTAATTAGATGATTACTAGTACAGTAGCTGGCTTGGAGCATATCATGTTACATACTTTACTTTATAAAAAGTTTACTTCTGCATTTTTAAACGGATACCAACAATTTATACACGTTACGTACAATACTAAAAATATAATGTTGTTGAGTTTTTAATTTTTAATAAAATAGAACGATAACGGAATGCTGTACCCCCTACTGTACCTAATTGGTATTTAGGCGCAAAACGGTTGATAGGATAATTTGAAATTTCCATGTAATTCGCGGATGCTCTGCCATTTATCTGTCGTTAGCGACTATTACCGTTTGTCGATGTGCGACAAACTGTGAACGCGATAATTGTATTGTCAGTTTTTCATGAAAAACGGTCTGTTTAGTTTCTTAACCTTTCAATGTCAATGGTATAATGAATTTTCGGTTTTTAGACTAGTCATGTCAATGTTCTAAGTCGAAGGTCAAAGTTTGAATAGGTATCGCTTCACCAAGAAAAAAAAAAGTTGACTTCTGAACATTGATCAGATAAAGCTATAAATTAAACATTTACACCCACAATTTTGCTAGTTCAGAATAATTTAAATTAAATATTGTTCCAAGCTCGAAATAATCAACAATATTGACCATGCGATCATAACGTTTCAGGTACTGGCGGCACTGGCGGCACAGTCCATCAACATATCGGTGGGGTTCTGCCAAGGCTTCTCCGCGGTTCTGCTGCCCCAGTACACACACGAACACCCTAACATCACATATGAGCAAAGCTCATGGATTGGTGAGTCTAGACTAAACATTTTATTTATGGCATTTTACGTCTGAACAGTCATTAGTGTCATTATATTATTTATTAGCTTTTATGTTTGTTTGTTGTATGTTTGTTGTTTTGTGTAAAAAATGTCCTATAATATTTATTTATTTATTATTTATCAATGTGTGATTCGTTCGAAATATCAGAAAACTAATATTTAGGACCTTGTGGACTAGACCTAAAGTCTAGATACACCGCGATAACTGTTATTCAACAAATCTATTTTGATAAGATAATATAGAAACCCAAATAATTTCGACAAAACAGTTTTCAAAACTCCACACAATAATAATCCAAAAAAATAGTGAATGAACTAATTTCCCTTGGATCGCTGGGTTTATTTCGGCGCCGCGCTTTGTGCCAAATTTCCCTCGAGTATACAATAAAATAAACACACACCAAAACACATGCCGTTCCCCGCATACATCGCGTGTGAAACAGATATATGCGTGTCTGTTTTGTATAAATATCTATCTCAATGATCGCATTGTATTCTTTACTATTAATAACTCACACGGTTTTATTTAACCGCGGAAAGTTTATTTCACGGTCAACACCATTGATCCAGTTAAACGATAAACAACACAGATATAAAACTTGCGTTTTATCACTTATCGCCGTGAAAGCCGTTTGCAATTTGCGACAAAAATAACCATAAGTTTCAGCGTGCTAAAAGACATCGCGCCAGATTATAGTAATCAATGACATGCATCTGTCATATTTCGGTTTAGTTTATTTTAGTAAACAATTGAAGATAATATATGCACTTGACTAACCTAATCTTAATCTTACTACTTTCTCACTGTTGTGAAATTCAGAATGGAAAAGTCAACATTAGCGAGTTCTGTGCAAACTGATAGCGGTGTTTGTTTGCTAGCTATATTTTACCGCCAGCTATATAATTTGTTTTGCGCTCTTGGCCTGCCTGATAGTGAGGGGGGAAGGTCGCTAAGCTATGCACTTTAGTGTCAGTCACGTATTTGGGATATAAAAATATCGATTAAAGAGTTTGTAATGTTAACCAGCAATATGTCTAGTATGTAGGTATATCTTAATGCGTTGCGTCGGCCGTGACTGTACATGTCAAATCGCGCGACTTTCGATAAGATAAATATACCAGACGTGCAGACATGACTAAATATCAGAAGGTTCGGAAGTACCAAAAACAACTGCGAAGTCCAAAAAATACTTCCTGATGAAATAATTTTCTTAACATGAGTTTACCTGACCGACTTTAAATTGTTTCGGCATCCAAAGAATATTTCTACGATAACCGGTAAATATATATTAGTTGCGCGACTAAGTCATATTATCACTAGACTTATATCGACCGGGATATGAACCGTGATTACCTTTTGTATTGTTTTCGAGCTCCCGATATTTCGACGCAGTTACATGCACCTTGTTCGCTGCTAATCCAAAATGCAACACAATAGTTACATTTAACAACTGAATTGTTTTAATCGTCTTGCACAACTATTGTCAAGGTGGTGCACGTGATTTCTATCGCAAGAAGTGAAATTATGTTTTACCACAATTTTGTGTTTTTTTTTGTTCTGTGATAAGTATCTCATTTGTATAAGTAAGATTATTTAGTTACCTATGTTTTAAAAAAGATGCCTAATAACCATCTGTGAGACAAGATAACTAATAAGTACCACGAGTCACGAAAATATACCTACCTATTTTGATTAAGATACAATACAAATTTCATCAATCATCGAAGACAAATCTTTTTCATTAAAGTGAGCATCTGCCAAAGATAAGCGAGATTTTTAAAATCCACTAATCAATATCTTGTTCATTTCTGCTCTACGTATGCTCAATTGAATTATGACTGGTGAAAATCCAGGGCGATTATATCTTTACCGACGGATTTCCAGAAGCTAACTTCGGGAACATCGGAATGAATTCTTTTCATTCCATCCATTAGTCTTTTGAATGCATTCGTTGACCCCTTCTTTTCTTCTTCCAGCAAGTTTGGGCGTAATCTCCAACCCGATCGGCGCGCTGCTCGGCGGCATGATGGTGGACGCTGTCGGTCGGCGGTTGCTGCTACAGTCCATAGTTCTACCAAACCTGGTGGGCTGGCTGGTCATCGCTTTCTCTGAGACTTATGTCTTCCTCTGCGTCGGACGGTTTATCACTGGCTTTACCATTGGTGAGTTTATCACTGTCATTACTTGTCTTTATCGTGTAGAAAACGAGCCGACGGAGTTTTTTTTCATTGGTCGTTGGCATTGTCTGAAAGAGATCGCTTTTTAGTGACAAACCTAAAAGTTTACCTGTAGTTGAGTTGCTGTATTCTCTGTAATATTTTATTGTTTTGAGGTGTGCAATAAAGTTTTTCTTTGTATTGTATTGTATTCATATCGATCCTCGTCATTACATAGAGCTTTAAATTTGTCATTTAACATCACTCTTTTAAATTCCGAAGCTATCACGACTAAGCTAGTTTTGTGTCTACCTACTACTATTTTGTTAGCTGCCTAACCTACACCGTTACATTTCCTTTTTATATTTAACGAAAATCTTTCTCATTTTCCAGGTATGTCAACAGCCTCCTACATCTACGTGGCAGAGATCACGACCCCCGAGAAGCGCGGCGTCCTCAGCGCGCTGGGCCCGGGCCTGGTGTCCACCGGCATCTTCGTGATCTACTCCCTCGGATCCTTCGTGCACTGGCGGAAGGTCGCTGCCATATGCGCCGGCGTCTCTTTACTAACTCCCTTTTTGATGTACTTCGTTCCTGAGTCACCGCTCTGGCTGGCTTCCAAGGGACAAATGAAAGAAGCTTACAACTCCATGTTCTGGTTGAGACAGAACAACAGCACAGCGCAGCAGGAGTTAATGGAGTTCACTAAAGACAGAAAAGTCGATAGTATTATGACCTTCAGACAGAAGCTAGCTTTATTCAAGCGAAGAAGCGTGTTGAAGCCATTCTGTCTCCTGATAGTCTTCTTCATGTTCCAAGAGATGTCGGGCATATACGTCATATTATACTATGCTGTTGATTTCTTCCATTCAGTCGATACCAGTGTCAATGCCTTTACGGCGTCGATCATAGTGGGCGGAGTTCGGGTATTCATGGGAGCTGTGGGTGCTTGTTTAATCAACAGCTTTAGAAGAAAAACTTTAGCAGCAACATCAGGGCTGTTATTAGGGGTGACAATGCTTGGGGCCGCTGTGTGTGACACCGTAAATGGTCCTCCGTTATTGAAGCTAGCGTGTGTACTCCTGCACGTATCATTCAGTATGGTTGGTTTTCTCCAACTCCCCTGGATAATGTCTGGAGAACTATACCCTCAGGATATTAGAGGAGTTATGTCAGGGGCAACAGCCTGCTGCGCATATGTCTTAATCTTCTTCAACATAAAAACATACCCTCAGTTGGAGAATGTATTAACCAGTAACGGTACTTTGTACTTGTTTGCGTTTTGCGCGCTGCTGGGAGCGTCATACTGCTTATTGTTCCTCCCGGAGACAAAAGGGAAGTCCTTGACTGAAATTATGAAGCAATTCGACGAGGAAAAGAAAGAGATAGACCCTGAAGTAGGTAAGCACTGTGGGATGGAGGGGCGGCCGGTGCAGAGGCGGCATAGCGCTGGTGCAACAGTATCTTTAGAAAAGAATAAAGAAATCTTTGCCCCGCGATGGATTCACAAAGATGATGAAAAAATCCCGGGCCATCAGGAATAACTCCTCGCGAGCGCTACCCGCCTGGTGCTTTCACCCAAAGTTTAGCAACTATTGTTACCAATTTATGAACAATTTTACCATTATGAATGTTATGTGATCAGTATTATAGGTATTTCGAGTGATTTTAACTATTACATTCCATAGGCTAGGTTTTGTACTCGGTGACGATATTGAAATGTAACCTTAATGTTTGTCTAGTTTTAAGGAAATGTTACCAGTCCAGTTCAGCGCTGGAGCGACTTTATTAATTTTACGAGTATTTTTAAGGAATTATTGAATTTGTACAAAAGATTTTATGAGTCCAGGGTATTTTGTTTCCCCGCTGAGAACAAGGAGGGTAATGGTTTTGTTTGGATACGTAGTAAGTTTTGACTGTGATGAAATTTGTAGACATACGTCCAAATAAAAATGTGTTGTTTTATACTGGCTGTTTAATTTTCTTACTATTCGTTTAAAGTAGTTTTAGTTTTCCCTGCTTCAGATTTTCCATAAGGAATACATAAAGTACACAAACAACCAATTTTTTCTTAAGATCAGTAAATAAAACGAAGTCGAAGTCGCCATCTATCGGCGTAATGAACAAGTAGTTACCTAAGAACCTTGATTCTAAAATACGAATCGAACGAACGAGGCGCAAAAGCCTTTTAGTTCCCGATGTATCGTGTAGATGGCGTTGCAAGCCATATGGATATTTCAGATGATCAAATCGTTAAAATTGCTGATTAGAGTAGGTCAATATTCCTTTAATAGTAATTGCTAGGATGTAGTAAACCAGTTATAATTACAGATACTAAAAAATTGTAACCATTGATTGACAAACAATAGTCGTTGAAAGAGTATCCCATCATCCCATGAGTTGCAATTTGCAGCAATGAAGTGGTATTTAGTGGAATATTGATGCTAGAATGAGATAGAAAGAGGTTTGAGTCCTTTCGAGTTGAGCTTAAAAATGACCAAATAAAGGACTCGACTAATGATTTAATAGACTCAGGTTTTTTTAGCGCAGGGCCCGATTCGGATTTTGAAATAGACATCTGTTAGATATCTTTTACACATCACAAAGATACGATAACCATATGTTTAAGATCTAACCTGTCAAATTTGACATTTGCGCGATTCTGGAGTTACTCTTGAACGATTTCCACAAGATATGGCTTAGAGATTCAATTCACATCTAATAGATCTCTATCTCTATCTAACGTAAAAGTGACATTTGTTGCCCGAATTGCGCTGCAAAAGAGAACTAGGTAGTTGAAATCTAAACTATAACGTATCTAGAATGGATCTAGTAAGTGTCGTCTCTTGTGAATATCTTGAAGTTCGAATACGGCAGGCAGTCTCCTAAAAAATAAAAATATCAAAAGGGACATAAATCAACGTGCACTGACCTGGTCTGCGGGATGCCGTACTTGATGCCGACGCCGACGCGGGGCAAGGCCTTGATCACCTTCTTCACCGTCGCCTGGTCCGGGAACGCGAAGAATATTGATGCTGGAATGAGATAGACATTCTTGTTAGACTACAGAGGAAGATATATGCACACTTAGGGTCGGCTGGTTGGTTGGAGTTGCGAATCAAATCGAAATTACTTAAGAACCTGGGGGGCTACTGCGTACTGGGGATCTTTCTCATTTACTCCAATAAATGCGTAATTAGAGTGACAGAAAAAGATGCCCGCAATTTGCGAACTTCGATTTTTGCGGTTATAGCCCTGTTCATATCGAGAATTAGAAACGAGTAATTAAAAAAAAACAACGGGCTGCACTCAGGGAGTGCCGGCAGAAGTGAAAACTCAATGACTATTGCAAAATGCACTATGTATAATTGAGGTTAACGCCATCTAGCGTTAGCGTTACTTACTTGAAACCCCTAAGCTCATCACTGTTAGTACTCTAGTTATACTAATACCAGTTAGAGCGAAACTCACTAGATGGGATTTAAATCAATAAAGAAAAACTCACTGACATTACATGTAACAGTTTTTCGATCAGGTCACGTGTCCGTCTTACGGTCACGTGATCGTCTTACGCTGTCTCGAGTTTAACATTTTTCCCCACCTCAAAAACTGCACAGCGCCGCTAAAGAAGTTTTTACTTCAAAAAACATAAATATTAATCCGGTACTTAGGCAATATTAAAATATGAGCAAGCGGACCCTGGTCTATGGAGGATACACCCGGGATAAATGGACAGAGATATAATTATAGAGATACAGATTGACTTACTTCTGCTGGCAAGGAACATCTCGATGGCCACATTCTGCAGCAGATAGCGGCGCGAGAAGATGGCGCGGATCTCGCTGAAGTACCATTTTCCGTGGAGGTGCTCGCAGTATTTTAGAACCTGCAACAACAATATAACGAGGTTAGCATTAAGTGTAATTAAACATATTGAAAGTACTCAAATGTAAATAAAGGTCTTATAGACGGTGCGACAACTAGCGTGAAACTTATGTTGCTTTGCCGACTACTGAGGTAGAGTACGTCATATCATAAGCTAATGCACTGACATTGAGGTGATAAAGTGTGGAAGTACTGTAAGAAAAGACAATTTTGCCATTATATTTCTTTCACCTTTATTGTAGCACCTATTTAAGGCAAAAACGACGACAAGTCTCAGTGCCCGTTTCCGGAAATCTCTTTTGTCAGTCCTGTGGTAGACCATGTCGGTCTCGCATCGGTCTATTCAGCCACCAAAAACGGTGTTTCTCCGGCGTTACACCATAAATCGTCTGGAATAGACGCAAAGGCCAATGATGATGATGATGATGATTTACGATGACATGTCCAACCAAACAGCCTAAAATACCTGTCATGAACATGACGGGACAAAACTTGACGTTGTCCAAGCCCGTTATTGCGCACATAAATAACGCTAACGAACTCTTTAAGACACCTTTACGATGACACGACGTCTTGATTAGTACGACCAGTAACTTTTTTAACTGACCATCGGTGGACTTTATACTATTGTAATAAGGCTTATGGATTGTCAATTACAGAATGGACGATACCAGGGAAAGACGGGAATTCTGTGTTTCTGAGAAAATGAGGAGATGTTGAACGTTCTAATACGTTTTATGTCTTTATTTTAGAATAGAATACGACGTTGTAAAGTGTTTCTCGAATTTAAATTGTATTTAACCACAGACAGACAAAACTCGAAGCGCATAAAATCAAAAAACTAATTTGACGTTTCTTACAAAGTCTGAAGTTATGCGCGGATTTAAATATGTTTCATACTCATCGGATCATCGCCACGTCTACGTGTTCCTCTATCTTGTTTTGGTACCAATTAGGCAACCAAACAGCACATCCATTCAAAGTGTAACATGACCATTCTTTTGTAATTCAGCTGACAATTATAAACAAAACATCCCTCCGGCACCCCAGCTCTAATCACGAGGGTAACAACAATGCAAATATGTCCCTAATGCTCTAATAGATGGTACGAGAATTCACATGCGAATTCGATACATTGCGCGCTACTAAGGTACAACTGGTACAAGCAATACAATCGATCGATCAAACGCCGCAATGTAATGAAACTTGTACCTTTCTGTCACCGATGAAATGTGTCCTAAATGCATTAATGCGTCCATTGTATGCATTGTGCAACACATATTGATGGATTGAGTGCGAATGATTCATTGAGTTTTGGCAGTGGTCGTGGGTTCATTCATCGGGTTGTCTTTTAGGAGGCGTGATTGGTTTAAGTGGGTTGGTGATTGAGTGAATTTTTGATGCTATCTAGTTGAAAAATAATTGTTAAATCGTTGCGTAACGCGTATGTGGCAGTACTTTTAACGATCAGTTAGCATTAGCAGGCAAATCTTTCGGCGAGAAACGAGACCTGCAGATTAACGTATTTAATTGGTCTCATTAATCGGCTACGCTTTGGAAATAGACTTCGATGGATGGCTTTCTGGTAAGGTTGGCTTTAACTTTAACAAATTAAAATACCTAAGTCGAAAAGTTTTCCTTATAGCTAAAGAACGAATCAAATTGTTTGATTATTAAACATTTGAATCGCAGTAACACTTCTCAAAAATGGGTCCCAGCAGATCCCTCTCTCCTACCAAGGGCCCATAAAGGGCGTCGGGTGTAAACGTCCGGTCCAATTGTAACGCAATTTGTCAAGCCCACCCTCGGTGTGCTCCGATTGAGGTGCAAGCGCACATTTTGGGTGCTCAGCGCCAGTGTAAGATGATCCTCGAGATTTGAATTTAATAACAAAATTATTTATTTAAATAAATAAAACTTCCGTGAGACTCAAGCATTAAATTAAAACGAGTCACTCACGTCTTTTAAGTCGAAAATTGCTGGATATGTTTTGATTTCATTTACGTAACAACTTAAGGTGAAATACATACAGAGTGAGTTAAAATAGAGGTTTTAAATCCTTCATAAGCTCTTTACCAGAATCGCAAAATAACAGTATCGTGGCATCACAAAGTTTAAAAATATCGGACTCTCGGAAAGTCACAAGAGTCGTAGAACGCCAGAGTTACGAAATACCAGACTTGCAAAATACCTGAATCGCGTAGTCACCATATACCTACCATTTTTTTTTTAAATCCTTTTATACGTATTGAGCTCGTAGCGTATGTCATCATATGCCAGAAATTGCGTATAAGTATGACACAACAGTTAACAATTAAAAAAACAATTATCTTTATGAAATGGTGCCAGTAGCCAGATTTCAGTTCTGTATTTCTTATATGATCAGACAGCGCCCTTACACTGGTTGCTTTCAGCTATTGGAATGACTTAGCATGAACCGCTCATCTCGCGCTGGTGCCCTAATACGAGTGCTGTTTGTTTATGATTCGGCAACTATGAGGGGAAGGGAGGAAAATAAATAAAAATACTACATCAAAATCACAAAAGAGCAGGCAAGCAATGATATTCGTCTTGTTGATTGTGTACGGGTGATTTTTGATGAAAATCTGCAAGTGATTTTACTCTTATAATGAAAGGGTTATTATTACATATCGTGTAAAATCTGTACAGCCACAGAAAAAAAATATAGCACAACAACGTTTCGTACGGAACCCGAAAAGGTGAAAAACTCGATAACGAAGAAGTTGGCCAAATTGGGTTACCTATGCAACATTCTTTAACTTAGGTTCAAAAAGTGCTTGATTTTTACCTTTTATTGAAATTAGTTAGGTATAAAGAATTACGCTGTGTTAAGATCTAACTTAATCGAAACGTGTTAAGCAGTCCACACCATACACCCGCGACTTTAGCCCTTGCCACGTGCCTTCTAATAAGTTCCCATAATTACTGAAGTACAATATTCGCGCTCAGGACCTCACCATGTTAGATAGAGCACGGAGGATTACTGCAGATTATGTTGATATAATACCACGGGGGTTTCGGGTGCGGAAAGGATTTCGTATATATACATATAACTTTCTTTACTGTCAAAAACTTGCCAAACTATGGACTAAATAAGTTTTTGAAAAAAAAAAAACATTTTCCAAACTAAGCGAGTCTATAAGCTACGTTGTACCGACTTGAACAAAACAAAATGAGCGAGTGTCATTATAAAAATCATATTTTCATAGAAAATTTATATGAATGATGACATTGCCACAATTTGTCATTGCCATGCAGAGCACCGTGCTAAACAATTACAGGTTTTGATGTGTTGTTTACATGTAGCGCAAAATGCTGAAACATATCAAACGAGCTTGATTTGAAGCATAATCTCGATGCATGCAAACATGTGCAACATTGTACGCTGCATGCATCACATCAATAACAACAGGAGATAATGAATAGGCACAGTTAGGGAACGCGAATCGGAACAGAGTTGCTAACGGCTGCCGGTCATGCCATCAGCACAGTGTAAATATAAACCGCACACCACTCATAAATAGTTAAACAATCAATCTTTTTGAACCCATTTTAACGCTTCTCTACAAGAGCTATACTTCGTTTTTTAATATGAAAGCAATATAATGTAAATATGTAGTTACATATTTGCCGTGACTTATTTAAAAAAAGTGTTTAAATAACAAAGACACGTCAAGAACCCTTACCTCTAATGCTAAAAAAACGGAGTATAAGTTCAGCTGCGTTTACATACTTATACAAGTGGCATACAGTTTGGTTGCTTAGCTCATAATGAAGAGTGAAATAAATAATAATTGTGATCTTAATTAACGTAACGCTGAGCTGACGGAACTTGCTAACTTGCTCAATGAAGCAAGTTATGTCAGCTCTAGATCATCAGGACATCACGGAAAGTGGTTGCTTCTTTTAAATTTATTTGTTCAAGCCAGAATTCGAATTCATCTCCAGTTAGGAAGCCGCTTGCTTTACTGGTCAGCTACCAACCCTAGCATCAAGTTAAAATACTGTTGATATCTAAACCTTGGTATTTGCGAGAGCATGTGAAGCAGCACGTGCGCGTGCGTGGTTTTTCATACCTGCCTGATTTATCGCGCTTTTCTGGAGATTTGATTAATCGTACTACATTAGCTATCTGAGACGGCTACTCTAATTTATTGTGATTGTTATGGGTATAGATTATAATACAATACTAATGCTCTCAACAATAGAAATACATTTAAAAGTAGAGGGACACTACGGGTGGTAAATATAAACAATAGTTAAAGAGAGGTTTTTAGATTTTTTGGTTTGACAAGTTTTATTTACTGATGTTTTGTAGTTAGTTCGCATACTTATAAGGACATGAAAAGTTTAGACGCGGTTTTACAAACCCAGCACAAAATGAGATTTTCGAGTCTTGAAATGTTCAGTGTTCAGCTGTTTATAAGAGTCCTCAGCCAAGCTATAATAGGGGAAGGTTCCTAAATTTAGCGTTTGCAGACACCAAAAACCAGGTGTAACGAAAAGTGTTATGACCCGGTGTCTTATATCTCTGTAACTACAATGTATAGTTTTGACATCAGTGTATAGAAGAAAGTAGCCATTACTCGGAACTTCATGTGCCGCTGACATAGATGGCGCTGATTCTACGTTTCTGAGGGAGGAGGGCCTAGCTAGGCCGCCTAGCTAAGTGACAATCGTTGGTAGAAAACGCCGATCATAACTTAAATAATGTATGGAAATGATCACGTGACTTTTCGTGGCATCTGTCATCCCGGATACATTTATAATTTTCGTTTGACGTGTGTCGATGTCCGATTGTCATCTTGGCTAGGCTCGACTATCGATAGACTTACAGGCCCCGTAGACAACATGCCAATGACTGACGTTCCGTAGCGAACGAAACGCAACTGTCACTGTCACACTAGGAAGAGTGATAGAGAGACACAAAGCGATTCGATGGCGAAGCGCAAGCGATTGTCACCTTGGCTAGGCCTGGAGACTGAGCAAAAACTATAATACTGGCCAGATCTCCCATTAGGTTTTAAAGCCGGTAGTTAAACAATAGGCTCCCTAAATGTTGTAGCGAACAATCCCTGGCTAACAATCCGCACAACGCCAGGCCCTGGACACCGTCGCAGGCGCAGCGCGATCTTATCTCAGCCGTAAATATATCTACGTTGACGGTGACAAGCACCGCCATTAAAAACCGGCCAAGTGCGAGTCGGACTCGCGCACGGAGGGTTCCGCACCATCAACAAAAAATGGGCAAAACAAGCAAAAAAAAAACAAGCAAAAAAACGGTCACCCTTCCAAGTACTGACCCCGCCCGACGTTGCTTAACTTCGGTCAAAAATCACGCTTGTTGTATGGGAGCCCCACATAAATCTTTATTTTATTCTGTTTTTAGTATTTGTTGTTATAGCGGCAACAGGAATACATCATCTGTGAAAATTTCAACTTTCTAGCTATCACGGTTCGTGAGATACAGCCTGGTGACAGACGGACAGACGGACGGACGGACGGACGGACGGACGGACGGACAGCGGAGTCTTAGTAATAGGGTCCCGTTTTTACCCTTTGGGTACGGAACCCTAAAAACCACTAACTAACTTTTGTAAACCTTATTGTAAAGACGATAAGGTCCACCGATGGTCAGTTATTTTGGTTAGTACTGGCCGCAACGGCAGGTGGTCGCTGGCTTTAGATATGTAGGCGATTAATGAAAAGAAAATATGTTTGCCTTAACAATTGAATTGTATCAATTAGTCTTACCTTTTGAAAATGTCATCGCGGTTATTAGCGGTCTTGGGGTACATAATAAATTGATCAGTTAACTGTTTATTAACGTATTTACTTTGGATAGTAAGTAATGTGTTTTTCATTATATTTTGTTTATGTGCACAAGGACAGACAATCTAATATAGAACTTCTGGTCACAAGTTTCATAAAAACATTTAGCATTAGGGTTAAACACATTTTAGAAAAAGGTCACTTCTGTCCACTTCTGTCTTCTGTTGTTTCTGTCTGTCTGTTGTTGTGTAAAATGTGAATTGTCCACAATTCAATAAAAGTTAACGACTCGAGTACATTACATATATTATATATCATGTTTTTCTTATTTGAGTCTCAAGTACTGAAAAAAATGTGTTTAGCCTGTAAGGGTTCAGCGTAAAAATTACCTTTAGATTCGTAATTTTGCCATGTCTACAGGAAAGACGCGAATGAGTTAATTATATTATAAAATGTGTATACCCTTTAGTAGACTGAACATAGATTTATTATGATAGTTCGGGACATTAATTTATTATGTTGACCTCCTGTCTTTAATAAGGTTTTTCTTTTCAAACATTTTTCGCAATTGTCAGCACTTACAAGTAAACAAGAGTAACTGATGTTACCAATTGCCTTACAGATTACCATTATTACTCAGGTTGGTCTCTCTTTACTCATATGGCAGAAGGGTGACGCAATATTTAAGCCGTATTCTTATCAATACATACAACCACGACTTTATATTAAACACTGTCAACCGTGCAGGGCGTTAAAACCAGTAAAAAAATAAATGAATAAACTTTATGCCATTAATCAGTTTTGCCGACGTTACACAAGGTGTGTACGATAACTACCATCACTGTCAACTGGCCTTTCGTATACCTTATTGCAATGACATAGAGCCCATTGGTGGTTAGCTAATAATTGCTGTTTAGTACGAACCAGCGAATTGTCGTCGAATAGTTTTATGCCACAATAATGCACGTTTACTTTCCAAAACTCGTATCTAACTTTATCGTGCCACATCAAATTCAGTTTACTGTCTTCCAAATAGAGTTTAGAATTTGTTAAGTTGTAGGAAAGCTTTGTGAGGTTTTGAATAATTTCTAATAGATAACAGTTATCGGCGCGTGTAGGAAAGGTGTTGAATTAATTAAACTAATCGTGTCCGTCTCTTTTATGGTCCTAATTAAAGCTAACCTTAGAACAACAGGGGCAAGGGATTTTTTATAAATGCTTATAGTATTTATGGGTTGGGGAGGGCACGTGGCGTTGACAAAATTATAAATGATATCGAAGTTGAGGGACTTGAGGGTCGAACGAGTACCCTTTTACAACTTGTGTAAGTACCAGGCCATGACCTGAGGCCTGACATTAGAATTATATTTGAATCATGTTATTCTATTTATCGTTCGTGCGTGTCGGACAAGAATGAGCTAATTGACCACTGATTAATGATATCAGTTTAGACGACATTCTGATATCTGTGTAGGTACCTGCGTTCGAATTGGCTTGTACGTTATAGCAAGAGAACATGCACTGATTGAGTTCAGATTACAAACTGAAGCTCAATGAGACATGCTCTAACTAAAGGATAAAAAGAGAGGCAGGTATTGTTTATATGATTAAACGTTAGTGCCTCTACTTCCGACATGTAGGTGGGGTAGAGCGGGGTAAGTTGAGCACATTCGAAAACGTGGCTTAAATTAGAAGTCTTAAACATTATTAAAATTAATACAAGATTAAACGTAGCTTGGAATTAGCACTCGCCGCTTGGCCACCCGACCGAATCCGAACATTCCCTGTTCACATATTAAACGTCGCAAAACTAAAACAAATTTAAGCGCTTTCCAGATGAAATTTACGTTTAATTTACACAGAACGACCTAATTTAAAAAATCGTCATTGAAATTGCAACCTTTCTCCCTATAACACACGTCACACATTTCAACGACACATTCTTAGTTCCAGACCCTTTTTGGTGAACTACGTCAAATGAAGACGCAAATGAAGTAACGCTCTGCGCGCGTCTATACCGTGGCGAGAAAATGATTTACATCACACTGGAATACAGCCCTTATGCGGTTGAGTTAAGGTTGATGGTAATGGGTAATGTGGTTGGCAGGGAAGTCTAAATCAGGACAGGACAGAGGAAGATCTAATTAAAAGTCCATACATCACGCGGCGCCCGCTACGCGCAGTTTACTATTTTTTCTCGCGCTGGTTTAGAACGATGTTTTCATTAAGATAACATTCGTGCGTTCTATGTGATCTTTAGGGGATGGATTCTAAAAATCCTATTTAGGTTATTTAGGTTATTTAGGTTAGGTTAGGCTATTTAGGTTAGGTTATCCTAAATGGGAAATTTAAAAAAAATGTTGCAAAACTTGAAAAAGTGTAGGTATGTAACTATAGGTATAATACCGGTGTAAAATAAGGTAATTCGAAAAATAATTAAAACATAGTGATTCTAAGTTTTATGCTAGTCAAACTTATAAACAAGCTAAATTTGGCTTGCTTTTTTAAGACTGCTGGAGTGAGAATCGAGTTCTATGAGTGCCTCGCCAGCTGGCCACTGATACTAATAAGTACCTAGTCAACGATAAAAGACCTTTGGCTTTGGCATTTCCTCTGTCATTGTCAACGTCGTACCACTAGATTCTAACAGATGGCGTTAGCATTTATTTACTACATCGCGCTTACGGAGTGCCGAATATCAGTTTTCAAACACAATTCCTTACCAACTCGCATTGGGCTTCAGTCTCCAGGTATACGCCAAAATTCACAGGAATTCTACTGTGAGACTCGAAGTAGTCGCACTAGAGTCACTGACGTTATCTTTAGAAATCGTATCTCCTAATACTCCTACCTACCTATACATAATAGTTCCATCGGCTTTGCATACCGCACGTGGTACGAGGTAGCGTCCGCCGTTTGTCATTCCGCGGGGCTAATAAATCCCCTGTCATCGCTATTCCAGGACGAGCGTTTCATTCGCCGACTTTTAGGGTTCCTTACGAAACAGAATGATCGCCGCAGCAGAGGATGGGCAGAGGAACATAGGACATGCGCTTATGAGAGGACAGATGAGGTCTAAAATGTTACAATCGAGTGCATCATGCAAAAAGGTCCACCCTCCAGGCACTAGGTAGGCCCTGGCTAAACCTAGAGAGTCCATAAGTAAGGACCTAGAATATAGAACTCAAAAGGCACTACGCAATATACACCTAGCGTGGCTAGGTAGTAGGAGGATCTTCATAAAGAAAAAAAAAAGTAGTTATTGGTTGTTTCTCTTTACTTATACATTTTATGTGACTCACGCAACAAATACAAATTCAGAGCAAAAACACAAACGGAGGATCGTTCGAAGCCCTCGGCGTAAGTCCTACTCACACTTGACCAAATTATTTTCCTATTCACCTTTCATCAATAAATCCTACGTTCCAAAAACCCCCTCATTTTCTACATACCAGCGTTACCGCGATAAAGGAATTCCAGCTATTTTATTTATTACCAATTAGTTTATCAAAGAAATTATTCGAGATCGTAATAGGTAAGTTTAATTTTTTTAGGACACGCGGTTCGACATGACATGTCAGAGAGAGTGTATTCCTATACAAGTGGGTAATAAAAGTGACTAAACGATTGGTATCGTATTTTTTGTGGCGTACTCGCGTACTTCATCGAACTGAATTAAATATGATTAGGCAAAAAGCCGTTAGGTAATCGCACTGATTTAGTTTTCTTTTTATATTTTATTTAGATTTTTGAAATTAAAATTATATATAGATCTTACAGCATTGTTCTTTACCTTAGAGGATATAACCAGACGCCTTGTCTGTAATTTTCTGTACAAAACAGTTTTCTGTGCCGATTTTTGCGGGGGAGGGGCACGTCAAATGTATGCGTAACGTAAAAATAGCCATGTCAGATAAACGTCAGTCCATACATTGTGTATGACCATTGGCTGCCTATTTTCGACAGAGGGGAACGCCTGTTAATGGCTACTCCGTTTGGTTGTATCCTCTAAGTTCTTTACGCTTCTCCGCAAGGCCCCAACGTTGTCATTTCTCAGTACAAAATTTACCCGTCAAACCGTAGCCATTTTGGTGGTGGGCAAGCGTTGTATGTGTGCGTTAAAATGTGTATGTGTGGGTTTATTGCACGTTTTTAGGGATGTGGACTTGTCGATTTTAATCATGTTATATATACCTAGATACTCTCTACACAGCGGAACGGAATAGCGATTAATTGAAGCTTCGATATCTTCACTAAAAATAAACACCCTGGAAATGCTAATGGATAATTAATATTTTATAAAATAATAATAAACTCAATTATTGCGAAAAACATATTTTATTTGGTTTTAATGTAACTTTTATAAATGTGGCGTTCCATGCCTCCTTTAGACAATAATTCAAATAATTTTAACGGGTTCATAATTAAGAATAACTTAAAAAACTTCTAAATTAATGTTTACAAGGATAAATTCTATATCTGGTTTAATTTATCGCCCGTTTTGGATTTACACACTGTATATAGAGTTATGTTATAATGGTTATCTGTTCATTTTAGGTAGTTTAAATCGTTTCAAGTAAAATTTAAATTGTAAAAAGGCCGTATAGTTTATCGATATCACTTTATCGACGTGGCCACATGCCTCTGGTTCCTCATTGTAAATCGTACATATGTGTCTGTGTTTGTGAGGCCACGGTGACAGATGGCTTAGGCTTCATCTTTAAAAATAATACATACATCTATGCTTCTCCGCCACTTAAAAAAGTTGACATGTGTCAAAACTCGCGGATATATCCATTTCCTGCGCACGTGCGTCTCGTTTCACGCTCGCTCGCGAGATAATCGAACGAGACGCGAGTCGTGCTCGTTTTGTGTGGCGGTGGCGTCTGTGCGCGTTTATTAGGAGATAGATTAAAGTACTACATACATGCACAGAACCAGTAAATAGTAGAAAAAAAACAACGGGTTGCACTCCGGGAGTGCCGACAGAAGTGAAAACTCAATGACTAGTCCAAAATGTCTGCAGCACTTTGAAAACTTTACAGCTATTGAAAAACTTTAGTTCCGAAATTGCTGGTCAGTGAGCTTGTTTAAAATTCGAAATTCAAATTTGTAGCGTTAATTGTTTTAAATTCGAATAGAAATTGTAAAGTTAACTTGCACACCTCGCATCTAAATAAAATAAATATTTGGTCATGATATTTTGAGTTTTATTCACCAGTACTAGAGTTCACTTTTATTAGCGATTTCATCAAGATGTAGCTTTATTGAATTCTATTTGAGTGATATAAAGTTAGAATGTAACTGTGAGATCCTCGTACCTATTTCAGCCCGTACAAGATTAGAACCTTTTTCATGTAATGTCATTGAGTTTTTCTTTATTGATTTAAATGCTAAATGAGTGGCCATCTAAATCTTACGGTCACGTGATCGCCTTACGCTGTCTCGAGTTTATAATTTTTTCCCCACCTCAAAAAGTGCCCAGCGCCGCTAAAGAAGTTTTCACTTGAAAAATCTATAAACACGTATAGAATTTTTACTGTCTAATAAACCGAACCATTTATTGCCACACAAAAAATTGGAGGATTTACAAAATATATTAAAATACCTAAAAATTTCCTAGAACAAATGGTTTCACTTCTAACAATGCAGTATTGGGGAACTACTTGTTTGTCCCTCTTGCTGTGGAAACCACTGGCTGTTGGTGCGCTGAGGCAAGGACTTTTATTGGGGAAGTGGGCAGGCGTTTGAGACAGTGGTCATGATCCTCGTTCCGGGTCGTTCCTCATGCAAAGGTTGTCCATCGCGGTTCAACGTGGCAACGCGGCGAGCGTGATGGGCTCCTTTGCGTCTGGAGGGGCGCGGGGCGAGTCTGGTGGATAGGTTTAGTACTAAACCTATATATCTAAACTTTAGATTAATATTTAGTAGTAGTGTTTAGTTTTAAGAGTAGGTACCTATAGTTGATTTTAATGTAATTTTTTTTATTATGAAGTGTAATGGAATGTTGCTTTGTTTGTTATTAAATAAATATCTCCATTTCTTCTAACAATTAGAATGTGTGACAAAAGGAACGGGCTGAGCATATGTCAACCATTTCACTACAATATGACCGCCAGCGCTGCTTTTCATTCCGTCCCCCCTTCACTGAACCACATTGATAGGTATGCGGATTAAAATAATTTTACATAAAAATACTAAGAATGAATAATATATCAGACTGCTACAGGACTAGATTAATTAATCCAATCAATATTTTAAGTCCCAAGTGGACTAAATGTAAAATTTATACTTTGTTTAAGTCCTTATTTCGGTATGATCAAATCTCATTATGTTCATTCATTCGAGTTTGTTATGTAGGTATTTGTGTTACCTGAGGTACCTATTGTAATGCGGGGGTTGTTGAAAACTAGGTATATTGATATTGACTAGTACGTAAGTAAGTTTCGAACATGTAGTGAGTATGAATGACAATGCTTCATTAATCTAAGCACCTGCCACCTACCTACCAGTTTGTACGTTAAGAATTATCTCTCGTGCGATAAAGATTAAATAAAACTGGGACAAAGACAAAAGTAATCAATTTAACGAACTTTTCCATGCGATAAAAATTACCAGGACGACATCATCCCAAAGAGATAAGGCGTGTTCTCAGGTTTATGGCTTATCGGCCGATAACTCAGACACGGCAGTTAACCGGCTCGTTAACGTTAACTAGCCGTAATCTTTTCATTGTAAACACATCGTAAAATTTGTTGCTAATAAAACTTTTTTGGTTTTACTTCTGTGTTTTTATATGAAGGATTCTGAAAGGATGACTCCAATATAACGTTTTTAACAGAAAAGCGAACTAACCGTGAAAAAAGGATGAAAACAAGTTGCAGGGATCAGCGTTAAAAAGGCGTGTTACGAGAAATCGTATTGAACGTGGGGCTTATTAAGCCGGTTTCACTGTATAGGTATTCGGCATTGTTTAAGCGGCGTAACGAAGATATTCGCAATAAATTCCCAAGGGCTTATTAAGATATCCTACTCTTTATGCATCCGTTGGCTAATGAAACAAAAAACTGTAAAAATACGCATTCCGCACGCAGAAACAAAGAGGGCTATCTTATCAGAAATCTTTATAATAATTATTGCGGCGTTCTGAACGTCTCAATCGTGAGCGCAATCCGGGCCCCAATTACCGCGAGCGGCGACCGAAAATATCATTAAAAAAACTATAAATAAAAAAATAAATGATCTGTGCAACCCTAACAATCCTTAGACGCGTTGGCTCCTTCATTCTTCATCCTTAAGGTCCAAAATCGCACGTAATTTAATATGTACTTACGTAGTTTTTCCGAGTTGGAGCTCATGAATGGGCGGAGCTTAACCCCTCCAAAGGCGCGGGTGGGGAGGTAGGGCGGCCAGTCGCACGCCAACGGTGGGGGGTGACAGATGTCCGTCGGCGCACATCGCTCATACGCTCACATTACACGATAGGGAATCCTGTTTGCCATAAATAATACTCGCGACTGCCTGTTGAAATATACGCGCTGTTTTGACCATCTCCTAGTTGACGACGAGTGACGTGTTTCTAAACATCGTGGTGTACGATCGTAAATAACGTGTACGTTATCGTAATAGGCTGTGGAATGCTCGGCGATGCCAGCGCATCTAAATTCTAATGTCTAGTGACAAGCTGTTAACAGATGTGGGCGATGGACGTTTAACTAATTTAATTTATAGTTCAACTACGATAGTGTGATACTGCGTAATGTGTTTGTATAGTAATACTTTCAGGAACAAGTCCAAGTATTAACGGGACAATGTCGTCGCCGTTGACAAAGTGAGGTGAAGACATACGTAAACGTTAAATTTCTATGATTTATAATGGCACCATCACACTTTGTCAGGTCAAAGTCGGTGCAGAGGTAGCTAAGTCCGAGTATTAACAATCTTTTTTAGGAAGAAGTCAAATACATAAAAGGTTGAACGACATAGTTTTGGCAAGAGTCGTTTGTCGTTGGAGCATACGCAGGGACAATGAAACTGTTTATTTTTATGCTAGTAATATATCCCCAAAAAAAGAAGAGTGTAATTTGGTTATTCTACAGTTAGGTTAGTACCTAACAACACAACAAGTACAAGTTTTGTTATTACAAAACTTGTTTGCCAGACTAGCCTAGCATCTATTTTGCATTTGGATCAGCTATGCAAACATTGACAAAAAAAACTGTTACCTCTCGCTTATAAATCTCAGTACTGGTTCGAAAAAGGGCAATATTTACAGTGCGATAAAATCTGAAGGGTTAGAATGGGCGGGCACTTCCGGCGGAAGGGGCGGGGCGCGCGGCCGCCATTTTGCGGCGCGCGTGCGCGCTGGAGACGCGCTGTTGCTCTTTTGGGGATAAAGTGGTGTACGGTTTGAGAACAAATGTGCGGTTAGTTGTTACAGCTACTTAATGTAGGTATGGTTAGAATTTTATAAGGAGTACGAATGTTATTTAGGTGCTCTTCCTACAATTCGGACATTAATAGGAAAGGGAACGACTGCTTCTACATAAAAACGAAGTCGTCATTTTCCTCTCTAGATATTACAGTAAATATTTCTACACAATTTGATAAATAGGTATTTAACCATAGCTATCTAATTAACTTAACTTACTAACTAACTTTAACTGTAACTTTGTTTGATTTGTTTCGATTTTTAAATCATTATAATAGTTAGAAGCTTTAAAAAAAATCACAAGTGTTTTTCTCTCCTACTGCGTACAAATATAAATCCCATAATGACAATATCCAGGGTGAAAAATGGGGACTACCTACGTATGTATGGAGAACTGGTTATCAACTTAGTGGACTGCATCAGTAACCTAGAGACTAAAACCTGCGGCAAAGGATTTTTGAGGCAATGCAAGTGTTATTTATAAGTCATAATTTCATAGAAGTTTGACGTTTAAAATAACACTTGCACTGCGTTTGCTATCAAAATCATCGCAGACTTTTGTTAGTCTAATTCTACCTCATTTCTCGTAAATATTCAAAGTTTATTTGCAGAGATCCCAATGAACACTAGGGATCAAAGGCTTCCCAACGTACGACATGGTGAACATGTCAGCTTCAGTTATCTTAATGCAAAACGGGCCTATTGCCGCTGACGTTTAGCTACAACGTTAATTTATTTTATTTAGGTTTAGTATTATTTATTCTCCACATCTAATTATACTCGTATCTACACTACAGACTACAAGTACCAGAGCCTGTTAAGAGCGGATGTGACAAAATTAGGTATATACCTAACACATGTACGAGTATGTAGATTTTCTTAGGTTACTAGATACAAATAAGAGTGGATAACCGAATGAATGTACTTAGTGATAAAAAACACTATTATTTTAGGGCTAAGGGGAAAAATTAGTCTATTTTCGGTTTATAGATATCAAATCATTTTGTGTGTTAAATACTTATCCTTTTATCGGAGACGCAAAATAAAACATAACGAATATTCAACATGTTTTTGATTTCCGGTCCATTTTTGTCTTTTCCTACTTTTCTAATGCAAAACGACTTCAAAAGTGCCTACTGAAAAGAAATAATTTAAGTAGAGTCAGCATCAAGAGTTGTGTATTCACTATGCGTCAAAACTCTTTGATATAGTTAGGTAATAAAAATAGATATGACTCTATATGTAAAAAAAACAAATATAAAACTGTTCGACATGTAATACCTATATGTATGTAAGTTTTTCTATTTGGAAAAGTATTCGAGAGCGGCACATACAGTACATCTGGCGGTCTAGCATAAGTGGCGTTCTCGCGCGCGAGTCTATACTTGAAGTCGCGCTTGATGTAGGTATGGATGGAGTCGCGCGCGAGAACGCAACTCATGCTAGCAGGCCTGCGGGCTCAGCACGGTTCCATTTTTATCGACTATCACTATGCCCGTCACTTTCGCACTTACATACTTGTTAGAACGTGAGAGGCATGGTGACAAATGATAAAAATGCGTCCGTGCTACTAGGGCTGGTGTGTTGTTTCATATGCTACTAATGACGCTGACTGTAGCTACTTTCACTGCAGTAGACGAGCTGAAACGTTTACTTATTTAATTCCGTTTATTTCCTTTGCATCCTATTAAATACCCGCAAAAAAGAAGATTCACTTATTTATTTCCATTTAGCCCTACCCAATTCCCTTTTGTGTCCTTTGCATACCAAAAAACGAGGAATTAAGTTATTTATATTCCGTTTTCCCGCCGAAAACGACCAGGCGGCCATGAATCGCGGGAGACAGCGGAGTAAATCAGGCGAGCGCGGGGCATCCATCACGCGACGCCGGGCCATCAATCGAGATTGAAATAGGAACACTAAACATGGGACTCACCTATGCGCGGATGTGCTTTTTATGTTTTTTCTTGATGTGGAAATGCGGGATCAATGTGATGATTGACTTTATACTTCGGCAATGAATTATACTTGGTCAACCAAATCTTGTCAGTAAATAGGAACAAAACAAACTATACTCATCCTTTTCTTTTGGGTGCTAGTACTAGTGTAAGACAAAGATAGTATGATTCTCTCTGTCTGTGTTTGAAATTAAACAGACCTTTGACACACTATAATAGTTTTGTGTCCTCAATTTAACAGATTACTGTTGGATTTTCGTAAGGTTATCCTATAGATAGGTTAGGTTAGTTTTATGGCAGTCCTGAAAATTACCTACGCGTTTCTGAACCAAATAAATGATGACTAACGAAAATGCGACAAACAATAAGACTTAAAACTTTTTGGGAAGCAATAGAGACTCGTATGTGTCACATAAGGTAGAGCTAAAATTAACTTTAGCATTTAAATTACACTCTTTTAGTTGAAAGAAGCTCCTAGATTTTGTAAAAACTAACTAACTAACTGACTTGTGAAACGACAGATAGTAATAGAGTGCGTCCTAAACGTTAAATTCCTACGAAATTATGACGTTATCAGCGGGATTTTCACACTGCCGCTGCAAAGTTAGTCCGGAATTAGTAGGTATCAAACTAAAGGGCACAAGTAACGCTCTAAAGAGTCTAAAGATTAGGTATTTAGACAGTCTAGTGAAGTTTAAAAAATGTAAAACAAAAATGTAAAACCTAAGTAGGTACACCTATAGGTATGTAGGTTTAGGTACCTACATTCTATTTTAGGTTGTGTACAGTAATATAGCCTCGTAAGACCTAGGACAATTTTGGCGCTTTTGAATTTGGAACTCTTTATGTTCTAGGTATATGAATTCAAAACTCGAATTTAATTTGTTACTTGTACCTACAAGTATCCGGGGACTTACGAAGGATAGTTCAACTTTAATAATTGCTTATCAAATAATTGTTTTATACTAGTATAAAGGGAAAAAACTAGTAGTCTTTTAATCTTGAGCCTAGGTGTTATATTTCCATAAAAATGATGTTATGGTGCCGTAGGTACAAAGTGTGGTACTTAACAACGAGACAGTATCTCAAGCTTGATTTACTGTGACAACTGGGTTTGGCCAAATTTCCGCTTAAATATATTAAAGATACAAGGCTTATGAATAATTAAAGATAACCTAATCAAAATTTAATTTAAATAACCAGCCTCAAGAGTCAAGACTTATGTGCTCTAGAAATTTATCTAGGCGTTAATAAAATACGCATGTCAAACATGTGTTGAGATTAGATATTCTAAGCAGTTTATAGCTATTTAGACGCACAATTCTCCGAGATTCATTAGGATCACATCAATTAATAAAATATCAAATTAACTACAAGTGCCCAGTATACAGTATCTAATCACGAACAAGATGCCTATTAACTTGATAGATAAAAATGTCGTCATCAGCTTGTTACGGGCTACCGCGTTATTATAACGAGCCGCGCCCGATACCTACCGGCGTGAGGCGGGACGATCAATACCGCACGTTCCCAACCACCCTTACAAACGTATAAATATCTCTCTCTATCAAACGTCCACGCCTCCCGAGTTAGAGCGAGAAAAAGCCCGCCCCATCGTCCCTCCGGACGGGTTTCGAGAAGGCGTACCCAGCCCGCCGGCCGGCTCATCGGTTCAGTCGACAAAAGACTGCGTGCCGCGCGCGTGCGTACACCGCGCTCGTCATGCGCGCGTAGACACCATGCTCGTGCCGCCGGAGATGATGGCCGCGCAATCCAAGCTCGTCTACCAGATGAACAAGTACTACAACGAGCGCGTCGCGAGCAGGAAGGCTCAGATCGCCAAAACTATTCATGAGGTCTGCAGGATTGTCCAGGATGTCCTCAAGGAGGTGGAGCTGCAAGAACCGCGCTTCATCTCCTCGCTCACCGACTATAATGGCCGCTTCGATGGTCTGGAAGTGGTTTCGCCGCACGAGTTCGAGATAGTAATATATTTGAATCAGATGGGAGTGTTAAACTTCGTGGACGACGGCTCTCTGCCCGGATGCGCCGTGCTCAAGCTGAGCGACGGCCGCAAGCGCTCCATGTCGCTCTGGGTGGAATTCATCACCGCCTCCGGATATCTTTCGGCGAGGAAAATCCGCTCGCGCTTCCAAACGCTGGTAGCGCAGGCGTGCGACAAATGCTCCTACCGGGACTGCGTCAAAATGATCGCAGAGACGACTGAAGTCAAGCTTCGAATTCGGGAACGCTATGTGGTTCAAATAACTCCGGCCTTCAAATGCGCTGGCTTGTGGCCGCGCTCCGCTGCGCACTGGCCGCTCCCGGCCATCCCTTGGCCGCACCCAAACATCGTGGCCGAAGTCAAAACGGAAGGATTCGATCTACTATCAAAGGAATGTCTCGCGCTGCAAGGAAAGAACTCGGCCATGGAAGGCGACGCGTGGGTCCTAAGTTTCTTGGAAGCGGAAAACCGTCTACTTCAAGGCGGTTGCCGGCGGAAGTGTCTAAGCACATTGAAGACCATTCGCGATCGGCACTTGGATCTCCCCGGGAACCCAGTGACTTGTTATCACATGAAGACTTTACTGCTGTACGAATGCGAGAAGCACCCTCGCGAACACGAGTGGGACGAGGCCGCGATCGGCGACCGTATAAACGGGATATTTTTGCAGCTGATTTCCTCGCTGCAGTGCCGGCGGTGCCCGCACTATTTCCTGCCTCACGTTGACCTTTTCAAAGGCAAGTCGCCGACGGCGCTCGAAAATGCTGCGAAGCAAGTGTGGCGCTTGACAAGAGAGATGCTCACCAACTCTCGAGCTTTCGATAAGCTCTGAGGCGCAGAGGCCAATTCGGACGATCACATTCGTTAAGTGAGTGTATTAGTGGTATACCGCTAGACATCGAGTCATTTTTAGTAGATTTAGAGGACTGTTAAGAGTGTATCCAATAGGAGTGTATACGGACTAGTGCGGGTGCTTCTCGAATATTCCATTTGGATCAGACTGTAAGTAGAAGTGATACTATCTAGACTAGGCCTTTTCAACTATTATTTGTGATATAATGTAAATAGCTTAGTTGTTGTACAATTTTATTGATATTTAATTTAAAAGATACCGTGTATTTATTTGACTGAAAAACTCTAAGTAGGTAAAAATATATATAATTTACAATAAATAATTTGGAAATATATTTGCTTTTTTAAATTATATCCCAGTGATTAAACAACTTCCTAATAATCGTCAATAAATTGCCTACACTATGACAAAAGGCTATGAATAAATATAAATAATGGCAAACAAAATAAATATAATCTTGTAGAAATACATATAATATTTTATAATTAAAGTACATTTATATTTTCTATATGAATTATATTTTCATATTCTATAAAATGCAGAAAGGGAACTATAGGAACCAACCCAGAAAAGCTTAGTTATATGAAATGTTACCGTGTTTTGCAATCAATTACGCTAATATTAGGTGTTATAACACTGTTTTTTTTTTTAATATTTCGATCGGAACTTCTATTGAGGATGACAAAACCAAAACAAAAGTCAAGTCTAAAGTACACGCTTACACACTCACAAACTCATGATTCAACCGACCTGACCTTACCCAGCAATCAAACCATATACAGATAGTTTTAAGTTGGAAACAAATTATCGGACGCGGCTGACGGACGCGGCTCACAGCCGCGACTTATAGGTATCTAGATAATGAATATACACTGAACTGTGCAAACTATCGGAGGTAAGCCGTGGACGTAACTTTGAGCCTTCGGACATCCGACAGAAATCTGGCGTGCTGGATGTTCCTGACTGTACACACTTTTATGTCGCGCGCGTCAGCCGCGTCCGTCAGCCGCGTCCGATAATTTGTTTCCAGCTTTACCACCGCACCAAATACTGAGAAACAAACCACTCTCCATTCGCGAAGAAAACAACATTGAAGAATTCTCGTACGACATTTGTATGCGGCCTACGGGCTGTATCGGGTTACCTTTATCCACGTTACCTTTAGCTAAAGTATTCTATACTTGCGTGCGCGTAGATAGGTAATACCAGTTCTCAGAGACCAGTGTAAAGTGACTTCTATATCCGTAATGAGTATACGTAACCGGAAAGTGTATTTTATGCTGGTTGTCGGCTGTATGTCAGTTTCAGACGGGTCTGGTTGTATTGGTATTACTCTTCTGGTCGGTTTAGGTTTCATGCAGCCTACAGTCAGGCTTCTATACTTTATGGTGTCCTGGTACGTGGTTGAAAAGTTATTACCACCCACTTTGTAGACAGGATCACTACTATCAACTAAATCAGTTAAAATAGGTAAAAAACAAATATACAATATATGTAATTTATAATTTATTAGCCTACGACTTCGTCTGACTAGAATAATGATGATGATTTATAAGAACTATCCTATGTCCTTCTCCGGAACTTAAACTATCTTCATGACAAATTTCATCTAAATAGGATCAGCGGTTTAAGCGTGAATAGGTAACAAACATACAGAGTTAGTTTCGCATATCATATACATTCGCATACACTTTATAAAACAAAGTCCCCCGCCGCCTCTGTCTGTTTGTGTGTATCTATGTACGTGATAAAATCAGCTGTGATAAAAGCAAAACTACTGGACGGATTTTCATGCGGTTTTCACTTATCAATAGAGTGATTATTGAGGAAGGTTTAGGTATATAATATGTTAAGGTTTTGTGTAACCCGTGCAAAGCCGGGCGGGTCGCTAGTTTTATATGATTATATTTTGCAAAGATTGCAAAGCCAGTCCTAGAATATTCAATAAAACCTGGTCTCCGTTTTAATATTGTTCAATACATTATGAGTTGCTATTTAGTGCGTGGTTAATAGAAAACCTGCAGGTATAATAAACCTTTGTGTTTATGGCATTCATATATGTATGCATGATAATGCGCTATGTCAAAATAGTTTACACAGAATATGGTTATCTTATCTGTTCTATTTATTCATGAATAAAATATACGTCGTAAATTATAATCATTTGGTATTGATGCGCAACTTAATTTCAATTAATTAGGTAAATTATAATAATACCTAGACGGTAATAATTACATTCATGCCTAAGGCTTTTAGTAAATTTACGTGTATAAAATAAACATTAACTTATAAAACATATATGGAAATGGACTTAAAGGTTGCAAGTTGCAATTAACTGTTATATATTATGTAGTATGTACCTAACACTGCCATTTTTCACACATTGTCTATAAATATTAGGTATATCTATGTAAAACACCATGTGTAGGTAGCACAATTTTCTTTCATAATTTAAACTGAATAAGGGTCTTAATCGTACGCACTTCCTGATGTTTCGAACATGACATTATATTCTTGGCCAAAGACAGACTTGCGAGGAACTATATCAACATTATCAACATCCAGCTGGGCTGGTTTTGTGAACTGCCGCAGCAGTAATGTAGCTACAGCTGCCATCCGAATGTCACCATTAGACTTGCTTATCAATGGATGCCAATAAGACGAGATAGTACATAAGTGCTAGTGATTTAGTCCCAATCATATCCATGTGTAAGATCCAAAACCGTCAAATTCGTCTTTTATTTTAATGTCCCACAAATTTTATAAAGTCGTAAAGAAATCCTTGCCGCTCACAAAATCGGGGACATATCAATAAAAGTCTCTCGTCCGTACGGAGCGTGGTCACCTTGCGCCCACGCAGGCGTTTGTCTTACGTTACCTTATTTGAGATTCAGGCCAGTTCTGTTATCACAATTTGTTATGGTTTTCATCTTATGTTGATACGACTTTGAGTTTTGTCATCAGGAAACTCACGCGTATCAATAAGTGTCCGACTGCTAAGCAAAGATCTCTTTCCTGGTTATCCATAACTGCCAATTTTGTGCTTCTTCCGGCCAGTTTTAAAGGATGGTGTCAAAGTCGTCTCGCCAGCTCCACATGGGCCTACCCTGCCCTTACTTCTCTACCGCCATCTTCTAGGTGGCTATGTTAGCTTCCTATCCAAATGGATGCGATAAACGTGACTGTGACTGTTTTAACAATTTGATAAACCATAAATGGATAATAAAAACAGAAGCGGGTATTTAGGGTTCTCATGGGTCGGCAACGCTTAAGGGGACGGTATATGACGTTTTCGATTTAGAGCTCACTTTGTGCAATCAATTTGTTCAAGAAATGTTTAATAACTGCATTAAATTATACGTAAATTTGTTCACGAAGAAGCCGTGTACCGGCTCTTCACGGCATAATATTTTTTATTTGCTGTAATTCTCTACAAATCGACACTAAAAGTATCCAAAAATCAAAATATGGAGTTCCGTTTGAGCAACACGCATTACAGTTTTGCCTTTAACAGTAATTGAGTTGTTGTGTGATTTTGAAAGCTAGATAACTAAACTAACAAATTATTATCTACTTATATTTTTACTCACAAATACAACACAGAAATTCAATCCCAAATGTAAACTTTCGTACAATTTCCATACATTGACGACATCACTCAAAATTCTTCTTCGAGTCAGATGGCCGCTGGCCTTGGATCGAAGCAGACGTGTACTTCGTCGTAGCTCGTTTTTGACATTATTTAGACATTTCATCATATACGCATACGAAAATGTATACCAGTAGATAAATTGTATTTCAAAAAATAGGGTAAATTAATTTATTTAAAATTTGATTTGTTGTTATTTACAGGTCGTAACGATCGAAAACAGCAGTAAACTATCCTAAAACAATACGATTACAATTGAATTTAAGTAACTTGTTCCTTCAAAACCCGCTTAAAATGAAAAAAGTTTAAAGACTCGTTTTACTGATTGGGATTGATTTTCATTATGCTGGTATCAATTTTGCGTCATTAAAAAAAAGTATATGACTTCTGTACGTCAATGACATTTGATGTCAATTGTAATCTTGTATTTACGTTAGAGAATATTATATATTCATTTAAATATTACTTACCTATTAATACGAAGCGTAATTCGTTTAATACCTGAAAGTCTTAGTGTCTACACCTACTTTGTTGCCGTTCGTTCCGTCTATATGTGTGCGATTACGTGCTGTTCTCAATAATCAAGAAACAAGCCATAATCTTCAAGAATAAAATAACAGCAAGACCAGCATTTAGTACTAACTAGTTTTTGCGGATTTGGAGACAAGAGATGAAGCTTACAGGCTAATACCGCTGCGGTCTGGTTATTGTTATGTGTATATATCGAGTATTATATAAATTTACTATAAAATAACAATGTTTTATTTCAATGACATTATGTGCGTAGGTATGTATGTTTCGGTGATTATAAGAATTTTGTCCACACAATAATTGTGCAAAGCAGAGACTGCATCATGCTTTCTTTACGGTATAAGCGGTATGGTACCGTTATTATTTATCAATACCGGTTCGTTTTGAAGGTAAAACTATACCGGTTGAAATACAAAGTACGGTACCGGTATAAAATTACAGCAGGGACAACCATTTTTATAGGTGTACAGTCAGCTGCAGAGAAAAGGTACGACCAGATAGATAATTGTATGCAGGGGTGGTACCTTTTCTCTGCAGCTAGCTCTACCTAAACCATCATTGACCGAGCGTTGGCGAAGGTCTCCGTTTCAACTTGGGCAAAAATGCTTTCGTATGTCCGAATTCTTCTCCTTTGCATATCACATTTCTCAACTGATTCTCGTGAAAATTCGGTAGTCCGATATAATTATTCGGTTTCTTTTTTTTTTTAACAATTTAAAATAGGCAGAAATTGTCATAAAGGACTTAAGCGCCAGTAGGGTCTGTGACACTTAAGATCACTGCGATTATTAGGTACTTACTGGCCCCTATTTCACCACGACCACGGTGACAGGTGCGACAGTTGTCGACATCACTGTTGCTGACGTCACAGGCCTCCATAGGCTACGGTAACCGCTTACCATCGGACGGGCGATGTGCTTGTTTGCCACCAACATTTTAATAAATAAATAAACTCCATTATATTGCCACTAAAAAATTCTTATTTTGCGAAGCTAATGACAATTGTCACAAGAAACACGGCAACTGTATCGAAATTGCGACACAGAACTCATTTCCTGTCAAGACTTACCGAAAATTCTTTGAAAAATCTTGTGACAATTGTCACAAGATTTTTTTGCGAGAGAAATGTCTGTTTTATCCGATATAATAAAGTTTTTTTTTAATAATAGGTACAATGACGGTGGCAAACACGAATACGGCCCGCCCGATGGTAAGCGGTAACTGTATTATTAAATTGTACAACGGGACTTAATCGCGTATCTAAGTTTTAAGATTTACCTCCGACGTTTCGAGGACGGCGTTGTCCCCGTGGTCTCGGAGAAGACTGGCTTAAGTTGACATCAGCATCTTCTAACCGCGCGAGTTTTTCGAACTACCCGCACTTGGTCTTGTTTATCCGCTTGAACGTTTTGCGGTTCCGTTGTACAATTTAATAATGTGTAAAAATCGTGAAAGTTTAAATCAGTGTTAGCGGTAACTGTAGTCCATGGATGCCTATGGCGTCAATAACAGCGATGTTTTGTCGTACCTGTCACCGTGGTGAAATAGGGGCCAGATTACGCCGCGCCGCGTGGAACGTGAGGTGCATTGGGGTAAATGCATACCATTCACTCAAGGAAAATAATCTCCCTTATAAGATCACTCGTGTGTCTGCCATTTTGTTAAAGCCAATTTTCACCGTAACTACTGGACTAGTTCAATTGAAATTTAGTACACATATGTCAAGTAAGGAAGTAGTAAGTCGGTGATCCGAAGATGAGTAACGTAAATAAATGAACTTTTAACTTTGCGGCGATTTTTGGTATCATGTGACATATCAGATATAATACATAATTATAAGTAGGTGAGCAAAAATGTACCATAACCTAACTCAGAATTGTATTACATAAATACATATACAAAAAATAGTTCAACGCCAAAAGATTAATGGAAGACCTATGTCCTATAATAGGTGAGTTGGTCTTAAACAAAAAATATGCAATAAAAATGTGTAACTGTGGAACCCATAGTGAATCCTACTCGTACATGATCGGTTTTTATATTATGTACCTATAAGATATTTTCTACTTTATACTTTATAAGTGTACCTACATAATATTTACTTATAAGCAGTTGTCACGTAAAATATTTGTAGATTTTTTTGGAAGTATGTGTCACATCATCATCATCTTCCTCGCGTTGTCCCGGCATTTTGACACGGCTCATGGAAGCCTGGGGTCCGCTTGGCAATTAATCCCATAAATTGGCGTGGGCACTAATTTTTATGAAAGCGACTGCCATCTGACCTTCCAACCCATAGGGGGTAAACTAGGCTCTTATTGGGATTAGTCCGGTTTTCTCACGATGTTTTCCTTCACCGAAAAGCGACTGGTAAATATCAAATGATATTTCGTACATAAGTTCCGAAAAACTCATTGGTACGAGCCGGAATTGCAATTCGCACGCTCCAGCGATTTTTTTGAAGTATGTATAGCACAAAAAAAATATTTAGAAATGTAACATTTAAGGTAGGTAATTAAAATACGGTATAAACATTATTGGAGAAGACTTGGAGGAAGTGTCATAGGGATCTACATTCGATGCGTGAAAAACAAGTTCTTTTGTCTAATTATAATCCATCGGCAATCACGCGAGCGCATAAAACGAAAATCATTTTTTTTTCACTCCCTAAAACTCCCTTAACCTAATAACAGTAAAACAAAAAATAAAATATAGAGGGTTACCAACCAGCCAAAGAATTATAAGTAGATATGTGCACTTATCCCAACGCACCTCACGTTCTACTCTGCACGGGGTTCATTGCCGCTCCTACCGCCGTAAGTAACTATCAACACCTACATTATCAAGGCTACGATCGAAGATAATCGCTTCAGCACTGAAATAATACCGGTGGAATACCGGTATAATATTTTTTATTTTAATTGTATTATTTTAATAGTGAAACAAAAGGGGTACATTAGCCAACACTGTTTCCATATATTTTCAAATTTTATTTTGTCCGCCTTAATTAAATTTTGCACCCTGCCGGAACTTTATTTATTTAAATTCTCATTTAATTGATTTTGAGCCTTATGAAAAGTCGTATAGAGTAGTAAATAAAATTTTACATCTGACTTAATGACATCTGGTTTTATTCGGTTTA
Organism: Cydia amplana; assembly: GCF_948474715.1. Taxonomy (NCBI): domain Eukaryota; kingdom Metazoa; phylum Arthropoda; class Insecta; order Lepidoptera; family Tortricidae; genus Cydia; species Cydia amplana. The sequence continues at coordinate 1,205,920 of NC_086083.1, read as the reverse complement.
ACTTTAGAAAACGCGTATCTCGACAAAGCCATAATGTAGAAAATTGTCAACAACCAAATGAATTATTAGAATTTAAATACGTCACGTGTGACATGAACAGACAAGGAAAGCAAGATTAAATGTATTGTTTCTCTTTCTTCTTTCAATGGAACGCTTTTCCTAAAAGGAGGCCACTAAACTCAAAACGCTATCTTAAAAAAAACTTGATGGGTCAGTGACCTGTCCCAGTAAAGTGAGGTAGTGTGCGTGAAGTGCGCTTGTGTGTGAAATGGGGTAAATTGACAGAATCTGAAAATTTACCCACCTCTACCGTCACCTTAAGTGGCTCCTGTGATGTTGCTTATGTCCCTGGGCGACGGTGACCGCTTCCCATCAGGCGGCTCGTCTCCTCGTTTGCCGACTATCACGTTAAAAAAATACAGAATAGGCCTCATTAAGTGCGTCTGGTCTAATATAAAGCTGCAATTGTTTTGTTGCGTTTGCCTAAAACGAGAGCGGCCGGATTACGTGGGGAGACAAAAACAGAGACGAGAATAAGTTTAATGTTGAAAAAGTCGCTTTTAAAGTGAAGTTGCTGTTTTTTTTTGTGATTGAGACTAACCTTGAGGCTTTAGATTTTAGCGAGCCTAAAAAATTAAGATGAGAGAAAATTATTAGAAATATTTAAATGAATAGCAACATTATTTGTAGTGTAAAAACAGATAACCTTATGTAATAAAACGTATTTTATTCGAGGAATTGTTAACTGAATAAAATAAACTGTAAAAAAAAACGACAACGACAATTCTAATCCAAGTTTTTGCCGATAGATAGAAAGGTAAAGTAAACCATGTTCGGAAATGAGATATGATAAAACACACTTCTATTTCATTCAAGTCTTGAATACGACTATTGTAGTAGTTATGTTTTTTAAGCAAACGTGAAATCCATAGGTAAAAATTGAATATACTATTATTTAATGCCATTACATTTTTGGTTGTCTCTTTGATTATTTATTTCTGTTTACCCTAAAAGTTGACTTATAACATAGGTAAGTAACACTTTTCGGCATTAAGTTTGTATTTTGGAACTGTATTTAGACTGTAAAATATGTTTAACTTTAATAAAAAAAAAACAGCTGTTCTGAAAAAAGTTTAAGAAAATATTCAAGTGCATGTTTTTCTTTGATAAATAAATAGATAATTATAATTAAAAGTTTATTCTTGTAACTTAAAAATAGGGGTATCTATCAGGTACAGGTAGATTACCAGAACAAAATCAATAATGTGTAAGAATTAACAGAGTAATCTAACATAATAAATACATCTATAAAAAAATATTCATTACAGTCATTCCCGCCGTGCTATTTTTAGTAGGTTTATAATTAAATATTACAAAAAAAAACCTGATCATTGGACTTAAACATAATTATAGTTCGTTTTTTTTAGCATTGGAAATAAGGTAAACAATCTTGATGTGTCTTTTAATTGAAAAACACATTTTAAAAATAAGTTACGGCAAATATGTAACAATTATGAATCTAATCTAATACGATCATTTATATTCTTCTGCTTTCATAAGTAATAGTTACTGATTTTTAAAAAGCGTTTTTCAATTAAAAGACATGTCAAGATCGCTTACCTTCTTTCAAGTTCTTTCTAATGCTAAAAAAAAACGAACTATAGCGCATAAACTAGCCTATATTGATTTGACTTATAATGTTGGAGACTCATCATTATAATTTCCATTTAAACTTTATGCGAAACATTAAGACACGAAATGCTGATGTTTCTAGTCACGTAGCTATTTAATAAACGTGTTTTGCTACCAAAGTGATGTACATGTGTCTACCTATTAACCTATAATTAATATAAGTAATTGGTACCAATTGGTAGCACTTACTTATCATTTTCTGTATTCTTTTTATTTAATTTACTCATAACTAATATACCTAATAACAGCATAATTCTTCGGCTAGCTTCCTGTCTAGTATTCTTGGGAAACTGTATATACTTAATAAGTACTTAATAAATTGTTTCGCAACGCTTCTTTACCTAATTTATAATTGGTCAAATATAAGAAAAACGCTCTATGAAATTGCTATCCTTTCACGAAACTTGTCATAAATATGTTCAATTCACATTTCTACAATTTGAACGCGTTCCGAACAACATAACCTAACAGGTTAAAAAAAAACTTGTTTGCTCACTGTCTTTATAACGAGTCGAATATCGCTGTCAGACCACACATAAAACTATTCATAATAACAGTGTTATAACAAACACGGTTACAGCACGTAATTAACCGAGGGCGGGTCGGGCGGAGAGGGGCGGGGCACTAATAAAATATCCAGCACCACACCCTTGTCGAAGGGTTTTATTCATAACACGAGTGTTATAAATTAGGCCTAAAGGTTTTTAGACATCGGCCAACTACATTTATCCAAAAAATATTAAAGTATCAGTAGAAGATAGAAAGAGTGCTAGATCATAAAAAAGGATGTATTTTTTAAATGTTATATGTTAGATTATACACTGAAAAAACCTCATTGTGAAATTAAAAAAATAACTGAACTTAAGTAATCAATTTTTACTCAATATCCTCCAACCATTGTAACAGGCATGGATGGTAACAGGTAACAACACAGTTCCCGAGTAATATTTTTTGTGTAAGCCATAACAAAATATTTTGTTAGGTATTGTTATGCAAACATTTGTTTCAGTGATATTTGACAACAAAGAGATTTTAAAATAATGCGCTGACTATAATTACTACATGATGATGATGATGATGATCAAAACTTATCGTAAAAGTATATTTACACCGTAAATGTATAGCAACACATGAAAATCACAGGGTACATATCTTGACCGGGTTTATTTCCTCGCCGCGTTGGTAGGCCTAGAGTTCCGAACATAATTGCAGGTTCGGTCGCGCCGGCGCGCCTCCTATCGCTTTTATTTATTGTTGGTGTAATTAATTGGCCATAATCGTTTAATATGAATGATTGCTATACAAACATTTAGACTCTACTGTTTTATATGATTTGTACATACATAGGAGTAACAGTAAGTTAATGTTGTAACATTTATTTTATTTTATTGGACATGGATAATCAAATCTCATAAACCGTTTTCAAAAGTAGGTGGTAGGTATATGTATTGAATGCTCGTATGTAACTCAAAATTACCTCACATCCTTGGTAGTCAGTTTTGTTTTTTCATTGTTTTAAATATGTAGAGTTTGTGAAACTAATATTAGTTAAGTATCTACTTATCTACTATTGCAGGAAGTAAATTACAATTTACGTCAGAATGTGGATTCAACGAATATTGATCAAAATACCTATAGACATAGTATATACCTATAGTCACAATAAATATATTATGATCATGATTATGGTTATTATAATTAACACGTAATTAAGGAATATTTTTTTCAATAAAACGAATAGAGTTCGGACTTACACTTAATTGATTTATGTAAAACCCAGCTGTTCTGTACACAAATATTGCCCTTCGTAAGTTTTAGACTAAAAATAGAAAGAAAATGTAAACCTAGCACCGTTACAGCCTAGATAAAACCTAGATATCCGAGGCTGATCTGCTTACGGTCGAGGCAAACACAATAAAACCTCCAATCGAATTGTATTAGATTATTCGATGCAATGCGACGATTAGAATGCATCGATTTTGCCTTGTGCTGTAAGCAACACGATTCATGCGAGTGGGGACCGATGCGGTACGGTATTGGCACAGAATAAGTAGTATTATCATACAGGAGACCTAACCGAGATGACAATCTTGTAACGACAAACTAAACGAAAAAAAATGTATTGGGTTGACAGATGCTTCGAAAAGTCACGATTTTCCATTATTTCAGTTTCGGTTGCCGTTTTTTATCACCGATTGTCGTCTTGGTAAGCTCCAACAGATCTACTGACAAATTTTCAGAAAGCTCAAAATGTAGATGTATTGTCTTATTAATGCCAGTAAATAAACATTTCCCGTCGCATAGGACGCACGCAGAAATAGTGACCGCCACGTAAGGAGTCCTTACGTGGTGGCTGTCACTATTTCTGCGTGCGTCCTAAGGACCATCACTACATAGTATAAAACAAAGTCGCTTCCCGCTGTCTGTCCCTATGTAAATACTATGCTTAGATATTAAAACTACGCAACGGATTATGATGCATTTTTTTAATAGGAAGACACTTTTATAGTATAGGTAGCACTATAGGTATTATTTCAAAATCGAAATCCTCAGCCGACCTAGACATGCAGATATCGATGCGCAACGTTGCGTTAAAACGTTGTGTACGATCAATGTGCGGACTAAAAGTCATAGATAGCTGTGTACCTTTCTTTAAGTCACTTAAAATATTAACACTGGCATCGTTATACATACTAGAAGTAGCTATATTTGTCAAAACCAACCTAAACTTATACAGCAGCGTTTCTGAAGGCCGGAGATTTCCAACACGTCAACAATATAGTCAGAATCTGAAAACTCTGCAGGGTTGCAACACCGCGCTGGTGAAAAATGGCATCTTAGGCATGGCACCGATAATATTTAATAAAATTCCAGACAATTTTAAAGTACTTGACATATATGAATTCAAAAAACAGTTTACTTCGTATCTTATTGACAAATGCTACTATACTATTAGTGAATACATAAATGATGATAATGGCTCAGACTTGTATTAGAATTGTATTGATTATTGACATCTAAATGTATTTTTTTCTATTGACAGTGTATTTAAATTTTATATTATAATTGTAAGACATATATTGATATTGTTAATATTTCAGTCTGTAACTTGTATTTTAAGTGAAATTTGTAGTAGTATTAATGTTAATGTATGACTATGCTTTCAGGTAGGTAGGTTTTTTGGACATAAGCATGCGTTTATTTGATAACCGCACGAGACAATTTTGTACACCTGCATAGAGGGTAAAACATAGAGATCAAATGTATAAATTAATGTATCTACCATCTTTCATGTTACCTATGTTTAACAAAATAAATGAAACTGAAACTGAAACTGAAGCAATTCCCAATGCAGTCGTATAATATTACAATTTGCCGGATGAATAATGCAGCGTCGCTCCCGCCGGTTATTGGACTTATGTGCATAATCATATCGGTAACCTGTTGGTATGGACTACAGGTGACAATGGACGATTAAGTTTTGAACCTAAATTGAAGACTGAGGAATCCTAATCACAATTACTAAATATTTATAACAACGTAGGTATTTTGTTCGAAGAATTCTCCACACTGATAACTGCCAATTCGAAATTTTATTGCGAAGACATAAGTAAGTGAAATACATAAATAAATATCGTAAACTATACTTCGTTTTTTTAGCATTAGAAATAAGGTAAACAATCTTGATGTGTGTTTTAATTGAAAAACACATTTTAAAAATAAGTTACGGTAAATATGTAACAATTATGAATCTAATACGATCTTTTATAGTCTTCTGCTTTCTTAAGTAATAGTTATTGATTTTTAAAAATTGTTTTTCAATTAAAATACATGTCAAAATCACTTACCTTCTTTCAAGTTCTTTCTAATGCTAAAAAAACGAACTATACCAGGTTACTGCAATAACTGCTATTTTTAGATTATATATTTGAATTTTACACTTGAAAACTGGTGCGGTAAAAAGTGTCAAAAATGTTAACCTATGAATAAAACCCGTAAATAATGCCGATAGTTGTAGTTTGTGTAGCAAATGAGTAGCGTCAGCGTAATTCTGACAGTAAAAACATAACTAAATAATTTTATATCATTTACACTAAAACACATAACTAACATAATTTAATAAACTAAAAACGAGTTAATTAGTTTGCCGCACGTAGGGTTAGTTGTTAACCAACTTAATGAGTATAGACTATAGGTCTACCTTTAAATAAATAAATATTATAGGAAATTCTTACACAGATTGACTAAGTCCCACAGTAAGCTCAGGTTTGTTTTGTACTTTTTAACGTTGGTATTTCTAATATATATGTTATTTAATAAGTAAGTAAAAATGTACCTTATATTTGAACTAGCCTTTAGTAATTGGCTATGTTCGATATTAGGCAATTTCTTACCTCTCCATCCATTTGATCGGGTCCATCGGGTCATCCTTTAAGAGCCCATTTAGTAATGCCACTGGCATACCTTTTCGCCAGTGCAGTTTCGAAATAATCTATCCATATATGCAGGTTAATACCTCGGACGATAATCTAGCGATATTATGATGCGATAAAAGTTTAAAATGTAGATTTTGTCCAACATTACGGTAAATTTAATACAGCTATTTTCATTTCATTTCATTACCAAGTAATAAAGATACCCATATTACGAATGAGTTTATTATAACATATGTACAGAATTTTAAAGGAAAATCAGTCAAGAATCCTGTGAATTACTTCATGTATCCGACTTCATGTATTGACGACCGGTCTGGCCTAGTGGGTAGTGACCCTGCCTGTGAAGCCGCGGTTCTGGGTTCGAATCCCAGTAAGGGCATTTATTTGTGTGATCAGCACAGATATTTGTTCCAGTCATGGTTGTTTTCTATGTATTTAAGTATTTGTATATTATATATATTCTGAAGTACCAAAAACACAAGCTTTCTTGAGCTTACCGTGGGGCTTAGTCAATTTGTGTAATAATGTCCTATAATATTTAATATTTATGTATGACATCCTGAATAATGAATATGCACTGACACTAAATAGTTAAGCATTATATGATACCGTCTTATGGGTAGAGTAGTTTTTTTCATTGCAGTAAATTAAATTGACTTTCAAGATATCGACACAAAATGGCTGCTATTGACTAAATAAAAGTTTGTAAAAAAATAGTCACTTTCAGGACTAACAGGAATCCTAACCCTGATGCTGATGTCACGCTGTTTAGCCTTCAGTCATTGTATTACAAGTGTTGAATATAAAGTCGATGTCTAGACAAATCGATCAAATACAGATCTAGGCCGAAACTGTGTCTGGCGAAACTGTAGAGCAGTCTAAAGATCAATGCTAGTTAGGTATAATATATTACCGGTTACTAAGGTATACCTTAGTAACAGTGCAGACAGCATCAAAAGCATCGGATCAGACTACGCGGCTAAAGTATCTATTTTATCATTATCAAAAAAAGATATGTCTCTATATGTAACTTTTGAATGATAACTGTAGATAGGTGTATTATTTTTATTCTAAAGAAAAGAGTAACGGGTTGGCTTAAAGTAATGAGAATTTTTATTTTCAAAAACATCAATAAAAACTCAATTGCTATAGGTTTAAGGATTTTAATATGGTAAACTCAATCGTGTTTTATGTTTTAATTTAATATTATAATATTGCAAAAGGTCCCGCATCTTCGATTTTTCTTAGCTTACTTTTCACCGTTAGCATCATACTTTGGGACCTTTTGCAATATTATAATATTAAATTAAAACATAAAACACGATTGAGTTTACCATATTAAATTCCTTAAACTTATAGCAATTGAGTTTTTATTTATGTTTTTGAAAATAAAAATTCTCATTACTTTAAGCCAACCCGTTATACCGTAGTCGCACATACTTTTGGCGTGTTGTTTTATCCTCTCCTCTACTATTAATGTTAACTATATATACCGTTTCGTCACATGGGCGTTAGGTGAAAAATGTATTCACTATTCATTATTTTTTATTATAAAATAGTTCTTGTAATAATGAAACGGCCAAGCCACATATTTTGACTAAGGTGTAGAGTCTGTGAAGGTAGGGCCTGTAGAGTTAGAAGCTTGGCTCTACAAGAGATCTGATAACTTTTTGTCAGTGCGAGCCTTATGGTTTCGTCTTGGCAACATTTTACATGAAAATGATTTTGGTGGGATTTCACATCTTTTTGTAAGTTGCTTATGACAATCTTCTGATTTAAAGGGTTGCGGGTGATTTACTATTAAAAATCCTGAAATACGTACCTGGGGGCATATTTTATATACAATCTGCTTTTTACTGATTCCCCATACAAACTTCAACCCCCTTTTTCCCCTAACGCCTTTTTCCACCCCTTTTCACCCTTAGGGGGTGATTTTGGGGTTGAAACTATTATATATCCTTCTCCAGAACAATAACTATCTATATACCAAATTTCAACTAAATCGGTTCAGCGGTTATTGATTTCCCATACAAAATTCCACCCCCCTTTTCACCCCCTTAGGGGCTAATAATTTAAAGTTTTTGAATTTTTTTGTTGTTTATGGACTAATACTATCTCACATACCAAATTTCAGCTTCCTAGGACTTCAGGAAGTACCCTAGAGGTTTTGATGATCAACAGTGAGTGAGTGAGTGAGTGAGTGAGTTAGTGACGAAATCGGGGTTTTTTAGACATCATTAAAATCTTAAGTATAAGAGCTATGCAATTGAAAATTTTTATGCTTAATAAGTCCACAATTGACATCATATCCCGAGAGTTTTGTTTATCTGGTATAATCCAAACCCAAGTTAAGAGGGTTAAAAAAAACGACGAAGCGCTTCGAGAAAAGGTAGGTAGTGCCCTTGCGCTTCGCTTTGCTCGTCTTGGCGGGGGCACTACCGTGCCCCCAGATAGTGCCCTTGCGCTTCGCTTTGCTCGTCTTGGCGGGGGCACTACCGTGCCCCCAGATTTCGGTGTCTATATTTTTTTTAATACTTTCTATCCTGTGACTAATGAAACGATATGCCCGATTTCTAATACATATTTCCTATTTAATTAATCAACTGTAATACAATTTGCGTTTGCCCAGTAAGCCACGGCGTAAGGGCGTAACAACTTGAAACTCCTTTCCTATATAACTACTTACATTGTTAAAAAACGAATACCCACTACTTGAAGAAAACCTCAGTAAAATGAGAAAGCGTACCATCTGCTCTTCCATTCCGGAGAAATGAGACCACTTCCGACAGGCTCTATCAAGTGAGTGAACATTTAGACCTCGATCATAAAATCAACAAAAAAACAAATATTATCGTTATTATTTAGGTAACATTAGCCTAGTATAAAAAACAGTGTAACATACTAGGGCCGGTAACAAAACACCGGGCTTAATAATATATAATAGGAGCGCGTCGTGCCCGCTCACGCGGGTAACGCGAGGCGACGTGCGCGCGCGCCGGTGCGAGCGAGCGCGGGAGCGGACGCGGTAGCGATGGCGGAAAACTGGCCATACTTACATTGCTTACCCGAGACCCACGGAACGCACCACAACCACAACACATTGGTTAAAACAAATGTGTCTATGGCGGTCGGCGTTAGCGTCATGTGTGCGTTTCGTGGCCAAACGACGGCGTGTTCTTTTTGATACTTCGCTGCTAAAAAAAACAAGTCTGACACCTACGCAAACATGACAGTCACAAAGGGTTACAATTATAATGTATAGCATTTCAAATGGGTTCATCCCGTGTTGAAGGTAAATAAAACAGAGAAGCAACACTGCGTACGCCTAAACTAGTCTTAAAATCAAGGAACTAATGAAGAAGAATTCAAATAAACTAGCTAATGAATTTATAATTAGTGTCCGTATGTAATTACATTGGGCTCGAAAACTAGATCAGTTAATACATATAATACAAACATAAGAACCGGCCTACAATAGTCGCGATAAGTGGAGCCCCGCCTCAAAGCATCCGCCCGGAAAATATTGAATTTTAGTACAAACGGGCGGCCGCGAGTTATCGCAGCCATTGTTGCCGGCTCATGTTTGATTTGAGAACAATGTCCGCCTTTCCAAGCCTTTATTACCCAACTACGCTTCAAGTCACCTCAAATCACTAACCTCATTTTCTACTACACAAGTACAGTACCTATACATTAGCGCTGGCATCGGCAATTATGCTAAACGGTCAAAGATTGCCAGCAAGATATTTCACTTAAAAACACCCGCGATAAGCAACCAGCTGCATCACCCATTTTTATAATTTAACAGGAATCTTAAAACAAAAATACAGCATCAAAACACTTCGCAAAAACTTTTTTTACTGCGGTTCCCAGCGATAACGGGCGACGGCCAAAAGCATTTCTGTGTCATTCTGCCAGAAATAAGAAAAAAATAAAACAGAGCGACTGTGACGCATACGACGACACATTTTTCAATATCGACGAAAAAAAGATAAATTGGGCAAAATACACATCGCTATCTTCGATCGGGCTTTTATCAGGGTCGATGTTTTGGAATTTAAAAGCGGTAAAAAAAACAAGAAACGGTTTGCATCTGTCTATTAATAATTTTGAAATACGAATTTTAAGATCATGTCTGACCAGTTATCGTCGCTATTGTTTTAAGCAGTTCACGCATGATGTGAGACAAGGACAGCAAAGTGTACACAGGGTTATTTAGTGTGTGTGAGAGGGATAGAGGAAGCTATGATGGACGGTGCGCGTCCAGTGACGTGACAGGGCTCGTAGCTCAGGCCGCGGCGCATACTATCTCATCCCTACACTAAAATAAACTTTCGTTCACTTTTTATGCGTTCCCAGTATATTTAGATTTTGTCGCAGCGTTAAAAAAAGTGTTAAGTGGATGATTTATATTAAGTGCGGCCTGTTATGGGCGGCTTCCTGTGTAATTATTCAGTGAAGGAGTGTCCTGACCCCCATTAGAAGCTGTTCCTTAAGAATAATTCATAACTTTTTTGAGGAACTGTTCGCCGCCAAAGCCTTTTACTGTTATGACGCTCCCAGACTTGATATAGCTATATGAAATTATCACTTGAATTCACTTGAAAATGAGACGTGTTATACATAAATATGAAGAAATACCAGAAGCTATTTACTATTCGTTATTTGTTGGAATATGCACGACCACCTATAAGCAACTGCATTGAATAACAACATGACAAAAATTACATTAAAAGTTATTTGAACAAATAACGCCAATGAAAAAAATACTTAGTATCGTGTTGTTTTTGTTCGATAGAGCTAGTAACTTGTTGAAATGTAGCTTTATAAGCGTGTACGAAATTTATTTCGACCCACCGTTGCGAAAAAAAAACCGTTCTTGTTCACTTTATATCTGCAAGACTACGGATAAAGGTTGGCTTGAGTTAAGGTAAATTCACTGTATCTCGCCAATAATTTGATATTTATAGGTAAACTAATTACCGATTTTAAAAGACGCTTCGAACTTGAAACAGACACCGGTTATCAAGATGATAAGATGACATATGTCTTTAAAAAGGTTAGCTGTGTCTTAAGAAACGTTTTATATAAAACGATGTGTTGATAAACTTTTGCACTACACCTGTCCTAGAATCAAAATGATAAATATTGTAGATATATAAAAACCAGTAAACTTTATTCAGATCTAAAGGTAATAAAGGTAAACATGGAAGCGTGCATCAGAGGTGGTTCTTTCAATAACGATCGATGACAATAACATAAAGAATCCGGGACCCAAAGCTGTACCCTGTGGTAGGCGCGCGGCGGGCGGTAGGCGCCGGCCCACTACGAGCTTTAGACTATAAATATCACAAAAAATAATATGATGAAGTAGCATGGGATAGCTGTCTCAGGGGTAATTAATATATAATTAATATTTGTCGTGCAATCGTAATATTTGTAAATTATTGCCACATAAAAAAGTCAGTAGTGTCAAAAGTTCGACGTAAAACTATAAGCTTACTACGGGAAGACTGAAAACCCTTAGCAAAGATAAAACACTGTCCTATTTTTACACGTTTTAAAAGCTTCCGAAACTCTTCAAGTGCTTAAAAAAAATTTGAAGTTGCTTAACGTGTGCGCTGTTTTTAACTTGTAAAAAACGAGAATATTTTTGACTATTTGTCACGAACATTTTCAAAGATCCTAAGGTCAAAATAGACTAGGGTTTACATATAATTTTAGTGTAGGGTCGTCAAGTGATCTAAGTGCACTCCATATGGGATCATTACGCTATTCAATCGAGGACCACTCAGCGATAATTCGAGGGTCCAGGGCATAATAGTAGTGTGATGTTATTGTTCACGACAACACGACATGTGTTGTGATGAATCACGATTAGTAGTTTATGCGTGTTAAGGCTAGGTTTATTTGATAAGAAGAATTAGATTTAGTTTAGATAAATATATTTGGAGTTCTCTCGCGCGGTGAATTGTAGGCAGTTATAAAATATCGTGTACACTAAAAAAACTATTTAAAAATATATATAAGTACCTATACTTACGTAAAGGTTGTGTTTTACTCGAAATACCATTTGGTACGGGCAAATTATCGAACAGAAATTGTTATGTGCTCGTAATATGCCATCACTAAGGACACTAAGTCTTAATATCACATGTTTTAAGAACTTTTATACATCAACATTTCAAATTTGATGATAGTAATACATTTTCATCTAATTAAAATAAAAAAGGTTTACCGTTGTAAAAATAAAGTTTATTTTTGAACAACCTGGCCTTAAGAAACCGCAAAATTGAGCCAAAATATACTGTGACAAGATGCTATTCGAATTAAAGATGGCAGTTGTATGTTTTAATGAACACATTATTATTATGCGGTCGGACCGGACTTTAATTGTGCCAACGAACTCCAATAAATACTAAAGTGAAGTAGAAAACACAACGATACTCAAATAAAATTGTCATACTGAGAAGTAACAACTTTTTTCTTTGGGGTTCGTTATGAAAACAAATGACAGTGCTACACGCGCGCTCCATAAAAAATCAATTGACGACCGCTCAGAAATAGCATCACGCGTTTTGTTTATTTCACATTTGTACGTGGTTAATAACTTTTTTCCACTGAATTATATGAAGAACTAACTAAATTATTCAGTAATTGCGGAATGGTGTTAGTAAATACGTTTCGCGCCGCCGTTTATAACGCAAGGGGGCTTAAATGTTTTAAAACAATTATTTATTCACTTTCAAGTACCAGGTAGGCACGGCGTCAAAGGAGGTTTTAATTTACGGCTTCAGCTAATGGAAGAAAAGCATTAACCGGGAGCGTTTACATATTAATAGAAGCAGGGTACCAGGTGCACTTAACTAGAGGTAATTCCTTAATAGCCAGAGATCGTTAAGGGCACAGTTGACACGTCATTTAAAAAGAAAATTTCATTCTTAATTGACAGTAATTGATATACGGAAATAAACAGAAAGATCACTGTATTTATTAAATACAATGATGTTGTTGTATTAGAATAGGTGAATCGAGGAAAAAGGATGGACTTTGTGACTTGTGACAGACGATAAGAAACGACCGGTTGTGAAAAGATGTGAACGAACCCCACTGATCCCAAGCAAATGGGATCAAGTGAATGAAGATGATGAGATGGTATGTAGCAATAAATCAGAAGCAAAAACGGAAAAATTAGGACCACGGAGCCAATCTGATTCTAAAGCTTTTTTTGAGGGCCTAAGATGGAGATGGTCGTGTCGTGTTTTTATCGTCTGCCATCAGGACCGTCATTCTCTTGGCGATAGTGTCATGCATAACTCTATCATCTAGACACACGAGGTAATCAGCCCACAGCGCACGCAATGGGCCATAAACAGCTTTGACTCCTTCAAATCTCCAGGAATGGATGGGATCTTCCCTGCGCTTCCAAAATGGGGCGGTAGGCATCTCACTCTGAAGCTGACCACCGTTCTGCGCGCCTGTCTGGCTCACAGGTACGTGCCAAAGCGGTGGAGAGAGGTCAAAGTCATCTTCATACCGAAACCAGGTAAAAGCGACTACTCGGATCCCAAATCCTTTAGGCCCATCAGCCTGACCTCCTTCATGCTTAAAACCTTGGAGAGGTTGTGCGACAGGTATCTGAGGGAGAGGGTGCTGAGTAACGTGCCCCTACATCCCAACCAACATGCCTACAGCCCTGGCAAGTCTACAGAATCGGCACTACATGCAGTGGTAAGCAAAATTGAGGTGGCGATTAAAAGCAGGTCCATGTGCTTAGGAACCTTTATAGATATAGAAGGGGCCTTCGACAGGACTAGGTTCAGCAGCATTGCAGCAGCACTGGTAAGACATGGAGCGAATACAGTTATGACCCAGTGGATAAACAACATGTTGAGCCAGAGGGTCATAAAACTTGGGACAGGCGAGACACAGCAGGCATCAGTGGCAAAGGGATGCCCCCAAGGGGGCGTTCTATCGCCACTTCTATGGAACCTAGTAGTGAACGACCTAATCACGGCACTAAACAACAATCACTACTACACAATCGGCTATGCTGACGATATAGTGATACTAACGAGCGGCAACCACACAGGTACGGTATGCGACGTTACCCGCTCTGCACTAGCCATCGTGGAGCGCTGGTGCATCAACAACGAACTCACAGTCAATCCCCACAAGACGGAGCTGGTAATGTTCACCAACAAACGCAATTTGGGAAACTACCGCCTTCCCAAACTGTTCAATACAGAACTCCAACTATCTACAGAGGTAAAGTATTTAGGGGTAATACTTGACAACAAGCTAAATTGGAGTAATCACTTAAATGGCAAAATTGACAAAGCTACAGTCGCGTTCTGGCAATGTCGTAGAATGGTGGGTAGAACCTGGGGATTAACTCCCAGGCTAACTCTATGGCTTTACCAGGCAGTTATAAGACCAATAATAAGCTACGGAGCGATAGTATGGTGGCCACGCACCAAACTATCCACAGTTGAGGCTAAACTACAACGACTCCAGAGGCTGGCCTGTATGGCGACAACGGGCTGCATGAGGACAACACCAACCGCGGCCCTGGAAGCCTTACTGGGCCTGCCGCCGCTGCACCTCTTTATACAACAGGAAGCGCTAGCTGCGGCGGTACGTCTTAAAAAATCTAATCTCTGGAGACCGCCTAGGGTGCCACACACCGAAATCCTCTACGAGGCCATAGGTAGGGAACCGCTCATAGAAGCGGTGACTGACAGGATACCCAAGCAGTTCGTCTTCGACAAGAAATACAAAATACAATTATATGAAGAACCCCATGAAGGACTCAACCCAAGGGAGCTGAGAATCTTCACGGACGGATCAAAGACAAGGTCAGGCACTGGCGCTGGGGTTTTCTCAGAGGACCTAAACATACACATCTCAACACCACTTGGTGCCCATAACACAGTCTTCCAGGCGGAATGTATGGGCATCATAATGGCAGCACACGCAATCGTCTCAAGGGAAGTATTGGACTACCCCATCCGCATACTCTCTGATAGTCGATCAGTACTGCAAGCTCTACAAAGTTATACTCTCACTTCAGGGCTAATTTACGAATGCCACAAAGCTCTGTCAGAGGTATGTACCACCAATGGCGTAACTCTGCAGTGGATCAAAGGACACAGCAACTCACGAGGTAACGATGCAGCCGACATCCTGGCGAGAGGTGGCTCGGAACTGAAGGTGGCAGGACCTGAGCCAATTATACCTCTGCCATTTGCCTGGCTCCGGAACATGCTGCGTCATAACACCAAGGTAAAACACCAACAATACTGGTCTAACCTAGGCACCTGCAGGCAGGCGAAGGAAGCCCTCCCGACACTCAACCCCAATCTGTCACGGAGGCTGCGACAGCTGAAGAGACCACAGCTCCGGCTTATAGCTGGGGCCATAACCGGCCACGCCTCATTTAACAAACACCTACTAACCCTACGTGTTACAGATAGCCCCCTCTGCAGGGCGTGCATGGAGGCAGAGGAGACAGCCGCCCACGTCATTCTCGAATGCCCAGGGGTGGCAGAATACCGGGCACAACACCTCGGCTCACCGGGGTCGCTCCCAGAAGTCGTCGGCAACGTCAAGGATCTGCTAGGCTTCCTGGTAGAGCTGGGTTGGCAGGAATAGGCCGCCAACCCATCACGCAAAATAGGCGCAATAATATGACGTCGAGTTGCGGAAACCAAGCCCGCGAATACCTATAACCTATAACCTATAACTCTATCATCTCCGCACTTGTAACAATTCTATAAACGTTTCTAACTCACACAATACATCACAATATCGTTAAAACGTTCACAATGTTATCTTCTATCACTACCCCTAAAACAATTCACCCCTCACCCTTTGAATAATTCGCAGCAAAACGAATTAAAAAGCATAAAACACAATTTCTGCCGTGACCCGACCCCCGATGATGGATAGATACAATTTGTTTGACAATTAAATGGGTTGCTCCAAAAGTGCTTGCGTCTGGAGGTGCCTTTTAGTGAAAACATATTAGGGTGGCAGATCACCGTACCTATTTAATGATAGTTTTTTTTGGTTACATTATTCTGTAGTCCTTAAGATATAGCAAAGGATAATCGGCATGCAATAATGCTTTAGATGTCTCCTATTAACTAAACCTTATGCGAATGTAGATTTAAAAAGTTTGTAATGAAATGGGTTGATGCAAAAGGCCTGTCTAAGGGCTAATTTAGACGGCGCGCGAACTCGTATACGATTTTAGTTACATTGCGGACCATTGAGGTTACATCAATTCAGCCGACCGATCAAATGACGCAATGTAATGAAACTCGCATGCGAGTTCTCGCACCGTCTAAATCAGCCCAAAAGGGTGCCTTAAACAGGTTCGGTTGGCTGCTGGCTTGGTGCATGTAATGATAGTTTGTTGCGGTAAGTTGCACAAACGATCTCAAGAGGTGAGAGGAGTAATGTTTACTCCCCTATTGTATCTCCTAAGCTCGCGAGTCGCGGTCTACGCGGCGAAATATTGTTATCTACCTCTCGAACGTGCAAAGAGCTATTAAGGGGCATACGAAGTTTCGAGTTTCGATATTCGCGGTAGGCCCTCGTATCACAACCTACGCAGGTTCAATATGGGTCACCCGGCGGATGCTGGTAAGGTAAGCATCCGTTGTAATTTGGCACAACCCTCGCTTCCCTCGGGAGCAACCCGGCTCTACGTGTAGTCAATTCATAGGAAAGAGTAGGGTTGCCACAAACAGGTATGGTTTACATTTAAATTAGCCGTTTATAACTAACAGTTATAGTTAATTTTAAACAATAGGTAGTAAAATAGAAACGTTTTAACATATACATTTTCTCTATCAGTGGTACACATCATTTTATAAAACCAGTTATGCAGTTTTTGCATAATGATCATACTCATGATATTTCAATCAAACGGTAGCGGCTAAAACTAGAAATAAAAATACGAATGACTAATGAAAGTAATATTTAATACATTGTGCTTGTTTGATTTCCTAACAGATTGTTTCATGTTCCGTATTTAGGGGATTTAAGACGTATTAAAAAAAACTACTTACTAGATCTCGTTCAAACCAATTTTCGGTGGAAGTTTGCATGGTAATGTACATCATATATTTTTTTTAGTTTTATCATTCTCTTATTTTAGAAGTTACAGGGGGGGACACACACATTTTACCACTTTGGAAGTGTCTCTCGCCCAAACTATTCAGTTTAGAAAAAAATGATATTAGAAACCTCAATATCATTTTTGAAGACCTATCCATAGATACCCCACACGTATGGGTTTGATGAAAAAAAAATTTTTGAGTTTCAGTTCGAAGTATGGGGAACCCCAAAAATTTATTGTTTTTTTTTCTATTTTTGTGTGAAAATCTTAATGCGGTTCACAGAATACATCTACTTACCAAGTTTCAACAGTATAGTTCTTATAGTTTCGGAGAAAAGTGGCTGTGACATACGGACGGACAGACAGACGGACAGACGGACAGACGGACAGACAGACAGACAGACAGACATGACGAATCTATAAGGGTTCCGTTTTTTGCCATTTGGCTACGGAACCCTAACAAGATTATAAAGTTGCGTTTTAGACCCGGAAAACTAAAAATAACTCTAAAAAGTAATTTAGCTGACTACTTGTATGGAAAACGCTTTCTTCACGATTTCGGTATTGGTCCCTTAGTGAAAGTTATTCAGTATCAATTATAGAAACTGGAAACTGTCCCTGAGATCACGCTGTGTGGTGTACCTCTAAAAGTAGCTGATAGGGTTAAATATCTTGGTCATATACTCACTAGTGACCTGAGCGATGACCTGGACCTGGAGAGGGAGAGGAGAGGGATGGCTGTACGGGGCAATATGATCGCCCGCAGATTCGCACGCTGTAGTAACGAAGTTAAACTGACACTTTTCAAGGCCTACTGTCAGGCGTTCTACACGTGTAGTTTCGCGTGCAATACAACAACATCCTCAGAATGTTGTTGTGGCTGCCGAGACATTGCAGTGCATCCAAAATGTTTGCAGATGCGCGTACTGATGACGTTTTCGCCATCAGGAGAAAAATAATTGGATCACTCCTGAAACGTATGCGGGGCAGCAGCAACGGCCTTCTGACGGCATTGGCAGAGCGCCTCGACTCTCCCCTCACTCGTTACTGGGTTGAAGTGGCGATTGGCAGGGCCAAGTAGGGCAGATGGTCTGCCAGACTGCCTTGCTTGCTCCTGGCAATGGCTAACCTATATAGCGTGTAGGTAATTTATTTAGTTTTTTATTTAATTTATTTTATATTAGTCTATTTATTTTGTCTTTGTATTGTGCCACTAACATAGTTATTAAGATACCTCTGTAACTAACATATTATGGATCGAACTTGGTCTGAAATAAATGTTTTTATTATTATTATTATAGGTTCATATCACAGAGCTTTGAATAAATAAATATATCAATAATTTTAGAATACGACTAATGTAAAAATAAGTGACAACCCTACCTAGCTTAGGGCGCTTACATCTACCAGCATGTTGTGACTCCGGCGTTTCCCGCGCGTAAATCACCCGCCTAATGTCCCGAGATGACGCACCAGCAAGTGTATACCCACCCTTATGCTTCCCTCACGCAAAAATACACCTTACACCTTTATAACAAAGTTTAAAACTGCTTGATGGTTTAAGTCTGCGGGATTACGCATCTTATAAAATTTACTGTTAATTCAGTTTGAACTGTATTCGCTAGGGTGAAGGTGCATTTTTCTTTGTAACATTAAGAGACAATCGCGGTTTCATAGACTGAGTGCAATGCACATACGCAAATTTAGATATTCCGCTTCTAAACTAGACAGAGCGCTGTAAGGGTAGAACTATAAGGGTGGTTTTTGAATTACATTGAGTTAAATAAACGAATTTTGTATGTTGGTCGATTTGTAATCCACATGAAAGCTTTCGGATTAGTGTTTGATGACATCATTATTTTTTGAATGACGATCGTGTTGCGATGCTGCGCCCTTAAGGGACAAGGGGCGAAAAAAATAAAGCAATTTTTTATTTTGGAAATCGTGATTTATGGTACGAAAGCAATTTGGTAAGTAAAGTTAGCGTTTTGGGGAAAATTGCGACGGTTATGATGATTGACTGTTACATGAGCGTTTATGCGAATAAATAGCTTAAATAATTTAAAGCAAAAAATCACAATAAAGGTAGGTAATCATAATTAACTAAAATTTCACAACATTCCGCAAATCCGCACTACCTATGCGTAGGTAAGTACTGTACATTTTCTTGTTATCTATTACTTTTTAAGATTTTTTTGGAATACTATTTTCCCAAATACTTAAACAATCTTGCGTGTTCTTGAGATTGCGTGTATTTTTTTGTTTGTTAATAACTATTTACTACTGTAAACGCTACTGCGTATTTTCTATATTTATTCATTTTTATATTCATTTTTAAGGTATTTGGTTTTAAGGTACCGAATTAACAAAACCTCCATAAATTTAATAGCGCAGAAATAGGTATACAATAAGTAAATCAACCCTTCCAGTTACTTGAACAAATGATTAGCAACCCCACACCGTCCAATCACATCAAATTATTTCTTAATAAACTTTCAAATCCACCTAATCCTCAAAATCGCATGGGACGACCATGTCAGAACTAATCTCCCTCCCTAGTCAATCACATCCATACAGTCAGCTGCAAAAGTTGCTAAGCGGGCGAGGTGTTCAAAATGACCTTGACACGCTGTTATTCTCTTAACGATAAAGTCGCGTCAAGATCATTTTGAACACCTGGCCCGCTTAGCAACTTCTACTGCTGACTGTACATACAATAAAATGCTTTATGTCGAATATAAGAAATTTATTGGTTTCAGTTTTAATTTCTTTGCATATGTGGTCAAAGTATTTTTTTTAAACTTTATTTCAATGTGTTAAGGTTTAAGTCAAGTGCTAAGGGCCAAGCACAGGGGAGTACAAAACTCTGGAGAACCATTTGCTTTCTGATTGATTGATACAGATCACGTAATAGTATTAAGTAGAGTACCTAATGGGTAGTCGAGTAGTTAAAAAGTTTTTGGCAAAAATTTTATCGCTGACTGTACTTTTCTTTCCACGGGCAACTAATACTCATCGAGACAATATGTACTAACAACCCCAAACACAAGTAGTTCACGTTGTTTTATCACAGAGTTCCCATGGCCACCTCCTGTCTCCATCATCAGATCAGTACTGAATTTCCAGATTATCGGTACTTGGCCAAATTCCATGTCTAAACAGGATCGCTCATTAAATTTGGGACATTTACAAATAGGTATCACTACATAAAACAAAGTCGCTTCCCGCTGTCTGTCCCTATGTATGCTTAGATCTTTAAAACTACGCAACGGTTTTTGATGCAGTTTTTTTAAATAGATAGAGTGATTCAAGAGGAAGGTTTATGTATATTATGTTAACCCGTGTGAAGCGGATTGCTAGTATTTTAAAAATCAAAAATTGTCTGTTTATACGCTAAGCCAAAATAGTGTCTATATATTATAGTAAAATTGGCGACCCTATAATGAAAACCCAGCTATTGTGATCCCTTGTTTCAATTTTCCGGATCAGTGAGCGTAGAGGGCCGTGATTGGACGATGTTAGTACATTCGCAGATGTGACCCCGATGCGTCAAATGTAATGATGTTGTTCGTAAGGAGATTAAGGAGGGACATTCAAAGTAATTGAGATGAGATCACGGGGTGGGCAATGTTATAGTTAAATTAAAAATGTAGTAAGACTAAGGGTCGGTTGCACCAAACTGTTGCCATTGTTAAAAGAGTTCGCAAAATTTTATTGTATGGAAAGATTCATAGTAAATCGCCGCCGCGCGCCGGGTGACGTTGATCAGTCTGTCAAGTTCGGATGGTGCATCTGGCACTTAGTCTAATTAATCGATGTATGTCAAATAACTATGTTTAAATTTTTTAAAGTACTTAAGTCAAAACTTTTTTATTTTCTTTAACTTTCACCAGTTCAGTCAGAAGCAATCAATTTGCACTTGCATTTGAGGTTTGGAGTATAAAAACTAAACAATACTGACAACATCAAAATATTGCTACTTCAACTCCCAGTAGAGTACACAGATGGTAAGTAGCTCCCTCCGCCGGGAGCTATAACACGGACGGACAAACAGATAAATTTGTCCGTACATAACACTAACTCATGAGGGTATCGAGTGTTGCTCGGGTCTGGTTTCCATGTGGTATCGACGTCTTGGAAGATAGGTAAGGTGGACAAGTTTGAATAAGATCGGCTCACTTTATATTTCGTCAACTTTACATGTTTTGTGAGATGCTGAATTTTATTAAGTTTAGAATAAAAAAAGTGGAAAAATTACTGTCTTGGGTGAGACTTGAACTCACGGCCTCTGACACCCAAGACAGTAATTTTTCCACTTTAAAATTTATTCTAAACTTAATAGCATCGATCGCAGACGTTTCTACTTGTTAAAAATTAAAACTGAATTTTATTCTTAGTCATAGTACAGTTTGCTTTGGTTTTGACAAACTGCAATTTCGGAAGAAAAAGTGGGAGAAAGAAGGCAAAAGCAATTGTAAAATATTACAGCCGAAATCCAAATGAAGGCTATTAAATATTTATCATTCATTATGTATTTATCATTCAATGTGAAAACTAAAAATTGTGCACTTTGCCACTCTCGTGGAGAAAATGCAAGTTTCTCATCCGTTTCTGAAGAATAAAGAGAGCCTCTGCTATCTGGTGTGCTGAAAAAACTTTTAACCCCATTTTCGTCTACTTCGGCATTTAATTTCATGTCGCGAGCAGATGCTGGTAAAACTATAAATAAGAAAATATGCGCGTATCTAACTATTAATATCGTTTCAAAATATTGAACGTATGAAACATACCATTAGACTACTCAAAGTATTTAAGTATTATTAGTATTTAAGCTATTCAGTATAAGCTTGTATACTGAATAGCCTAATATAAACCCAGTGATTTTCTAAGAGGGCTAGTGGATAAAAAAACTTTATATGGGCACTCTATTTTATTAGTGACATTCAGTGAACTCCAATAGAAATCGAAGTTAGTGAGTAAGTACCTATTTTTAAGTAGACATTTAATGTATTTTAAGTTAATCTTTATTTTTTAATCAATTTAAAATAACAAACTTTAAAATGTATTTAAATGTCCGTGCGTCAAATAAACAACAGTTTTCGCCGATATTTCTCGAAAACGTTGCCCGTTAAAAAGCTAAGATTGTTATCGTGTAATTAAATACGCGACACTTACCTCGGACTCGGACTCAGGCTGCGCTGCGCAGGCGCATCAGCGCTGTTCCCGTCGCAACGACTGCAGGCGAGCTATCGCCTCAGTAAGGCTATTTTATTTAAATACAGTGTGATTCGGGCTGACCAGGCGGGGCGTAGAAAAAGCGTAATCGCAGTACTATACATAGTTACATTAGTCGAGTTTTTAGGCCTTGCCTCAGTTTTTTCTCTAAATGTTTGTATATGTATTTCAATAATGATAGTTTTGTACTAACTTAATTAGATAGAAACTTCATATAACTAAGTATTTATTAAAGATGAGTCCGATTAAGTAAATCTTTAAAAAAATACTCGAATAGTTTTAGTCATGACACCAAAGATTTTTTTTGCGTTACTATCTCGTAAAGCTGAGTCGAATCTAATTTAGAGTCGTAAGCGCCGAATACTTATAAACTCTATCTTAACTTAAGGGGCCCACAGATTACCATTTCACCGGACGATATCAGCCAGTCAGCTAAACGCAAAAGGTGACAGTTCCGAACAACTGACAGGCCAATATCGTCCGGTGAAATGGCAATCTGTGGGCCACTTTACATGTACTAGTTTACCTGAGGCTCTGTAAGCGATGGCAACAGGACCCGCCAGACCCCAGCAAAGCTTGAGAAGCTCGAGTTTCATCGACTTACCTGGAAAGATAAAACAGATTCATTACAACCCACGCCAATAACACAAGTATCATTCGAGAAGAGGATTTATTTGTGTGTAATTTACAGGGAATAGGTCAGTTCTGGGAAATGTTAGCGAAGGAACTTTTTCTTATTAGTTACTCTTTTATAGATTGCATACTTAAGGAATAAAACCTTGGTCCCTAAAGTATTTGAATCAGACGTAATTTTGCTACCGGGAACCAATCCAAATAATTTTTTGTTTTAAATCGAACCTTAAAATTAAAACATGAGGTAGGCTAAATATTTTAATGGAGATTTAGTGAGAGTTGGTACTTGGTTCCCGTTTACAAAACTACGTGCATTATCAACGTCCAAACCACTATCATTTTCTATGCCGAATTAAAGTAGTAAAATACCGTATTTCACACTCAAATACATGACGTAGCTCGATAAGCGTTCTTTTTTCGTAAACCCGCGACCAGTAGCTTGTCCAGATAAGAGCCAATCAAACTAATTAAGCTATTTATTAGTGTGAAGTGATATAAGGCAGTAAATCTAAACATCGGCCCCGTAGATAAGGAGGCTGTACTAACAGCTATAAACTTAGACGCTGATATCGTGTGGTATGTAGTTAGACATAGCTATGCGTGCGTCGATGGAATGTCGGTTATTATCTCTAGATTATCAGGAACGGAGCATAAATAGATAGAATTTCTACATTTTCTAATGCTTGAGATTTACTTTACATAACAGGGTTTCAAATGGAGAGGCGTTGCACATGTAAATAGAGAAAATAAAGATATATATAATACTCTTTATTGGCACACCTCAGTAAAAGATAAAGCTTGAAAAGCAATGGATTAAAGATAGATGCAGACAACAGGCGGTCTTATTGCTAAAAAACGATCTCTTTCAGACCACTTTTAGATAGAGGAAACAAAGCATTTAGTCAAAGAGAGTTTGTGTTCAAGTATAATTTAAAATAATATTTTAAAATAATAAGGCTACTAATATAATATATTTAATTTATTACCGATTAAAAAGGACACTTGTCCAGTTTCGGCGATCCTACGTCAGAAGCCAGAGAATAGTCCCCCATAAATACAACTAGCGTCCGGTGATTTTAAAGTTGCGACATAAATCAGGGCCCGACTCGATCCGCGAACAATCGTCGGCACGACACCGCGTCACACGACAACAAAAAACACAAGAACACCACTCCCGGGAACACGGCGCATAAATATATCAAATCGAAAACAATAGGAGACATCGAGATATCGCATCACACGCCACGGCCCACGGGCCACGGACATATTTCAAAAACTCGAAGATAAAACGGAAAAGGAAAAAAAGGAAAACCAAAAACTAACATCGAAAAAAATACGTGATGGGCATTAATTAAAACGGACCCACGACCAGGAATCCAGAAAAAACAAAAGGTTAAACAAACGTTCGCAGTGGGAGCCCCCGCAATGATCATCATCTCACATTTTTAATCATCTGACTTAGAGGATTACAGGTAAAGCAAATTATACTTTACTGTTTAGAAAATAGGGGCCTGTGTGTGTAGTTTGGACTGATAAAAAGCTGTTGAAAATTATTTTTTGGTCGGATTGTCACCGTTGTTTTAATGGTATTACGCATTAAGGAAGGGTTATCTGGCCGGGCCGATCTCGGAGCAGGTACGGAGCAAGATTGATTGGACACGACCAGACATTTTTACGGCCACGATCTCGGGTGTCGTCAGTTTCGAGGGATAGGTTATTAAATTAGTAGGTAACGGACAAAAACTTGCATATTAACATTATTAACACGCCACGCTGATCCGTATGGGATCGTTAAAATTGATGGCACATTTAAGTTTTTCTGCGCGTTGATGTTATGAATGACCGGCGAATATTATTTAACATTATTTTATTTAAAGTCAATCGAGGGAATTAGACGTTAATTAATACATTTAGGATTCCCCAGTCTATCGATGCATATATTTATGTAACAAAAATTTATTATTGTCATTCATTAAGATCTTGTTTTGCATTGTTTGTTTGATGTATACCTATGTAGTTTTAAGGCGCCGACCGCATACCCGAAATAGAAACAACGTGATGTAGAAACTCAATAATTCTTTATCATCTTACGCTTTATCCTCACGAAAAGAAGTAAAAAGAAGTGTCTGATGAAGCGAGAGCTAAAAGTGTTAACAGAACAGATCAAATCCTTCCAGAATAAATCATAGAGCCGATGGTATCTGTGAGAAGGATTGTACACGATCACAATGGCTGATAGAACCGTCCCCTATAATGCTTGTCAACACGGGTATGGTGACAACGGCTTGAACGGTAACCACAAGGGAGACGGACACACAGTGGCGTTTGGAAGGATCAATGAAGGACCGTGGCATGACCATATCATTGTGCTTCACGATGTCTGTTCAGATAAGTAGGATACAGTGAATACAAAAGGATAAGAGGTATTATAATCTTTTTAGATGGATCCCTACAAACTTACATATAATTTCTGATGTTTAATGAATGCTGATGGGTACTAGAGTGACAAAATGGAAGTGATGACATGGAATTATACCATCTTAAGATGATGATGGCAGACAAAAGCAACTAGAGCGGCATTGGCATGAGTCAAGATCAAAGGACGAACGTCAGGAGAATTTAGAAAGATAACAACGTTACTGTTGATTATATAAATCTTGTGAGTGATCAAACTATGTTTTGGAGTAGCTGTATTGTTTATACAAATAGACAGTCATTATTTGTTTCGTCTAAACTAAACCAATGTGAAATAAGCGAATAAAATTATGATTTAAGTTTGGTAGCGATGATTTAAATAATTTTCTCGAAGAATTTTATACCTCAATTCGTTTTTTTACTACACGAGTAAATTGTACTTTTTTACTACACGAGTAACTTTCGGAAAAGAAAACACAATTCCAGTTTTGTTCTAAAGAGCATTCGTTATTCGCGATACCAATGTTACAATGAAATGTTCCATTCCATTGTATCCACACAACAGTAACGCACTCATCACAATTGTTGCTGTAATTGTTATTCATATTATTATATCTTCCTATTCCCAAACATTGCAATCCGAAACGTACTTTTTATCATGAAACGGTTTACAAGATCAAAACAGCCAGCTGCGCGTGATTGCATCACAGTATATTATATTCAAAAAGGCTTAAAATTGCTCCAAATCTATGGAAAATAAGTCCTTCTTTCGGGCTTTAGAAAAGAGTACGCGCTTCGTCAGATCATCCGACGCACAATGCGATATTACATTACCACCTTTCTTGTGCGAGGGCCACAATGGGGCTTAGAATGGATTAGGAAGGGCCTTGTTCTTTGTTTCTGCGAGTCCTTTTAAATGTGAAATCTTGAGGGCCTTTTGCAGTTTGGGTGGGGCACCAGTGGCGCAGATAATATACATTTCTATACAGATAATTAAAAGACTCCGAAAGACTGAGGCTACGAAAAAATATGCTTCGATAAGTAAAACAATTAAACTTTGACAAATACTTTTAAAGTCGGACTGTAGAGATATATGTCTCTATTTATATAAGTATGACAAGGTTGCAGATACTTTTGGTGCAATACCTACCTATTCTTTGCGTTTGTGTTGTATCTTTTACGTAGATTGTGTCGAATCCCAATTTATTCTCTGGGCGCTTGACAAGAGATTATCTATGAAGAGGTTAATGGAGTTATTCATAAACGCACTACTAGACTCGATTACCTATTAAGAAAGGGATAAAATATAAATAAATTGAGGCTTTTAATTTATAAATATCCTTTAAAAACAGCATTTTTGCTGATTTTATAGAATGTTAAAATTGTGTCATGAAATATGAATATAAATTTTTTGTTTGAAAGGTTGACCTAGCTCATCAGGACTGTATTTCAGCACTAGGATAAAACGCTTACACACGCACCCTACCTCGTTTGCTTGCAAGGCAGTCGCGGCATCTTTGTTCATACAGTACTGACATACAAGTACCTTCACCATTACGGTGACGGTATCTACCATCGCACCGTTAACTGACGATTCGTAACCCTTATTGCCAACACATAAGGTCGAACGAATGTCAGTCAAGTGTGTTTGTAAAATAGTCCACGTGCAATTGTAACCTTATTGTAAAGAGATAAGGGCGATAATATGTGCAGGATCCTTTGGTTACAAATTAACCTAACATTGTGTATAGGGAGCTAGTAAAAGCTCGACTTTAGACTCCGTTATTTAGAAATAGGTTATATGTACATATTTTTAATGAGTTAGATAGTTAAGTCTTTTGTAGGGACTTAATTCGTTGTGTTTGCAACAAAAACTCGGAATGTTTGCAATAAATATCAAGTTAACTGCACTCTACATTTTCATGGTTTATGTAAACAAAGTAGACCTTAAAAATAATCGACTTAAGACTTGAGGTTTAAATTCTTACTAACTCTCTCGAAATACATAGTTCAAAATCAAAATCCAAAGAATTCTTAAATAATTTATCGAGATATTTATTATAATTTCTTAACTCTTTGGTTTGTGTCTGCGAAAACCACAAAAATTAAGTACTTTAATGACATAGTTTAAAGACGCGCAAGTATTTTTAAAACTCTCAATCCGTACCAACCTACTCGTAAATCACCGTTGGATTCCAACTCGTAAACTAATAGGGCCTAGGTTTCAGTTCGTCTGTATCGGCCCTAAAAAGTGAAACCTACTGCATTTAGCCGTTATGGAGTAATATTCCATTTTAGTCTCTCATCGGCGCCAAGTTTTTGTACAAGCAGGGCATTTTGCGACATTTAGCGCTAAAATGGCGTTTTATCACTTTTTGTTGATCGCTTGCCTTGTTGGTTAAGTTCTTGTTGTCTAAATCTGGAAAGATTGTTTTTGCGAGGTGGCGGTGAAATTTATTGACCATTTTGGCTCGTCGTGGCTCTTCAGCAAAGGTAAGGACTTCTCCGAGTATTTCTGTTTTATTTTAAAATATAGTACATACCTACTATAAAATGAAAATAAAACCATTATTCAGACTAAAGTGAGTTGTCTGGCGAGTTGCTAAATCGAATTTTTATTTTTATTTGTTTTCCTGTTGTTCTGTTCCTATTCCTACCCTGCGTTTTGAATTCTCCACTACAAGTACAAATTTGGCTTCCAAATTTCAATGCGTTTTGAATTCTCCAATACAAGTACACATTTTGTTTCCAAAATTCCAAGTGCTTGGTTGAAAAATGACAAACCACCCAATTTGGCGTTGTCTTGTCCGCCGACAACGATAGTGTTGTTCATCCGCGCGTGGTATCGATAGGCGATAGGCGATAAGCGGAGGTACCTCAGGGCGGAGTGTATCAAGATTCAAGATGGAGGTCGCGGCGCGTGCGATAAAAGTGAGCGGGTGACAAAAGGCATTTAGTAAGTATAGTCCACTAACCATTTCTTTGCAAAAGGTTCACCGATAGTGAGTTAAGTATTTTGCTCTTAGTAGATAGATACCTGTACTGTAACGAAGCGCCCGCGGTACTATACTATCCGCAAACACATGACCACGGTCATATTAATTACTGTTTTCCGCTTCTGCTACGATCATGCAAATGTGACTGAGAAGTTTTACGACCTCGGTCATGAGTTTGGTTGGCGTATTTTATAGAACCAAAAAAATGCCCTAACTTGAAGTTGACACACAGTATCTTGTAAATGCCATGCCAACAACGGCAGCACATGCAGTATTAATAAGGCGCAGTAAAGCACTAGACACAACTTGACATGTCCGTCCTGTTCTCGCTTGTGCCTTGTCCCACAGGCAGGCGCACCGCAGCGTAGCGCCAGTGCCCCAGACCCGACATTATACTCTATTGGCGATAGTCCCGCTTTCGTTTTTGCCTACACATGACAGCGAGAGCACAGTCTAAAGGGGCCCACTGATTAACAGTCCGCCGGACGATATCGGCCTGTCAGTTAGAACAAAAAGTTGACAGTTCTGAGCAACTGACAGGCCGATATCGTCCGGCGGACTGGTAATCAGTGGGCCCCTTAAGTCTGTCTAAGACTGTGCCGCGTTAAAATGCAACGTAGCAAATGTCGGGTCTAGAGACGTGCCAAGCGTGTCGCTTTAGCTCGTGCTTTGGCCCACAACGGCGCCGGCGCAGGCTTAGCGCGGCGCAGCGGAGCGCACGCGCGCACCAGACCCGACGTAATGCGCCCGGCGCCGGCCCTTACCCAACATACGCGATAGGTAAATAGTAACAAAAAGTAGTATACCTCTCGCTATTTAGCAATGATTATAAAAAGTTAGACATAGACATAGAAATATTTTATTCAACATCCCATGAAATGAAGTTATTTGTCAAGAATTTCATTTTTGATACAAAATTTTATCGCTGACTGTACTTTTCTTTCAACAGACAACTAATAACCATCGATAAAATTCTTACAAGCCCAAACACAATTAGGTTGCGTTGTGTTGTCCTGTGGCCTCCTCCCGTGTCACATATATTACGTACATTGCAAATTAAAAGCTTGTAAAAAAGTAGTATACCTCTCGCTTGTTATGGCTCCTCTACACGATGGGCCAACGCCGGCCACTCCAAGGGACGCATTTATGCGTTAGAGGGAGCAAGTGATATTGCTATCTCATTCTAGCGCATGGCTGCGTCCCTTGGAGTGGCCGGCGTTGGCCCATCGTGTAGAGGAGCCATTAGCAATTAAGTATTATAAAATAAAGTTTAATTTTTGTTTCTTTACCTATGACTATTCGGATTTTATTGATTTTGAAGTCATTCCGCCTCATCAGGTCAGATGGTACACTAGTAAATCAAATGTTACGGCTCATTTACCTATAGTTTGGCTACATTACGATATTTGATCGATAGAATTCGTTGTACGCACAGCTGCAATAGTGCACACCCACATTAATATATGAATAAACTGGATATGCATTTTTGCAACTCGCTGTACCTACCTCAGTTAATCTGCAATGGTTCGAAACTCATTCGAGTTTCCGCATTCTTAAGTACTTTAAAACGTAAATTACAAATATCTAATAAAATGACGCTAAAATAACCAGACTGACTTTTGAGACTGATTGTCATTTTGTTGAGAGATAAATACTACTCGTTTTTACTCTGGCTGACGAACACCATACCTTATTAAATTATGTCATTCGATATTTCTGATGGCAAACAAGTATGTGGAAATAATTCGATACTTTTTTGGGACTTAGTGTCTTTGGCGATATCTGTCACATATCGTTTCGGGTATCGTTATTTTATTAGTGATATTTATTATATAAAAATGGGAGTTTTTAAAAAAGGAATAGCGGAAATTTGAATATGGTAATTCGTTAGTCATGTAATCACTAAAATACCTTTCTCGGTTTGTATGAAAATTGCGTACCTATAAGTACTTACGTATTAGTATTAATTCAAGTACTAATTAAAACCAATGCATTTATTCAATTCATGGTCTAATAAAACATGGTCTTCTCTTCCCAGAGTGTCACTTGCCTACGTCACAATAACATTGCCACTTTATTTCAACATAACATGTTACATGGGTAC
The DNA here is from genome assembly GCF_948474715.1 of Cydia amplana. NCBI lineage: Eukaryota > Metazoa > Arthropoda > Insecta > Lepidoptera > Tortricidae > Cydia > Cydia amplana. Next base: position 1,175,281 of record NC_086083.1, on the reverse strand, counting down.
ATTATATCTATGGTTAATAAGTTAATTTATAATTTATTATTTTATCTTAAATTTTACAATAACACGTCATTTTTAATTATTCGTTAGCAATATCTTCCGATTCACAAAAGGAATTTCAGACGTTCGGGTAATTCTGTTTACACTACTGGCAACACAGGATAGCGCTGTCACATTTGACAATCCGCCATTTTGTCCCTGACCGACCGTCCTTGTCGAACACGTGTTAATTGTTATTTCCTTCTCGCTCAGTGTCAGCAGTCGCAGTGTTTTCCAAACTTTTCACGTCGTAAGCTTCGTAATTAATGTTTTGTTACGAAAATGGTTGGCTGCTCTATTCGGAACTGTAAGAGTAGGAGTGAAAAGTGCAGTATAGATTTGTTTTATTTTACTATGTTTCTACATGAATAACTTAAAATTAATGCCGTTAAAATAATTTTCACTGTTGGTTAAAATTCTCCCACATTTTAAAGTTTGAGAACCTGTAAACAGCATGATGACGTAGGCAAGTGCCAGTTAGGTCATTCGCGAATCTCGGAATAGAGTACCAGGCGGAGTATATTATTATACCATGATTCAATTTATATATATAGGTATTATAAAAGATACTTTCTGGCAAATGTACTTTAATTAAAAGTACTTATTAATAATATCAGTTATCAGAGTTAAGTCTTACTTCGTGAAGTAACTTAATACTCATTTGCGTTATATTGCCGAATTCTATAAATTATACTCGATAATTTAAATAAAATAGCAGTATTCGAGCATACCCATGAACTAGTTTTAAAGATTAAAATCATCGCATCGTAAAGCCAGCAGTAAAAACTAGTGTAAAACCATCAACAAATCAGTAGACAATTTTAAAATTATCCTCATTTCCTGATTAGATTAAATAATTAAACAGCATAACAGTTCATCGACCTCAAGTGAAGTCATTTAAAGCCGGTTTTACATCGTACAATAAATATCCTACACAGAAACATAAATAATTAAAGTCGTGGGGTCTAATTAAAAGCTTGTTCTATTAAAGAATCTTGTGATTTTGTGCAGTAAAATGCACCCCGCTGCGGTTTTAACGGTCTAGCGCGGCCTTTATCGCACATCGATGTCGATAAACAGACAGAGTTACGAGTGGAGCTGGTATCGACATCGATACATTTTATTTGGCAGCACTACGATACTACGTTAGTGTTGAGAAAAAGTTTTCTTTATTAAGATGCATCCACACCGCAGTTAACTTTTGTGGATATGTGGATCAACTCTGTGCAACAGTAACTAACTATAGGTAAATTAGGGACGTTACCAAATGTCGCACAGTGTTGTTCTACAGAAGTTAACTGCGAGAAGTTAAGATGCAAGACACGGAAATCTTCTTGAAAAAAAATCTCAATTTTTTCTAATTCAGACTCGTAAGAATCAAGTAATTAGCAGAACTTCTCAAACTGTAGCTTACGTTATCATTATCGTTCAAACGCACTTACGACCTTCTCGATTCACGAACACACATAAGCCCAGCCCACTCGCTCGTACGCGATGAAACAGCATGCGTCCCGCTCGCACGACATGGCCGACATCACAATTAATTACCCACACACTCCTTGTAAATTTCATCAAATTTATTTATAAAATTTTAATACCATTCTTCGTAAACCACTATTTGTTAAGCGCAGCTGCGTACGCGGTTCTTTTTTTAGAACATTTAACGCGATGACAGCTGGTGACATTAAATCATAGCGAGCTAAGCCAGGGTTTAGCGGCGCTTACAGTAATCCTGGTGACATGTCAATTTGTGGGCGCGGCGTGCAAGAAAAACGATACGTTACAAATGAGAGGAAGTTAATAAATTGGGTCATAAAGTATGGGAAGATATTGCGGGGATTCAGAGGAATTTCCTCCCACAACTGTGGAATTAGAGCTGGACCACGCTCATTTTTTTTCATGTCAAGTTCACGTAAAGTATGCATTTGTGTGCTGTCAGGTTTGTGCAAAGTTAGCGAGGTCAGAGTCTACCTAGCTCCTTGTAGAGGTTTTCTCGGGGGACTAAAGTTTGTTCAGCAGAGCCTTGGCTCTGGTATTTTTATGGTGTATTCTGACGCGCATGATGTGAGCGTCAATAGGCTGTGGTTAAAGTTACTTTCAGGAGATCCAAATGCTGTTTGCCACAAACATATAAAAAAAAAAATTACGATGCTCATTTATTACGATCCCGACGTTCCCAACGGTTAACTCCAAAGAATTTCTAGTCACTGGTATTTTTTGAAAGGATTAACAATGGAGGTTAACTCATGCAAGCAACCTCCTTGGTCTTATTCGTCCTCATCCAAAAAAAAGGCGGTCCGCTTACCGTTAGAGCGATTTCACATTACTAGAATCCGATCCGATATCAGATCTCAGATAATCTTTGGAGAAAAGCAGCTGCTAGAGAGTGCTAACGGCAATGACAACGTGATAAAGCTCTTAGGATGTTAAAAGTCTGATATTTTTGTTACGGTGTTTCAATTTTATCTGCTCCTCTCTCAGAAAGGTCACATTGAAAACATATTCATAGACAAAAGGCTCCTTTGCAATTCATCTGCCATTAAGGTAGTGTGGAAGAAGTCGTTTTATAGTGATAAGATCACCTGTAGTCTTAGGTTATGGGACTTTCCTGTGGCCATCATAAAATAAATTGTTTTAAAGCCTAATTTTCTTGATAGGGCGTCAAGCGTTAACCGTCACAATCACAACTTCCACAGGAAAGTGGCCAGTTTTCCGGAACGTATTTTGACCCTTAAATATTCATCGTCACCTCTTTGTTTAACTGTCGTTCTCTGTACTATTTACCTTTGTAGGTGTATTTGTGTTTTTTTACTTTTAGTTTCCTGACGGTCTTACTCAGGACTGGATTTCTTTTTGGCGTAGCTGATCTATATTTAATTATTATTCATCTCGCCGCGAGAATATGCGAATCAAAGTGCATTCTGGCGAAAAATATGCCCGGAAAATTTATTCAAGCATTGTCGGAATCTCATTTCACGCACCAGCAGACCAGCGGACCGCGACACTTGCGAATCGCGACGCGTGGCAGTCGCGGCGACACGTGTCGGGGGTCGGCGCGACAATCGCACGGTTTAGTCGCGCTCGACTTTTTGTCGAGCGAGATGAAGCTAGGTCACAGATGAACTATAAAATGGAGCATATAAGACAGCTAGAGTGATGCCAGGCGTACCAAAATTTTAACGCAATAGTCTCTTTCGGTTGTAAGGAGTCGAGTCGCGGGTCATCTCTAGATGGCATTCGCTCAGGACCGGTACAATTTGCGCATTCGAAGAGAAATCTATGATCATCATGAGGGATTAAAAAGTTGAATTGATGAAGAGGGTGATTAATGACAAGTGCACAATGCACACTCCATACATAGGTATTCCCGTACTAATTAACTATTAGAGCTCGAAGCTCGACCGCTTGATTAAGATGTAATTTCTCTATTTTCATGTAAATTAAAACTATCAGAATCAGAATGCTTTGTACAACAAATTGGTTCTAAGGTATGTTTTTGAACATAGGGCGTTGTTGTAGTATAAAATACTCTAGGGTATGTAACTAAATAGTGGCTGCTGACATCGCGCTCTTAGTAAAAGCTTCATACTGGGGTGTCTGTGTAGTGTGTGCGCTAGACGAGATCTGAGTCATCCTGGCCAATAAGATGATTCAATGTGATTATTGTTAGGTTGATACTTGATTTATGTCCAAAAATCCGGAAGTATGTCACACCTTTATGATGGCGATATGACTAATATTAAGAATTAATGAATGATTTATTAATAAGTCGGCAACTATCATGCTATTCGTTAAAAACTCTACGACAAATGTCTCTAGACCTACTTTATTGATGTGTAGAGGCAGCAATACGGGTTGGGTATTCAAAATGATCATAATAACATTGTTTAGGTCACATGTTTACCTCTAACCCGCGCGCTCTAGTTACGTATTACTAGTTACTGACTGTAGCACCTTTTTTTAAGTCTTACATTTTGTCATTATCTAAGTTATAGTACACATTTTGACATGAGCAGGTCTTATTGATCCCCACAGAATTGAATGCATAGGTGCACTGTACCGATAGTAATCTAATAATGACTAATAGAATAAATTGCAAATGAAAATTGATGTCTGAGGGTCTATTTGACCCTGTATTTCCAAAAAGCTGTATCACATTAAATTTGTCTATGCCAGTCTATGGACTTGTGACGTTTTAGTTTTAGGGGTAGTATAGGAATGAAATCTAATTTGCACCCTTGTCTGTTTGTCTGTACTTTATTGTACTGGAATAGGAATCTTGTCAAAGCTGTCATTGCTAGGTTCATGTTATTTCAGTAGAAAAAAAGTTTTGTTAAACCTAGCGACTGCAGTTAGTAGTAGTAGGTAATCGTATGTATGTCCCGTTGTCCACCCACGACTACAGGATTATAAGTTATAAGTAAAGACAGGTTCCGCTATGGTAATACTCGTAGAAGAGAAGATTTTTTTTTTAAGTCAAAATATTACGTAAGAACATTGGATTTATATTCGTGTTTTAACCAAGTAATTATTTTAATTTTTTTCAATGTCTCTGCGATGTCCACCTTTAAATCATGTTCCGACCGTTGGATTTTAATATTCTCTGTTTTTTAAGATTTTAAAAACTAGCGTCACCAGCATTTTAATCTCGACATCTGTCGTTTCAAAACATTTTATGATCAAAAAGTACATATTTTAATACTAAATGTATTATTTACAAAGACAGGCCCGGATCTCTTATCAACTAGGGACTGAATAGGTTCAAATACATATAAGCAGTGAACGCATATATATAAGCAATTTAAATTCAAAATCAAATTATTCCTAGATTGAAACACAACGTCACATTAGCAAAATGGCGTCTGCAAAATGTTCCCAAAAGACACACGCACAAACAAAACAGGGGTGTAGTAGTAATGAAATCCGAATTCGATTACCAGGGCCTAATGAGCCGGGGGAGGTAAGTAGATTACAGTGCACTCCTAAAGTGATTACTCGACGCATCCCGCTGTTTGTTCTTATTGAGTGCGAGCTGGTGAGACTAGTTTTAGAAAGAACCAGCGTAACTAGGTCTTGAGAGTCGGTTTATCTGGAGGTGGCGCTAAATATATTAAAAGTAATGCCAGCTCCCTAGAATAGATTTATGATCATAATAGTGTTCCTAATAAGCTTCAAGAAACCAAATGTTGTCAGGTTGAAGTGGTGGGTTTCCCCAAGCGGACCCTTGAATTTTCCCATTACAGTTTTTATACACTGGTCGTCCAAAAATTTACGAATTCCACTCAGATGATTTTTTAGCTCTGACTCGTAGCGTTATTACTTACAGTATCCCGTTCATTTTGAATCAACTAAAATTAAGTTTAAATTGCAATTAAATAATTAATTAATTAATGTTTTGCTTAGACATTCACAAAAATTTATTTTAGTCGTTTTTATTGACATTTAAATTTTATTCTAGAAATATTCTAACCTTTATTTGAGGATCATATTGTGAAATTCTTTACATTTGACAACATTATAACAATAAAGAATGATCATTTTATCAATAAGTTGCTCTGATAGCTTACGGTGATTTTTATAACGAACTATTCGAAAGTGCTTGGTGTCTAAGAATATTATGACTTTGATTCTTACTTTGAGTTCGAGTCAGTTACAGCGCCGTTAATGCTGGTTCTCGAGAGTCACATAAGCCCGTGCGGGGGATGAAACAGGAATGGCACCCTCTGCCCGAGTAGGGCGATGATTTGTGACCCCCGAGAAATAACACACGATGCCGACCTAACAGTATTAATATTGCAAACAAATTATTGTTCCGGGATCTGTTTTGCCAAATAAATATAACAAATGCTTAGAGCAAGTTGACCAGACCGACTCCAATGAAATTATAAAATGGAGCCACTAATAAAATTAATGGAAAAAGGTAAATATTGGTGTGACAATTATACTAACGTTTGAATTTTCCAATAAGATTCAAGTTAGAATGAAAGTATTCATACCATACGCCAACTTATTAGAGCAAAAGCTTACATATGCTATATCTCATGTCTATGTAAAGCTATAAAGACGTCATATATTCCCCTACATAGATTTTATTGGTACACAAAACATAATTATATCTTTCACCAAGTACTAGGCTTGCATATGTATGCAACACACGAATCATTTAACACAGCGAACACGGTCTTGCGGCGCGCACAAAGCGGCAAATCGGCATGCGTTGATTTATCAATCAATTGCGCGGTCGTTAGTGCGCCGCGGGCTGCGCCGGCGCCGCCCTTTGAGACGTGCCGATACTGACAAAAATAAACAGACAGGTTAGTTCACGTGGATAAGGATCACTGACATGGTGGTTCAAAGATCGATAAATTTGTGTAGAAAGCTATGTAGTTATCATATATCCCTGTTTCTCCTGCCATATTTAAGTGGCAGTGGTCATATTACTGTAGAATCGAAGGCTGTCAAGGCAGAAAGGTTCTTCAGTGTTGCCCGCGATCCAGAAGATTAGTTTAATCCCTTAAAATGTTAGACTGGCGATCTGAGATTGTAAAATTAATATTATAGTAAACGTTTTGTCAGCTGTTCTTTGAGAAGGTATAAAATAAGCAGTTGGTGATGTGACTTCAAATGAGAATCAGGCATCAGTAAAATCAAACGCAGGAGTTAGTATAACGCAGGAGTAAGAGCGATATCATAAAAATATATTTGTCATGTCAAAATACCTTGTCAGAACTGGGTGCATATCATCCCTTGGCTAACAATCTCCTATTATACGAATACACCCTAGGGATTATAAGGGAAAAATAAGATATGTTGTCTCTGACACCATGATGGATAACTATCCGCGTAACTCGCAAGTCGTTCAGTTATCCTCTCACTAACTACTATCACTCAAACTAGACAAGATTACACGATTCGTAGTTCTGCTAATTCAGTTTCAAATACCGAAGCTATCACAATCAATCGTACTTTCCTCTACAAAGTAGCTATTAGCACAGATGTCCTAAAAATATACAACCCGCAACTCTATTGTCAAGGATTTATATCCATCTCTTATGAGCTTGTTGAGTTCTTTTAACCCGTCCACACCACGACTAGGTACTTACTTCAGCTATCTTTCAACTGCATTTTAGACACTGCGATCAGTCAACCTCGGATGCGATTACACGATTCATAATTCCCTAGTTCGGTTCCTGGGTAGTTAGTCTACAAATACAGTTTGTACTGCGGCGGGTGATTCTCACGAGGGATTAACGCCGTTCGCCAGATTTAGATACAAAGCAAAGTGATTTTCCGTAGGGTAGTAACTTGCCTATATATAGATACTTGGGAAAAATACAGATCTCTTCTTTTTTACTGGAAAATCATATTGAGAATTAGACTTCATACGCTTCTCTGTCCTTTGACCCAGACTGAGAATCATCTGTATGCAATTTTAATCCTTAAGCTTTGAATACATTGAAACCAGAATACATAGTAAGTATAGTACTAGTATCCATTTAATGACTCCTAATTTTTTTGCTCTGTTCAGATATCATTTATGTATAAGGATTGTGACGATTACTTTTATGCTGTGCTTTTATGTAAGCAAAAGCATGCTTCATCATCTTACCATCACTCACCCAACTCATCAACTCATCGTCATTTACCATCAGGTGAGATTGTCGTCAAATGCTTAACATTTTCTATTATTAACTGTGTTAAGTATTAGGTATAATAAAAGTTGCTACCTATTTGCTAGCTGATACAGAGAAGTGGACAAGCTCCCAAAACAATCACAAGAATGACCCTGTCTAGCCGCTCGCGCACCTACCTATACTATGATTTATAACCACGCGCTGCCTACTATAAATTACGATCGGTAATGATCACGAATGATTTATCGGTACGATAAACAAATCGATGCGCCGCCGAATAAAATATCGAATAAGACAAAAGGAATGAGATTTAGCGTAGACGGGTTACTGGCCCGAGGTGGTGAGACAATTGAAAGTTCAAGAGATCTAAATGTTGCTGCTCAATATGTTTAAATATTGTCGATTCGATTAACAATATTGTATTTTCGTTAATGACTGATCTTTAGCTTGCACGTACCCTTTAACTGCCCACTTGTCGGGTTTTTGAGTAGCATTCTGCGCCGCTCCCACGCGTATGCGTGTGCGTCGAGCGATGAAGCTATTAACACCTATAGTTTTTCTGGACATAGCAGCCAATGGCATCAAGCTTGCTTCTAATGGGCGATAATTCTATATAGGCGTTATAGGATCGGAGCTAGGTCTAATGAGCGGATTTCTGATAAATTCTCATGACTGCTCTTTCTTATAACGCTGTCTTTATTTGGCTTTGTGACGAGTTTGGTTCTTTTTAGGAATTTAAGGTATGGGTTCATCCACAAATTACATCTCATGAAGCGTCGCTGTGATTTTCTACAGTCGCTTCTACAGTTCCCAAACTTTCACTTTTCAACTTGTATAGGCATCTTTTGCAGACGTTTCTTATTAATACAAATATCAATTTAACTTGTAGGGCTCTTACAATTCTTCTAAATACTTCCAAATTTTTTTAGGTGTTGCATAATTAGCAGTTAGCTATATTCTACTGAGACGAATTTCCAAAAATGTGTAAATTTACTTTAATTTACATTTTAAACATACAAGACTAACTAGCAGAACGCTTGTTAATGTTAACTTCTCACTGTCAGTTCTTACGAGCGTCATTTGTATTCAATTTTATTACACCCATGAACTCCTTGATCTCACTGCAGTCTGACACTCCACATTCCCTCCCTTATCGGCTCAATCGGTTAAGCACTAATCACTCGATGGACGAAACCATTACGCCTCGGCGTAATGGGAGGACTCGCCGCCTCGTCCAATAAATCGTGCCCGCGGGAGATACCATCTCCGTCGAGGAATTCCTCCAGTAAAAATGCAATGTTTTAATTCCAACTCTCGCTGGGAAACTTGCCGATCCACACGATAAACAATTTTCAACTTTTTCTCTTTTTTACTTGGAGTTATGTAGACGCTGCGGCAGTAAAAATTCATTGGCTATTCGGATTCCAAAATGGAAGATTCCAGCTTAATGGCAGAATGAAGCCACTGACTAAATTTATATTTGTTTTGCTGCGTGTCATTATAGGCGTGTTTTGTTTTGGGTATGTGGAAAACTTTGGAAATGTCTGAACAAATGCGTGTACAATTTTATCTGATCAGTAATATAACTATATGTTTGACGGCTGTTACATGCTTAGATGGATAAGATTTTTAAATATTGATGGCTGGACACTGATATTGGAACGCTACAGTAAAGATAATCAATCAGATATGCAATTTTAGAACAGGTACCGAACATATTTATTATCTGGATGTTCTTAATGCTTGACATTGCTTGCTATACCTTTCGCCTCTTTATGGTCCCTATGACAGTTCATTTTACAGTATTTAGGTAGGTACTAAATACCGTAAAAAAATATTTCTTAAAATATATTTTTTGTAGCGTTAATTGTTTTTTTTTTCATCATTTATTTACAAACAAGATATATACAGTGTATTACTAAAATATATTAAAAACTAGCTTAAATCTAAAATAGGCCCTTGAGGCATTGTACCAAGGATGCTGGCGACATTTCCTCGCTGTATCGCAATGCTGATACGTTGTGCGAGGTAGCCGCCAGCTCTTCGGTCACCAGTTACGTCAACCAGACGCTTCGCGATTTCTGCGAACAACTTATGCGCGCTGGGACCCCATGGACCTAGAGTTTCAACTCCAAATGGTACAAAATGGTACTCTCTACCGAGGCTCTTATATTGGTTACGTTTTAAAATTTCGGCGCTTTCCGCCGCCCCGCCCGCTTTTACATTAGTCCGTTGGAGGTGGGACGGTGCCAGTGTGTCTACGCAGGTAGCATCCCACACTAACATCCGTCCCAAGCTCCAAGGAACTAAGGACACCCCATCGGGCCTCTTGCCATCGTCTCTGAAAATGCCAGTCGGCTCAAGAAGAGCAGGCACATTGATGGTGGCAAGAGACCGACGGATTATGTCATTAAGCGACGCATGTCTCGAAAAGCGTCCTGCACTTTTTTGACAAGATAATCCATGGTGTCCCAGTCGGTCCACGTCCGTGCCACAAGAGCATATGTGTGGCGTACACACCGAAACCCCAAGTCGCAAACCAATCGCCAGTCTAAGGGAGGCCGGATCCAAGAAAGTACCAGTATTGGGCGAAGGATGGGCATGTAGCCAGTAACCGGCTTCCCGGGCTCCGACCGCCAAAAGCCTCGCGCGATGTGGACCTGTACAGTTGTTTAGCAGAGTATTGTAAGCTAAATCACAGTAAAATGTAATATTTTTTATATTGACTAAACCAAAAAGAGAGTTGACGGAATAGTTACAGGAACCATCATTCGACGAAGAACTTTGATTAAAGACACATATATGTAGGTATATCGAATTCCAATTCAAAATAAACATTGAAATTGCACGTTTTTGCATTCCATCGTCTTGCATGCTACTAGTCCATTTGTAACCATGCTTGTATTTCCCACGGTCCTGTCCGGTCAGCTGAAAACAGACCATTATCGACCTATCAGAGTCATGTCTGTCCAGACAGCACCAGCAAGTCTTAAATGACCATTTATAGGCCCTATATCTTTGGAATAAGGTTCTGGTATAGTCAATTAACAGTACGGGCAGTACATACTAACAGCAATATTTATACCTGACATTGTATAGGCTTACGAATGCTAAGAAAATTGTGTCGACCGTACAGTCGACGTCAAAGATATGTTTACATTTTTCGCCTTATTACAAAGGTGTAAGGTGCAAAAGTGTAAAGATATTTTTGACGTCGACCGTACAAACATGCTGACGAAATGCTAAACTGATCTGATATCTGACCGACAGAGACGGGAACATGGTTCCAGTTGATATTTATTTGTTTTAACTGTTACATTGCTTGTATTTGTACGCTATGTTTGTTTATTGTCTACTAGCGACCCTACTACTGGTTTCGCACGGCGCACGGGTTAACAAATTATACATGAACGTTCCTCTTGAATCACTCTATCTATTAAAAAAAATCGCATCAAAATCCGTTGCGTAGTTTTAAAGATCTAAGCATACATAGGGACAGACAGAGGGAAGCGACTTTGTTTTATACTATATGTAGTGATAATACTGCTAGGCACAGACCTCCTCTCATGTAATCTAAGAGAAGGCCTGGGTAGTCCCCCCGCTGTCCAAATGCGGGTTGGAAACTAAACATATACTATTGAATTTCTTCACAGCTGTATGCAGGTTTCCTTACTGTGATACTTTTACTCCGGTCAGCATAAGTCATCGTACATAAAAGCAAATCTAGTTGGGTTAAGTTACTTCTTCTTTATTTCTTATTTTATTTTATTTTTATTTGTGTTATACTGTTTTGTATTGTGTTTTTCTGTGCTAAAATTCTTATATTGAATATGAAACACCTACTGACATGACATCAATTTGTTAATTTCAGCTACCTAAAGGTTGTCTGGAAGAGATCGCTTTTTAGCGATAAGACTGCCTGTTGTTTAACCACTTCTTCCTGTATTATCTGTATTGTTTTCTGTAATGAGGTGTGCAATAAAGAATATTTGTATTGTATTGTATTGTACTTAATCATAAAAGTAAATATGTAGTAATAAATGAGTAGGTAGTTTGTAGCGACGACGTGTCAAAAATATTCGCAGGCAGGCCGATGCCAAAATTAGCTATTCATTTCTTCGTGATCTTTATTAGAAAAAGGTACTCAGCTATTTCGAAACAAGCAAGCCTCTGGGAATCGAGTTTTCACATAGTCTAATAAAACTCTAAATTCATAAAACTTGGCAAATTACTGTTAAATTTAGTTTCTTTCTAACAAACACAAACGTTAAAATGAGGGATAGGGACAAACGACTATAAGACTTGACAGACGTTAATGAATAACACCATTACTCTGTAATTAGGATATTAATACAGTAAGAGATGTGTGTAATAAAACCGCTTTCAAGGCAGCTGGTTCATCTTTTAAAGTGTCGTCGTCGAACGAAAAAAATGGTAAGCTTTGATGCAGTCCTTATGAAATATACAGCAGCCCTCGTATATGGTCCACTCGTCCTTTTATTATGACATCTGATAAATCCGAAAATGCTTTTTTCTGCCCTACACGTAGTGTAGGCCACGAACGCAAACACGAAGTATCTGTGGTGTACCTCTCGTTTGTGAATGATATCTCCACCCCCATGGCTCATGGCCTTTGTATAGTCGCCATCAGATATATCGGAGCGGCCAAGGCGCTCACAAACATCTGAACACGTCTCTATTTTCAAGGCGTTAGAGTACCTATTTGTTCAGATATTTTCAGCACCTTAGCAGCTCCGATCTATCTGATGGCGACTGTACCTTTATTTCTGTAAATTTGTGTAAATTTTATGTAAATCTGTGTTGTGTACAATAAAGTGATTACTACTACTACAACTACTATTATATGTTGACCAAAATTTTAGTCAGCTTTTTGTTTTTTTTTATTTTAAACGATTTTCTCTGCTCTGCAGTGCAACCGAGGTTTTTACCCACGATTTTGAACCACTACACTCATGTAAATGGTTAAATAAATTTTCACTTATATCTCATTTAAATGAAAGTTCACTGCATATATAGGTTCACTGCACCCAAGTTATTTAAGTGATTAGATTTTAATTTTCTCGTATTTATTTGTTCCATTGTTTATGATTGTCTGATTTAATTACGACTAAATAAGGACTATTAAGCTGACCACAGATAATACCCTTTTTAGTCACAATATTCTCAAAAATATTTTCTAAATACATATAAGTGTCTTTATCCCTATGCAACTATTATATGTGTTGTAGCAAAACTGGTAGCCCGCTCGTATTTCCAGTAGCGTAATATGCCAAACGACTAGGGGACCAAGAAAAACTACCAAGTGGACACCAAACAAAGTGCAGCGTCATGAGATGACAGATCTAGAAAACACAACCTTCACGTCTTTCAGAAAGGCTGGCTTACTATTGCCATAGACAGAGATGGGTGGAAGAAAAAGAGTGGGACAAAATAGGCTATACGACTAGTTGTTTGTATTAAAAAATAGAGCTGGCTACAGAAATATCCCGTCGTATCCCAGCCTAACCAAAGCAATGTTTAGTGGTGCCGCAAGCGTTAGAACGTTCGCTTGTTTTTGCTTCAAAGCATGTTTAAAACATGACGACATGTGTTGTGGTGATTGGACACGAGCGAAGGGTTTTTACCTCCTGCCACGGGATTCCTAACAGCAAACCTTGTAACTGATTAACGATGTACCTTATGTATTTGCAATAAGGTTTATTTAAGGTAAGATAATATGTGGAAGCTGGTACGCGCCGTAACGCGTTAGTAGAGGTTTTGTGAGCATAACTGAGCGGTGTCCTAATGTCTAAACGGTTGATTATAATTGTAAAGATATACTGTAACACAAGGTTTTGTGTAATGCCTGAAATATAATATATTCGGTAGGGCGCTGCTAAATAAACAAGTATCAAAAGTTGTCAGATTGCGCATTGATATTTAAACTTACATGATTTTAATATACTCGTAAGTTTAGCTACAAATGAATTTTTGACAGGGCAAGAAGTTTACATACAGTGTGGAAAGATAAGTAGGGCCCTGGAGGGAAACTACCTTAAATCCTTAAGCTGGCTCATTTTACTTAATGGAGACATTCCTTTATTTTTTTAAAGAAACAAAACTGCATTCAAAGTATTTTTCATGTTTTTTTCTTTAATTTGGCTTGTCTAAAAAAATCTTGTGTACTAAATATTACATTTTATGGATATTTTGTACGACAGACGAGTTTAAGACCTAATGTTTCTAGGAGAAATGTTATCACTAACATTAACTGTATCGACTAGTAGAATAAAATTGCGAGTTTTTATTTTTTGGAAATTTTAGTCGGTTCGAGTCCCGGGCGAGGCAAGCGAGTTTTAGAAAATCTTTGATTGCAGTTTTGCTTCTTTTTAAAAATAAAGGAATGTCTCCTTTAAGTAAAATGAGCCAGCTTAAAGATTTAACGTAGTTTCCCTCCAGGGCCCGACTTATCTTTCCACACTATATGAATCATATGAGATCATGGTTCAGTCCAGGTAAGCCCGAGGTTGGACGTAGAAATGTATCGAGGGCTATATAAACATAGACACCCTAAAGGTATATATATGTATATATATATCATCGCTAAGCAACTTGTACTCTAGGGCAGCATTTTTCAAACTGTGAGTCGCGAAGCTTCTACCAGCTGTAAGGCAATACATTAGCGAAACATTTTGGACATAGGTACTAAGGGGGTCGCGTCATGAAAAAGATTGAAAAACACTGCACTCGGGAATACTCCCGGTTCCGGTACTGTATTTGTATAGAAAACCAGTACCGGGAGCACTCCCAATTGTACACAAACATCTTCAAAAATAATTTCGAATGTTTTTAAGAAGCTTAGGTACCTACTTTATTATTTCGCGACCATTACAACTTTAAACGATTAAACCGTGTCCCAAAAATACGAGTCAGAAATATTATTGACTCCTAAACCAGTACCAGGTCCTCAGAAGCCAAAGCAGCTAGCAAAAACCCACACAATGGAATATAAATCATACCGCAGTTATGCGCGGCGCGGCCGGGCCAGGGCTCTCGGTCATTTGTCCTATTAATTATATCGTACACTGTTTTCATTCTGTTTCGTTTTAATTATGTTCCAGGGGAAGTTACAAAGGCCAGTAAAAAAGACTGCGTTTTGTTAATATATGGTGACCATTACCAGTTTATTACAATACCGTTTGGTTGTCAAAGGAATTTTGTCAAGTGACAAAAAATGAGATCCCTATTGACTTCCATATTAAACTAATTATACAATTTAAACTCACGTTACGTGTGTTTGGGAGAGCCTAGGTCGGTCTAGGTCCTAGGTAGAGCTTAGGTGCTCGCACTGTTAGTGCTTGAGAAAGGAGACAGGCTCTCCGAAACTGAGTGACTAAAAACACGTAGGTAATTTATAACCGAAAAAATAAGTTTAATGTTAGTATGACTCACGACAGTTTAAATTCGACTTCCGTCACTGTGCTTACAAATATCTCGTCTGTACATAGGTACAGAATCTTATGGCTCCTCTACACGATGGGCCAGCGCCGGCCACTCCAAGGGACGCAGCCATACGGCAGAATGAGATAGCAATATCACTTGCTCCCTCTAACGCATAAATGCGTCCCTTGGAGTGGCCAGGAGAGGCCAAACAGCGTAATTCATGCCAAAAAAAAAAAAAAAACCGGCGCTGGCCCATCGTGTAGAGGAGCCATTAAAGGAAAGGGTTTACGTATGTATAGACTTAAGTACGTTGACCCTTTCCTTTAAGATTGTCTCTCGTCAATTTAGTAGGTATCTACTTAGGTAGGTAGTTAGGTACTCCCCAAAAACATACTAAAGGCTGGTGCTAGTTACTATAATCACAGGTTATATAATAGTTCTTCTACAATCATGTCAATCTTTTTTTCATTAATTATATAAAACATTACATAAACACACTACATTTCTACAAATTACATAACACAAAAAAAAAACACAAGTCAAAAACAAAACAGTCAGCAATTAGTCAAAAATCCCACCCCGCGTCATCCCAGGCGCAAAGGTGCCCAAAACGCTCGCCGCATTACCGCGCTGAATCGCGATGGACAACCTCTGCACCAGGAATGACCCGGAGCGGGGATCCAGGCCTCTTTCTCGCAACCGGTTCCCAACCTCCTTAAAAAACTCTCTAGCCTCTAAGCACCAACAGCCAGCCGTTTCGACCGCCAGAGGCACAAACAAATAGCCGTCCAATTCCGCATACTTCTCCCGTTTTCTCAGCGCCGCCACCTCAGCAGCTGCCCCTGCTGCCGTCACGGTGCGGCCAATGTGCGATGCAGCAAAAGTGCTGACGCATGTAGCGTCCCAAAGCAAGCACTTTCCTCTCTGCCAAGGCACCAGTGTCAGGCCTCTTACCATCCGACCGGCTAAGGCCTGGGGGCTCAAGCATGCATGGGACATTCGCGGAAACAAGCGCTCTCCGGATCAGATCGTTAAGAGCGTGATGGCGTGGGAATCTCCCTGCACATCGACCACACCTCAAAGCGTGGTGGCCGTTGCTCTCCACCATAGTACCGCAGATGCATAAGTGAGGAACACACACATCGCAGCCCAGGCGAAGAGCCACCGCCACCCGCATCGAATCGTTGTCAAGGAGGGTGCCCAAATGCGGAGATGGAAGCGCATGCAACCACGCCCCCGATTCTGATGCGGACCCCGCCAGCAGCCTCGCCCTATCCGGCCCCACTGCGTTCTCTACCAGACCCTCGACAATCCTCTTGACTCCAACATCGTCCCATAGCCGTTGTACATCCGGCTTCTCGGGTCGGGGCGCGTTCGGATTGAGAGCCATCCAAGCCGCCAAAGCATCAGCAGCGTAAGGTATGGATACCCTGTTACCATTAGGAGATAAAATTCGAGTAACAAGATCATCATGTCAATTAGATTTTATTTCCTCAAATTAATGTGGAGCCAGGCGTGTCTCACTCCGCGATTTCGTCGCTTTGCTAGAGGTAGCTAAAAGTACATCCGTTCGGTCCCAATTTTGGGGAAAGCCATAAGCCGTGCGTGGCGCTGTCGCCACCTAGCGGCCATATCTGTGCTGATCGTAACAGACGCGTTTTGTTAGAGAGTGAGTCTTCTGTACTTAGTACTATTATTTATTCTGTGGTGGAGCGTAGGATCGACAGCATGGCTCGAATTTACACACAAAGAGGAATCGATTTCACTTGCCTCTATCGCGCCTAACGATCGTCAATTTTCCCAATTGAAATCGACAGTCGACATGTTCTCCACTAAAGTCAACTAAAGCTCAATTGTAGGCAATTTAATGTTTGTAAACTATAGCGGTAATTAAGTGTCACTGTGTAAGCCTGGCTAACGTTACTTTGTTGGTTTATACAGGATGGCCCAAAAACACGTTGACAGAACATATTTACAAGTAACTAGGTCAATAGATAAGTTTTGCAATAGACAAATATGAAACAAAGAGGAGGCCTATCACAGTATATACTTTTTAAAACTACATATATTACCACAGACAATGTTTGGCGGGAAAAATACATATTACTTTCTTTAAAAAAAATAGATTTAAACTTTAAAAACGTCGGCGTGGGATAGAGATGACTTACGAATGTTTTATATATGTAATACTAACGACCCGCCCCGGCTTCGCACGGGTTAACAAATTATACCTAAACCTTCCTCTTGAATCACTATATCTATTAAAAAATACCGCATCAAAATCCATACATAGGGACAGACAGACAGCGGGAAGCGACTTTGTTTTATACTATGTAGTGATTTTCATTTGCATAATTTATTTATTTTAAAATTTAATTCAGGCAACTGAGGCAAGTGTCGGATTCGGCAGTTATTATGTTCATTGATGGCCAGTTAAGTATTGTTAGTATTTTTACTGTACTATCACATAAAACTTTTTCAGAGCACCACCAATTTGGAGCGGCGGCGCGAAATGGCGGCGGCACAAACAAAAGGTCGCGCCAAGTCTTTTTGCCTACACGTCAACACGGCCCTTAATTTATTTATTTACTCTTTATGTAGGTATATTTTATTTATTTATACATTGTTGTTTATTTATTACTCTTTCGATTAAAGATGAGTGAAAATGATAGACTTCCCCGTAGATTACTCTTATTGTGGTAGAAGGATTTTAAAGAAGTGTCACAATCAAAAATAATTTTGTCAAGCGCGTTGTCTGATGCAGCAGTGTAAAGTACTTATGTGTAAAGTGTCATTCTATGGAACTTTCTAACTATGTCAACAAGTCATTAGTAAATTCATCATTCAGAGACAATTTCAATATGGCGGTTTGTTTACATAGTTAGCAAGTTCCATAGAATGACACTTTAGGTATACATATTAGTGGGCGAATCAACTTTTTGATGGACATTTTGTGTCTCTTGCGTTACTCAAAATGTCTCTGGAGTTACCTAGACTCAGTATCAGTCAACTTTTTGTGTTTTTCTGAACCCGCGAGTTTTGATGTGATGAAACTGAAGAGTTGAGAGATCGATCTTCAGTACTAATTTAATTCCTCGCTGACAGAGTAAAGGGACATCAAGAAAAACAATGACCGCCATATACTTCAGACTTGGCAATGACGCCGTCTCGAAATACAAACAGCGCTCGTCTATCAGTGGCTTTATGTCCGTGTACTAAGATAACGTGCCGGCTTGCGACGACGAATATATTGCATGCACATTTTCATCGACGTTCGGATACGAATTTTACTGTGACTTAAATATCCCTCCTAATGCGGCGGTCCTAGCTATATAGTAGGTACGTATACTTATTCAGCTCAATGAAATTTATTACGTTTTTCACTGGAATACAGTTGCATTTGTTTCGTTTCGTTCAGTTTTCAAACAAAACAAAATTAACTCTAATTCCTAAGACCCAAAATTTGAATTGACCAATTTGTAGGACAATTTTAATGGTTAACGTAATTAATAAAGGTACTATGTACGAGTAAAAAAATAAATTAGCAGTAATGTCATTGTATTGCTTTAAACCTAGTGTTTGCTTTGCGTAATTGCGACTTATTGTTTTTATTTCAGTTTTGTAACGAGAATAAGTTGTTATAAGTTATAATTTGTGAGTAAGGTTACTTAATCGAGTGATAATAAATAGGAATTCATGTAAGCGGATTATAGTGCCTTTTTATGTTGACGAACTTGTGTTAATAACCACGTTTTAATCGACGTTAACATAAATGTCCACAAGTAGCCATAAAAGACTACAACACTAATTACCCCACTTGCTATAAAATATAAAAAATATGCCATAGAAACAATCGAGCAACCTTATATAAAAATGCATATTTTCTTTCTACAAAAATATCAGAAATAAATGTTATCAAATAACATTAACATAAAGTTGACAACGTAATGAGTGCAATAAAAATACTAGAAAATACATTTTAAGTACATATAGGGTTAAGAATCGATTCCATAGCAATAATCGAATAGTAAATCGTAGTTATAATTGCCTGCGCAAACGCAGCGACTCCATAAATCGCGTCGCGTGATCGCCCGGTATTTAACTTAGGGCGCCATGATAATTACAATCAATAATCGCTTACACGATATATAAACCGAATACAACTATTAATCTAACCATTCCAAACGAACACACGTAAAACACTATAAGTTAATAAATCATCAAAAGAAATGGCGCCTTAAATCAATAGGCATAAAATTTAAAGTTGAATGGCAGCTCAGTCCAAGCGAACGTCGTAAGGTATCGAAGTACTGTGATAAAATATAAACTTTAAGTAGCAGGAGAGCGGTAAGTGGGAGCGGGATAGCACGTCGTAAACGTGGGTGGATGGGAAAGGGACGGGGACAGCGTGAAGAGTTAAGGGGTGAACAAAACAAACATTGGGCGGCAATTACAAGCGCCCGCGGCGCGCGCGCCGCCGCCGTGCCGGCTCGCGGTGACGAATTTTGGATACGAAAAATGTTATATTTTTCTGCCCTGCGGCCGGAAAGCGTCAACTTTCGGCCCGTTGCGCTAAACGAATTTGCCGCTTTCCGGTTCCGTTGAAAAAATAGTATACAAACAACCATACGGCAAGTAAATGAGATTTGAAAGCCTCAGATCACAATCACGTCATAATCGGCCGACGACGGCGAAGCCTTTTCTATACCTCTGTAATATATACTAGTATAGGAGCTTGGTTCCTTTCCTGAATAAAAACAATGCTTTTCGGGAAAATATGTATGTACTATTTGTTTACTTCTTTTTGAATAGTATGTAATTAACATGATAATAGTATTAATTTCACGTTTTTGTTTGAAGCATATTACTTAAATTCTGAGTAGGCACTGAGTAGGTAATTTTAATTACCACTAAGAAATTTAAAAAGGAGACGACTTATAATTGTGACATTATCATCTATATCGTTGTGATGTTTTATAAAAAGTAGACGACTTTACTAGTATAATACACCCCTCCATCAGTCTGTTGGTATTATTGAAAAAAAAAATGAATATGCTTATTGAAAAATATGTCGATTCCAAATAGAAGATCATGTCATTGAAATGCTACGAACGAGAGAAGGATACCATTAAACGGAGGAGCATGACAAATGACTGATTAAAACAAAGCGCATTCCGTGTAGGTAAGACTGCATTAGGTGGGCAAGCGGAAGCGATAGCGGAATAAAGTATGCAGCGCTTTTTACCTATGTTATTTTTTAAATTAGATAAAGGAACACAAAACACAATTCACAATCTCACCTGATGGTAAGTGCCGATGTGGTCTAGGTTTTCGATGGAAGCTATACTAACGGAAGCTTAACCACCCTAAATTCAGGTTTCACATCACACACAAGAACACGTAATGTCAGTACTTGGATTTCTTTGTGTCATTTGTTACTTCTGTTGCGGACATTATTTTGTTGTGTATTTACTGATTACTATTTTTATGCCTAGACCTTAAGTACCGTAGGTACCTATCCGTCACTTTGAATTCGTATTTGTTTAAAATATACCTCTATATTTACCATAGCCAATTTTAGCTTAATGAACATCTAAATCCAGGCCTGTGTGATTCTCGGGCGATCTCAATCCTGCTACCGTTATCGACTGAAAAAACGGTCATCAAATCTGACTTTGCTACCGCCTGGCCAGCAATAATAAAGGCTCAGTCAACATCATGAATGGACTTTTATAGGTAAACAATCACTACACCTTATAAAACAAAGTCTCCCGCCGCGTCTGTGTGTTTGTATGTTCGCCAGAAACTCAAAAACTACTGAACGGATTTTCATGCGGTTTTCACCTATCGATAGAGTGATTGTTGAGGAAGGTTTGTATATAATTAGTTAACCCGTACGAAGCCGGGGCCGGTCGCTAGTGGCCACTAAATATCGGGTCGGATCAGAAGGTGCGAGAGGGATAAACGCTCTCCGCATCCGCTTCCGCCTGACCAAGAGTACAGCCTAAAGGCACCATGCATGCCATGTAAAGGTCAAAGGTGCCAAAGGTGGGCATTAAATAACGGATCAGAAGCTGGGTGAGTGATGGCCGCGCTCCCGGTGTTCGACACTGACGTAAGTATGTTTAATGATTGGTCCATCGTGACTGCGAAATCAATTAACTATAATGTATACGAGAAAATACCTAAAAATTTTTTGGAGCCTTAACACACTAGATATTATTCGGAGGTCGTGCAATAAGAAGGATTTGTATTGTTTGTATTGTATTATATATGTAACCTAAGCTAAGCACACATTAAAATTATTATTTTAAAATATTTTCAGAGGATGCAATGCGCAAAAAAAATTGCAAATAGGTAACATGGTAAAACTCAATAGTGGCGCCGCCTGACTGTTTTGACAAGCCAAGTCGTACCTCGTCACAGTGACGATGAATATGAAAACCGCTAAGGACCTGACACTATTGTAAGTGTGACAAGGTACACATTGGCACAGATATTACTCAAAACGAACAAATTTTGCGATTTACTACATTACCTTCTTTTAAAGTCTATCTTAAGCAAAATAAATACATTCCCAATTTTGATTTAAAGGAAATACTTATGCCAAAATATCAGCCTCTCGCTAGGGTTAGATCCCATAAATAAATATAACAGAAACAGACGGCTGTGTTGAGTTCAAAAATATATTTTCAAATCGTTTCCTAATTCTGCGGCCAAGAAAGGTCACTATTATTGATAGAGCATCGTATCGTAAGGGTGACTTGCAAATACAGGTTTAAATGGGACCTCCGACGGAACTCAAGCTGAAGGACTCAGCAGGAAGCGATCGGGAGCCGATATACTTCACTTAATTGATGAAGTCCTGGTCACACAAGAAGTTTACAAAAACTTAATGTTATGAAAACATCATCATTTATATAGGAAATAGGTTATTAAGGAGAAGGATTCATGTGTGAGTTAAGCCTCGAAGTGTTGAAGGCAAGGCTATTAGACTAAAGGGGCCCACTGATTAACAGTCCGCCGGACGGTATCAGCCTGTCAGTTGTTCGGAACTGTCAAAATTTTATTCTAACTGACAGGCCGATTCCGTCCGGCGGACTGTTAATCAGTGGGCCCCTTAACGGTTGCGGACATGACATTATGTAAATCTTATACAAACTCGTACTTAATTTTCGAACTTTTTACTTTTTTCTCTTACTTAGTTATTTCTATGAACGTGCCTGTTCCTTTTGAACCATATTATGGGCGTTTTTTTTTGTTGTCCCCTACACTTTTATTTCAAATTTGTGATTTTTGATGTTATTTCTACTCAGAATCACGAGCTCTTTCTATCCTAATAGGAGAAAAAATGTGTCCCACCATACATTTTTCGATCTTTCCATTCCGCGACCGCCATACAAAGTCTATGAAAAATGGTGACGTAATGGAAATAAAAACCTTAGGACACTTTTTTTCTCCTATTAGGATAGAAAGAGCTCGTGATCCTGAGTAGAAATAACATAAAAAATCCCAAATTTGAAAAACAAGTGTAGGGAACAACAAAAAAAAAACGCCCTTATACGCCACAATAAAAAACATGTTTTGCAAACTGCTTTCAAATTACTGTTCTAATCTGGATGACACGAATTTATAGTCAATTCGGATAAATAAGAAATATTTATAAAAATACAAGATTAATCCAATTGAAGTTCCCAGGGTTCCACTTTTGGATCGAGCCTTCCACTATTAACGTTCAACGTTCATCGATCGAAACTATGAATCGTTTACGAAGCAGTTACGAATCCTTTTTCTACGTTACGTTAATCGGCAACATCGTGTAGCACTTCCCCTTAAAATATAAAAAAAAAATCAGATTTCATAGATAATGAAATCGATGAACGATATTAATCACTTTAGCCCGGTTTGTGCGGACAGGGCGATCTCATCTAATATATTAATATCGATGTTTGGGATTCCAGTTTTTTATAAATATTATAAATTAGGCCAAGAGGGAAATCAGGTTGGTAATGTTTCACGACTTCGTTAAAAAAATATTCATAACCAACATATTTGCTATGCGAAATATAAAGTTAAAGTAAACAATATCTGGGTGACCGAGCTTCGCTCGGAAAACATATAAAAACTCGAAAATGCGCGTTTTCCCAGAGATAAGACCTAGCGAGATCGATTTTTCGCCCCCATATAGCAAATTTCATCGAAATCGTTAGAGCCGTTTCGAGATCCCCGAAATATATATATAAATAAATAAATATATAAATAAACAAGAATTGCTCGTTTAAAGGTATTAGATAGATTAGATTAGATAGATAGATAATAAAATTATGGGAAAGTTCGTGATATACCGGGTGTGTCCTATAACACGAGAAAATAATTAATACATAGATTGTACTTCTCGAACGATTGTTAATTTTTTTAAAAACGTCGTTTTCACCTATTAGGTGTAAAAAGTCTAAAACTCCTTTTTTAGTGGACCTGTGACAGTTTTTACTTAATAAAATGCTATCGAAAAAAGGCATTTTAGCGATGATCAGATAAAGAATCCTCGTTTACCTAATTAAATAAATTTATGCCCTCCTTCATACTTTAATTACCAAAAAACAAACATACCTTATTAAATTACCATAAATTAATGGCCGAAATTGAGTGAAGGTACCAGGGGCGCATAAAACAAAGGGTCCTAGGCATAAATCAAAACGCGACCGTTGGGAGGAGGAAGCGGTCAATCATTCCCCTTTCTTTGGCGAACTTAAACGTGCTTTTATAGTTGACGTACGGACAGGCGGGCCACGAAAACAGAGAGGAGCGGACCTTAAATGACAATTGGGTACTTTCCTCTACTTAAAATAAATTATTTCACACTGTGCACGAAATAAAACACCAGATAATTATTAGAAAAACATAACAACTAACACAATTTCTATTTAATAAATCGGATTGAAATATGAAAAGTAGGTGAGTTGACCGTGACGTCACTACACATGTTTTCATATAAATTCCATATTAGCAAATCGTTTTGACATGTCTAAACAAGAAGCTGATTTGACTAGTAGGAAAATAGCCAATTAATGTTAAATATTAATGCTTTATTCTGAAAATGATAGGAAGTCGGTGTTTAACCTGAATCGGTAATACATATTTCTTAACATCAAACGTGTAGCGTCGAAAAAATTAAGCAGGAACAAGACCCAAGGCATCCTCTCCACGGCCACAAGGTACCACCGTCTCGTCTGAAGAGCCGTAGGAGCTTTATGCGGTGTACTGCAGCCATCCGGATTCCGCCGTCCCAGAATCGACTAGCCCAATGGGAAAGTACCTGCGCCCCCCCTGACGACTACGTTCGCCCCGCTGAAACGCTTCCCGCTGGGCATAGGCAGCCGTGGCCGATCTGGAAAGCCTTGAACCGATTGCGCTCCCGGGTCGGCCGCAGCAAAGAGAACATGCTGAAGTGGGGCGCTCTAAGCGGCTCAGACACCCAATGCCCATGTGGGACGGCCCCACAAACGATGGAGCACATGATATCCTGTCCAGCGTGCCCGCATACCTGCTCTGAGCAGGACCTCCGTGATGCGACAGACAGGGCGATAAGTGTCGCTACCTTCTGGTCCCGCACAGTCTGAAACCATCGACACGAGAAGAAGAAGAACATCAAACCAAAAAAAAATTTTTTTACAGTATTTTGGGACATCAAATTATAGATCCGCAAGCGAAAGATTCTATAATAGATTCACGAGTCGTTAAACGTTATGTAAAAGCTATGGGAGTCTTCAAAGTTCAAGTCTTATGTGCTGTGGTTTGCATGTGTACAGTCACGTGCAATAATATGTTACTTTTCGAAGACCTCAAAAATATGTGACAAGCTCTTATCGCCCTACAAATACGCCCTCGTTGTGTAACATATTATTGCAGGTGACTGACTGTACGCAAACTTATGAGAGTGGAGTGATAACTTCTCGTCTAACCTAGGTGTTTCAAACAGTGATGCGGGAAAAGGATTATGTTCATTATTTATAACATAAATAAGAATACGAAAACCCTTTTGTCTACAAATGTAATTACAATCACGACATCGAATTTACATGACCTTATTAATCGGTTTAAAGATCTTTATTTTTTTAATAAATAAAGCATTTTCGAAACTTTATTAATAAATAAAGCTTCGAGAATGAATTTCAAAATGTTTTATTTCGGAGATCCAATAAAGAAATAAAAGAATGTCACAGCGGTTAGCCCGCCCGCCTCGTGGTCGTGGCCCCACCGCCCGCCTCGTGGCCCCACCGCCCGCTCAATGCACGCCACAAAAACAATGCACACCTTTACTATACAAACAAAAACGCTTTCCGCATCATAAAGAACCTTTTTATAAAATCTTTTATTACCAAATAAATGAATTAACATTTTAAATGACTGAAGAATTCGGTTACACATTTTAAATAGGAAATTAGATATTCAAGAGTATCGAGATAATTCCCGTTGAATATTTATTTAAATGTATGTTATTTGAACGCTAAACGGAATATATATTCGATTTTATAGTCGTATATGAGTTTATCTAGATAAGATAACGGCTGGCCTAAGTTATACAGTGGAACCTCGATAACACGAATCTCAAGGGAAACGCCTACAAAATCCAGTTAGATTTTTGTCTCATAGATTCGCGTTGGACTTAAAGATGTTTATTTTTTTTATAAACGTTGAGTTATAGAAATCCAAAATCGTATTATAGAGTAATCTAGACTGATTACAAATACAAATACAAATACAAATACAAATATTTTATTAATAACAAAAGGTTACAAGTCATCGGGATAGTGGGTACATTCTGTACGTTATGTTTTGTAAATTACTATTATAAAATTACAAATTGTATAGGTAATTATTGATTTTAAATATTAATTCATTACAAGAATTCAAATTATAAAACTAACATTAACAATAATATTATTTATGTCACATTAGTAACCTTTATGTATTTTACCAGGAGTGTCTCACTCCGCGATTTCGTCGCTTTGCTACAGGTAGCTAAAAGTACATCCATTCGGCCCCAATTTTTGGGAAAGCCATAAGCCGCGCGTGGCTCTGTCGCCACCTAGCGGCCATATCTGTGCTGATCGTAACAGACGCGTTTTGTTAGAGAGTGAGTCTTAGCTGTACTTAGACTATTATTTATTGTGATTTTACTTCTAATTACAGCCATATAATTCTTTATAGCAATTTTATATTCTACAAACATTTCTTGCTCATATTACGAAGCGAATATACGAATAGATATGGAGGTGACTTCTATGCGGAGATTTAGGAAAGAATTTACTTATGAATCTTTTAATTATTACTGCATATAAAATCGTCGGTCATTTTGACATATATATGGTTTATATTTTTATTTTGAGAATGGCATTTTATTTTGATACCAGAATCTTGGTTCTATCGTGTTCGATTTATCAGGGTTCTACTGTAAAATGCTAATATAGCGTACTAAGTTGCAAATCGAAGCCTGACCGCGCCGATAATAGGTCAAGGGTGAACGAACATCTTTTATTCATGTGGCTTACCAGAAGGTATGCAATGAATTAGTGACTATTTATACAATGTAAACGGCATTGATATTGCCTTACGGGATAATTTCTCATTCTCACCATACGGAGGTAAGGTACATTGGGGTAACTTCGAAAATTTTAATATACTTAACTAGAAGCGCTACCTACTGTAACAACAACACCTAAGCAAAACACGTAAGCGTTTCAGTTGCGGAATTCTTGTCAAAGTATGAAGTGCTTCTGATTAAAGGGGCCCACTGGTTACCAGTCTCTGGCCTTATTGGGCGGCCTGCCGTCCTAGGCCAGTAACGTCCACACACAAGCGATTATTGCCTGCCGGCAATGGTCTGCTGCCACCTCTGCGACTACAGACTAGCAGTACGGTAGTACTATTAGTTATTCTGTGCTAGCAGTTGAGAGTTGAGAGTCGTCAGTTCTCCGCCGTACGGCCGCCCGCCAGCAACAGTCTGATATAAGTTTGACAGGGCCCTATAAATTGACAGTTCTCCGGACGATAGAGTTTAGTTTAGTGTTTATCCAGATAGTACTAGTATGAAGCTTTCGAAAAATCTGTACAATTGGGAATCGGTTCGTAACCGTACTCATTTTATAAGAATTATTAAATTTTTACACTATTTACGGTATCTTCTTATACAAATGAATGTGGTTAATTTGATGTATACCTGACCAATTCTAGTTTTAGTTATTAGATCTGTTTCCAATATGATTCTGATATACCAGTGACATTTCTTCAACCAAAAACGTCACTTTTGACACTGACATATTTGTCATATTGGAAACAGATGTAATAACTAAAACTAGAATTGGCCTGTAAGTAATTTTACGTATCGTTTGTTTACAAAATGTGAACAAACAAAGAAAGGCGAAGTTTACCGAGGGTACCAGGCGATCATAAGTAAGGAGCTGTTAAAAACGAATCAGGCCCGCTAATTCTAGGGTTGCCCGGCACTTACTTTAATTGGGTTCGGGCAATTTTTACTCTTAACGAGCTTTGTTTGCCTTGTAAGTTTAATCGATATTATGACGTGATTCACGTGATGGTGTTTAAATTAGATTTTTCATTCAAAGATTATTGAATTCTGATTTTGGTTTCTTGTGAAAACGGTTATTAATTTGATTATTATTTATTACCTAGTACCCACGACTGTTTACGCGACGAACTTTTTAATTTCATTCTCACCTCCTGGAATAGCGCAAACTTGGATTACACGCATTTAGGACCAAATAAAGCTAGCTGTGAATTTATTCCTTATAAAACGCTTTTTATGGATCTAATTTGTTTGGTCTAACTAGACGCTATTCCTCGTTATTTGGATAGCAGAACCTACAACGTGACCAAACCCTATACTCTCTATACCTACTAACATATAAATATATACAATAGTTGAATGAAATATTATGCCTTGAATATTCATATCTCATTTAATAAACATTTGATAAGTAGCAAAAAAACTGCAAAGGAGACGTCGCAATATGAATTTAGTGCCACACCTAACAGGCATTGGAAAACTAATTCAATGCTAAACCGTAAGTCCCGGCAATAAAGTCCAAATTCAAGCTGGTTTTTTAATGGTTCTTACGGCTGTTACGACAGGGTATGGTGCATCTCATTAGCAATGTTATCAGAGAGCGGCCGCGGGCGCGGGCGGGGCATATCATTATGGTGGTGCATTAGAGGGCTTGGGTTATATGGAGTCGCGAATTATTAAGCTCAATGAAGAATGAATGATGAATTATTAAGTTAAATGATTAACTATCTTTATCTTATAAAAAATTTAAACAATGATGATGATTAAGCCAACATTGTTAAACTTAAAATGACGCGGCATAAAATGTTTTATTTGGGAGCGTCTACAGCCTTAAGAGTTATGAAAGATTTTGGCCACTCCACGTCAAAACGCCTAGAACTGAAAGAACAATTGTGTCTAATCTCTTCATGTCAGTCATAAAATCACAAATCGAATTCCGGTAGACTGGACCAATTTTGGACCAATTAATTAATAGATGGACGTAGATCTTTGCTGTCCCTATCCCTTGTTCTGTCTCTTCTAAACATTTTGGACCATTCGACCAGCGTTTCACTAAAATGCAAAGTAGGGAACCTTGCATTATCGCCCGCCCGATATATAACCATATTCGAACTTTGAGATACGTCAAATATAAGATATTGAAACCATATGGATCGGATATGTCAGTGTCAAAAGTGAAGTATTTCTTTGAAGAAACTTCACTTTTGACACTTAGCTTGTGTAGGTTTTGAATCGGCATTAGATTTAGATTTAGATTTCTTTATTTCAAGATGAAAATTACACTATAAATTTGCTACATTCGTCAAAATTATGTTTATCTATTTATTATTCCATGTAAACTTGCCCTGGCCCGGTATGGTCGAGTCAGGTCGGGACATATTGGCGCTTTTAGCGTATCGCGGTCAAACGCGCCGCCGCGAATAAACAACGACGCGCGATACCGCATACGAGCACTTACCTCAAACTTACTTTGGGGGCTTGATTCGAATGAGCATTTGTTCACCCATGAAACACTTTTAACTAGGTATCGAAATTTTCAAGTAAAAATTTCATCATGTTACTTTTAGTCCGCTTTTCTGGCATCCCTAATTTCTTTGAAATCATAAGGGGCCCACAGATTACGGACGATATCAGCCTGTCAGTTGTTCGGAACTGTCACCTTTTGCGTTTAACTGACAGGATGATATCGTCCGGCGAACTTGTAATCTGTGGGCCCCATCAAGCCCCATTTAGGTGATTCAAGAACCTGAATTCCTTTTACTCTGTAGTTAGCAATGTATCGAATATTGCATGCGAGTTCTTGAACCGTCTAAATGGGGTTTTTTACCTTTCAACTTATAGAGGACACATTTTTTAAATCGGCAACATTGATTCCTGTTTAGGCCTGTCAAAAGTTTTTGGCAAAAAATTCATTCTTGATGGTACAAGCTTTTATCGGGGACTGTACTTTTCTTTCAAAATGCAACTAATACTCACCGAGACAATTATACCAACCCCAAATAAAATGAAATAGTTGGCGTTGTTTTATCACAGAGTTCCCATGGCCACCTAATCATCAGATCAGCTACGGAACCCTCTTAATAAATAATTCGCGATGTTCTCGCTCTCCGTGCATTTATCAACGTTTTCGGACGTCTACTGATAAGGGGCTTTTAAGGACGAAGTGCACTCCTATACCTGCAGCTGAGGTGCCTGAGGTCAGTGACCTGGGGACTGATCTCTTGTTCGCGTGTGAGGGCTAGCGTTGCCTTTAGCACTAAGTGCAATACCATGTGTAGACTTTATGTCTTTGAAATAAGGTTTAAGAAATGACAGTTAAATTTGTGTGGACGATGGTATACTGTAAGGTGATTCAGTTTGGTCTTCAGCCAATACAAGGTGTTATTACAAAGCTTTAGCTTAGCATGAATATGTATTAGGTCCATGCTGAGTGAGAATTAGGTACTTTGGGATCAAATGACGGCTCGTTCAGGCACAACGACATAATCCTAAAACCAGTGGCTTTGTGAGCCGTAGACCTCTCCAATCCCCATGGCTTCGCAATTAAAAAACTGAATCGACAATAAATCAATTTAATCATCGAACCTGCTCACAAGGAGCTAGGCCTGCTAAGAGGATTGAAAATGCGATATGAAGAGCAGCACAGGCGCACAGACATACGAATGCATTTTTGTCCGAACTGAAACGAAGAGTGCGAAACTCATTCGGTCAAAAATTCTGCCTAAAAATGCTTACCGATATGATATTTGTGAGTTTGGATGTGGCTCTTAAGTCGTTCTTCCTCCGCGGCTCAGCCCGCGCCGGCGGCGGCGGCGCGTACGCACATCTTCACGATTTATAACCTCCTTTTGTTTATTCTGCCGAGGCTGGTAATTAATTATCAATCGTACCTTCGAACGTTCTTTATTTGGTGCAGAGTGACTTCATCTGCAACCCTTGCATTCGGTATTTAAAGTCGCAACTTGATTTGACTTTGCTCTCAATGCATCACGCGAGTACCAATAACTACGAGATAGATATCAATATATAAAAAAATAATATTTTTGAAAGTTCGGATGCTGTTTATGATTTTGGGCGCCAAAAATGGAGTTGAAATCAGTTACTGTAATTGTTTTTGGGATGGAATTCTGGTTGGTATTAGTAAATTTAATGGATTATGAGAGCGTTCGATAAGTATTGACATTCGTTTCATAAAATATATGGTATGCCAAAGGGTAACTGGTACAGAATGCCTTCTGGCATTAAATTCGCCTTTTGTACAACTTTTACTGTGCAATAAAGTTTAGATAAATAAAAATATGTATACGTATAACGTTTCATAGTCTTCTGGTAACCATGCAGCAGAATGTATATGATATCGTATCGTCAGTATCATATACATTAGCTGCCACATTCGAACTACGATTTTTTTTCTTAGGTTTTTTACTCCAGTAATTCTTTTCTATTAGAGATAATTAGAGTCTGTTTTCAAGCCATCTCCATTTCTATAAGGCCTTACCAGGTGAGGCGCCAAGAATAATCCACTAGTAAACTTAAATACGCCATAAACTACCAAGTAAATATACAACGCACTTTTTAAACGCCAAGTCCATCATAAAACCCGCTTCCAAATCCCAATTACTCACATATTTCGTTTTCAATAACCGTGCAAATTTCCAACAGCGAGTGAACAACCTCCACCACAATTACTTAAAACGTTTATCTTGAAAACAAGGATGCAGCGATATATTACGTATAAGTGCATCTCTGTCTTTAAGGTAGGGTTGTCAGCTCATTTTCCCATCAGTCAGCATGTTTATTTTTCAATTTGAGCCGTCAGCAGTGAGTTAGGGCCGCCACACACGGCGCCGACAGCTTACCGCGCGGCCCGGGCCCAGAGCGATCCGCGGCTATAATTTGTATTGTTATTGGTAGTGCGTACTGAGATCTTTGAACCAGAGTAACGTGACCTCTGGCCTACAGGCCTAGTACGAGGTTGTCAACGGTCAACTCTTAATTCTCATTGTAAGTAGCTCAAGCGCTCTGCATAGATCCGTTAAGGTTTCGTCTGTATATTGAGCTCACAATTAACAGGAATAAAGCAACATTTTGAGTTCTTACTGAAGCTTCATTCAGCGTATAGCGTCCAGTGGAAGATCATGGCATCAAGCGTAATCGAAAAGTGCTTCTATATGGATACCTGGTGTCTGAAATAAATATTTTCATTTCATTTCGTATGCTATGCTATAAATAACTATGTTATGCTATTCTACTTTAGTGTTGGCCATATGGCGGCGTAAGTCTTTAAAGATAGAATTTCGACTCATACCGACGCCGTTGGTTCGATCCCAGCTGAACAGTGAACAGTCTGGTCGTCTGTCTTTCGAGAACTGATGTATTTTGTCGTGTCCTTGTCGTATCTAATTTTGAATTTAAATGTCCGTAGTTCCAAATATGTATGTCAATCAGCCAGTCAGTCAGTTGGTCTACGTCAGGTCGCCACGGAGGTTGGAAGCCACACACCAGCTCTTGGCACTGGGGGTCCTTCAGTTTGGAAGAATGCTTCTAGACTGGTTTGAAGTGTTTGAACGTTTAAGACTCGATACGTGACTGTAATAATAGTTCTGAATAATGCCGCGTGGCGCTGCGACTCTGATAATTGCTGGTTGTTTGTAATTGTTTGATTTGTGCACGATTTGATTAAGGTGGGCGTCGGCAGGGATGTTCGGTTACTAGTCTCTATGATATGAATATACTGGCTTGTATCAGACAATAGTGAATTCCAGACGCCAAGGCAGCAAGAGAAACTAAAGTAGGTAGATATGTTAGTTATTTTTTTGAAGACTATAAGTTTTGATTAAGTGCAATACGGACATTTTTCATGAAACAAACCGGGCCGAATAAAGTTGTTTTAATTATAATCTGTGTTTATTTATATCTTAATTTACTCCTTCTTTGTTGGGAAAGCTTTTGTTATAAAATGTCATTCAATAGAACTTGCTAACTATGCAAACAAACCGCCATACTAAAATTGACACTGAATGTCAATTTACTAGTAACTTTTGTTTACATAGTTAGCAAGTTCTATTGAATGACACTTTAAAGGGGAATATTTTATTTAAAGTTTCCACAAGTTTTGTACAACCCTACAAACGAGTGCAGTATTCATACGAGGCGTCGAGAACCTACAATTAGGCAAGTCCAAAAAGACCAGCGCGCTAATACGCACCCAGACAACTAGTTATGCTACGCGAACCCATCTTACACTCCTTCAAGGCAATCTCAACCTTATGCGAATGGAATAGAATATGTGGAAACTGCAAAAAAAAATCAAGAATCTTAGCTTCACTTTGACTTTCAACAATATTACTTACAGCTATTTTTTGCGAATCTACACCTTGTTACAAAGGTTATAAAGGTTTATGTGTTGGTAAAAGTCAAATGTGTAAAAAGGTAT
Organism: Cydia amplana; assembly: GCF_948474715.1. Taxonomy (NCBI): domain Eukaryota; kingdom Metazoa; phylum Arthropoda; class Insecta; order Lepidoptera; family Tortricidae; genus Cydia; species Cydia amplana. The sequence goes on along the minus strand of NC_086083.1, from coordinate 1,142,145 downwards.
GGGAAAATTGTTCTTTATTGTTTATTGGCACAGACGATAGCCATTGAGTTATTGTGCTGAGAATTTACCAAAAACGCGTTAAGTGAAAATTGATTTTTCGTGTTAAATCAGGCCGTGTGGGTAATTTATTCAAATTGATTTCGATATGAAATCATCCGATATTTTTTGTATGAACTCGCGTGAGGTAAAATGACTGGGAAGTAAACCGTAACCTGATAACATTCGAAAGAGTTAACAAGGAAGTAACAACCAAGAAATGTATATTATTGGAAATCGAATAACCTAAAAGTGGCCCAGGACGCTGACTACCTGGATGAGGATAATTTCCAAAAACAACGACGGATTAAAAACTAGAAGTGCTACAGAAATGCTCTGAATGGCGTAAAAGGACTATAATAGGAGGGCAGGCTATAAGAGACATGCGAAAAGAAGAACAGTTAACAAGAAAGTAGGTTAAGTAATTGATTGACTTCAACTATATGATATTGGGATATTGAAAAGATATTGGGACATAGACGACATAGTCACTCAAAGTGGAACTTGAAGAATGGAACTAAAAGTTGACATTCCGTTATAACACAAAGACATATCCATACAAAGACGCGGAAGTTATGAAAACACTGGTCTGACACAATCGTATAAACATTGTTCGTGACAAAAGATCATAAACTAGGAGAGGTGAACTTTTTGCACAGAGCACTCTAAGTGGAAATAAATACCGACGGGTAGTCTTTACAACGTATCCTAATAGTATCTTAATAGCTAGGATCCCAGCAACGCCTAAAAATTAGGAAATTCGTACTGTTACCGTGACTAGATATCGAATGATAATAGCATTAACATCATCTGGGAATACTCACAACATGAGAAATTAAAATACATACTTAAATCTAAATAAAGGTGGGCCAAAATGGTTACCGAGTGGGACCCGCAGAACACCATAGACGATGCAAGCCGGGGTTCAGGCAGACCGAAAAGGAGATGGCGCGTGGCGGGACGACTAAACGTCCTACCCCAAATGGTGGGAAAATGCCGATGACAGGGTCGAGTGGAGAAAACGAGGCGCCTTTGCCCAGCAGTGGGACAGCAAAGTAGGCTAATAAAAAAAAGGCGAAATGGTCAAATTCTCCTGTCCCGAAGCAATGTATTCGGTATATGCTGTCCGCTATAATGTTTAGGCCACCAGGCTATATCTCCCTGCATCACCGAGAGGTGGAGACCACACGCGATGAAGTAGCGCGCGGTCGTTCTCGATGCCCTAAGCCATGTTGAGAGCTATAATCATCTGTAAGGTGTGTTGTCGTTTCGTTCAGTTCGATTCGCGATATATCCATTCCCGAAGAACTATATGGGATTACAGCAGCATGGGCAGGGATGCCGATGCTATAATCTTTACCACCAGACTTTCTTTCTGATACACCACCATGTCTCATGAGAGGTTATAATGGGCAGTACAGACCAGGCTAGAGGAGGAGACCACACGCGATGAGGTAGCGCGGTCGGTCGCGATGCTGAGAGCTATAATCATCTGTAAGGTGTGTTGTCGTTTCGTTCTGTTCGATTCGCGATATATCCCTTCCCGAAGCAATAGGTAAGTATATGGGATTACAGCAGAATGGGCAGGGATGCCGATGCCACCAGACTATCTTTCTGATACCTCACCTTGCCTCATAAGAGGTTATAATGGGGAGTACAGAGCAAGCAAAAGGCCTAGAGTGGAGAGTTGGAGACCACACGCGATGAAGTGTGCGGTCGGTCTCGATGCCTTAAGCGATGCTAAGAGCTATAATCATCTGTGTGATCTGTGTTGTCATATCTTTCTGTTCGTTTGGCGAGCAAAAGTAAAAGACCAAATGTTCGGTCAAAGAGAAGGAAATCATCTCCCCAACTAGGGAACAAATCAAATTATTTTATGAAATATTTTTAACCGGTGGAATCGATAAAGTTTTCTTTAGTGTGTAATATTTATTTCAGTTTAGGAAATCATCTGTTCTCCTGAACATCTGACAGCCAAATCCGTTTCAGATCAACTATCATCAATTATGTAATCTACCTATGTCCAAATAGGGCATTCCAGAAAAAAGCAGGTAAGTGACGTTATTTTATTTAACACTTCTGAGAAAGCTAAGAAACCGATATTTGGCAAGATAACGACGGATATAGATTTATGCAGGTTATTAAGGTCACTGCCATACGCGTCACGTCCCCGAAAGCATTCCACAAAAAGTAAACCTTTTTGTGGAACGCTGCCCCAAGTGTCGAATCGGCAACACAACCGTATTGAGATGAACAGCGTAGCCACTTGATATGATATACGACTTTCCGCATATCGTTAGATTATAGTGATCAGAGCAGGCTAGAGAGCAGCCGGTCGTTACGCTTGCTTTCTGTTAGCAGAAGTGATAGTTACATGTTAAGTTTCGGTTTAAAATAGCAAACACAAAAGTTTCAATATCGTTTTGAGGCATTTCATGGCTTTTAAGACGAAAGTGGAGGCACTGCGCGAAATCGCCTTTTCATACAAACGCAGTCCTCATTTTCCTTTCTGGAATGAACATTATTGAACATAATTTGACACAATTTTATGCGATTTTTTTTTCAGAAAGTATGATGGGGACTCCGTTTGTATGAAGAAGCGGCCGTTCCTTTTCCTCTTAAATGTCATACAATCGTAGATAAATAGCGAATTAAATGTCATTATGCACTTATTCCACTACTATAAATTGACATTACAACTCACCGCATAATTAATGTCACACTTTTTTACGTCAACGCTAAGTGCAATCGCTGTTTCCTTCATCGAGCTAAAGCGGTCTTCAAATTGGACGAGGATTTGCACGCGACTCCGGTGTGCGAGCGGGACATCGCTATACACACGCATAGCGCTATCTCGCTTACACTCCGGCGTGCGGATCCACACCAGTGTGGTAACCGCGTAAAGTGCTGATTTAAATACAATGAGAATTGAGAACTGTCACCGTTTGTCTTCACTAATGGATCCCATTGTCTTCTTTTCATACCTATACGGGAGTATGGTGGTCACTGTTAACTATGTGATAAAGCAGTTGTCACTTTTTAACGCCGCGCGATTGAATGAGACAGACACAGTTATTATTACGCTGTCTGTACACAACTATGACCATCATAACAATACAGTTTTAATTTTCACGCCACTGATGCAGCGATACTCACACAAACACTACGTTGTAACGTGTAGTAATAAACTTTAAGTCGTTTTGAATAAGATTGAGAATGGAATAGCATTATTCAATTGCATTAATTTGCCAAAATAACTTTTACGATAATGGCCTGCGAATATATTTTATTTTGATTTGTTTTGACGCGTATTTTGGGTATAGTAGTCGTTTAAATGTAAACAAACATAAACACTTACCTTTCGTACTCCAAATCGCCTTCTTGTTGTATGGAGCAGTAAAACTTACCTGTAAATAAAATAAATAGTTTGTTTTAGTTATAAATATTTATTCTACATTATTTATTTATTGACATAATAAGTGCAGCGCGTTAGTCTGTGTTATTGCATTTTTAAAAGACTTTGAAATAAAATAAAAGTGCAAAAATTCACTGTCTCCGACGAGACTCGAACTCGCGACACTGAATCACTAGCCCATGTTCTGCCAACTGAGCTACCGAATTATTTCTAAGCTTTTGTTTGCAGACGTTTCAGTTTAATACAAAAACTACTTACTTCTGATAGAAACACGCAAAATAAAGTTTAAAACAATATTTTTTTTGGCCCATCCGGTCCACTATACATTTTAGACAAAAAAAGCAAATTGAAAAGCAACCTGACCTCGCCTCCGGACACTAAACAAACAAGACACGTGTCAGCCACCAATTATAAACAAATTAACAATTCGCCCGTCAAAAACAATCTTCATTATCCACAACTAGGATAGAACCTTTACGTGACACACAACCTAAAACCAACCTTCAATCCTAGTATAAAAGATTTAAAATTGATCGATAAATCGAATCGTGAGCAAGTTCTCATTCTAAATGCATACTGACCACGTGCGAGTTGTAGTTAACCAGTATAAAGCGATCTCCAATATCATACATCAGTCAAAGATCTCGAGGTCTTGTTAAACTATTTAGCTAGAGATATCCACACGTTCGCGCGAGCGCTAGCAAGCGAAACATATGACTAGGACAATACCTTCCCAAAGAAAATGAAACTTAAACAAAAATACACAAGGTCGAAATTTGACTGCCGATAAGAGTCGTGAGTGTATAGAGACGAGCACAGAACCATACAAATTGCGGCAGACACTGGCCACTATGCCTTATTGTTTTTTAATGGCCGCTCCGCCCCGCCGCGCCCGCGCATCCATCATAACCACTTTTAATTTTTTACTTTTTTACGATGGTTGTTCAAATAAAAAAAGGCCGAATTCCCCGCGGCGGTCGGGCATTCCTAAGAAAGTTTAAAACTGTATGTAAATAAATTAATAATTGAGAAGGGTTAATGCTCCGGAACACCTGACTGCGAGCGTGAGGTTTCGAAACACACACGAAAATTGTAGAGAAACGTTTTATAAGAGTTCTATAAACGTTATATAATCATTTTATAAAACGCGTTAGGTAGACAAGTATCTGCAGGATAGGTGCAAGATCCCGCGAGTTTTAGGTTTTTAGGTAGGTATTACAATACCTTAATAATCAACTTAAGAGTCACACCTCCGCCATACAATCGAAGTGACGCTCTTATTTCGGACATGAAACCGTTAGGTATCGAAATTAAGCGAGTAGAGGTTAGGAAGTTGAAAGTGCTAAATAAATAGTGCATAATACAATGTAGAATGCAAACATCAAACATTATAATTATAACAGTACCTTATGTCTAAAGTACCCAATATACAACCTAATGTTTACTTCTGTTTCTGTGAGGTTTTTTAGTGCTAAATATCTACAACTATAACATATGTATGTTTAATGATTGGTAAGATTCTTGTGCAAACGAAGACAAAATTATGCGAAAGTTATAAAATTAACTACGAAAAACTATGCATAATTAAAACTACCTAAGTATATAAAAAGAACTACGTAGATGTAAACACGAAGGTGCTAAATAGTGAATAGTCATACTAATTGAGATTGTTTCATTATCACACCTTATAAAGCACCCCATAAGCATCCTAATGCTTACTTCTGTGGAGTTCTTTTTAGTGCTAAAAACAACAATTATAAGTTTAATGAATCGTAAGATTCTTGTGCAAAAGGATTCGCCAGAAGACAGAGGCTTGCATAGTACCTATATATACTCGTAGTAATTATGTTTATTTAACAGATCGATATGAATATCAGCAGTTTATTAGGGTCTCTTCAGACCGGAACCATCCCTATCAGCACCATAAGCAGATGCACTGTATAATACAGGGCGTCTGGTATAGTCGACATCATAAATACAGTCTAAGCTAACTTTGGATCGACTTGAATAGAACCAAGTGAGGGCGTGTCGTTATAAATGTCATATTTTTATATAAATTTGACTTTAAGACATTGCCAATTTTTCATTGCAAATGCCATAAAGAGTTAGCTAAGTCAGAGTTTTATAAATATGTAATTCAATATTACACGGGGTATTTTTCAACTCTTAGCCAACTTCCGCGAGGTGAATATTTATATAGGTCAACTTAGCAACTTTTACTATGGGACCAATCCTGCGACTGCGAAAAAAAAGGGCTCTACCATGGAGAACATAGATACATAGATATCTGATTATCCAAAATGTACCGATGAACAGGGATTTTTAATATATATTCACCTCATAAAATATGGCTAAGGGCTAACTATAATACCTAATGCTACAATTTAGCGACTTGTAGCGGTTTCATATCAGCGTTTTTTTCTGCGTAGGTTTACGAATACCTATATGGTCGTTTCGGCATACGCGCTAACACGCGCGCTACATTTCACAAAAGGCTCGACTATACTTACGCTAAACTTCAAAAAACGAGCTTTAGCCCTTACTTCTTTGTAAGGCGAAAAACATCTTTGCCTTTGACTGTACAGTCAGTCAGTCAAGTACTTACCGCGACATGGTGCCATGCTCATGTAAGTTTATGCTAATACTGGCACTAATGAGATGCGATATGTCCTCGACCTCGTTTGTGAGGGCCCTCAGGTCAAATTTATGACAATAGGGTTGGGTAACTGATAGTATAATGGGACGGTTATTGAAAAACACGCATATCGTTACTCTTTTTGAGGTAAGTAAAAAAATGTGCTTTCCTACTTGGAAATTAGCAAGTTTTTTACAAACGACGTGTTAGTACATAGGTACAAATTACTCGACTATATTCAGTTCCAATAACAAATACGAGTATGTGTATGCCTGCCTTCTATAGGATTGGCGATCAAAATTAAATAATCACTTTACAAACAATCTGATTACCTACGTTCTACGTTCCATGAAAAGTAAATACTGTGATTGCATAAAAGCAGGAAATGGTTTATCTTTATCCTGGATGTAATTTGTAGTTTTTTAACGCATCGTAGAGGGTACCAAATATGTGTGCAGAGCCCGTACCATGAGTCATTGACTGTGTCAAAACTGACATAAACGCTTTCGAGAACGTAATTTACTTTCTATACATCTCGCTTGCCCTAATATGCCAGTACGAGCGATCTCGCACAGAAATCTGCATAGAAAGTAAATTACGTTCTCTATGGCGTTTATGTCAGTGTCAAACTGGTGGTAGTGGTACAGGTAAATATGTTTAGCGAATAAATATTGTAAGTTTGCGAAATTGTTAACTATTAATCCTATTCCTAACAAACGTTTCTTTACTTCAGACTTATAACGTTATGCGTTACATAATGATAACGACTTATACAAGGTGTTCACGTCTCACATGTTTGTTCATTGACAAATGTTTGTTTGTCCATTTGTCAGTCTGTGTACAGTCAGCATCAATATTAGTGACTCATGATGACGATTGATAAAAACTATCCTAAGTCCTTCCCGGGGTCTCAAACTATCTCTATACCAAATTTTATCTAAATCGGTTCAGCGGTTAAAGCGTGACGAGGTAACAGACAGACAAGCAGAGTTACTATTGCATTTATAATATTAGTAGGGATGAAAGAAGCCGCCATTGCCGCCAAAAGTCTGCTACCTGGAATACTTCCAAATAGAGATCTCATCAGTTCATGATCAAAAGTAGGTATGCTACATTTTAATTGCTTTATATATACCTATATCTCTTTTCGTCTAGCTAATATAATGGTAGATAGTTTTGATGGGTCCCTTTGTTTCCCATAAAGTTTTAAGTCATAGGTAATGTATTGTTTGTCATATTACCTATCATTAGTCATAAAACTGGCCCCGTCAACTTTTCAGGATTTTCGTAAGTTATCCTATAGAATAGGTTCGGTTAGGTTAGGTTTGTTTTATGGCAATCCTGAATGTTACGTGTTTCTGAACCAAATGAATTATGACTAACGAAAATGCGGGCAAACAATGGAAACAATAAAGACCCAGTTTTGACGCGTAGTCTGATCCGTTATTTAAGCTGCTGACTGTACGTCTCCGATAATTTATAACCACGATACCGAGGCATGTGTACTTACATCGACGCATTTTTCTGCAATTTTACGGAACATTAAAATGACAAGGGTGCAATTATATAAACATTCCTTTACGAGTAGTTATTTTGAGTATGCGTGGCGGAGGCAATTTAAAGGAACATCAATTTGGTCTTCAAATGAAGCAGCCAGATCTGTTTTTTTTTATATTACAGATACATACGAAAATGTACAACTCCATTGATCAATTTACTACCCATCTTAGTCTGCTATTGCACAAAGCTTTTACTAAGGTTACTGATCGTCCAGACATATGGGGCATTGGAGTTGGAACTATCATGTTAGTGCCTCGAATATTGTCAATCTTAGAATTGCTGGACATTTACATACATAACTTTTCATTTTCATTTTATTGACCTTGGCAGAAATTTTACGGTCAACGATGATTAAACTAAACTATTTTTTTATTGATACTGAAGCCCACTTTTCAAATATATGTGTAGACGACAACTCACAAGCGGTATTGAACCTTTATGTCTGAGGAGAGATCTTGCCTCCTTATGTGTGTTCTACCGCTTGTACAATGAGCTGTGCTCTGAAGAATTGTTCGACATGATGCCAACGGCCGCTTTCTATCACCGCACCGCTCGCCATCGGCAGGGTGTTCATCCACACACCCTAGAACCTAAATGGTCGCGTACTGTGCGTTTAAGAGGAATTTCCTCCCGCGGACGCTCCGGCTGTGGAATGAGCTCCCTTCCGAGGTTTTCCCGAGGGTCTACAGTATGGGGTTCTTCAAAAAAGGAGTGTACAGGTTTTTAAAAAGGTCGGCAACGCGCATGTAACACCTCTGGAGTTGCAGGCGTCCATAGGCTACGGTGACTGCTTACCATCAGGCGGCCCGTATGCTTGTTTGCCACCGATGTGGTATTTAAAAAAAAAGTTCTAAAATCAACCAAACCACAATATAAGTCACACGCGGTTTAGGAGGCATGTGTTCGTAATCACACTAATAGGGGGGATTCAGGAGGGTATTTTTAGGCGCGAGGCGCCGGCGCCAAGCCTCACCTGCCGTCCTTGCTAACAGGGATATTTTAAAGACCTGCCCTAGTAGCACGGTCGCATTTTTATCGTTTATCACCATGCCTGTCACGTTCTAACAAGTATGTAAGTGCGAAAGTGACGGGCATAGTGATAGTCGATAAAAATGGAACCGTGCTGAGCCCGCTGGTGCCTATTAAGGACATGTATTAATATATGGGGAAAATTTATTTATGGGTGTTAAACTCAGACTGAATGGGTAAACAGATAAATACATAATACTGAGACACATAGAAAATATCCATAACTCAGGAACAAGTATTCATTATAAACATATGTACGAATAAATTCCCTTCGTAATTCATAATAATTCATAATCTGGGGGCACGGCCGTGCCCTCGCCAAGACGAGACAAAGGGCAAAAGGTATTTTCGAACCCCCGTAGTTTAATTTATTTGCAAAAAAAGATCCTCATTAGGGTTTCTATTACAGAACAGAAATGGTCAACCTCGTATTGGCTACATGAGAAGTTGATGGTGGGATAAATACCAGCGCGGACGTGGTGAAAATATGAACTTTCGTGGGACGACATCATCATACTATTTGGCAGTTGCCAAGTGTCAAACAAGCAATACGTCCCACACCCACTAGGGCGGCGCCACAGTCATGCACGGAGCGATATAAGTGATATAACTATTTAAAATGCGTGACGAATTTATCATAAATGAGTACCGTTAGTATTATATATTATCGCACGTTAAAACTGTAATAAAATGGAAACAGCCAGATACTAACAATATTCAATTTATAGTTAGGTACCCGTCAACTGGCGCCTATCATCGCAGTCGAGAGACTGAGAGTAATCTATCGCTGAACACTTAAGGATTCACATTCGACGTCTAATTTATCGGATGCCACGACTGATCGTAAAGTCAGACCAGGAATATATGATCACGCGCCATGTTGCGGAATTTCATTGGAACTAATTTTTTCATACTATACTGAACTGTCACATGAGAATAACAGCGCCCTCTTCACAATGATCATATATTACTGGTCAGGCTTTACCTACCTTCTAACCTTTTTACTTTACGAGAGGAATGGAGTCGGTATCTGTGCATTTAGGATCAGACTCTGTTTGTTATTTTTGTTTGAATGTGTGCTTGTACATAGGTAGGTCAATACACTTTTGACGCGTAGCGTAGTTTGATCCGCTAGTTTTGATACTAGCTGCTCTTTGATTGAAGACGGACTACTCTACATAGTTAATTCTACTCTGACTTTACGACCGCTCGCGTGAACGCCCGTGAATGTAAACTTTACGACCAATTACCGAATAACAATTAGCGATACTGATATATGGGGGCGACCGTAAAGTTTTCAATTTGCCGGGATATACTGCGAGAATCAAGGAACTAACAAATCAAAGGGACATTTAGATGGTAATATAAAACTGGGTGTGTCTCTGCGTATGTGGTTTTTTATAATTTGGTGTTTTATTTGGGACTTTAATACTTTGCCAATAGTACCTTAATGTGTGTGATAGTGCCTGGCCCACAATATAGTATAAGGTAAGTAAGTATATTGTACAGATCTTGGAATTGATTATTTCATGATGTGGCAATCATTCCATGAAATGACTGGTTGGCCACATCATGAATATTTAAAAGCTTCGTCACACAGGCGCGCTTTCCGGGCGCGTCCCGCTCACGCCCCGCCCAGAAAACGTGCCCTTTGTGACGAAGCCTTAACAGCTATTTCAGCCATGGATATAGTTTTATTTCTTTTACAAGTTTTTCTGAGACATCACTGTTTGAGAACAAATATAAAAAAAGTTAATATTGTACCGTCTGATAAGAATAATTCCGGCGTTTAGAACTAAGAAGTTTTTTTGTTTGATTAAAAAATGGGAATGAACTAAAAAATCGTCAGATCAGTGAAACGTCCTAGTATTTAATAAACATACAGTAGGTAGTCGATTTATTATTTATTTGTACGATTAATCGCGCGACAGACGCGCCCGCGCCGCGCCGCCCGCGCAGCGTTTTACATATAAATTACCAATTACAAGCCGCCATGACATACGGACTGACAGAAGTGGCGTTCACCATACGTTATTTATACATTTTATTTAAAAAAGTAGCTATTCATATTCATATTATCTAATATCTTCTTTAAAAAAGTCTATTTTATTCTGTTTTGCTATCAGTCAAACGTACGCTTGATGTTTATGCTATGTAGTACACATTTAATAGAAAACGCAGTGACAATGATGAGCTTTTAAAACAGGGACCAATTTTATTGTAACAAAAATATAAAATAAAGGTATTTTTAATATAAACTAATGTGACTTTGTAATTACTTCTTTAAGGGCCACTTGCGCGTTCAGGGTTAGCAAACTAACTCGGAGTTCACCGTTTATACAGTACAGTTTAACCCTGTATTAAACACGCAATCTACGAGGAAATATTCGATATTGATATAACTTTTAAAATATACATCGTCGTTTACATTTTTATTACAAATGACAGAAAATAACCAACTTTATTTAAGTAGAAGAAATAATCGAGCACTCAAATGAAAAAAGACTTAAAAATTACACCATTCGTTTAGCGCAAAATGTCGTTCGTTGATAATGTTAATGTAAATACTGCATAGGTAAGTATATTGCAGGCGCTTCTTTTAAATGCAGATGAGTATAGAACTACATATAAAGGGGCCGACTGATTAACAGTCCGCCGAACGATATCGGCCTGTCAGTTAGAACAAAAAGTTGACAGCTCCGAACAACTGACAGGCCGATATCGTCCGGTGGACTGCATGGTAATCGGTGGGGCCTTTAAGAGTGAATATAATTCAAATATGGATTGTCATTATTTGAATTAGGTATATTTAAACTAAATACCAACCATGGCAAAATACCGTGAGAGATCGTGGCAGGCACATTGCGAGGGTCGGAACTCAATGGATACATTCATCTTTTAAAAGTGAACGACTGAGGAAGAAGATATTAAAACTATTCATCATCATCATCATACTGTCCTGGCCAGTTACGACCACGGTGACTGTTGTACTGATTAATAAGAGCGACGTTCGTGAGCTCTCACGTAGCTGATATAACCGATTTTAGCAGCAAATGTACGGCCATAGCCACACATAGCACCCCTCCAATAAAATTGTAATTAAACTGGATAGACGTGCTTGTAGAGCACTCGTTTGAAAGTCTTGCTTGGGGCTTGTCGAATCGTCAGAGATCTTCCTGAAATTTTCGATAACTTATCCAACTTTTTGGAAATAATCCGCAAATTGGACATCGTCACTAAGTAAAATGTAATGGAGGAACTTTTCACTTTGTGAGCTAGATTTATAAACGTCTAGATATAAATATTAAACAAACAAAATCGATTAATTTCTATTAAAAATTCAGGCAGACGACAGGGTAGAGTGGAGGAAAGGAGGGGAGGCCTTTGCCCAGCAGTGGGACCCTAAACCAGGCTAACAAAAAAAAATCAGAAACCTATCTAAATCTTCCAAACCCCACCACACAGTAACGGTAGCCACTTTTAATAATGTAATGAGTTAGAATGAGTGCAGGATAACGTCGGACTTTAATAGATAAGCACGTTCTGTACTTCAAAGATGGCCTCATTAAATACATGATTGATTTGTGTAGCGAGCAATACGGTAGTCATTTGGTTTATTTAAAAACAAGTTTCGGTAATATGACCAAGTACAATATTTACTTATGTTTATATATATTTATTCAGCAGCAAAGTATCAAAATATTTCGTTTTTAACCCCTACGCAAAAAGAGGGGTGTTCTCAGTTTGATCGCTATGAGTGTTTGTAATTGGCATCATAGCTCTTAAACGAGTGAATTTTAAATTTAAAGCAGATTTTCTAGCGGTGATCCAGAATATGTGTTTCAGAACTTATTAAGTTTTTATTTTTATTTATTTAATAAATTCTCATTGAATACGAGTAACATGTTCGATTTCGGTTATGATCATTTTACGTTATTAAATTGTGTCCCGTCAGCCAGACGACAATTTGTTAGTATTAGCACAATTTGTTAGAAAAACTTTTGTAAGATTAGTCCATTGTGGAAAGGGCTTATAAGAACCACATAACTGAATGATTGGTTAATTTAAATGCCACAAAACCAGGGTTTCTAGACTGAGCCAGGCGATCGTATTAACCACAGGTATTTAATCATTTCGACAAACGATAAGATAAAGTTGGTTCACCCTCATCCATGCAAAATATTCTCTCAAAATATTTATGCTTACAAGGTTAACAAGTAGGTAGGTACTCGTAGAAACTTGCTCAATAAGATCCGCTTGAGATAAATACCATTACGATTCAAATCAAGCTTAAGATCGCGTTTCAGAAGTCATCGTTACGTTGCGAAGCCTATTTTGCCACTTCAATTGACAATTGGTAAACCTTATTGCAAAGACATAAGGTCCATAGATGATCAGAGAATACTGTTGCTGTTAGTACGCAATTTCGCCATGTACTCTGCCTCTCGACTCGTGGGTGCCGCAGGGCGCGCAGCGGGTGGCCTGGGCCCGCTAACATTCCTAATGACAACGCTTGTCTGTGAATGATTTGTTTGAGGAAAAAGCTAGTGTCAACGTCAACGATGATAGATAATGTAATCAGATTGCAAGGAATAGCGATATTCATTTTACGAATGAATTAAATGCGAAACATACATCAGGGATTGGTCCTTCTTTATCGAGATTTTGAACTCCTTTAAAAATGGACGGGGGAACACTTTCAGACACAGTAGCACTTTTTGACCAAGCGTTAGCGAAGGTCTCGTTTTCAGTTTGGGCAAAAATACCTTCGTGTGTCTGAATATTCTCCTCTGCAGGTCGCATTTCTCAACCGATTCTCTAGAAATTTTGTGAGTAGGTTTAATAGTTAGGTAGAAATTTATCGTCATTCTCATGAGCTCATGACGAGGTCTACAGCTCACAGAACCACTTGATTACTGCAAAGGATACTTCTAATATTCCAGAATTCATCGCATGGAAATGAAATGAGTAATATATTATGTAGTTTGTATAGGAGTGCGTTTAAAACATATGAAGTCGCGGGCCAAAGCCAGTAGTCCACAAACGCTTGACAAGTAGATGCTAATAAAGTTCCAAGTATTACTTTACTTGCAGCCAGTGTACAAAATGGCAAATTGTAAAAGCAAATTCTGTGAGAAATTCATACGGGAATATCTCACACGATTTTCGAAAAGCGATTCCGAGAACATTTAGCATATTTGATGGTTTTCTTATCACGTGTGAGATGACTTTATTTTGATATCGCGCGCGGCAGTTTATCGTCCCATTGTTCGATGGTACGTGACACTATGTCGGCGCCGCGATAAAAAAATGTACGATTTTAACGCGCCTTTTAATGCATCAATATTCGGCGGCGGTCGGCATCTAACTTTCCAAGTATCCACAGAGCGCATCGCTTCAAATTACCAGTCATATTTGACCCCGAGTTCTATATCAGCTGTAATAAATCGAAGACCAGACATAACTAGTTTTCCTGAGGCAAAAATACAACATAAGCATAGCATAAGCCATGAGAATGTGACTGTTTGGTAGCGAGACGGCATTACGATTGTGTCTAATAGTCGTTGTCACTTCGCGTTATGAATATTGTTTCGCTGGTATAACGGACTATAAATAGGATGTTTAACCCTTTGGACGCCAATAACACTCTGTATTTGTTCTTCACCTACATTCCTGTTTAACAAAAATGCGATGACTAACTCACTTAGTATAAAATAAGTTGGGTACCATTTTCTCTGTACGAATGCATGTTAGGTACTTTAGTTTTATATCCTACTGGGTTCTGTAACGCAGGAAATCTTAGCAAAGCACCCATAGGCGTGTATGTATCATGTACGTGTTTTTTGCTAATAAATATTTATATTTCACTGTGCTATAATGACAAGGAATCTTGAAAAACACATTGATATTAAACATGCTAGTTTAATAGCAATTTTTGAATAAAGATGAACCATTGATAACTAACTACAAATAGCACAGCATAATTAAAAGGGTCTGCGTTGGCGGACGGGATCAGAAATCCTGGTCCTGTTTACTGGTCAAACGTCGAACCACTTGAGCCGTATTTTAAGTACCTAACAATTATAATTAGAATAAGAATTTTCCAGTGAAACGCGAATATATTAGATTACTGATAAGTGATAACTGATTCCTGACTTATTTCCGAACCGTTGGGAGGAAATTACGAATTTACCACAGTAGAGGCGAAGTGCAAAGAGAGCTTAGCGAACTCGGCGCTGTCGATTGGACAGGAAGGGCTTTGGACACAGCACAGAAGCATGGCGGTCTTTGGTGTCGGAGGCCAAGATCCACTTCGAATGGTAGCGCCACAGCAGCCAGTAAGTAAGTACATACATATTTAGATATTATACATATTATAAGCAGAAAGCAAACCGGGACTGGAACCTCAGGTGGCTTAGCTTTCTCTGCCAAAAACACCACCACACCAAAACACCACAGTCTCCAAATCCGTTATCTAAACAGCAATGCATAAATCGTCTGCAATAGACGCAAAGGCCTGTGATGATGATGATGATATGATATGAGATATCATATAGATATTTCAGTTAAACAACAATAGCGTGTGTGAGGCATATAATAATATTTCTTAGAACGAAGCAGGTTGCTCGCGTGTGTAAACTTTGCGGTCAGGACTCGACTTCTGGCCTTCGTGTTCTCATTGCTGCGCAAACGCAAACACGATCGGCCATTGTAACGTGACCTCCAGAGTATTAAAATAGGGCTAAAGTTAGGTGAATTTCTCACTTCAGACCCTAAAACTCTTGAACAAAGCCATTGTATGTGGTTTACTACCGAAAGCGTGCCACCCGCACTGAACTGAATAGAAACTCTCTGAATTATGAATTTACTAGTGACTTTTGTTTACATAGTTAGCAAGTTCCATAGAATGACACTTTAGCATAGCACATGCACTGTTACTTGAATTGGTTCGTCTGAACATAATAGTATAGTTATAAATTGTTGTCTTTTAAGTGAAATTTTGTAATTTCTTTAGACAATAAATACTCTTTAAACCGAACATAAAGACTCGCTGGGCGTTAAGAATGATCTGAGATCCCTCAACTGATGAAAACTTTTAAGTTAGTTTTTTGGGTCAAATGTTCATTCGGGAAATAATCAATAATCTATTTTAAGCCGCACGCCAAATCGCCCGGTTTTATAACTAATGTTATCGCCATTAGATACATCCTAGAGGTGCTCAAAAATAACTAAACATGATACAGACAGTGTCCGATTTTTTAAAGCTGATGACTTATTGTTTATTTATTTATTTTCATTTAGAAGAAGACTAACATCCGGCATCCTCGCAGTCCGTGACGTAGCAGAGAAGCTCCAAGAATGTCGCCTCCGGTGGTTCGGCCACGTTTGTCGCAGGCCAGCTGACTACGTAGGAAACATATGCCTTAAACTAGCCCTTGACGGCCCCCGACCCAAGGGCAGACCAAAAAAGCGATGGCTCGATGTCGTGAAAGCAGATATGAGCGTGAACGGGCTCACACGAGACGACGCCCAGGATCGCGCAAAGTGGAGGAAAGCAAGTAGGAAAGCGGACCCTGGCAAAGGCCGGGATAACGCTAGGTAGAAGAAGAAGAGAAGAAGACTAACATAAATATTATGCATTTTATAAACTAAATAATCGGCGATAATCGGTTGGTTTAATCAGCAATAGCAAAAGTTGCTAAACGAGGAGTTCAAAATGACCTAAGCACAACTTTATAACTTTACAGAAAGTAAGTAAGACTACATTATGTAATAGTTATAGTTATATAAAAATTCAATCTAATGCTAAAATGACAGTTCGATTGCCCGAGTTTGACCAGTAAACTGTCAATCAATAGAACTTGCTAACTATGTAAACAAACCGCCATACTAAAATTGACACTGAATGTCAATTTACTAGTAACTTTTGTTTACATATTTAGCAAGTTCTATTGAATGACACTTTACATTTTAGTACATAATTGGTGAAATAAACAAATTGGCTAATTGATTAATTTTACTAGTATCTGTGATGTAAAACACAGCTTAAGTAGATCGATATCTGTGTAAAATTGTCCTCAAATAGGTATCCACAACCCAACAGGTTACATAAAAAAGTCTCTCACACGCCATTAGCATTTTTTATTTTTTCATCTCCCGGGAGCTTCCTTCCTTCCTAACCAGCAACACATGACCGTCTCGGTGGGGCAATTAGGCGGTTCCGCCCCGCTTTTATCCCCGGGGACGAGTTTATTCTGAATAGTTGCGCAAGCGCATTTGTTGTCAAAAAGTAAACTTAATAAGTTTAATTACAAACAATTGGACACAATCACGTGGTATCCTTATAGTGACTTTTCTCTTATTGCTATAAAAATTTGGAAATCGCGAGTGCTGCAAAGGGGTCGAAACGTCATTGGTCATTAATGTAAGTACCTAACTATGAGTTATGAAACTAGACCTAGAAATTTCAGTAATCGTAGTTCACAAAACATAGCTTTGATTAGGTCGTAGCTGATTAGGCTTGATTTTTTCGATACCTAGGTGTTAAGGTAATATTCAACTCCTTCAAAAGCGAGTTGGTGGGAATCGAGAGATGTCCCACCGTTGCTAATCTACTTCAACCTCGATTGCCCACAATGTAATTTTAAGAGCGCACATCATTTTCCTCGTGTTTCGTAGGCAATTGTCATTCAGGATTTTTAACAAAAATGACATACTTTCGCCACGGTATGCGACCCTGGTAATTATCTAACGCGCCCGCCGTGTGTGGTGACTAATTAAGAGGTACCCCTGATTTATAGGCAACAAATATTTCACTTATGTTATGAATGTCAAGTCAAATGGGGCCTGGAGGATGAGGAAATTAGAATGGAGGTAACATCGTGTGGGGCTTTACGGAAGTTTTAGGCAAATTTTGGTATTAACAGAACTACGAATATGAGTTTACCAAGTACATAAGTAGGTAGGTATTTTCTATAATTCTATAGAAAATATCTAGGACGTAATTATTTATTTTACTTATAAATTTTAGTACCTTTTATATATGTCAAGGTGCTCTAAGTATAATTTGTGTGATGTTTGACAAAAAAGAGCTTAGTGACAAATATCACTTCCAATAAGTTGAATAGAATTTTAAATCCGATCAAGAAATGGACTTGATGACAACGATTCTTTCGAAAATAAAATTGACCTTAAAATACGTCATAAAAGTAAACATAACATACGACACTATCATCTACCGCGTTAAGAACTATGTATTTAATTAAATTTAATACCTACCATCCCCTCAATAAGATAAAATATAAAACTGACATAAAAACTTTACGACTGATCGGAACAAGACGTGTCCTAACTATAACGAACCGTAGAATTTACGATCGACATAATACTAACCATTATTGGACCTTATGTCTTTGTAAATAAGGTTGAGGTCTTGTCAGGTAACACAGTGGACGGAATATATCTAGTTAAGTTTAACAGACGCGATAAAAATCTGCATTGGGGAGACAAAAAGCGAACGACACATCGATATAATGTCATTCCTATGGTTGACAAGTCGCAGACTCAAACAACCAGGATAAGGGTGAAGTGAAACCAGACTAGCGTATATTTTTTGAGTTCTGTTGCATTCGGTTTCATACAAAACGCCTGTTCGGTTCACACGTCGACGAAAATTGAGTTGTTTGCCGACATACAATAATAATTTCTGCAGCTGAAAATATAACGCAGTTTACAATTCACAAAATTACGCTCGTCTGGCTTCATTCTGCGTCTGTTTCCATATTCCAAACACACACCGCTTGCACCAGAGGTCCTACCGCGAACCACGTTCGACGTGTTGCCTCCCTGTCACACTTACGTACAAATTTACAAGTGCGACAGAGAGGCGACACGTCCAACGTGGTTCGCGGTAGGCCCTCAGCTTTCATGTCTTGCTCGGCATTTAAAACTACTGCTACCGTCGCTACTGATACCCGTAATGCCGTAAAACTTTTTTTAATATAATCATTTAATTTTTAGGTATTACTAAAACGACGTGACTGCATAAAACTGTCAAATGTTTTAAGTTTAATTCATTGTTCCATATGTTTGGTTGTTATAATATGGTTCTCTAGGAGTTGTGAAAGAGCTCTTGAGGCCTACTCGCAGAAAAAAACTCCATTTTGAGGTCATAGTACAGTGGCGTCCAATAATTCGCCTCGCGTGCGCCCGCGCAGCCTATTGGAATTCGGAATCCGTGGTTGAACTGATGCCTATCGCGCAGCGGGGGTTTATCCGCATCTGGCGCCTAACCTCGGGTGTATCCTCGGGATCGCCTCCAAAGTCTCACTTTTTAGGGTTCCGTACCTCAAAAGGAAAAAACGGAACCCTTATAGGATCACTCGTGCGTCTGTCTGTCCGACCATTCCCCTTTAACTCCGAAACTACTGAGTCTAAAATTTTGAAAAAAATACACAGATAAGATAAGATAAAGGATAGTTTATTCACGTAGGCTATAGTAGGCTATAGTAGGTTATAAAAGATAGTATAATTACAATGCGTTTATGAACGTCAAATAAAGCTAGGTAGACCGGCTCCAACCCTACACCTCTGCTCCGAGAAGATTTAAGTCCCCCCTCAATTGGAGGAGGGTATCCCAATACAGGACAGGAAAACCTATTAGAAATGTGCAGTCAAACGTGAGTCGGACTTAATGTACTGAATACTACTGAACCCTTGGAACGCGAGTCCGACTCGCAGTTGGCCGGTTTTTTTCGAGTGTAATCAGTGTAACAGCACAAAACGTGGGATTGAGATAAACGGAGAACACATCGCATATGTCCAAGAATACCTTTATCTTGGCCAAATAGTCTCTTTCCAGGCGCGACAGGAGAAAGAAGTCCAAAGACGCACCGAAAACGCCTGGAAGAGCTATTGGTCAATGAAACACCTGATGAAGGGAGACCTACCTCTGTCACTCAAGCGTAGGCTCATGGACATGTGCGTACTTCCAGTTCTCACCTACGGTGCTCAGACCTGGTCTTTGATGGAAGCTCAGAAGTCCAAACTCGGGGTTTGCCAGAGAGCTATGGAGCGCAGCATATTAGGTGTAAAATTAAGGGATCGAGTCCGAAACACCACGCTGCGCTCTAAGACTCGAATAATGGACGTAGCTCGGAAAGCGGCTAAGTTAAAATGGGACTGGGCTGGTCATGTCTGCCGAGTGCCGGACGACTTGTGGGCCAAGTTAACCACAGAGTGGGAGCCCCACGAGTCTAACCGGGGAGCCGGCAGGCCTCGTCGGCGATGGCGGGATAACTTGGACTCCTTCTTGAGAGGCTGGCCAGATATTGCACTAAATAGAGACGAGTGGAAGAAGAGGGGGGAGGCCTTTGCCCAGCAGTGGGACACAGTGGGCTCTTTATAATATAATAAAATCAGGGTATCAGAAAATGGTACGTTTTGATCCGGTGTGATTATGTAGAAGACGAGAGCAGAATTAATAAGTATGTACTACTTTAGGGTTCAGACTAAGGCACCAACTTTAACCTGGGGTATATTTGGATCGCTTCTCGAGAATCTCGAGTCATACGTTCTCGTTTGTAGGAGTAAGCAGAATGTCTTGATCCGTTAAATTATGTAAAAGAGGACAATTATGAAATGTATACCTACTAAATATTGCTCAGAGTTTGACTATCCACAGCTTTAATTCTAAAATTGAAACGAATTGTATTTTGGTCGTATTCTACAGACTTTTTACGAAGTTAAGTACTTAGTACGTAATTAAATTTAGTTGGTAATACATTTAAATTTGCATGCAGTGTTTACCTCAATTTTATTGCACACTAAGCTCTTAAAGGATTTAATAAATGTATGTATGCGTCAGTGTAACAGTTACTGGCAAACCAATAAAATAAAATAAAGTTAGTAATGGTTTGTGCATGGCCTTTACAAAATATAATATAGTATAGGTAACTAAGATCATTAAAATAAAACTTAACACATGAATTCGATACCCATACTTAGACATGGAAAGTCAAAATCTAAACAACTTTATCTACAGATCTAACGTAAAATAGACGCACAAACGACAGGTAGACTAAAAAAAAACATTCTTAAAACCAATTGAAACTTAGACCTTATTAAAAAGGTTTGAGGTTGAAATTGGGTTGTTTTGATAGGGGTATTATAAATCGTATGTCAATCGCCTGATGGTAAACTATCACTATCGCCCGTGGACACCAGCAATACCAGAAGCTAGTACAAATTATTAATTTAGTAGGAAAACGCTTAAAAGTGTTTTGAAGCTTACATTCAGTAGGTATATGCTTTTTCAGTTTAAGTATTTCAACGGGGCAAATAAAATGTCAATTTCAATTTATTTCTTTCTTTGAATCAGAGATAATATAGATAAACTGTACGTGCCAATAGGCATTCTATTTTAAGCAGTTTTAATTAAGTAACAATTAGAAAGATATATACCTACATATTTATGTGTGAATATTTATAATGCTATTTGCACTCACTTGTGCAGCAAATTATGTGTATAAATATAACTACTTGAATCCGATTCACATTCAATTCCAGTTTATGCATAATATCACAGGTATTTATATATTATAAGTAAATAAGGTGCATTGAGGTAATTTAGGCTTGGTTAGGTATAGAGAAAACGGATTGGAGACGAAAGTCACAAAACAGGATTTTGTCCTAATACCTTTTGAATTTGTTTGGATACCTATTCAACACATCCAACGCTTCATCAAATATATATGTTACTGTAAAAGTCCGAAGTACGGTAAAACCTAGGATTTACCGGTAGAACCTAGGTTTTACCGATGCCGATCGGTAAAAGCCCGAAATAACAAATCATGTTACGGCGTCGGCGAAAGCTGGCGTGATAGCGAGCAAAGTGGCATGCTCTTGTGTTGGAGGCCAAGACTCATTTTGGGTCATTGTGCCAGCCAAGTAAGTCAGTATAAAATTCGGTGGCGTAGTACACGTTAGTAAAAAAAATGCTATTCTCGAACTTACCCCAACGCACTTAAAGTAAATACCACCGCGATCTCGCCAGTAAAGTGCCCATGATTATTGCAGATTGCCGTCACCAGACGTTTGTTCTACTTTTAATTAGCATTCAATATAGCTAAATACCTGGACCGCAATATTTGCATGACTTGCGTGAGATAGCTAGGTGGCCTATAAGTGTGTTTCTTTATTTAAGTCATTTATTTTTGTGCTGTGCGGTACTGTCAACAACACAAGCGGAGCAGCGAGAATTTATTTCGGTTTTTGCGACAATATCAGATTATAGTAAAACATTAAAAACATAACAAGTAAAACTTTGTAAGTATTGGCGTTTATTTTAAACTGAGTCCCATGTCCTATGCAAGTGTTTAATTTTTATTTTCGTCAGAAAATGTTTGTACTTACTGGCAAATTGAATAAGGCCTTTTTTACATTTCCATAATTATTTTTAAAGAGCTATATAAAATCTATCTTCTTTTCAACGAACTGACTTTCAATACGCCAAGTTGTTAAACGTTGAGTAATTTGCTATCGGCCTAGGCGACTAATTAGCTGGCTAACTTAACCCTTAAATTGGCAAGAGTAAAAATTTGTAAAAACAAGTAATATAGTATCATACCTTTATTTAATACCGTCTGGGGGTCTACAGAAAAATGTTTAAAAAAATCCAGTATTATTAGTTTTTCAGAAAATCTATGTACCTACATCACTATGCACGTTGCCAACTTTATAACAAGGAAAGTAACATTCTTGTATGTACACGCTGGTTACCGCTGCCAAGAAGCCAGTAAAATATTATATAAAAATTAACGTAAATTATTATGAAAAAATATAATTTAGTGTGGATCTGTCAAAAGCAATATAGTTTTTTTGTTTCTCCGACGATGAAACAATGGAGCATATTGCATTTGATGCAATAAAATTTCGTCTTTCCCTCCTTGCAGTATCTGCAGCATACATTTTTCGGTCCACTCTCAGGAAAATGCCCCAAGTTGTTAAACCAAAGACTGTCTGTAGGACTCTATTTCGCAACCTTTTGTATTTTTTTTTGTTATGGCACAGTTTCTCAACTTTCATTTCATCGGTTACCAATCTTCGCCGCTTTTCAATGTCCTTTGAATAGCTCAAACCGGAAGTTCTAAAAGTAGGTAACCTAAAGCTGTATCTAATTGTTTTTTTTTTCAGGCTAGTACATTTCACGTGTTTATATGAAGCTCTTGTTACCCTAGTAGTTAATGGCGATGAGTGTTCAAGTGTTGGTAGATGGCATGGCTACGGATTGTACAGAGTTTAATGTGGGCAAGGCATCATAAATAACTGTAGATGGAGAATGTAGAAGTTCCTCTAATATGGTCGAAAGACAATCAACGTGCTTTCAGAATTAATCCGTGCTTGATTATATTATTTATCGGGGGTCCCTTTGTTTCAAATAAAGTTTTAAGTCATAGTGTATTGTTTGTCATATTTTCATTACTTAGTCATAAAACTTAAATCGGTAATTTTTCAGGACTTTCGTAAGGTTATCCTATAGATAGGTTATGTTAGGTTTGTTTTATAGCAATCCTGAAAAGTAACGCGTGTCTGAACCAAACAAATTATGACTAACGAAAATGCGGACAAACAATACATTATGACTTAATTTTTTTTGGGAAACAATAGAGACCCGCTATCATCAGAATAGAATTGTGTAAATGCGTGTAGGCTCCTCATCGGAATCAGTCAGATTCATCATCAGAACATACATTTTTTACGGGAATTAAAGCCAAAATCTTATGTGATCTACACAGTGTTAAGTACTACAGACAAAGAAAGGAAAGCATACTGCTTAAAATATTTTAAATAAACAAGGACACGCAAAATCGTTAGTTTCAAAACAAAAGTTAAGTACAGATAAGTTGGTAATGTACACTGTGGTTACCTATGTTTATTTACCGTGTAGTTGGCAACGTACACGGTGGTTACCGTGGTTGAATGTAAGTACATCTTTACAAACTTGTCAACGGTAACTGTGGTGTACATTCCTATTTACCAGTGATTATCTTTATTATTATGCCTTATGCACACAAAATGATCAATTATTCATATACTTTACTATTTTCTTATAAAACACAAAACATAATAATCATAACTTGCATACAGAAAAGTTGTTAAAATTTAATCAAACTTATGTGAGGTACTGGCGAGCGTCGCCGCTTTGATCAGATTCTTTGATAGTGACGTTAATTTCAATTTTTTGTCATATCACATATTTTAGTACTATTCATAACATCATTATTAAGCAGTTTCTGATAATAAAAGCTTAGAAAATTCGATATATTTATGACAGGATTTTTTATTAACTAACGTACACGGTGATGCACAATGCCAATTTAAGGGTTAAACCAGATGGCTGCGACGTATTAAATAGTAAGACGTTGTAGGTATACATCGTCATCTTAGGTTAGGTTAGGACACACAACACAAGACTTATTGAGCTAACTGTATGGGACCAGTACGGATATGATGGTCGTTCTTGTCTACGTGACAGCGTGATAAAACGGTGTCCGTCACTTTCTTTCCCACGGTGTTAAACAGTGACAGTTATTTTATCACGTGGATAAAGATGGATAAAGCTATCCATAATAGGCTGGCTGGTCGATTTGTGTAAGATTGTTGCATAATACCATCTCTTTATTTATGCTGCTGCAGACTGTACCTACCTTTCCGCGGCGGTCAGCCAGTTAACTAGATAATTATAGTACAGGCTACAGTAATAATAACTATCTGAGGTTTGTAATAAGAGAAGTGCGGCGAATGGGATCATTCAAGAGCTAGCGGCTATCTAAATTATTATTGTAAAAACATTTTGACGGGTATATTTTTAAGGTTTTTTCGCAATGCCTATAAGAGTACTGCATGTAAGCTTTACAATTATTATTTAAATTTGTCTTATGACGTTCACAGAAATTACGCATAATCGGTAATAAACTTTTTGAACCATTCATATTGAGTCTGCATCATCCTGTATTCAAACCTGGAAGTGTTTGTTCCAAATAAGGTAGGTAGCGATTTTTTGTCAATCTTTCAAAACAAACAAAATTAAAGTCAAAACACGCATGCCACCCAGAGCAACAAAAAAAAAACTCAAGAAAAACTAACAAAACATATTTCAAAGTCCTAATTATGATATATGCTACAATAAATCGACAGACGACACCGGAATGTTTTTTTGTCTCTCTCTACCGCGGTTAATTAAAACGGGACATTAGCATAAACAAATAAAATAGCCCATTACGAATTCAATTTACAATCGTCGAAATCGGTTGGATTAGTCGCAGTAAATAATATCTTGGACATAACTCGGTATCGGGGCGGTGTGAGGTATGAGAGTGAGCGGAAAGCGATTATCAATACCATTTAAAAAAAATGCAAGGAAAAAAATTCCTTTTTACGGAAAATCCTAAAACGGATTTTTATGCTGTATTATGATTTATGAGGAAATACAAAAAAATCTAGATTTTTTAGCCACGCCATGCATGCTGCAGGTACCTTTGATGGCGCCAGCATAGAATTTACCTATCTCTAGTTTTAATCTATGCTATTTGACTTAGAGGGCTAGCCATCCACGCCATAAAAAAAAGGATCTGACATTATTTTTCAGATTGACGGGTAAAAACCTATGCTGCCGCAAGCGCTACCTGTAAAATACTTCGACCGGTCAACCCCATTTCTACATGAAAACTAGTTTTAGAATTTGGAATTTATAGCGCAAATGTTATCCAATGCTGTTTGTTATGGCGTGGTGGGGCGTGGGACATCTACTACATATATGATTATCTACTATACTGCTTCGCACAGGTTTATTATGTGCGAAGTGGGTTTTAAGTCGTTGTGCACTCAATGTACTCGCAAGATTATATACCTACGGCTACGTTCTGTGCTTATTTTACAAATGAGGCAATCCCTACATAAAATCATAAAGAAGACGATTATCTCATTTTACAAAAAATTAATACCAATTTTATATGAAAAAAACAGAGCCTTTGTTTGTGATTGGTTATTGGTTTGCGATTCGGATTAAATAAAATATTTGATGAATCCATTTCTGTAACAAAGAAATCAAGTAATACCAACCCGCTGTCGCTTGTGATTTAGGCCGGTAACTTACTTTAGTGTAGTTATGGGGTCAATTGGATTCATTTGCTATTTATCAAAAATAATAAACATATGTAACATTTTCAACCAAAAGGTACCATTTATCGGTTGTCGACAAGGTTGATTTCAGATTGAAGCTATATGGAAATACCGCCTTATTGACAACTGACAATAAGTAGGTACCCTTTTAGTTGAAAATGACACATAATAAAACTATTATCTCTAAGTTATGATCGCAATAGCGCTAAAACAAAGAAATGGTCTTCGTCGTTTTACGACATGAAGAAATGACTATAGTATATAGGTACATATTTATTTATATTTTTCTTTGTGTACTAGCTATCATTTGGTTTTAATATAGTCTGATATTAAATTGCACGTACAGTCGCCATCAGATATATCGGAGCGGCCAAGGTGTTCACAATATCTGAACACGCACTCTAACGCCCTGACAATAGAGGCGTACCTATTCAGATATTCGTGAGCGCCTTAACCGCTGTACCTATATAGGGTACCTACCTTACCTATAATTATTGAAAAAGTTAAACGACAATCTCATTTTATGACCGTACAGAAATTAATTAACAATCATAATAAAGTAGGTAAACTCGTAAACCGGAATAGCCCCGTTAATCCGGACTCGACAATTACAACCCATTAACAAAACCCACACGATAAAATATTCACTTTAACAAAAGTATAATGTTATAGCTATTAAACAAATATTATAAATTACGAAGACTATCGTATGACACAACTGGACTCGAAGGCGCGACGCCATTGTATGATTATTTATTAACTCTCGTGTATTCAAGAAGTAGTAAAATTGAAAATTATGATAGCCCTTTCCATACTAAACAAGCCTATCAACCATTTCCTTACCACTCAAAAATCAACCATAAACTTAAATGAATAAGATTCAAATTTAAATGGGGTAAAAGAGCCTTGTAGGATGGTGTAGTGTTGGGATGGATGCGTATCGATATGTATAGCGCGAGGCGGGTAACCGAATATGAGGCACTTAGGATTCGAACAATACGGCCCCGCGGCGAGGCGCCATGATAGGGCGGGCCGCAAGATTTGTCGATATGTTAGTTTTCGAGTTTATTGGAGTTTACTCCCTAAGGTTCGATTTTCATATCGCCACTATACTTACTCAACCTTGTATCTGCATCTGCAACACTCATTTGATGACAAAAACACCCGTATTCCGAATGAAAGAAAAGCGACATTTCCATCAAATGATTGTTGCCGATATGAGGTTGAGTAAGTATAGCGACGATATATAAACCCGGGTTTTAAAAATACGTTATGTTTCGTGCGCATATGTTATATTCCCACTGTACAGTCAAGTGTAGAAATATGGTTGCACTCATCATACTCAAAAAATAAATACATATTACCTATGTCCCATCGCTCTTAAGTATGTCAGCGAATTAAGAACTATGGGACATATTTTTGAGTAAGTTGTATACACCCATATTTTTACACTTGATTGTACCTAAAGCCTGACAAGTAATATATGATCACGCGACATGTCGCGGAATCTCACTGGAACTAATTTTTTCATATTATACTGAACTGTCACCCTATACATGAGAAACAGCGCCCTCTTGACAATGATCATAAGATAAGATAAAGATAAGATAAAAAATATTTTATTTCACGGAAAGGATACAACAGTGGTTACAACACGAGTTACTGGTAAGAGTTGTGCATAACTAAATTGACATGCCGAGATTCCAGGAGTTCCCGCACTAGGCTAGGCATGTATCGCGGGAGACCAGATGTACATTGTATGTCATGCAAGTTAACTTAAGAGGAGAAAGATACCTAATTCTAATTTTAACAAATGTGTAAACTATGTACGTCTATCTGTTATTACATTACTACTAATTTCTGTTTCTAGGTTCACCTTTAGTATCAGTTATAATATCTCAGTCTAATCATTTATTTTTATATCTATTAAAGTTTTGAGTTAAACAGTTTTGAGAGTAATACAATTTTAGTCTAGTTTAGTTAGTTTTACATTTATTCGAGAATTGTACTGTATGTAGATTATGCAGCACTTTTGAGTTACTACGTAGTTTGATTAAAAAACAAACTCAAAAAAATACTGAGATTTTTTTTAAATGAAAGAGCTTTTATCGCATTTCTCATAGGTTTCTATTAAATATTATTACTTATTACGTATGACCACCTGAATCTCACAGTGCGTTTATCGACAATGCCCCTCCCTAGCCCGGCGTGTGGGGCATCTCCGCTGTCCCGGACAAAGGCGTCCTGGACGGCGGGACAATGGCGTCCCGTCGCGGCCCGCGGGGCGCCTGTCCGGCCCGGACGGTTCAATCTGACCTACCTAACTGATGCTTCCTAGTACTTATTATACCCTGGTAATTGATATTACGTATGCTTTACTCTGTTTGTGTGTACCCTAAACATTTGTGCCGATATCCTTTATAACTTGTTAGAGACCCCGAGCCTTTTGTAGATGTAGTGATTTGAGTCTTTTTATTTTCAGACTATGTACTCTCATATTTTACCTAAAAATTCAAAATGCATTATGTTCATATTAGCTTAAAATCACTGAGTTCTGCTTAAAAAAACGTCCATATTAACGACTTAGCGACACCTACCGAAATTCACATGAACTAGCTCCTCCAAAGCTCAACAACTTCCGAAAACCACAACGAAACGCACCGACGCGCGACGTAACCAACAAAGTGAAACACCTTATTTCTACTAGATGGCGCTGAGCGATACGGTTTGGCCGAAGCAACTGCCAAAGCAGTTCAAATTTTACTTCAAGTTTTTACGTAAATCATTGAAAAAAGAATAATGATATGATATTATATCCACTTACCTCAGGGTCAATCTTCTTATACTCCGGATCGTCCTCGTCGACCTCGAAATACAGCTCCGTTGACGTCAAAGAAACGGTGCCCGGAGCGACCAACCCTGGAGCCACTAGTCTCGCCTTCGTACTTATGTTCACAGGGCCTGCGAAGAATGATCTCTGTTATGTCCATGTGGTCCTGGTTGTTTGTCACACAATGTTTGTTTATATTGCGAAATTAATAAGTTGGTGGTTTTATAGTGCTCCTTGGTTAGAATAACATATGTTACGTAGGTTTGTTTTTATTGTGTGACCACAGTCCTTTTCGTTGTATTTTTTTTTCAAAACGTTCTTTTCATTAAAGATTGGCAAATTCGTTTCGGTACCTTGTCACATGTCATGTGACATCTCAATAAAGCTTCCTAACTCTCTATACCTATAGGTACTTACTTATATTTATAACAAATAATAATAATTCAGCCTTTATACGTCCCACTGCTGGGCACAGGCCTCCTCCGTATTTATAACAATAAAAACACAATTTGTTATGTTCGCAAAATAAACAAACATTGCGTGACAATCCACCAGGGCACAATGAAAACCATGGAGCTCATAACAGATCTGATGGAAAAAAGAGAACGAATATGTCAATCTTTATTGAAAAGCAAATTTTGAAAACATTACAATGAAAGGACTGCAACTTACAATAAGAACAATCAAACATACATAATACATGACACCAATCGGGATGTCATTCTAAACCAAGGAGCAATGTTGGCCATGAAGCATTGATTTTTTTCTGAAATTGAAGCATAAGCAAACAATGCTAACAAAAACATAAAGGCCCTTCCATATTTATTTAAATAGTTTACTTATTAATAGCAACTATCTGAAGCGATCATTGGTGGACCGTATTTCTTTGCATTAAGGTTTACCAGTTGTCAGTTAACAGGGTCGTTGTATTTTCAAAGGTTCTGCCATGCAACAATCAATGGCCCCTTCTTGGAGATTCATCTTGGCACATTATTTACGAACCTTTTCGAAAAGCTTTGCGGTTTTTATGATTTCCTGGTTGATGTCACACGTCATTTGTTTATTTAGCGAATTTATTGACAAGTATGTTTACTAGCCAGGTGTTTTCAGTAAGTAAGTAAGTACCATTTGCTGTGTGAAAATATTGGTGACATGTTTTGTAGTTTGTAGCACACAATACAACGTTCAAAAGATTACGACCCTTTTGAAATGTATTTTCTATGACATTATCCACATTACACAGCGATAATTTTTAAACCTTATTGCTAATATATAAGGTTCACCGATGTTCAGGTAGTGTTGCTGTTGGCTAACTGTTAGCACCTAATATTCTGCAAAAGGTTCTAATTTGTAAAGATACAATGATTTATGAGCTGAGCCCCTTTGAGCTTCATAGATCTTATGATAGCCTGGTGAATGTCACACAGTTCGTGTTTATCTTGCGAAATATAAATTGTTTGTATATATTTGTCAAACAATGAAATCCTCCCCACTTTTGATCTATGTTCTAACTTTTTATGAATCGGCTGTAAAGCTTTCACCCACTTATAATAAATTAATAGACACTAGGACACAATAGGACAACAATAAATAAGATAAAAAGCCGATATCTTACCGGTAAGATCGGCATCGATTTCCCTGTCATCCACCAGGAGTTCAGCATCATCAAGGAGTTCAGCAGCCGCCGGCGTTGGTAGCTGTGCACCGCGTCCCGCGCCGCCCGCTGCGATACGAGCGTGGAGCTCCTCTGTTGCCTGAAAACACATTGTTTATTCAGAAGAACAGGTAAAGAAAGGGAAGTTTTAAGTTTTTGAGCATCGGTGGACCTTATACAGTTGCAATAAGGTTTAGGTACGAACTGCCAAATAATATAAATGTGAACGGATGCTACGATATTGCACATGAGTAGAGCATGCAACTGCGACAGGTGGGAATTTACTTTTGTAAATAAATGCAAGTATTAAATAGGCTTGTAAATAGGCAGGGTTTTTTTTTGGGTTTTTGAGACCGGGACTAGCTGT
Source organism: Cydia amplana (assembly GCF_948474715.1). Taxonomy (NCBI): domain Eukaryota; kingdom Metazoa; phylum Arthropoda; class Insecta; order Lepidoptera; family Tortricidae; genus Cydia; species Cydia amplana. The sequence goes on along the minus strand of NC_086083.1, from coordinate 1,111,438 downwards.
AAACCGAAAATGAACTGTATGTGTTAGCGCTAAGGTTTACTTACGGATTGAAAAAGTTGATATGACACTGTGGATGATGTATACGCCCTTTAAGGGCCAGTTGCACCAACCAGATTTGACAGACTGATCAACGTCAGCCGGCGCGCCCCGGCGCGATACTATGAAACTTTCCAAGCATAGAAATTTTGCGAACTCTTTAACGATACTAACAGTTTGGTGCAACCGACCCGAAATCCATCTAATGGGGATGAACTAACAGTGTTTACCTAGTTAACTCTACTCATTCTACTCGTACTACTCGTCACAACCACAACCCTTTCGAAATCACAAAAAACGCGGACAGCATGTGCATTTTGCGCAAACTTCGTGGGAAAAGAGTTAAATATGATCTACATTTGTACTAGGAATGCATAACTTGTCCGTAGTATAATATAAGGGCGCCAAGGCGGGGGCTAGCCTATTATAGCACTTTAAGGGTAGTGGCCTTATTTTTTGTCCTATTTTGAAGGATCAGGTAGGAACCGTTTTTTTTTCTTGCCGCGGGTTATAAGTCTATCGGATTAAACGTTGATTCCCATAAGTACCAAGGCACTATAACCTACTAGTAGTATAACATGATGCTTAATTGTATTGTATTGTTGCTTAACCAAATGACGGAAACCAGAAAAAAAGGAAAAAAAATATGCACAATGCGCAAGTTTAGCGCAAAGTACGCGTGGGAAAAATTTATAAGTTGATCCATACCATACGTACCAGGACAAAATAATGGCGTAGCAAGTATTAAAAGCTCTCATTTCCACATTAGCTATTTACGAAGTGCCCCGTCACTGACCATCCAGCCTCTAGACATAGCATAGTCGCGCTACCCCCTCTGCCACACATACGGTAGCGTTACTCCATCTTCGAGTCACGCCTACACCGCTTACTTCAGTCGGCGGACCGGGCTCGGTCTAGAAACTTCGGTAGCTCGAAGAAGTTTTTGCTATCAAAAATGCATTATTGTTGTGTCAAATTGTGTGGCAAGAACAGTAAAAACTCTGGTGTACAAAAAAATGGCATTTCATTTCACAGGTAAGCCGATTTTTTAGAGATTTGGATAAAAAATATTTTAATTTAAGCGTGTCATCAAATTTGACAGCGCTTGAAACTCGATGACGTCTTTTAAGAAAGTCTCTTTCTATCGCGCTGCATCCGTATACATCCTTTCTTGTCTTTTATTACGTGACATTCCTAAGCCCAAACTAGTGATGTCCATATCCATAGAATGTGATTGTTTACTATTGACAAGGTAATTCAATTCAAATCGCATAGGTATTTGCGAAAAATTCACTATAAAACAAATAAATAATATGAGAATTACACTTACGGTCCCAATTTTCCCTTGAACATAAACGATATTGTCAATTCAGCACTACATAGGTATAGGTGAACCAGGATCTATTGAGGGTGCGCCATGTTGCGGAATTTCACTGGAACTAATTTTTTCATACTACACTGAATTGTCACCCTATACATGAGAATAACAGCGCCCTCATGACAATTATCATATATTACTGGTCAGGCTATACTCGTATTACTTTTAGCGATTATAAAAACATTGCAAATTTAAATTAATCACAAGACCAATTTTATACAAAAACACACGGTTGCAATTTAAAATGCATTATTTTGATTCCATTTTTGTTGAGAATAGTGGGCGTCGGTTTAACTTTTTAATTTTTGCTTTTTTTCTGTGTACGACTGCCAACATGGCAATGATACTTGAACATTCGGCCAAATAATTTAAACTTCATTTAGTTAGATTGTGTTAAATAACATTTCATTTACATAATAACAAATAAATATTTGATTTAAACCATGTAATAACTCTTAATAGAATTATACAGGGTGTTTTTAATGGGTGGGTATAGTAGGATACCGCGAATACAGGGTGGATTTTCTTTTTGGCTCAGTGAGGGCAGCTACCAGATCCCGTACTGCTACGAGAAAACGGTCTTAAGAGACCTTCCCTCGATTTCAAATTAATGAAGATTGGCATTTACAGATTTTGGAAAAAACATACAGGATACGAGAAAAAGGTCATTTTTGACAAACTTTTTTTTTATGCCTATCGATCCCATTCCTATTGAGGATCAAAAGCTTGTATGGAAGCAAAAAAAAATTTCCGGCTAGAAAAGCCACAAATCGAGGAAAACTCTTCCCATAATATTTGGCCAATCAGTCCTGTCCTGTTACATTTAAGAACCATAATACTGTATGAAGACATTGCTGTACGAATGATGGGCGAGGTAGAAAATTGTGAATAAAATTTCACATTTTCTCCATAGTAAATGTATGGAAAAAGTTTTTATTAATTTGTGGCTTTTTAGTACATTACCGTAAGTCGACCCCTAGGAAACTATTGATACTGGATAGGAATGGAATCGATTGGCATACAAAAGTAGCATGTGAAAAATAAAAGTTTTCATTTTCATTCAAATATTATGGGAAAAGTTTTCCTCGATTTGTGGCTTTTCTAGCCGGAATTTTTTTTTGCTTCCATACAAGCTTTTGATCCTCAATAGGAATGGGATCTAATTTGAAATCGAGGGAAGGTCTCCTAAGACCGTTTTCTCGTAGCAGTACGGGATCTGGTAGCTGCCCTCACTGAGCCAAAAAGAAAATCCACCCTGTATATAAAGCCGCAACCCGACTGATTAATTGACATAATTGCTCTCCCAGAAGGGGGTTCCTGGGGTATTTGACTTTGATACGGTCGTATAGAGGGGGTGGTTTGGTGACTTCCAGAAAAATCCGACTTTTGGTCTACCGGATTATCCGACTTTTGGTCACTAAACGGTGACAGATACGTGGGAGATGCTCGACCAAATGTCATAGAGGGACGCTGACAGTTTCTGAAGCCGCCATTATTTTTTCAAAATGGCGGATTCAAAATGGCGATCATTTTTCAAAATGCTCCCAGCGCGCTAAAATTTTGGTCACGAAAACACGGGGTCACCTAGCTGTATTCCTATGGATTTTTTTTTAATAAAACCAATATGGCGGTAAAAATGGCCACTTATTTTTTATGAAAAGCTTCAAAGGTGAGAGATAGGTGGGGGTGCTCGACCAAATGCCATAGAGGGCCCGAGACAACACAAATTGCATTTAAAAAGTTTCAAAATGTACTAACTAACATAAGAACACCTTGTAATACCATGGTTGCAATAAATAATTATGATTATGATTATGATATGATTTTTGTTTTCAAGTTGGTCTGAGCGCGTTGAGATTTGGCATGCGGCGAGCTTGGGGGCCCAAGATTAGTATGTGAATTATTTTTTATTAACACTCAAAATGGCGGCGGACACGGGCAAAGGAAAATTTCCAAGTAGGTTAAGCGAACCCGAAGGGCGAATATCAGGCTGGGAGGCCGAAGGCTGACCCGCCGAAGGCCCGAAGCCTTCACCCCGACTTCCAAGCGTGCAACCCTCAGTAATTTAAAGCGAGGCCGAAGGGCGAGCTGCGTGAATGAAGTTCTTCCAAGCAGGGATGTTGCGAATATCCGCATCCGCATCTCGTCTCGTCTCGCGCTTCTCTAAATCCCATAAGACGCCTTTTTACCAATAGTTTATTTTTAAATTAATTATATAAAGCAGATACACCTGCTAACGAAACCACAACGTTATGGGTTAATGTTTTCGAACGAACGAATCAACATAGCATTCAAAACATGCTTGCATATTATTACTGTTATTACATTATTGACCGTGATTGACAATGTTATTATTCAACGTGTCACATCACTAGCGCCCGGCAGATATTTCTGTCTGACGCCCACGTGTGTTTGAACGGACCAATCACGGCACGGGACTCGCTCACCTCGTCCCCCGCACCCCTGTATTTTTGGCAGCATCGGTTTCATGAAAGAATTGGCCTAAGTTGAGTCTAGAGGCTGGATGGTCAGTGTGCCCCGTTAAGCCATTATATGGCGTGGTCAAATGCACCGTGAGTTTTTCATACCTACTGTTTGACAATAAATCATCTTTTGCCAAAAAAACTAGCAGCCCTATATATCAAGGCAGAAGGTAAAGTGGCGTAGTTAGGTTAGGTTACCTAGTATGAGGGAAACCAAAAAAATAATTCTATGTTCACTAAGTTTTTTGCGTGGGAAAATGGGTTAAATATGGCCCATGTAACTACCAAAGGTTAACACACACTACTACACTTGGTTAACTTGTATGTAAAGATACGTTTTAGTTAAGTCCGTTTATTTTAAGTATGTTTTAGTGAGAGCGTTCAAGGAAGTAAGTGTTCATCTCAATAATATATGTACCTAACAATGTAAGCTATTATCCTGTCGCATACTTCTGTTGTTTCTCCAATAAATAAAATAAAATTAAATAAAGCAGCATAAACCATCTGAAGATGCCATCTTCGCGGATTCGACACACCTCCTTCTGCCTTATGTTCTTTTAAAGGTATGCTTTTTGTCCTCACATATCACGGCTACACATATCCCCGTTTTTCTCCCAAAAGGGTCGTTGTAAGGGATGTTGGTACTAAGATAACATAACCTACTAATAAGAGCAACATGCTTGCCTTTTAATAGATATGACAACAAATCAGCAGTAAGTAAACATCCCGAATAAAATAAAATAAATCACCTATTGCAATGTTATTACGAGTTGTTCTGTAGATTCTGTTGTCTTCTGTCGATCAGAGAAAGGGTTAATCGCTGATCCATTTTGTTACCAAGGAACCATAACTTTCCTATAGTATAGCATCATTGCACGTCGTGAGCGTGCAAAGCACAGGTAAATGTCTGCGTATCTTTATCCTCACAGATCAGGTACCTACCCTACTCTTTCGTAACCTCCAATAAAAGATTCCGACGAATTGGCCAATTTACTAGGTAGGTATTCAATTCTGCTGTTGTGCGATTTTTATTATTATAATGACAGATAGGTAGGTCGGATAAATTGCAACAATTTGACAGTCATTTTAGTATATGTACCTACTCGTAGTTGAACGTACGCCTACGTCTACTCGTGAATCTATTCGTATCAATAAGACTAGTTAAGCTCTCTGTCTTCACAGGTTAAGATAAAAATTATCCGTATTCCTCCGAAAAGGTTTTTACTGAATCATATCATCTTTAGCTTACTGGTAATATGGCGTCGCTCGGCAGCGGCGCAGCGAGCAACCGCCATAAGGTAGGAATGTCTTTTTAACCGACTTCAATTTCATAGAACGAGGAGGTTCTGAATTCAGTTGTGGCTAATTTTTATAAGTCTACCCAATGATTTATAACTCAAGATAGGTTATAGGCGTTCCAAAATTGAAGCGCTTACCTTGTGAGAAATTGGACAAGTTGCCTTTAGACGCGGCTGGACAAGCGACAAATGTGCACGTGCTAACGAGCTCCCGCACACCGAAAGAGAAAAAGACGACCTTATGTTTAACAACGAGTGTGACAAAGATGGATGGAATGAAAAAATTAACCAAAAATAACAGATTTGTTCGTAGGCACAGAAATAAATATGGAAGTATTTTTTGTGCTCCTCAAGTATGAGTATAACCTATCTATGGTTATATAATATCATTGAGTCTACCTCGTAGTAGTCAAGATTTTGCTCTCACAAACCATGTAACCAGCTTCTATGACCTATAACAGTACTAGGAGATTATAACCCACCTGCAGTATGGCGTCGCTCGGCGGCGGCGCGGCGGGCGAGCGCGACAAGGCGGCGGCGGCGTGCCGCTGCCCGCGCGGGTCGGGGACCAACCGTCTTCTGCGCCGAGCGTCGTCCTCCCACGAGTCTAGTTTCCAAAACTGAGTTGTGCTTCTGAAAAAAGAGACAAGGCAAATAAGGCACTAACGACGACATACTCGGTCTCATACTATAGTTCGTTTTTTTAGCATTAGAAAGAACTTGAAAGAAGGTAAGCGATCTTGACATGTCTTTTAATTGAAAAACGCTTTCTAAAAATCAGTAACTATTACTTATGAAAGCAGAAGAATATAAATGATCGTATTAGATTCATTAATTGTTACATATTTGCCGTAACTTATTTTTAAAATGTGTTTTTCAATTAAACATCAAGATCGTTTACCTTATTTCTAATGCTAAAAAAACGAACTATACATGAGTTATCGATGTCATGTTAATAACATGAATACTTTTGATTAATGTTAAAGAATGACTGTTTGTCTGTCAATAAATTTAAAAAGCGGCCAAGTGCGAGTCGGACTCGCCCATGAAGGGTTCCGTATTTAGGCGATTTATGACGTATAAAAAAAAACTACTTACTAGATCTCGTTCAAACCAATTTTCGGTGGAAGTTTACATGGTAATGTACATCATATATTTTTTTTAGTATTATCATTCTCTTATTTTAGAAGTTACAGGGGGGGGGACACACATTTTACCACTTTGGAAGTGTCTCTCGCGCAAACTATTCAGTTTAGAAAAAAATGATATTAGAAACCTCAATATCATTTTTGAAGACCTATCCATAGATACCCCACACGTATGGGTTTGATGAAAAAAAAATTTTTGAGTTTCAGTTCGAAGTATGGGGAACCCCAAAAATTTATTGTTTTTTTTCTATTTTTGTGTGAAAATCTTAATGCGGTTCACAGAATACATCTACTTACCAAGTTTCAACAGTATAGTTCTTATAGTTTCGGAGAAAAGTGGCTGTGACATACGGACGGACAGACGGACAGACGGACAGACAGACAGACATGACGAATCTATAAGGGTTCCGTTTTTTGCCATTTGGCTACGGAACCCTAAAAACCATACCCTCCTCCAATCTATCGTTTTGGTCTGCATTTATCGCAGTGGTATGGTTTTGTTATTGACCACCCCCATCTCATTAGCCCAGTTAGCGTTTTTATTTGCATCTATCGCAGCGATATGTTTTTTAGGGTTCCGTAACCAAAGGATACATACCCAGCCGCGGCACTGCCGGCGCCGGGCGAATGGCGTAACTTGTCGAGTAGTCGCGCGGCGGCGGCGTGGTCGCGGCGGCGCGCGGCGGCGATGAGACGTTCGCAGGTTCGCTCCTCGTCGGCGCGCTCGCTGCTCGTGCGAGCACATATGGACTGGAAATGCAAATAATTGTTACACCTATTTAACAAAACAGTTTCCCTTATTTTATGGCTTTCGTCAGCATTTCACTTCAGTCACTTTCTGACAGAAAATGTACGAGGTACTACAAAAATTACACAAACCAAGAAATTTCCTTTGATTTCTCTAGAATTTCATCATCAGATCCTGACCTGATAATAATGGGAGCATCTGCTCAAGTATCCCTTTCCAAGAGAGAATTTTTCAAATCGGTCCAGTCGTCTTCGAGAAATCGGTAAACCTACATGAATAAAAACAAAGATCCCGATAAATTGCGAACCTGCTCCATCGAAATCTTGCAGTTACATCACTCACCTCAAAATCAGCATGCTTCAAGACATCATCAGCTCTCATCCTGTTCAATATAAACTCCGCCTCATTCGCGACCCTCACGATGTGATCCCTCATAGCGTGAGACAATAATCTTCCTTCATTAATTAATTCTATGAAGGCTAAGCCAGCGTGCTTTTGGAGGGAGTTCTGCCATTCTTGAGAGCAGAGGAGCATGACCAGTTCGACGACTGATGTGCTGGATTTGAAGGTTTGGAGACCTGAAATTGAGAGGAAGAAATTTCAGATAAAAGCAAAAGTAGCGAAATATTAGTTCTTATCAGACTAACACAAAGCAAATACATAATTTAAAAATATTAGAACTGCTTTCTTACAAAAGTAAGCATTAAAGAAATCGTAAAGACAAAAGTCACCATAATAAAACACACTGTTTGTCTTAAGTTGTTTCGACCATAAATATTAGCACCTAATCACCAGGATAGCAGAAATACCAAAGACCCATACATAAAACTTTACCGACTGGTTCCAACCAGAATCTTCATAAAAACAAGTCCAGTAAGATCCGAGTAGGAGCCAGAAAGAGCCCACTGCGGTCTTCAGTTTGATGTGATTACTGATCAAAATAGCAGAAGCACAAAAGAGCCACCATGCTTACACCTTACCTATACCCTCCCCGTGGTTTCCAACCAGCGTCTTCGATAGGAAAGGGGTCAAGTCCAACACAATTTCCCGCAGAGCACAGAAGAAGCCTATTTTTATTTGAACAAGATAGCAGAAGTACTAAAGAGCTACCATGCTTACAACTTAAGCAGCAGCTCCTGGTCGTGGCTTCCAACCAAGGCACAAAGTCCAATATAATTTCCCGCAGTAGGGCACAGAAGCAGACCAAGTTAGCAGAAGCACTAAAGAGCTACCATGCTTACAACTTATACCTTTACCCTCCATAAGCAGCTCCTGTCCATGACTTCCAACTAGTGTCTTCGATAGGAAAGGCGCAAAGTCCAACATAATTTCCCGCAGTAGGGGACAGACGGGTCCTAATGCGGTTTCTAATTTGTGTGTTAGAGACGCTTCCCGCGATACGCCGTCCGCAGACATTGTGGCGTTCATGGCATTCAGGCCAGCTAATGTCTCGTTATCCTGGAAATGTTGGGAATATTTAAAAACGCTTTGCCCCTAGTATTCTAAAGCAATTTCAGGGAATTTACTTGAATGAATAATAAATAAGTGAGAAATCTATAATTATGAGCTCATATTATTGTCCCACTGCTGGGCAAATGCCTCTATTTTTCCACGTGTCCCTACCCTCAGAATTCTTCTACCAGTCTCTTTCAAAGGCATCAAGCTCGTCCCGCCATCTCTGTCAAGGTTTACCGTTACGCCTCACAATTTGTGGGACTCAGAAATGTATATATGTACATATCTGGTAATAAAAGTGTGAAGACAACTGATATTAAGCGAATGCGCTCTATATCAAATCAGTATTTGAGAAAAAAATTGGTAAAGTGATTGGAAACTTTCATGCTGTTGGCTATTTCAAAATAAAGAACGTACCGGATGTAGATGCCTTTGCGCCACCTGCAGACTCCTGTTCTGATGCCGCTGCAAATGATGGTGCTCGTTGTTGCGCGCGTGAAGGGATTTCTCAATGTCTATAATCAATAAATACATCTTAAAATCATAAACGTAGGAACGCAATAAATGTTGAGAAGACGAATCTCGTGTTTCATCTTAGCGTTTATCTTGACCTCGACCTCAGCTTTTACTTCTAAGCCAATAGTTGAATAGGTCCCCTTAAATTCGCCTAGTACAAAAATACCTGCCGACCAAGTACTAAAGCAGTCTTGGTGACATTGGATGTGGATGCGTGACTTGCAGAAAATATTATTGACAACTTTATTATTGACAGAACTATATTTTAAATACCGTAACACGATTCATTGATTTCAAAACCCAAAAAAAGAAAAGAGTCACACCCATTGGCAACCAGCATTCCGTGGTTTCATTTCATATTGGCGGAGTAATAAAATGTACCACAAAATACCAGGCATGCAAAGCTCTTGGGAGTAGTACTTAAGTACACAATGGGCTATTTGAAAAGCGAAGAAAGAAAGTTACGCTACACAAATATTTGGAGACATATACAATAGAAATACAATAGCAGACAATAACAGAAATCAATAAAAGCTACCACGAGGTACCAAGTATACAGAAATAGTTAAGAGTCTCTTAGATATCTCATCGCCTGATTGGTTGATTTTAGGCACACAAAAGAATTATTTGGCGATTATAACCGCGTCCTGTTTGGAGCTATTGAGACAATGGCGGAGAGTATTAAAAGATAACACAAAGAACCATCTTAAGGATACAGAAGTAAGTGAGTCTTACGGGCTTATTCAGAAAATCTAACTTTTAGCCTGATTGGTTGATTTTAGTACAAAAGTAAAAATAAGATACAGAAATATTTGGCGCGCTCTTTGAAACTATTCAGACAATGATAGAGGCACCACAAACTACCAGGTATGTAGAATCATGTGGGAGCACAATACCTTCATGTATATTGCCCTCGTGGTCTCTCGTCCTGCCAGTAATGGTGGCGGGACCTCTCTCCCCATCTTCGTTGAGGTTCACGTCTGTCCACGATTCATCGTTGCTGACCTAAGAAATAAAGAAAAACGTTATATACTCAAACACACCGTAGAAAAAGGCACGAATTTCAAACTTTCTATGGGAAGTCAACTTTTCGCGCCTACATTTTTTAAATTTGCCGCCTTTTCTACTGACAAAGTTGGTGTGACAGAGTATATGATAAATGTTTGACAACCGAAAAATAGACATAAATGTAAGTAAACAATGCAGGTGTGACAAATTATCGCGTGACGGTAGACTAGAAAAACATAAATTGGTAAGAAAAGTCCATAAATAAAGGAAAACGAACCTACCGGAAAATATGACATTATTGACCTTGAAATAAGAGTAAACGACCAGGACGGAAGAATAGCACAAGAGGACGCTACCTACCATTTAAAATTATTGTATAATTACATAGCGCAATGGTTACACCAATGCTGCTGTGCGAGATTTAACTATTAGATAGTTATCTGGTGGATAGTTATCTGATGGTGGACTAGGACGATAGAAATAAGCAAGAAATGAAATAAGAATTAATACTTCAAAAAAAAGACCCCGCCCCCTAACTCTGCCATAAAAAAATGGTTCACTCGAGAACAAAAGAAAACAAAGGATGAAAAAGTTTGCTAAGCATACAATAGAATAGATGGGCGGGAAAGAGATAAGGAATATTAAATAAAAAGCTATTCCTTCCTTAAACATTAAATATGTCCTTGATATAAACTGAAACTTTTGAGAAAAGGAGAAACGAATACGGTCATTACATCATTATTGAAAGACCATGAAATAGAAGCAAATGGAGAGGATTCAAGAACAATTGAACAATTGAATTAATAAAAAAAAACCGTACATCGTAAGACGATCGACTACGATTTTCACACGTTGAAAATCTTACTAGGATGATATAGAGTAGGAAGAAAAATATGATGGTTCGAATACAAAACCAACTCTGGAACAAAATGATCCTGGTATAAAATATAATAGTAAAAAAAAGGATTACTGATATGCACAACTGTAGGTAACCTTTGGGATGGGTACCTTTCGAATACAATAATAGAAATTACAATGCTTCCAAATTCAAAGATTTTGTAGGAGGGATAAAAGAATGGTCGCCTTTATGGCCTTGAAATTGAAGCATATGACCAGGGTCCAAGAATTGTAGAAGAGGATGCAGTATAATGGAGTCCTAGACGGAGTCCTAGTGAACTAGATTTTGTCCGTGGTAGAATATTCCAACCAGTAGGACCGATTGAAAAAAAAAACCTGGAGAACTAGTAAATAAATACTCACCGGATGTTTGTTATCGTCCAAAGCGATCTCACTGGAAGACTCAGGGTCGTTGTTTGTGGTCTCCGTCGAGTTGAGGTGGAAAGATCCGGCGTCCTCGATAGAGTCCACGCTCTGTCGACAGGGGACATCATCATATTAAGGTAATCTAAAACTTGTTCAAACAACTCGTTTTTTTGAGAAAAAAAAATCAATGTCTCGACTTCAACTTATTAACATTCGAATCAATTGATATCGAAATATCGAATTGAATGTTCTGATGTAAACACCATCTAATGGACTTTAAAAATACCTTCGGTATGCCAATTGGTTTATATTAGGGTTTAGGGTTAGGGTATTCTGTCGCAACCTCGATACATTTTTTCCGACTTTTAACTAGCTGTTCATCAAATGAAACATCAGACAAATACTTCGAGTTTGTAATAGGTAGCCAGGATTACGAATTAATACTTACTCAGGTTACTTCATAATATCATTTCCTGGCTTAAGTAGGCTTAGGTAGTACTGTTAATATAATGTACATTATATTAATGTTAGCACACATCTAATTGAGGTAAGGTTTCACTCTTGAAACATAAGGGTGGGAAGTACGATAGATTCTAGACTAGATAGATTTCTAGAGGTGAAAAAACAAGACCATGCAGACAGATAGGTGAAAAAGCAAGCAAAGCACACATGAAAACAAGTCATATAAATTTCATTGTACATATTTCAGGTAGGAAATATTTACTTACATTTATCCACACAATATTAAAAATGTCTAAATCTCTCAGTACTTAAATATTGATCTAATGTTCTTGAGCAATGACAATAGGTTTATGTACTTATTTGACATTTAAATGGGTAAATTATCGATAGTTGACGCTATATAAAACACTAAATACTCTCATGTGTATATAACTAGCTTGTGTATAGTTTGAATACATATGTAGTGCTGGTGCGGTGTGCGGTATTTACTTACAGGTGCGGTATTTACTTACTGGTACCTATTTGTATAATTGTCGCAATGTATTACAAAGGTAAGTATATCTTAAAGATATATGAATAATATATTATTGTAAGTATTTGTAAGCTTTAGCGATAACCTTTTTCTGTGTTGAAACGAAGTTATGTGATACAATTTTATACATAATGTGACAAGCTTGTGTTTTGTTATTTGTGTTTTTTGTATTTACCTACTGGATATTGCAAGCCTGGTTTTTTTGTGTAAGTAATAGTTATTGATTGAATATAATGCATTACTCTTTATTTAGGTATGTTTTTGCAATATGTATTGACCAAAATGTTTATAAAACTACCGGGCTTGCAAGACCAACCAGGAGGTTTGCACTAAAGTTCCATAATAATGTGTACAAACCAAATTGACCACTGACACCGTTATCCCGGATAAAGTTTTGGACCTTGCAGTTGGAGGCTTACAACAGGACAATAACATTCATTTAGTATAAGGAATTATCAACCTAAACACCAAGAAGTTAGAGACCATTTCAGAATGAGAGTAAAATAGGTCAGTAGCTAAAGTAGGATCTTGAGTATAACAGTAAATGTTATGTTGAATGTTAATATAAAAGCAATAAGGTTCATATACCTATAGCCTGCCGGGTATGACAAACAGGCGAGAGTAAACGATGTCGTTTAGTTATACGAGGCAGGCAATCTAAATTCCAGTGAAAATTTTAATAACTCTCGCATGTTTCGCGATGAAATATTAAACATTTCAAAGTTGATTAGATTATGGTCATACTTGATCCTACTCTAGTAAGCTAAAGAACTGTAACCATAGAAGATCCAGGGAACCGTCAAAGGAGACTCAAATTCTAATAGGGAACAACCATCGCCGATTCCTCTAAGTCCAACTAACCTTAATCTTAGGTTGCTTCACCCGAAGGCTGGACTTAAATAGGGGTTCTTCTTTGTCAGAATTTGGAGACTGCGAGGCCCCAGGCGTGGCAGGGGCCTGCAAGCTCGAGGCCGAAGTCTCTGAGGCCGGCTTCTCTCCGTGTGGTTTGACTTCGTCCGTGCTTGTCTCAATTTTCGCAACTCCGTCTGACTCTTCCGTCTCCTTTTTATTTTATTGCAACAGCAAAACAAAACGAATTTAAGAAGCGTTTTCATGAGCGACACCAAACAAGATTCCAGCAAAGAAATTGCCAAAAACAACACGGATGGGTACAAAAATTGTCGTATGGATTCTTAGTAGGACGCTGCATGCATCGAGCTACTTAGTAATCCTACGACTAGGCTATCATGACTAACATGCTACATTACTTTATAACTATCCTTGACATACCTATGGAATCCAGGAGTACATGCTAAGGGTACACTTACTAGGTAGTTTCAATTCAATGTACTAACTAGAAAATTTACGAATTTTAAAGCATCTATAAACCTACGAGAGAAAATGTGCGATGACATGATAAAATTTAGAAATCTACCTCTCAATATGATCTTTCATTTGAAACCTAAGTCACGAATAATCAAACGAAAGGCGACCTTACCTTCATAGACGGAGAGTCCAACTCGTTCATCGTAGAGTTGTTCTCGTCGACAACTATCATGGCGTATTCGACGTCATCACCGTTGTGTTCTGCGGAAGAGGTGACCATCAGTACCAGGACATCATAAGTGGAAAGGCACAACACTGATAAAGCTTGCTTAAAGAAAGCGGATAGGTCGGAGATACCTACTCGGAGCTATGCCTTACTGGGTAAACTATCTTACTAAATATCTGGGACATAAGCCGGTACAAACACAAATATGCGTCACATAATATTTTGAACTTCCCTAAGACCTTGTTTGAAAACTGAGGGTTTTGTATAGATTTGTGTTTCTACCCGTCTAAAAACTTTTCCGATTTTTTAGGGAATTCTGTGCACTCTAACGTAAGTGTTACTGTGTGTGCGTGTGGTGTTGTGTTTTGATATTGTGTACAGAATTCCGTTCTACATTAAGGTTAAGATTATTTAAATAATGGAAGTATTAAACGCATGCATTAGGGACTAATTTCATGATTTCAAATTTTCTACTTCTACACTACCTACATGATGAGGCAACTCAAGAAAAATAAACTTAACTCAAAGCAGTGCCATAGCGGTGCTTATCTTAAAGACACTGTTTTATATTGTAGTGTATTTTCTGATTTTTTTAGTACAATTGTAAGTGAAAATAAAGTAGGTAGGGTCAGTTGTCGAACATTGAAACAATCGTACACAGTGAAACTTTGCGATATCTCGGAAACTAGGTGTTATCAGCTAGTGCCGTCTGTCAAGCAAGGGCATGCTCAAGGACCCCCAGCACCTCCCTAATACGCGAGCGCGCCTCGGAGAAGGAGCACGTTGCTACGAGCGTTATCGTAAATTCGTGTGACAAAAGTAATATTTTTCATTTGTTTCGCAATTTTTTACCAAGATATAGAGTCTAGTTTGGCGTTATTTAATTTTTTGTTGTGTTTTATGTGTATTAAAGTTACTTTGGAGCTAAATATTTTTAAATTTCTTTCACTCTTTGGTGCAGTTTTTTTTAATTGTTTCAAAAAACACCCCCTAGTCTCACAATGAAACATATTTATGTAGTAAACAATGAAACATGATGTTCACTGAACACCAGTATTAGTACACAATAAAACAAACTCATTCTTTTTTTAATTAATTAAAGACTATGTGCGAAATTTGTGAAACTAAAATACCATGAAAATTGATAATAATTTGTCTATCACATGACAAAATATAAGATACTTAACTTTAGAAATGGCTGAGATAGGATAGTTTATATGTTGAATGTTTCATTGATGGCAAGGTTAAGGTCACATGTCTAACATTGAAACAGTCGTTTATAAACACTATGTTGCAAGAAAGTGTATGATATCAAGCATGGAGATGCTTAAAACCCGCGTCCACCTAGTTGGCAATCATGCTCCGTGGACATAAAAGGCGCCTTTCTCGCAGCATGCCGTAAGTGCCGACCAGATTTTCGATTCACAATGAAACTTAGGTGTGCGTACAATGAAACAAGTCTTTCGCTTTTAGATATTTCAGCAATCTTATAACGATTCCATATTTTGGAAACCTTTTAAATAACAAATTTCAGCCTACCACTATTTTCTCCTTTCCTTTCTCGTTAATTGATTGAAAGGATGTATGTATTAATGTAACTTATTTATTACAACGTTTCAATGTTTATTAAGGATGTTTCATGGTAGACTATATATATTACATCTGTTTCACTGTAAAAATTAGAGTGTTTCATTGAAAATATCCACAAGTACACAATGAAACAAAACTCATTTTTCAAAAAAAGCTTTATAATACAGAAACTGTTAAAAATAAGTAGAAACCAAGAACGCCATATGATAACCAAATAAATTGTTTATCTTCATACGAAATATCACACTCATAACTTTAAAAACACCAGAGATAGGAAGGCTTAAACTTTTAGTGTTTCATTGATCAACAACTAACCCTAAGTAAATACAGTAAACAAAATAAAACAATGTTCCCGAACATCGACCACAAAAAAATACCACAATTAACAATTTTGGGTATGTTACATTTTTTCGTCGCAGTGACATACAACGAAAAAATTGGGAAACTGTATGGGAGTTGTATAAATAGGTGAAGTTGTTTCATTGTCGGTTAACCTGTACAACTCTTGACTATTTTATATATTTACTCTTGATCTCCAAAGTGCGAAATGTATAGTAAATGCCATATTGTCTGTATCGCTCAGCTAACGGTTTTGGATCTCGATAAATCTCCCCGTTATTGAGCGAAACTTGTCAAGAATTCTTCGACTTAAATAACGTGCGCGTGACCAGTTTTTGAGTCTCACCAATTTTTGTATTGTAGGTATATTATATTACCGAAAATTTGTTTTACATTTCTCAGATATCGTAGATGTTTTGATATTCTGGAATTTACATCTATCAGACATTTTCGGATTCAACGTGAACGGGAAACGAGCATTTGCGTCTGCAGTGCCGCGCCTATAGCGCGTTACCTGCGTGCGGGCGGTAGCTACCGATGCGTGCGTGCGCGTGACAGTCGAGCTTGCAGTGCGCGTGCGCGGGACGGTGGGCGGGGTGCGCACCGGGCAGGAACTGCGGGTACACGTGGTGCGACCATTGAGGAAACAGCGGGCGGGAGCCTGCCGAGCCCCCACGGAAACCCACGAACGCGCACGCGATGGTACCAGGAGGTTAGGAGTATGGGGGATGTATTGATAGTGCGTCAGAGTGTAAGTAAGGATTTTGAGATTTATTTAGGATGTGCGAGGGGAGGGGAGATACGTAAGGGGAAGGATGTTGCCAAGGTGAAAAGGATTTTGAAGAGTATGTACGTAAGTCATTATTTGGATGATAAAATCACATGAACGTTGATTGTAGTGCGTCAAGTGTTTGAGTTTGAAGAGAATGCGTGTGCGCAAGTTTGGAATGATGATGATATTAGGTAAATGCGCACGTGAGTGTACCAGGAGATAAGAAGTACGGAGATAGATTAAAAGGTTTAGTGCATTGTGTGCAGGGTGCAGGTAAGGAAGGAAGATTTTTAAGATGAGATAATTAGGTGATAGTCATTAAAAATGAATTTTGTGACGCATTATGACGTCGAAACGGACCAGGGGATGAGAAAAGGTGAAGAAGTTATTTAAAGGGCATTAAAAAAAAGGTGCCGCCCAACCCAAACAAGAAATGTTCACAAAAGATGTAGATAGAAAAAAGGAGGCGCGAATGAAAGAGAAAAAAAGGGGACGAAAGGTGTGATTTATGGGTATGATACACGGGAGAAGGACCAGGATGTTAGAAAAGAAAAGAAGTAAAGGGATAAAAAGTGTAAAGATCGGCCGGACGCGTAAGTACATACGATTACAATAAATAGAATTGCCACAAACAATCAAGCAGATACAGAAATCATTTGAACGAGTGTCGAGTGTCGACGGAGTGTCGTAGACAATTTTACCAGTGTCCCCCGAGTGACGCGATATCAAGCGGCGTGAAAAAAAGGAGAAACGACACACTTGAGTACACAGCCTGAACTGCCTTGCGTACCGCCGCGGTCAAATGCACCAATGGATAAAAATTATAACCCGGATATGTCGCTTTTATATTTTATCGTAGACGTCCATGACAACGGCAGGTTTTACCATCGCAATAAAGCAGGGGACTTAAACGTATGAGATTTTATGTAGACTCTTCTATTACTGCGAACGGTTATGGTATGAAGGTACTACCTCTACCCTCCATACCGTAGACGTCAATGTCAACGTTAATGTATAAAACGACATACATTTTGGTCCCTCACTTTATTGTGACGATAAAACATATCGTTGTCGCGGACGTCCGTGGTAAAGTATAATTAAGCGATTATTAACTGAGTAAAATCTTTGAAACAAATAAAAATGTATGATAACAATTTTCAAAACATGTAGGTCAAATTACTGTCATTGAATTACGTCAACTTATCCCAATAACAGAGCTTTGATAGACTCTTTTGTTAGGTTTATGTATATAAGTACGAGGGGTGTTCAATATATTCTCGGTATGAGAATGAAAACAAACAAGTACGAAAAGTTTGATATTTTTATTTTTCAATATACTCCCCCCCTATGTTCATACACTTAAAAGATCGATCAATTATTTTTTTTAATCCTGCATAAAAATATTTTTTATCTTTGGTGTAAAAATGCTCCTCCACTGCCGCCTTCAATGCTTCATCATCGGAAAATTTATTTCCACGCAGATCCTTTTTAAGATTGGGGAACAAAAAGAAGTCGCTGGGGGCTAAGTCCGGACTATACGGTGGGTGAGTAACAGTTTCAAACCCACATTCAACAATAGCTGCCTTGGCAATATGAGCAGCATGGACGGGGGCGTTGTCATGCAGAAGCATAACACCTTTGGTTAACTTTCCTCGCCTCTTTTCTTTGATTGCATCCTTTAATTGACGTAGAATGTTAGCGTAGTACTGTCCTGTGATATTTACACCTTTTTCTTTATAATCGATCAGTAATACTCCTTCACAATCCCAAAATATCGTGGCCATGACCTTGCCAGCTGAAGGGATGACCTTGAACTTCTTGGGATGAGCTGAACCCTTAATGTGCCACTGCATGGACTCTTGTTTACTCTCTGGGTCATAATGATGAACCCAGGTTTCATCTCCAGTAACTATTCTTTGCAGCACCTCATCAGGATTTTCACCGCACAGGTCAATAAAATCGGAACAACAAGCTACACGCATGTCTTTTTGAAGCCGAGTCAGCATTCGCGGAACCCATCTTGCACTTACTTTTGACATATTAAGATGGTCATGGATAATATCATGTACGGTACCAATAGAGAGATTGGTTACTTGTGCTATAGATTTTACCTTCACTCGACCATCTTCCAATATAAGTTTTTCCACTTTATCAATATTTTCTTGTGAAGTAGCTACTACAGGCCGGCCAGGTCTAGGGTCGTCTTCAACACTCTCCCTTCCACGTTTAAACTCGCTTGACCACTTTTGAATGGTAGATAAAGAAGGAGCAGACTCACGGTAAACACAATCCATTTCCTCTTTTATGGTTTTTTGATTTTTACCCTGTTTTGTCAAGAATTTTATCACGCATCGATGTTCTAATTTAGTTAACATTGTCAATTCCCACATGATGTTCATGTTTGTTCAGCAATTGCAAAAAAACAAAAGAACATCTCGGTTCGAATTATACTTTTTTTTAATGTCAATGAATAAACCTTAGTGGCCAGTAACGAAAGAAATTTTAGAAGAGGTTGTAAGATATCAATACCGAGAATATTTTGAACGCCCCTCGTAGGTAGCAATGAAGTCATGGTACACTATATGAAAATTGCAATCACGAAAATGTTATAAGAAGATTATTCCCTATTATTATTCACAACGACGTTGTGAATAATAATGAGTAAGAATCGTGAAAGTTTATATCAGTTATTATTCCCTACACTGTTCCATTAAATTCATCAATTTTGACAGCGACTGTACAAGGTACCTACTGACTGAAATTTCTAACAATTCGAATTTACATAATATGTATATGTAAATACCAATATAAATTTTCTTAAACATTAGTGCGATAAAGCAAATAAAACTTAAAAGGCGAAGGAAATGGCGTAAATACTAAATAAATCGGATACGATACTATGAATGAAGGATAAAGAAGTATAATGAATTAATATGTGTCTTAGATGTAGTATGTACTCTACTACATAACAGGATGCTTACATACATAGTGCACATTACTCGTCTAACTGTAACGTTTAAAATAAATAGAAATATGTACAGGTTCAGTTATAGTCGGATTAGTTGGAATACGAATAAATAGACAAGGTAGGTTTCAGAATCTATGGTAAAATAAAATACATCTATTTTCATAATTCATGCGCAAAGGTATTGAATATTCCTAATACCCAAAGATGTGTCGATGCACTTCCGAAAAAAATCCATAAACATACATCTGCAGTCAGCAGCAGAGGTTACTAAGCGGGCGAGGTGTTCAAAATCACCTTGACACGCTCTTATTCTCTTATCAATAAAGTCACGTCAAGATAATTTTGAACACCTGGCCTGCTTAGTAACTTTTGTGCTGCTGACTGTACCTAAATTGAATCGCAATACGCCGTCGTCGAACAAGCGGTTTCGCATCTTTATACCTAGGTTTAGTGAAATTAATGCACCTTAGCCGCTCTGTCATTTAAAAAGAGTACAAAAAAAAAGAATATTTCTGTTGCACAAACGATCAGCCACCGACGTTGTTTTTATTTACTTTCTGACTTTGATCTGTTGCGATTATACCGTCTTTGTTGTATTTGTTATTTTAAAAAACGTGATGTTACCGAGATTTTTATGACCTACGCAAAGAACACGATAAAACAACGAAACATAATCCATGCCCCAGTACGGATAATAATATGATGATTGACAATAAATCTGCCACGTCACTAAGCCATGTTATTTACTCGTAGCTTATACGAGAAGATCTCTTAATTCATCATGTATCATCTCATTTAGTCGCGATCAAGTTAACAAATGATTTTTTTAAGAAACATTATTTTATTTGTAGACTTGTCGAAATATCCGAAATATATGTCGAAAGGTCTTCCGTTATCCTAAATGGTTTGGTCGTCTGCTGCTCTGTTTTGCTAAATTAATCACAAATAATAACAAAAATCTAACACTACATCTTCAAAACTCGAAGTTTGACATCAAGTCGTGCGCGTGGTGTGGTCAAAGTATGTCGTGGTACTTGGACACCACAACGATTATGTACGCATGTTTGCTTTAGATTGCGCGTCGAAGTGACGCAACTCATGCAACGCTCGCGTAAAGCGCGCAATCTACAGCAAACATACCACTCGCGACAACATCTTCAATACAGAGTTTCCATCATACCGTGATCGTGGCCATGGTGTGGCCTGCGCGCGCACTCCTGCGCCGCATGCGCGGGCGGCTCGAGTATGTCGCGGTACTTGGACACCATGAGCACGGAGATGAAGTACACGATGGCGAGCGAGAGGAACTGCGCCTGTTTCGTCTCTTCCTGGAATAAGGTAAAATCCACAGATTATGAATGGCGCCAAATGTCAGGAGACCAAAAGCAGCGTAGTCTAATATCGTTCTCGAAGTAGGAGAAAATAATTTAGAGATAGGAGATAAGAATTTATAATGTTACTAAGTTTCGTTGTTGGTGTATCGTCGTATTTTTGTATGCTTGGCTTTTTCCTATGGTCCAATAACCTTTAAGCCATGTCAAACTCTCATTTTGATATCAGTATGATGTCATTTTATTATCCTGCAAGAATGTACGGACAAGTACCTACGACGAGCGAAAAGCACGCGCAAATGATAACTAAATGGCATTATTTATATATTCAAATGTTAAATGTACGTTCGAATTGGTCTCCTTGCGTATATCTAATATACACTTAACTATACAAACAGAAACGCATTTAACTGACGACTATTGTATCATTAATTCATTAACATTATCATCCCTATAGATGATAGCGTACATCATTCGTTTCAGCAGGCTAGAGGAAGAATAAATAAAAGGCACCAAAACACCAAACTCCAAATGATCAACACAAACTACGACGTATACGGACGTAATATACGGTACGTAGGACCAGGAGAAAAGAAATAGTTAAGACGTTTAAAACGAATAGATGAAGATTTGAAAAAAAGGACCAACCAAAAAAAGCATAATGGGATTAGAGCCTTTTGTTGTTAATCATTGAACTGGAACATACCACCAGGGTAATATAAATGCAGAAGAGGAATAATATGAGAACCTTTAAGGGCTCGACTTCAAAATGGTGTCCAAGAATCAGACAGAAGTCCGTGCCATAGAACTGTCAAACTAATAGACACAATATAGTCGAGGTAACGTAAATCGATTATGCATTTTGTGAGCGTAATCTGTTGGAATCATCTTAATAAGATGCATTATGGAACCGCACAAGACTAGGAGAAAATAACTAAGAAAGAGAAAAGACGCAAAAGGGCAAACATTGTCAAAAAAATGTTTCCACCCACACACAAAAAAGGGTCGTAAACAGGTAGACGAAAGACAGAAAAGGGAGTTATTATTTAAATTTATGTTCAAAAGGGCATCCTACCAGGATATGAGGACACTCATGGAGCAAAATTAAAAATGATAAACGCTACAAAAAATCTCATCCTTCTACTGAGAACACACATGTAACTCGAACTTGCTTAAAGATCATGGACCTTGGCTACTAGCAATAAGGCTTACAAATTGACAGTTAATAGTGAAGATGATGGTAGGTATACTATTCTATCAGCAAATCAAACTCATGACGTAAAACTTCTCGTTCACACTTGCGTGATCGTAGCAGGAATGAGAGAGATAGTATGACCCCGATCCTCAGTTTCTGCGGCTACTATAACTGGAGACGTTAAAATTTGAACCTTAACACCATTGAAATAAAAATCATATTTAAACTTACCACATCTCGATAGATGACGGCCCGCAGTCGGTTGACGTCCATATCTTGAAGTAGCCTTTCTGGGTCTTTGACAGGACTCGAAGTGTCCGCCAAGCTTGCGACCACGCTCTATAAGCATTCACAAAAAATGTAAATAAAACAAAATAATGGACACTTATTGAAAATCTTGATTACGGTTGTTCTTATGAAGTTAGTGATTAACATGTAAGAGTATTTTGAGGTGCTGTCTTTAGCAATAGTTACCATTTAATTTTTTTCCGCGATATGTTTTTTTTTATTAAATATCTCCTTTCCACAGATCAAAGAGTTACTGATTGTACATATACTGATTGTACAAGAGTTGTAAAATCTAAGAAAGAATCGCGCTCCCGAGTTTCACAGCTGAAGTAGATGGCGTTGTCTTTTGAAACATTGACGTTTGACATTCAGTTACCGTATTGTACGGAGCCGTACGGACGGAGCCTACATAAATTATCCCATTCTAGCATGATCGAAGCACGATTTTGCTTAGAGATTCCAACTCTTGTAAAATTAATTAAGATTTTGATACCTATTGAGGCAATAATGGGACAAAACAGATGATGACATTAAATACTGGTGTGAATTTTAATGACAAATCAAAAAATAATATAAAACAGATATGTCATGCTATGAAGAAGTCTAGATTGTGTCTTGAAACAATGATGTTTTTAATAAGCATAGATAGATGATAGAATAGAATCTTTACCATGCAAAGTGCAGCGTGTGTTGTGTCGATTGCAACAAAAAATTGATGCACCTATCCACTTATCTATATCGTATTTTAAAGCTTGTGCAAGGTGAAAAGCATTATCCACATTGTATCTTAAAAAAGTACCTATTCGAAAGACACCCCACTGTTTAAAGAAGCCCAAAAATGTATTATTAAAGCCAAATTTATGGGTTTGGCGTTACCCCCCACCGTTACTCGAAATTAGCCCGAAAGAAATCAATTAGTGAAACCAAATGTACCAGGCCGACATGAAACTGTAGGAGCTTAACGCTCAAAACTCAGCGGCCATCATAACTTTGAGCCGCGTCGCGTTCTGATTGGCGGTTATAAGTGTTATAACAGGTAGTAACTACCCTGTGAGAGTGAAAAGTCAGTATATTACCTTGGGCGAAGAGTCGCCTTGCCGCGCGGCGCGGGCGGCCGCGTATCGCTGCCGCTCCTTGCACTCGAGGCAATTGCGCACTGCACACGTGCACACCTACGCACACACATACGTCTAGACGACGAGTCTAGTATCGCTAGTCTAACGCTATACGATCAACTAGAAGTGGTAGAAGAATGCCAAAATCAACAGCCACTAGAATATACTCGTAATTGTGAACTCCACAGACCTTGCAATAAATCGCATGCGATTTTCAATAATTGCAACAATTCAATCGATCGATTAAAAGCCGCAAACCGCATGCAAATCGGCTACGTCTTTAGAGCCCATAAGACAATGAATCCATGATTGAATACTAAAGTCTGGGAAACAAATTTGTCACTAGAATAATGCCCAAATATGGAACATTTTGGCGCGTATTATCATGATTCTTATTTTGCTCCTTTTTCTACTGATAAAATTAGCTTGTCTATAATCGGGTATTTCATGAAATGCCGACTTGGAGAAATGAAGTGATAGTTATTAACTTATTACTGTATTCCAGAAAATACACAGGGCAAGGAATATGAGTTTGGCATTCAAAGAAAGTTTCAAACGAAATCTAATAAACAAAACATTTGAAGTACATAAGTATATAGTTTACTACGATAACTTGCTCTATAATTCTATTAATATACTATTAACTCGACTATTTACAAGAGAAGTAAGTTCTGTCTAAACTATTACGTCATTCTTTCTTTAAGAGAGGGAAAATCTTAAATAAATATTTGTCAGCTGTGCCCTATAAAATATAAATATGTTATTATAAAATTCAATGTCAAAGTACTAGGGTAGCAAAGCTAAGAAGGAGTTCTCACCAGTCTAAGGCACTGGCGGAGGATCCCGCCGCTGGACATGTTCTTCTCCGCCTCAAGCTCGGCGAAGTTGAGAGCGCTGGCGAAGATGAGCACATCGGCCATGCTGACTAGTCTTTGTAGGAATGTCACTGCCACTTCTACTGGCATGCCTTGTGTGGGCTCTATCACGTCGAGTTCATTCTGTTGAAGAATTGCGTATGAATCGTATTTTCATAGAAAAACATTTTTGGCTCTAACAAAATCCCATCCGAAATTTTCAGTAAGTACGTTGCAGTGAATTTATTTGACAGAATTGCAACAATTAGTAGAAATATGTGTGTGTGTGTGTGTGTGTTACTTATTTGCTAGAAAGGCGATTTAAAAGCCATATCACGTCTAAATTACGGATTTAAGACAAAAGGCCCCAATAAGAGCCTTGTGGAACGCCACAAAAAATAATAATGAATTATGTAAGTGCAAAAAGTTTAAAACTGCTACATCTAGATACCTATCGGAGAGATTTGTATTTGTATGGAGAACGCTAAAGAACAAAAAACTGAAGGTACCCTGGAAGACCTATGCCAGGAACTAATGCCCCTGATGGTAGGTGCGGAAGACTCTGCCCAAACATCGGAGCAAGCCATGGAGGGAGTGGAGAGCGCCGACACGGTTGAAAGGAGCGATACTTATTGCCCAAACAACCCAACGGAGGCTCCCAACCCTGAAACACGTAAGTCCGTCAAGAAATTGGCGGGCTCTGCGAAGGGCCGCTACAAAGCTCTTAGAGGACTGGGAATTGCGCATGAGGAGGCGCTACAACTGTCCGCAAAGAGCTTCGCGGAGCTTAAAAAGATGGGGCACAAGTTCGGGTCCACACACTCCAGACCTGAACCAAAATCGACCAAACGGCCGCGTTCGGAGGAGAAGTCACCGCAGGGTAACATCTGCAAGAACCCAAGGGTGACTGTGACCCCCCCAACCCAACCCCAACCGCCACAACCCTACAACGAGGTCCTCAGCCAAGTCCGAGTCGGAATCAAGGACTCCAAGCCGATGAGTGTCGCGCAATTGGAGACCCTCTGCAACACCATCTTGCAAAAGATTGTGACTCTGGAGATGGACGAGGGACCAAAGTTCAAGGGTTACGCATACAAGCCAGGCTGGTTACTCATCACCTGTAGTGACCAAAGATCAAAAGCCTGGCTTGAACAAATAACACCTTCCCTAAAACCGTGGCCGGAAGCCAACCTCGGGGTCATCCCTGAAAATGAGCTTCCCAAGCCTAATATAGGGATGGTGTTTATCCCAGAGATAGACGACTCCAAGGTAAGACAGTCGCTATCTCTACTCTATGCACAGAACCAGGGGCTGTACACAGAGTATTGGAAGATTCTCCACACCAAAGTCGAGAAGAGTGGGGTTATGGTAACCCTATCTCTAGACGACATGTCGGTGAAGAGTCTACAAAAAAAGGGCCTAAAGGCAAACTTAGGTTTCCGGGAGGTCCAGTTTCGGCTAAAGGGCCAACCAAAGACCCAACAGCCAGAAACTCAACCGTCCCAAGACCCACCACCGCAAGATGCAAACCCTACTGTACCCACCACCCTATCCCAAAAGCCTGCCCGAAAGGTGCCTACAGGTCCAAAACGGGCGGCTTCCTCAACATCCAATCCCAAACCAGGACCATCGGGCTTGCAGCGGTTTCTCGCCAACCGGGGAGGATCCAGGGGCAACAACCGCCCAAGGGGTAAAGGGGACAGAGGGGGCCACCAAGGGCGCACCAGTGCCCACCGCGGTGGCAAATAAAAACGACGCAATCGAGGGTAGGGGGGTGATGTTCCTCCAGGCCAATCTCCACCACGCCATAGCGGCCACAGCGGTCTTAGAAAAACTTTTTGGCGAAAATGGCCTGGACATCGCCCTCATACAAGAACCATGGATCAACACCAAGTCCATGGCATCAGGACTGAACAGAGCAGGAAAGGTACTAATCTACGAAAAAGGAACCAAACCGAGAGCCTGCATCGTATTTAACAAAAATATTAACTTCTTGCCTGTTACAGAACTATGCAGTGAAGATCAAGTAGCTGCCTACGTCGATCTCAAAGGGAGAGGAGCACTCAAGGTAATAGTCTGCTCCGCCTACCTGCCCGGAGAGAAGCAAGACCCCACAGAAGAACTGACTAAAGTGCTAGAGTACGCTCAGGCACAAAAGGCGGAACTTATTGTGGGATGTGACGCCAACGCCCACCACACCATCTGGGGGAGCACTGGAATCAACAAAAGGGGTGAGTTACTATCCCAATTCATCTTTACCAATTGTCTGCACTTGTTGAATAAGGGCAACACGCCCACCTTCGTAACTAGAGCTAGGCAAGAAGTATTAGATATAACCTTCGCTACTGAAAAGGCGGCAAACTGCCTAGCCGACTGGCGGGTCAGTAGCGAAAACTCAATGTCGGACCACAGACATATTTTGTTCAGTGTTAAAGGCTCTCTAGGTAGGGAACCACTCACACGCAGGAATCCAAAAGAAACGTCATGGGAAGCCTATAAGGCAGACCTCGAAAACCGTCTAAAGGATGTCCCAAAATATGTAAAAACACAAGACTCTCTCAACATGGCAGTTAACTTATTATCTGAAGGCATACGTAGGGCCTACGAACAAGCCTGCCCGCTGAAAGAGGTAAAAACTACTAACAAAACGACGTGGTGGAACAAAAAGTTAGAAAACCTTCGCAGGTCCACACGTCGCATATTCAATCACTCGACCACGCCGAATGGGTGGGAAAGGTATGGTAAAGCGTTGACTGAATATAATAAACAAATCAGGAAAGCAAAAAGAAGGTCATGGAGAAGGTTCTGTGAAGAGATTGCCCAAACTCATAAAGGTGCGAGAATTCACAAAATACTCTCCAAGACACCAACCAACTATCTTGGTCTCCTCAAAAGGCCAGATGGCACATTTACGAACACAGAAGAGGAAACTCTGGACTTGCTCAGAGGCACCCACTTCCCCGGTTCGTACTCAACCAGTAATACACAACTTTGCGCCCAAAGGAACCCTCGAATCCACAGGGTACGCAATATCGACTGGAATTTGGCAACTAACATCTTTAGACCAAACAAAATTAAATGGGCATTGGGAAAATTTAAACCATTTAAATCAGCGGGAGAAGATGGAGTGTTTCCGGCGCTTTTACAGCAGGGACAAGACCTCCTCCTCCCACATCTGGCCAGAATATTCCGAGCAAGCTTCTCGTGGGGAATTATACCAGATAAATGGACTCGGATCAAGGTACGCTTTATACCAAAGGCAGGGAAAAAGGACTACTCACAGCCTAAATCCTTTAGACCGATTAGTCTAACATCGTTCCTACTCAAAACGATGGAAAGAATCATTGATCAGCACATTAGAGCCAAATACCTTGTGGAAAGACCACTAAGCGTAAATCAACATGCTTACCAAAAGGGAAAATCTACGGAGACTGCCCTACTTGACCTGGTTGACAAGGTGCAGAAAACCCTAGAGGACAAGCAAACCGCTCTATGTGCGTTCCTTGATGTCGAGGGTGCTTTCGACAATACGCCCACAGAGACCATACTTAATGGTATGAAATCAAAGGGAGTAGACGAAACCACCACCAGATGGGTACATAGCATGCTCTCCAATAGAGTAGCCACTCTAACCCTCAATACTATAGAGCATGAATTTTATACCACAAAAGGGTGCCCACAAGGAGGCGTTCTATCCCCACTCTTATGGACCCTAGCAGTGGACCAACTTCTTGCAATCATGTCAGGCCAAGACTATGACACACAAGGATATGCCGACGACCTTGTAGTCATCGTCAAAGGCCCTTGCCTCCACACGATATCGAACATAATGCAGGGAGCTCTAAACACCATATTCAAATGGTGTCGAGAAAATGACTTGTCCATTAATCCGAGCAAGACCGTGATAGTACCATTCACAAGAAAACGGAAGCTCGAAAAGCTCACAGAACCAAGACTTAATGGACAAATAATATCATTCTCAGACGAGGTCAAGTACCTAGGGGTCACTTTCGACCAAAAGTTAACTTGGAACCCTCACCTGAGAAACATCACACAAAATGGCCATGTGGTCATGCTGTCGCATGGCAGGAGCAAGATGGGGCATAAGACCCAAAATTGCTATGTGGTTATACACAGCTGTAGTGAGGCCAATTATCACCTACGCTTCCGCAGTCTGGTGTAACAAAACCAGCCAAAAGACAGCAATAGACACATTAAACAGCCTGCAACGCACGGCTTGTTTAACAGCAACAGGCGCCTTCTCCTCGACGCCGGGGGCGGCCCTAGATGCACTGCTGGACATTATACCACTCCACTTGCAGGTGCAAAAGGAGGCCAAGCAGTGCATCTACAGAGTCTGCACGCTAAACAGGCCAAAATGGCGCTCTCAAGCATTAACCAAACTAAAGGCCTGGGTTTTTGCAAATAGAACCCTTAGCATGCCCACAGATGACACGCACACTCAATGTCACTTCACTAAACTGTACACAGTAGAAATACCTCCTAGAGACAAATGGTCTAACGACCAAATGTTCGTCGAAGAGGGAAGCCTCAATTGGTATACGGATGGTTCCAAGAAAGGCAATGATGTAGGATGCGGGATCTATGGTGAGAGACCTAAGCTCAGAGTTAGCGTCAGCATGGGCACACAGGCCTCAATCTTCCAGGCAGAAGTCTTCGCCATCAACAAATGTGCGGAGATCAACCTGGATAGAAACCTGAGACACCAGCATATCTACATCAACTCAGACAGCCAGGCTGCTCTGCTGGCACTAGAATCTCTTGAGTCAAACTCAAAACTAGTCCAGAACTGTAAATCAAACCTAAATGCACTGGCTAACTCCAACAAAGTCATACTTAGATGGGTACCAGGGCACTCCGACATTAACGGAAACGAAGAAGCGGATGAACTTGCTAGGAAGGGCGCAGACACACCCCTGGTCGGCCCAGAACCGTTTTGTGGAATCACAAAACGGGACGCATATTCTCTGCTCAACAACATGGAAAAAGCGAGAGCAATCGATTGGTGGAAGTTCGTCAGAGGACAAGAACACTCGAAAGCTCTAATCAAAGGGTTCAACAGCAAAACTGCTAAGGAGCTTCTAGGGCTCAAAAGACACAAAACTTGCGCGGTGACTAGAATTTTGACTGGACACTGCAAGTTGAACAAACACATGTTCCGAATAGGGAAAAAACAAGATGCGACATGCAGGTTCTGTCAGGAGTCAGAGGAGACTGCTATGCACATTCTCTGTTCCTGCGGACCACTAATGTCCAAAAGAAGTACCTACCTAGGGCGACACATACTGGAACCCTATGAGGTACAGAGCATTACGGCCCAAAGAATCTGGAGCTTCCTGGATTCAACGGGCATCAGTAGTGAACTTTAAAGGGCTGTCACAATAGATCATAGCTTGGTCGAAGCGACACTCAAAGGCCCACAAAACCCCAATAATATCGGAGAGAAACAAAGTAATTCAGTACAAGAAACACTCATTTATCTAAACCGACTTCAATTTCCACAGAAGTAAAAATGTTTATTACTTTATCAAACGCTTTAGAGGAATCCATGATTTTGATATAATATACCTCTATCTCGTATATGTCAAATCCCTATTTATAAATTTTTATTCTCTTTATTTATTTTTGGTCTTAAGTTAGGTTATTTTATAATATGGATATAAAAATAAAATACAAAAACACTTACAAAAACAATACAAAATACTTATAAACATATTATAAAAAACCTAACCTAGGGTGCCGCCAGCAGCGGGGCAAGGCCCAAGCTGCCGGTGGTCAGGGCTGCAGAGAGAGGAACCGGCGGACTATCCGCGCCGTGTCCAAGATCACCGCCTTCTGCATCTGACCCTTGATCCAACCACCTAGCGAGAGTCTCTCAAGATGTTGGTCGAGACTCTTCGCTATTAGACCGTTCACTGAAACGACTATCGGGACAATGATCGTCGAATCAACATCCCACATGGCGGTTATCTCGTGAGCCAAGTCTAGGTACTTGCTGGACTTGTCCTTCTCGGCTTTCACGAGATTCTCATCATGGGGGATGGTGATGTCAACGAGCACGGCCCGGCGTTGCGATCGATCTATTATCACAATGTCAGGCTTATTGGCTACAATAGTCCTGTCAGTGATGACAGATCGATCCCAATAGAGCGTGGCACGACCATTCTCGAGAACTGGCGCAGGTGAATACTTGTAGTACGGTACTTCGCGGTCCACAAGGCCGTATAGAAGAGCAAGCTGCTGGTGTATAATCCTGGCTACGAGATTATGTCTGTGCAAGTACTCGCCGTTAGCAAGATGAGAACAACCGGAAATGATATGCCTGAGTGACTCTCCGGGACGACGGCATGCCCGACAAATGTCGACCGTACCGTCCTTCAGGATATACTTCCGATAGTTGTTCGTCATCATTACTTCGTCCGCAATTGCACAGGCAAAACCCTCGGTTTCTCCGAAGAGGTCCCCGAATCGTAACCAGTTCACCGACGCGAGCAGGTCCACATCGGGTCCCGTGAGGGCCTTGTAGAACCGCCCGTGTAGCACCTTACTCTCCCATGCCGCCCTGCGATCCGCAGTACTTAGTACCACAGGTTTGCGCCAGTTCTCGTTTGCCAAGGAGAGCGGCGTGAGGTTCCTGTCTACTGCCACCATATCACGATGCATCCCACAGTCGTTGTTAAGGAAATAATTCCTGAGATTGTACACCTCGCGGTTGTGGAGATCCTTGGCGTTTAGGAAGCCTCGGCCTCCACATTTCCGTGGGATGTACAATCTCATAACTGACGAGCGTGGGTGTAGCATGCGATGCGCGGTGAGCAGTGATCGGACCCTCCGATCCAGGGCATCCAGCTCGGTCTGAGTCCACCTTAGTATGCCAAAGGAGTATGTGAGCAGGGGCATTACCCAGGCGTTGAAGGCGCGCACTTTGTTGCCTCCTGACAAAAGACTATTAAGGACTTTTGTGAGCCGACTGAAAAAGCGCTCCTTCACCGACCGTCTAATACCCTCGTCCTCAATACCCAACGACTGTGACATACCAAGGTATTTATAGGTTTCTGACTCAGAGATAGATCTGAAAGACATTGTCTCAGAAGGTTGTAAATTTGTTGAATTTACAACCCTCCCCCGCTGTACATGCATAACCGCACATTTATCGACACCAAACTCCATGTTGATGGCACTACTGAAGACGTCGGTGGTTTTCAGTAGCTCCAACAAGTCTCGGCTATTTGGTGCAAATAATTTGAGGTCATCCATGTACAGAAGGTGAGAAATGACTTCACCCCCACTCCGGAGCCGGCAACCTAGTCCCAAATCCTTCAGCAGGGTGCTGAGGGGATTCAAAGCTAGGCAGAACCACAGGGGACTCAGACTGTCGCCCTGAAAGATTCCTCGCTCAATCCTTATAAAATCCTGCGGGCCAGGGCGGTCATCTCCGCCTCCTGGTTGACGAAGGACTGTGGTCCACTGCCTCATACACGCGCTTAGGAAGGCTCTCAAAGCTGCATCAACTTTATAAAGCTCTAAGACCCTCCCCAGCCATGAATGAGGCACCGAATCATAGGCCTTCTTATAGTCAATCCAAGCGACTGAGAAGGCACCCCTGTTCCGCCGGACTTGTTGGCAGATGGTCATGTCTATGAGGAGGAGCTCTTTAGTACCACGGGACCCAACCCTACATCCATTTTGAGCGGAAGCCAGAATATTGTTTGCGACAATGTGCGCGTTGATTTTTGCTCTCAAAATGGATGTAAGGAGCTTGTATAGTGTAGGCAAGCATGTGATGGGTCTGTAGTTCTTCGCTTCCGTGGTACTACCGGACTTATAGAGCAGGAAGGTGACACCAGTTGTTAAGGAAGGTGGGAGAGAACCAAGCTCGAGGGCTTGTTGAAATTGTGCTGCCAAGCGCGAGTGCGAGCATCGGAACCACTTTAGCCAGAAGTTGTGCAATCCATCCGGCCCAGGACTTTTCCAGTTCTGGGCCGTGCGGATGGCACAACTCACGTCATCGGGGCTGATGGTGACTGCCCCCATGGATTCGATGGACTCGCACTCACGCTCGACAACACTCATCCAACCCCCCTCGGTGTGTCCGACAGGCACCGACCAGATGCTACGCCAGAAGTCAGTCATGGCAGTAGCATTCGGTGGCTGCGTGTCGGACGCACGAAGGTTGGTTTCCTCCCACTTTCGGTATACCTTCCTTTGGTCACTTTGAAAACGGCGATTCTGCTGGAATCGATCCACACGCTCTCTGTAGCGGCGAATACGGTTTGCCCATGCATAGACTTTCTGCTTTAGAAAGTCGATGCGCTCTGTGAGATTGGCCATGTAGTCGCGGGGCCTGATATCCGTCCCCGCGAACGCCTGGTTCACAAAGCGCATTACTCGGGGGCGATTGTTGCCCCCCCTGAAGCAGATCAGCTTTGCGATGAGAGTCCTAAACGAGCTGATACGTCGCTCAATCCGCGCTTGCCATGCAGGGACACCTCCGACGGTCCTAGGTGCACGTTCAGCGTCCGGAAACTTGACTCGAGCAACACGGCACGCCGCGATGGCTCCGCAGTACATGATTGAGTGCGTATCATCTAAATCTTTACTAGTCCGTAAATGTGGCTCTAGTAAAGCGTTTAGGGCTCCCATTAGCGCTAGATTGCGTCTATTCATAGGCAGACGTGGTAATCGGGGCCTAGAGTTGGTTGTGGCACGATACTGCGTAATCGCCTCTTCCAAAGTCCTCCTCAGTTGCTCATTAGCAGTTGTACTCACATTCTGACTCGCGAAATCCCCCTCATCGGTGCAAAAATCAACCCGTGGCGCCCCCGGTGCCAGGTCGGGTGCGGGCACCGGATCCGGCGACATGGCGGGCAGATCTCGCACCGAGGTGGAGTCCGCGCGAGCAGAGAGAGCCTCCTGGCGAAGCCGATCAAGTGTCGCGTCATCCAGGCGCTTTAGCCTCTGAATGACGCGCACCTGATCCGATAATCGCTGCTCCGACATTTTTATTATTATTATTACAGCCTTATTTATTTCAGCGAAATGTGTAGTTATATAGCAGTTTTTTTGGTAAAATATAATTTTAGTTTATTTTATATGTTGTTTTATTATTTCATTTCACTGATCCCTATTGTGTAAAAGCCTCCTCGAGTCCCTTCCATTGTTCTCTGTCTGTAGCTAGTTTCTTCCAATTTTTTCCCGTTTTTTCAACTATTTGAACTATGTCGTCTGACCAGCGCTTTTGTGGCCTACCCTTATATCTTTTTCCTGGTGGTCCTGTCCATTCAGTCACAATTTTAGTCCACCTTTTGTCCGTCCGATTTATAAATAGATTTGTGTAATAAATAATGTCTAATCTATAGCTTACGTTGGGTGATGTAGCGGATGCCAGCAAAGGCAGCAAGCCTCCACAGGCAATAATGAGGTTATCCGCCAACTGGCTGATCAAATGCACGGTGTTGACCACGAAGATGGCGTTCTCGCTACTGTTCACGAAGTCGATCACTGATTTGGTTGAGTGGCTGCGCCAGACCTGACGGGAAAGATTAATGATTATAGCATTGTACTACTTAATTTTTACTGTTAATTCGCAGAAACTTGTGTGTGAAACATCTACTTGTAGACTATATGACACACTGTGCGACTTTACGGAGAAAATTTACAAGTTTTATACCTGTATATCGGTCTCTAATGAGAACAGGACATCAGAAAGCAGCCGCTGGTGTATGTATGACCAGCGGAACTCCGGTATACGGAAGGGCGGTCTCGTCGGTCCTGGTGAGAACATCGGCCGAGAACACTTTGATGGCCGCTTCGTTTCTGAAAACACGACGATGTGAATTATGCGACCAACCTTAGGTTATTGACATGTTTGGTTCAAATTCAATTTGAAATTTTTTATTCAAGTAGGCTTAGAATATTCAAAGATGCTAAATCCAATAGGTACAGAATATAAAAGAAACGTTCTTAAAAGCCGTTCGTCACACTAGTTAAATAGCGAGCCTTAAATGGTAGTACTTGGATGTAATTCACAAAACTCCATGATAATGATAAGGTATGGTAAGAGGAATTAAGATTATTACAGATTACATTTTATAAACTTACCAAAGTGATTGGAATCTACTTGAGTGCTTGTAGATGCACTTCGCGGCCTCTTTGGCGACGTGGACGTATTCGTTCCTTGCGAGGACACACCCTCGCTCTTATTACTATCCTGCTTCATCTCGTTATCACCCGGTAAGCTCACTCTTCTCTTGTCCCTTTCGTTCGCTTCACGATTTCTCTCCTCTTCATTCTCTTGTTCCTTCTTATTCACAAGGGAAATATTTTCACTAATCGTCGAAATCGGTGGGATTTCTGGAGTCTTATGCTCCTCCGGTTCGTTGGTTTCCATTCTTTGGCTTTCGTTTTTCGCATTTTCTTTTGTAACTTCGTCTACTTCTTCGGTTTCTATTCTTTCCGCTGGTTCTTTTCGTGGAGAATCGACTAAGAATTCACCGTCTAACGGCAGAACGTTTCCTTCGTGTGGATGGTCGGATGGTATAACTCTATGGTGGCTGTTATCTTCTTCTTCTACTAATTCACTCTGTTTCTGTTCACTCCTAGTTACAACAGATGATAGTATGTCTGTGATAACTTCGTTAGCGATCATTTCAGCTGTTCGCTTCTCATCGATAATTTCTTCGATTTCTTGTTCGAAATCTTCTCGGCCGTTAGGAGTATTGCCTTCAGAATGCAATCCGCCTGAAATGGCCCCAGAATCAGTGTCGTCGTCAGCTTTTAACCTAACAGTTTCAAGCGCTATCGACAACACGTCGTTAACAATGGTAATAGCGATGTTCTTTGGATCATCGCTGTCCATATCATCAGGAATGATTGAGTCAGTCTTATCTTGTGTTTTCTTAGGACTAGTCGCTTCGCTGGGAGTTAAGTACAATTCGGACGGATCTGATAGATCAGATTCTCTCTCATTCGATAAATGTAAGGGATCAGCGACGCGCTCCGGACTCGCCGTTTCGCTCGCTGATAAACTAGAAGGAATACCTTCACTTTTATCCGTGTTATCATCTTTAAGTACATTTTCGCCTACGTCTCTCACTGGAATGTAATCTAAGCTCCCTTGCCTGGACAAAGGTTTCTCCGTTTTCTCTGAATCCGCTTCTATCGTTCCCAATCCGGACTCAGAGCTCTCTAGAAGAATATTTTCATTAATAATAGACTGCACTAGCTCATTCTCCGCGCCGGTCTCGCTGCGTCGTCCGTCTTCATCCACAGCATGCTCACTATCTGTACATTTTACACTATCACAACCGTCGACGCAGGGCACTTCGGTATTTTTAATAGGACTATGGGCTTTACACACTTCACTGTACACAGGTTCTGTAGTCCGCGCGTCATCACTTGTATCTTCTTTATTGGTACAACTACAGGCTTCGACCTCTCTTAGGGAGAGGCCTTTGCCAATTTCCGTTTGAGCGGCATGATGGCTTTTGTGTGTGGGTTCTGGCGGTGTGGGGTCGGGGCGGTCCCAGCCGGAGATGGTGGAGATCGGGCGCTGTTGCCGCTCCGCCGGGTCGGTGATGTTGTCAGCTCGCCGTTGCTCGTAGTGCTCGTACATTTGGGCGAACTGGAGTTTGAACTCTTCGTATGATACCTGGAAAATATTACGGGAAGAATAAATACTCTAGCTATAGTTATACAATTACAAGTTATAACGTGGCTCAAGATATGCTGACATAAGTTGGTCATCCGGTTACTTTGATGTGGCAAAGAGAACTGATAATATAGAAGAATAAAACGTAACGTAAAGTATAAATATGCCCAAATTACTGCAAAGTACTGCAAAGCAACCGCGAGATGATTGATAACTATCAGTCATCTATCTCTTCTCGCGAAGGACTAAAATAGACAAATAAATAAACAATTACTAACCTTAGAATGCACAATAGCAAGCGTATCAACCCACACCCTCCACCCCCCATACTCATGCTTAATCGCATGATGCAACAGCATCCTGAACAAACTATAAACCATGTCCGATATCTTCTGTTCCTCGGCGTTCTTCGGGTGGATATAAGCCAAGGCTATCAGCCATTCCTGCCAGACGGACATTTGGAGGACGGTTCGGCGGTTCTCGCGGTTGTTGCTGCAGAGTAAGGTCATGTCAGAGAGGAAGAGTTTTTTGACTTCGAGGAGCTGTTCTGTTTGTTTGGATTGACGGATGAGCGTGGCGACGACTTTTAGGATCACTGCGGAAGAAAGGTAGATAATGGTGAAAACTTGATTGGCGTTAAATAGGTAAGATTAATTTAGGTACAAATGTATGACAAAATAGTGACTTGAAAGAAAAGGTACATTATAGAGATGGTGTAACCGAATATCAGTAGTTGTTTAGAAGTTTGAAAAAATAACCGGAAACTTGTAATTGGCTCACTGTTTCTATGTTATTACCTAACTTGTTACTCTAGCTGTAAATTTTCCAAACAAATAAAATAAAATAAATAAATACAATTCAACACTTACTAGGGTTCTCGAGTTTAAATTGCGGCTGCGGCTCTGGATGAATCGTGTACAGTATTTGTTGGCCAACATGTTCTGTCAGCAGCTCATAGAGGGCGTTGTACGCGGGTAAGGCTAGCGCCTCACCGACTAAGCCGCCGTTGGCAAGTCACGTAGCTAGGAGCGTGTAGAGGTTGTGTAAGAGTATTTTTTTATATTATAAGGCAACTTACTCGGATTCTCCAGTCTAAAATGTGGTTGCGGCTCCGGATGACTCGTGTACAGTATTTGCTGACCAACATGTTCCGTCAGCAGCTCATAGAGGGCGTTGTACGCGGGTAAGGCTAGCGCCTCACCGCCCGAGCCGCCGCCAGCGAGACGCGTAGCGAGGAGCGTGTAGAGGTTGTGCGGTGACATTACGTCGTATTTTCGCCTGTAAATGTGAACGTATATAAAATTTAATTGGTTGAATATTGTTCCTCCATTGTGTGTTTTGCTAAAATACCCCATACTTAATAGCATGCTGTTATAATTGATTAATTAGGGCACTAAAATCATATCCATCCAGACAATGTTTAGTTTATTTAATTCGATTGATCTGTTTCAAATACCTAATGTAACTTTGGAACTTAAAGTAAATGAAATCCATTTATACAGTGTGGATGCAATTTACGCCTTAAATATACTCCAGTTTTCATATTCCGCGCTAGTTTGCGCGTCTTTGCATTTGCCTTGTATGTAACTAATGATCGTCTGATAAAGCGAAACTTAATTAAAACTCTAAAGTTCCAACTACTTTAATCCTGTCCTGTCAGTAGACGCCAAATTCTGCGCCATCATCCCAGGCTACTACAGTCGCCATCCGATATCGGAGCGGCCAAGGTGTTCACAATATCTGAACACGCACTCTAACGCCCTGACAATAGAGGCGTGTTCAGATATTTATTTTGTTTAGACTGTACTTTATTTTTACTTACTTGTGTGTGCTCCTGCTCAGGAAGAAGCCGAGCAGCTTGAGCGCCTGCAGCCTGATTAATTGGCTTTCAGATGACAACAGCTTGAAGATCGTCCGCACTCCTCCCTGCAAGTTAAATTACTTCACTATAGCACCGTTGAAAACTATATTTGACATAAGTATTAGAACAAACTAAATTATTTTTAGAAATCACCTGAGTTGATTCGGTTAGGAGGTGGTACTGTTCTACCTTAGGGATGGTCAGGGGGCGCCATAAGCCTTCAGTAAGGAATACAATGGAAAAATTCGACCTATGCCGCCATGACCCAGGTGGCCAAATGGCTCAGGCACCTGTCGCGATAGCAGAGGACGCTGGTTCGATTCCAGCCTTGGGCATGGAGGCCTTGGTCACTTTTTATTTGTATATGACATTTATTTCAGTTTATACTTTACAATGTTCATGTGAACAAATTGAAATTATTCATTGATATAACTGACCGACGTGACAATGTTCGTCTACTATTGAAATTCGTCGATAAGCAGAGTACCACAAGTTGCGTCCCTATTTATTTATATTCAGTTACCTACGTTTCCGAGGAGCATAGTCAACCGATTGGATTTCTAGGGTAGTGCCATCAAGGCCATAGTTATAGATACGATAGTAAGTACTTGTCAAAAGTGAATCACTAAGAAAATACATATAATCAATGTAGCATTTTAGTAAAGTTTTTAGTGGGCAAGTATCCATAGAAAAATAAAAATGCAGCATCGACAAACCGCCACAAACATTAAACAAACATAGCAATTTTATTAAAATTATTATTTTTCATAAAACAAGTTATCAAATCAAACAACAAGGCTACCCGCCGCCCGCAGCTAATAAAACAAAATGGTGTCTGTTAATTGTTTAACGTTTCAAAAGCATTACGACATAAAAAGTTGGAAAACACTTGTAGCGAGTTCCTCACTTCCTATTTGCGGAAATGTTCGGACGCAATTATAAACAACTTGCAAACTTTATTATATTAATCGTTAATTGATTGAAATAGGCTTTTTTGGCTTGTGAATATAATTGACCCTTAAACAGAAATACTATCATGAGTGTTTACTTGAAAGTCCGTAATTTCAATCACCTACCAATTAATTACTGAGCAGTTTGATTGATTTACCAAAGCCGTCTGCTAAGTTAATTATATAATAACTAGCTGAGCTACCCGGCTTCGCTCAGAGAGTTGACATGTGGTTGTGCGGTAGTTGTAAAAAATTTTAACTAAAAAAATCAAATGTCTTACAATAGTTACAATATTCCAGAAACATTCGAGAGTGTTCTGGAATATTCCGTAATGTTCTGAAATGTTTTGGAATGCTCTCGAATACTCTCGAATGTTCTGAACTGTTCTAAAAATGGGATGGATCTTGCTTTATATACTATCAATATGTAGCTCCACTCCGACCCTACCAAAAAAGGCTTTGAATGGTCCAGAACACTTTTGAGTGTTCTGGAATGTTCCACAATGATCTGGGATGCTCTCGAACATTCGAAAACATTCCAGAATGTTCTGAAATGCTGTGGAATGCTCTCGAATACGCTCGAATGTTCTGGACTGTTCTAGAAATGTCTAGCCTCCGAGACACCACACCAGATACAAATTTTTGTAGGTATATATTTCACAATCTATTCTGAACTTTCGTTTAATAAGTTAAGGTTCAAAATTCAAAAACAAAACAATTGCTTCTGGGTCTGGGTCTGGGCGAAACTTTCAGCCCTTATATCTTCAAGTGTGCACCCTTCAGGTAAAAACGGGAAACTTCTTCATGGACGGGAGGTAGAGGGCTACCACACCATACAACTTCCTAGATCGTATCGGG
The DNA here is from genome assembly GCF_948474715.1 of Cydia amplana. Lineage (NCBI taxonomy): Eukaryota > Metazoa > Arthropoda > Insecta > Lepidoptera > Tortricidae > Cydia > Cydia amplana. Next base: position 1,071,767 of record NC_086083.1, on the reverse strand, counting down.
ACTCATTTCTGAGTTTTAGCGGTACGCACATTGTTATAATATATATTGATTGTTTTTTTTAATAACGGAAAAATGCCAGAACTCTTACAACATGAACTCCCATTTCAAAGCTAGCTAGACCAACTAAGCTACCGAAGCTAACCCGATTAAGACAAAGAATTCTATGACACCATTCTTACTTTTACGTTTCATTTGGAAATTGGTGACTATTAAGTCTAATTTGAATAATTAGTGCCTTAGAAAGTAATATGTACTTACTTTAGCGTCAAAAGCTGGTACCATGGAACTTGGGTGTTCAGACATCAGCGAAATCAGCATTTGTAGAACGTCGTGTAGATTTTCATCCTGAAAAGTTTATCATCACAAATATAAATTAACTTCCTTGTAACCTTTGGTTAAACTAAGTAAATCTCGTCATTATTTTCTGCTTGCATGCTAAAGGCTTTGGCCGGGCTTAGCTTTAGTACTTATAACCTTCAAGAATCAACATTAGTTTTTACAAAAGCGACTGTCATCTGACCTTACAACCCACAACCCAGAAAAACTAGGCATTTTTGGGATTAGTCCGGCTTCTTAGTTCACAGTGGTTCTCCTCCGAAAAGCTACACAGGTAAATATCACTCATTGGTACAAGCCAGGTTCCAAACCCGAGACCATTGGGTTGAATTAAAAGCACACCTTACCTTTACATACGGGCTACTTCAAACGCTTCACATACATTTATTACTATGTGATAGTTTACAAAATGAAGTCTAAGGATAATCCGAGAAATAAGCTTAGATGATGGAGACTTTAGACTAAATAAAAACTTACCTCATGCATGGTAGTAAGGTAGTTCAAGATAGACTGAAGTTCATCCTCTTTAACGCCATTTCCAATCATGATAAGTTGTTTCAGGAACAGTAGAATGTATGCGCGAATCGTGAGGATGTCTTTATGTGCTGGCCGGGGACCGTCTGAAAAGTAGTAAAAATATGTTCAAAGTCAGAATTTAATTCAAACTAGATAAGCATCACAAATTAATTTAACATTTAATAGAATTTTAGAACACCGAAAAGTACAAGCCTTTTGACGAGACCTTGTACGTAACATAAAATTAGTTAACATAATAAAAGTAAACTAAGTGAAAACTTTTCAACGCGCAACAAAGGAATGGAGTTTGTACAACATTTAAATAGAAAACTGTAACTGTGTTATTAATTAACATCTGCTAAGTTAATCAGCTGATAATCATCGTTTGTCCCTCTTTAGTGGCATAGCGGCTGATAGGGACAAACGACGGTTATCAACTGATTAAGTTAGCAGCCGTTTATAAATAACGCCAAAAGTATTTACTGATCAATATTAGCATTCATTTAACAACAAAGAACTCGCCTAATCCTTTGGGCGTGATGCCGCTTTTCGCTCTCGGATTAACCACCCAATAGTAGAACTTGAGCGTGTGTACGGTCTGCAGAACTGTGCTGACTCGCCTCACGCTGCCGTAGATGTGAGCGTCAGCAAGAAAGTCCGTTGCCAAGTAGCAGTACAGTCTAGCCTGGACCGCAGCCGGCGTGTGCACCCACAACGCCGGGTTGAAGAGCACGTGATCCAGCAACTGCCAAGTCAAGAAGGATTGGCAGAAAGACTGCGATTAGCATTGACTTTACACTGTCCGATGGTTGATAGCATTGCTCTCTTGCTTTGTCTAATAAGTTGTAAAATGCTAGGACTGAAGAAGGGCACGTATCAAGCTACGACAACAATCTCGGCACCAAGTATTTCGGGTATGTTTAACATTTTTCGTGACATGGCACGGTAGTTTGGGGAAAAAGCTAAGCCCCGGTGCAATCCACTACACAATGCGGTGGGTGAACCGGACCTGTATACAGTCGTAGCAAAAATGTGTATACTTTTTTCAGCCTTATCTCCATTGGATAAGATAAAAAACAGCATACATATAGCATTTTTTGTGACTGTCCAAGTGACAAGCTAGGTGTCAGAGGTTTCAAGTGTTCGGTGTTGAAAAAATACATTTGTGGAGTGTCGGGGTGAAGCTAATTTCTCAGTAAATTCACAAACCTCATTCTAATGTAAATCCATGAAATAAATTTCAATATTATCAGAGTTTAGAGTGAATTATATTAAAGTTTGTGAATTATCAATCAGTTTAGATTAAACGAACTTCGCTCATTGCGAATATTTGAATTATTCAGCAGGCTTATCTCCAAAATGAGGTGTAATTCAACTTTAGAGACTAAATATGCATAAACTACCTTTGACTTTATAGTTATACTAATTTTAATAAACAAATTGCATAATGACATTATATTACCAAAAACTACTTTTTCAATTCCATAAAAAAACAACAATCAAGAGCAATGAAAATTACTAAGCAAGTCGTTTTATAGAATCTCCATCTTTTCTGCATTTTCTCGAGTGTATTTACTTTAACCTCGATTCAATTGTAAAAGTCTTAATGGGAAACACATTTTACAATGCTAGCGATAAGGTCCTTCAAGTGCTCTAAAAATACTCTTTCTTCTAGAAAATTAATGCTTTATCAGCTGAATTGTAAAAAGAAGTACATTTATATTACGTGTTTTATTTTATATCTCTCTGCATTTCATGTTAAACAAGTACATAGTGACAGATAAAGTGGGCCAAATATCTTGTAACACACCTTTGCTAGCATAGAAATAAAATATATTCAGCAATTTTATCACTATCAATTTAATGCAGATTGTACTCGATCACAAAAACCTATGAAGTTCGTTTAAGCTAGTGTTTTTAAACAAAAAAGTGGGAGTGCAGTATCCGGAGACCAGAGTCGTGAGCAAGCAAGAGGAGCATGCGCTAACAACCATCGACAAACACGGCACCTTAATGTGCGCAGACGCAACGCGACGCAACTTACAAGTTACTCCACATGATGATGATGACAGGTGGAGTCAAATATTGTCGGTGGTCAATAGACTGATGTTGACTACCGACAATACTTTTGTATTTTTTAAGAATCTTAAATACTTAAGCAAGTTCAGATAACCCTTTTTCATTTTCTATATTTGATATAATGTATAGGTATTATATTATTATGCAGTTGTTGTAAGTTGCGTTTCATTGCAGTAAAAAGACAAAATATAAAGGTGGAGACAAAAGGTGTAAAAACATTTACAAATCCATAAATAATAATTCACTTAATACTAAATCTTATATCAATCCAGAATCTCAGTTTTCAGTCACACTCATTTTATATTTAGGTTATACATCATAGTTTCCATACAAAACTTTATAAAATGCACCTTAAATATTCACAACATATTTGACTGCCACAATTTTGTAACAGTTTTATTTACGAACCAGATTCAAAATACTAATAAAATAACAAACATTTCGATATTACGCTTCAATAACCGAGCCTTTACAACAAAATAAATGATTGATTCTGTCTAAACATTCGTAGGTTATTAATAAATGGATTGACCACTAACCCTTACCATGAGTCCATGAGTACAGTAAACGTTAGTCGCTACAGAATTTGTAAACTCACTCGTTCTTTACTCGCACCAACAATAAGTACCAATTCAATTCAATATTTTAGTGGACCAAATGTAGTAGGTACAGATATAAAGAATAATCGTGTCATGTTATTTCAGTCAGCTTAAGTACAAGAAGAAGGTTTGATGAGGCAGCATGGCATGCCATGCTATTACCAATACCATGGTATTACAAGACAATAATAATATGATTTATTTATTTATTTAAACTTTATTGCACAATACACAAAAATAATGTACAAATGGCGGACTTAATGCCTAATGGCATTCTCTACCAGTCAACCATCGGGCCAAACAGAGACATGTAAAATTGGTGCAAGGAGAAAAAGGAATTATGTATTATTATGATGGGACATGATTATTTTCATCTGTACAAATATGCTATTGCGGTCGGGACGCTTCAAAATAGGACACCTTCGTACCGGGACGTAAGGTACCTGAGCTGCGAAATTACATGGAGAAATTATAAATGAGTTCATTGAATAAGTCGCCATGCACTTTTGCGGCGTATGTGCCACGCGGTTATCCCACTGACTCGATATAGCAATGGCGTGCGAATTTGCATCCAATGTGAACACTGTCATACAATGTGGAGATCTGCAACCTTGGTAAGGGCAAACCGACACATTGTAATGCATCAGCGGGTCCTTTGATGTCCGTTTGAGCACTAATTGATTGCTCTGTTAATCCGATCACTCACGCAAACCAATCAATATGTATTCGTTTCGTACATAATTACTGACATTATTACAGGCCTTTACGTATTTGGGTTAATCGTTATTACGTTTTCATTAATTCGTGGTTATTTTACGTTAAACGTAATCTCATTATTTGCTGACTGATCTGAACTGAGTAGCAAAATTGATATACCCGATTCTTGAACTTGAATTAAATTTTATTTGAATGTACCTACCCATGTAAACCATTTTATTTATTATTATTTTACAATCAAGTCTTACACGTCTAAAATTAAATCACCCATTTGCTCAAGGTGCGCTGTAATGTAAGCAAAGCCCCTGGTTTATTTATAAAGGCAATCTCCTGCATGTTTATGGGAGGTACCCTGTACCCTCACATCACAACAGCAGTTTGTGAACTGTGATTTAATGGAACGTAATACAACCCTATGCTGCTAATTATTATTATATTGTATAATGTACATTGGCCATGTCCCATATCGTTGAGGAAATAAGTAAGCTTAGTCTGCACATTTATTTATGGCTTTCCTTACTTAATAAATAATAATATGTTGTAAGTACCTATGTAAGGCCGCGGACCGGACGCAAACGGCGACGCGAGCGGCAAATCAAGGCCATTCATACATTGTGTTCGACCAATAATATGAATGGTTTGTTTTGCCGCTCGCCGCCCCACCGGTCCCGTGCGTACAGGCCGCAGCCTAAGTATGACATTCGAAATAAGGTGCATTCGCGGTGCTTTGACGACACTGGATCAGTACAATTCGAACGTAGATTTTGATATCGAAATGGAGTCATTTAGTTGTCATTCGCACATCCATTTCGCTCGCACTTATGCTCAAGCGAGTTGCACGGACGAATGACAGCAAAACTACATAATTCAGATGTCAAAATGTAAGTTTTAATTGGCATGGACCCACCTCAAAGTACAAACCCCGACATACCTGCTTCAAAAGCAAATCCGAATTAGGTGAGCAGCACGTAACAAGATGCTTCGTCAGATGCAGGAACGAGGCGAGCGTCTCCGGCGTGAGATGGTCCCGACTGCAGCGCTGCAGCATGTGCGAAATGACCAGGAACCCACGGCATTGCAGCATGTGCTGCTGCACTGTGGCGCACGATTCCACGAGGGAGCACACGAAACCGAGCAGTTTGGAGCTGTGGGACGAAATGTTCAGTTCACAAAGATATATTTATAATCTAAGACCTTATTGTCAGTGCCTTATATATATAATCTTTATCCTAAATTTCATCTAAACCAATAAACAGAGAGACATACGACGCGATTCGGAAAATTAATAAGAGATTGACTAGATATGAAATAGTAAAGATATGTGACGTTCCAAGGCAAAAGATACCATTGCCCCGGCTGAATATTGGAGCGGCGTTAATAATAGCGTAAGCTCCAGCCGCCATAAGGTACCTTTTGCCGTGGAACGTCACATATCTTTACTATTTCATATCTAGTGAATCACTAATTCATTTCCCGAATCGCGCCGAGAGATTTTCACATTTATTATATTTTTTTAGTACGGATTTAAAGAATTGCCTGTGATTCGATTCACGATTCGTTTGGCAACCCTTAAGCTCTGAATAAGCTCTTCAAAGGCAATACAGGATTACGAGTAAGCTTATGCACAGTATCTGTGATGTCTGACATGCGACTCATGCTGGCTCCGTTTGGTTCCCTTAGAAAATAAATATAAATACCAAGGGGTCATCTTAGACAGATCAACCTAGCCCCAAACTAAGCAACCGTGGTCTCGGAGAAGATCTTTCTTTTCTTTTTCCTTTTTTCTTCTTTTTTTTTAGAGGAGTTTTCTCCGAGACCACGGGGACAACGCCGTCCTCGAAACGTAGGAGGTAAATCTTAAAACTTAGATACGCGATTAATTAAGTCCCGTTGTACAATTTAATAATAGAGCCTGAGGTAACTTCGGCGGCGGGTTTTTGGCGGCAAGTCGCGTTTAGTTCATTTTAAACAGCTCGCTTAGCATCTTCTGCTGCTGTTTATGTTTTGGACTTAACGCCGAAAGGCACTCTTTATTTGTGAATTATCAATAACGCAAAGACGTATGTATAGGGTATATAAAGCGCTGTAAGGGCGGTTTCGCACTACGTCCGATCCGAATCAGATCCGAACCCGTGAAAATATGGTCCGTTGTAGCCGTATAACTATTTCTATGGTAAGTTACGCACTACATCCGATCTCCATCGTCCGATTTCTTTCCGTCATTCTAGAATCTCCATTCCGGAGAAGATGTTTGACGGACCGAAGTAGGCTTAGTATTATTTGTATGAACGCTCGCGCACTGTGTCCGAGTTAAAGCCGAGCTGCGTACGAGCAGAGAGGCAGCGGGGCGGGCGGGGTATTCGGATAGGACTAGTGCGTAAGCCAATATACGAATTCGGTCCGAGTTAGACATATTTTCACGGGTTCGGATAGGAATAGTGCGTAAGCGAATAACCGAATTCGGTCCGAGTTAGACCCATATTTTCACGGGTTCGGATAGGACTAGTGCGTAAGCGAATATCCGAATTCGGTCCGAGTTTTCTAGACCCATATTTTCACGGGTTCGGATCGGATTCGGATCGGACGTAGTGCGAAACCGCTCTAACAAAATGATACACAACTTCGTATGGCAACCCGTTCACGCTCGGCTGAATTTCTGAATAAACTCTTCAAAGGCAATACCTACGGGATTAAAGTTATGCGCCGTATCTGTGATGTCAGAAGCGAGGTCCGTTTGATTCCCTCGAAAAGGATTCGAATTTCGAAGCAACGTCGAATGTTTGGAAAACATGATTAGCCTTGGCCCACCATACAATATAATAATTATTGGTATTAGAAAATAGAGTTGATTTTGTTTTGTTTTAAATTCCATTCCTGTTCCATTTAACAAGGATTCAAATTTCATTAGAGGTAATTCGTACTAGTATTAGGACATAGAACCCGAATAGGTTATGATGATGATAAAGTTTAGTTTTTGGCGGGTAAATAAGTCGATTTTCTCACAACACAACAGGACTCAAAAACATTAAGAAATAGATGACTCACGTTTCAGAGTCCTCAAATAACAGCAAAAAATCTCCTTACTCAGACTTAGTATGTATGTTCGTATAAGCTATTTGTTTATGTGTATTATGCATAGGTATATTTAATGCAATAACCCTTACAAATACTAATTATTACAGCCATTACCCCAGAAATAATTAACTGCAAAATCAACAGAGATTGAATATCATCTAAACCCCCCATGCAAATGCGTTCCCTCGCAATAACCCCCCATAAATCAAGTCGGTTAAGCGAAGTCGACACCAGGCAATTAGGGATAGCCAGGAGTTTATACGTCTTGAGATGGTCCCTCAGTTTCAGTTGAGAAGCAACTAGTGACGGGCAAATGTAGGGAATTTTGGAAAAATTATGACTTTTCCCTACATATTAAAAATAAAACAAAGTTTTTAACAATGACCCTGTATGAACTTAGAATAAATTTAAAAGTGGAAAAATTACTGTCTTGGGTGAGACTTGAACTCACGGCATCTGGATCTTTGCTGGCTATGGATGAGGTCTTGGTGGCTCAGATGGCAGAGCGCTGGAATATCGATGCAGAGGCCGTGAGTTCAAGTCTCACCGAAGACAGTAATTTTTCCACTTTTAAATTTATTCTAAGCTTAATAGCATCTTTCGCAGACGTTTCTTCTTGTTAAAAATAAAAAATTAAGACCCTGTATGATTTAAATGTTTTAATTAATATAGCATAACTCAGAAAAAGACAAGGGAATCCCTTCTCATAATTAATAATAATGGGAAATTTAGTTTTTTCCGAATTGAATGAATTTAATTTCAAATGTTTCCATTGTAAAATGAAGCAGATGGCTTTTTATCGATTTTCTATATAGTTAATTAAGTGGAGTCGACACAAAGCAATTACTTAGGGATAGCCAGTTGGTTTATGCGTCTACAGATGTTTCCTGAGTTTCAAAAGCCAACTAAGTACATAGTTATATTAGGCGAAAGTAGGGAATACTTGGAAATTACGCTTTTCCCTGCGTTAATCCGTTTGCGTTGCGTTGCGTGCTTCCCAAATATTCCCTGAGAAAGTTTCCTAATATTCCCAGGAAAAGTCCCAAATATTCCCCAGAGTTGGCAACGTCACCTCACTAGAGACAGTGAAAGTGCATTTAGCCGGCTAATGTGGCAGGAGCTACTTGGAATATTAATGAACCCTCGGCAATCGGACCGCGGCGAATTCGCACTAAGTCAGACAATGTGCCGGTGATTTAGGTGCTGAGATAACTGACTACCATTAGAAGGGTCATACTCTAAGAATGTCTGCGGTTGTGTCTCGACTCTTTTCATTCATTTTGTATGAAAATATATGGGTCGCGACAATTTGACCGCAGGCATAGTTTTTGAGGATAACCCAGAAGGCGCTTTTGTTCATATTGAGGTCGAGTTGAGTTGCATCAAACTGTCTATCTCCGCTAAAAGCTCCGATAAATTTTATTGTATAGGACATAGCTCTTTGCTGAGTGACGTTGATCAGTCTGTCAATTAGGTTAGTTTAAGGGTCGGTTGCACCAAACTGTTGCCATCGTTAAAGAGTTCGCTAAATTTTATTGTATGGAAAGTCTCATAGTAAACCGCCGCGGCGCGCCGGGTGACGGTGATCAGTCTGTGAAGTGCGGGTGGTGCAACTGGCACTTAGTGCTTATTTTTTAAGCTTACTATAAATAATTTTAAATTTGAAGTTAGTCTCATTCAACATTTTTGCATATATTTTGTTAAAAAGGAAAGTAACCTTACCTAACCTAAAACTAATTGCACTGCCAAACAGCATTCCGGTTTGCAAATCAGGCTTTTTGACGGTTAAAAATATTTCGTTTCATAAAGCGAATACTAGCGGAGGTAGTCTACGACCAGTGGTGATTTAGTTGGAAACCAACCCAAGTTTAGTTCAGAACTAAAACAACTCGCACTAAATCGTTATACCGAAACTGAGCACAAACCGAATCCGAACTCCGGACCGTTTGAACAATTTCCACACGCTCAGTTTAGACAAGTTACGCTAAAGCGAATAAGTTAGTGAATACGTATAAAAGCGTTTCACGTGTAATTAACTTATGTTAAAGAGAATTTTGGTGTACTTTTGTTCAAGGTTTTCATGGTTTTTCTTGAACCGATGGAGAAACACACTTTTTATTAAATTATTAGATGTCACGTCACGTGTTAGTTTTTTTTCACGCTTACGCAATGAAAACAAGTTAATTTACGATATTATTTGTATGCGGAAGGTGAAAGATAAAAGTACCCGCCGACAAATGGTTCAGCCATGTAATTTTTTGATACCTTGTATATTTAATCGTAAGTGATCGATATACAGAAAATACCCAGCTTGCATGCATATGCTAAAATATCACAAGTACAAGGACAACATACCATAGCATGGGGTCGCGTTTCGGGTCCGCAGCGGGCGCGTCGTGCGGCAAGTCCAGTTGAGCGAATAGCGGAAAGAGAACTTGCACCCCGCCTATCGAGTTCAGCGCGCTGTGTATTGAGTGCGTTACTACTGCTTTTACTTCCTGTGAGGATGGGAATAAAAATTGTTTATTAAACGGTGGCTCTCAAGTCGCATACTTTGTTTGGTTTGGAGGTACAGTCAGCATCAAGAGTTAGTGGATGAAACCACGCAAACGCAACAAAAGTATCTGCCACTCTGGAATACTTTTCCAACTAGAGATAAATCTCTACAGTTCGCGTTCAACAGTATCTTTATGTTAGTCTAATTAATTGATAATAATTCTTATATACAGGGAAAGCTGTCAAAAATTGAGTTGAAAATTGTAAAATAGACAAATCAACAAGAACTTTTGGCTAGAAACAACACAACATATATTATACTTTCGTAATGTCTCATCCGAATTATACGGCCAATTTTCTCCTCAGTATAAAGTATAAAACTTTCCCATATCTACCAGGGCATCATAAAACACGAGCATTACCTGCAGCATCAAAGCGTGCGGCGTGTGCACGAAATACGACACGTTGCCTTTAGGGGCGGACTGCAGACAAAGTTGCCCGTCGGTTGCCACGGGGTTGTACATGAACACTATCGCCGAGGACAGTTTGCCGTCGTAAAGCACCTGGTTACATTATAATATGATTAATAAACACGTAAACATTATTCCATTGATGTACATATATATTTGTCTGTTAAAAAATACATAGTGCTACAGTGCTAGTGTTTGGATAAAAAAGCAAGCGCCATATTTCAGAGCATCCTAAGAGTTAGACGAAGGCACTATGGACGCACAGTTGTCATTTTGGAAGGTTCTCTTTTCATAATCCCTTAAAGGGATAAGTTCGCCTTTGTACTGCCTATCCTGTGCCATAAATTTGTGTTTTGGGTTTTGTACAATAAACAGTTTATACATACATATACATACATAAGTCAATTAAACATAAACAAAGTAAATATACCACACAGTCTGACAATTCGGACTATAAAAATTACAAAATTATTTGATTTTCATTTTATGGCTCTTTCTCACACGTACCAATAAGTTACAAGCAAAATGCGCAATAATTAATATCAAATCAAGTTAATATTCTTAAGTTTGAATGCTTTTCCTGGAACTTATACACTGGTGCCCTCTGTAGAGAGTAAACACATTTAAACCTCATTGAAATTAATAACTCATACTGCGAAAGTTTACCCATAAAATAAGTTTCAAAGTTTGCGATGAGGCACAATAATTTTAATTATTTCTCTACGTAAACAACATTCATTTGAAGTGTATGTTTGAGTTGGGAGGATGTAATGAGTTTGTATATTAATCAAGGTGACTTTGTCAGTATGGAAATTGTTTTAAGTTCTTTCATAATTAAATTAAAGTTGTCTTAATTAATTTTAATTTCACCAACTAGGGAACAAATTAAATTATTTTCAGTGAAATTAGACCTTTACGATGGCACTTCTAAAATCTGTTGTTGGCAAAGTTTATGCAGGGGTAGCTTGACCCGTCCCTAAGTAAAGGTGCCTAATTTTTTTTCCAAGCAAGAATTTGATTAGTACTTGATAAAACAAAGTGTTTACATCGTCCCACTTTTCGCACAGTTAATGAAAACATACAGAATTATTTAACAAAAATATACAGAAAGTTTTGAAGTCCAGTTACTACGAATTTCATTAAGCATGCGATTATTTAAACTACGTACTAACAAAGAAACATAAACATGCAAAAACGTTAACACACAACCAAGACCACAGAGATATTGAATATGTTAATCTGCTACGAGACTACAATGATTATGGATAATTCATGCAAACAACTTATTCCTTTGAGGTTAGGATCCCCCAGGGTGCTATACTTGGACTTACCATATTAAATGCACAACGAAAATCTTGTTTGACAATAAAGTAAGAAGTCATTAATGGTCAAGGTATTTTATTTCTGTGATACTTCGCACCGTGTGACAGTGACAATAATATGTTATGTGTTCCTATTTGTCACTATGGCATGGTACAAACAGCAATACTCCTAACTGTACATCGGTGGACCTTATTACAAAAAGCTTAACGTTCACTGTACAGTTAACAGTGTGGGCGATGGTACTGAATGACAAAGAAATCAAATATGTAGTTAGATTGTACCTACATGACTCTTTTGAAACTATAGGTATACCATAAGGCTACGCTTAAGCCAGTTAGCTGAAGCATGTAGCAGATAAACAATAATATATCAAACAATATTTCAAAACAAAACCGTCACGTAACCCGAGCCAAATGTACCAGGATAATATTACACTCACAAGTCCAGAAATACCTAACACATTTGTAACAATAACAGCTAAAAGGGTGTGAGGGTTGCCACGATTTTTCATCATAACGAATACGAACAATGTCTGCTCTTACATAAAACTTGTTAAATAAAACACGTGATGCCTGGAGCGCCATTACCATTTTATGGTAACTACTTAGTTGAGAATTTCCTGGAGCGCAAGGGAAAGATAAAAACTAGAAAAATACTTAAGAATTAATGAATACGAAACTACTGTAGCTCAGAAGATTCTGCATGAATAAGCACTTTAAGAAGATGTCGTTCAGAATACGGCAAGTTATGGTATCTCCATGTTAGGTAAGAGCCCGTTATCGATTTTAGAGCCAAAATGTAAAATTGATAGATTTAGTCGTTGAAATTGTATTCCTTTTGTTACATAATATCTAAATAACACGTATTGGTTTCTATTAGCACGTCTTCTCACCTTGCCTTTTAATAATGAGGTCCCGAGCGTGCGTCACCGGCAATATATGACGAAAAGGGGCAGTTTTTAAAAATTTATCAAAAAATTATAGTGGTAAATTATAAAAAAAGACGTATAAGAACAGTTTCAGGAAATGTTGTAGATTGTTTAAATATCAAAATTACGTTGAAATTAAGTCGATTTTTACTCTCGTTCAATATCATATAACAAAAATGTAGTCTATGCAAATTGGAGTACAGGATATGTGTAATACAAAATTACCATTTTTAGCAGTCCAAACTTTACGAAATTTACAAAGTTCGTCTAAATCAGTGCTTATTACGCGCGTTTACATAAACGTCCATCAGAAAAAAAATCATTACTAATTTAGCGAGTCAGTTTTCAAAAAAATTATCCGTACAAATGCAAGATAAGAAGACGTGCTAATAGATACCTGTACTTGTTATTTCTATTACGTAACAAAAGGTATACAATTTTATCGACTAAGTTTATAAATTTTACATTTTTGCGACTAAAATCGATACCGGCCTCTTACGCAGCTTGATTTTTGTTACTTATTACGCGTCGTCCGCGGTTCAAATATCAACTCAGATAACTTAGAGGTAGCCCCATGAAAATCCGCTCACATTCCAGAAGGAAAAATCACATTATACATACAGGGAGTATTAAACGTTCAAACAAAAAATATTCTGTAAAACGTTCCTATCCGCCCATTTGTTTACATTAGTTTCACGTAACATAGGAAATATCCTATAGTTATTCCATGAACGAGTATGAGTATCCCCTTACATAGGCAACCCTAATGTCAGGGGCGGTCAGCTTTGACAGCGACCGGGTTAAGAGCAGTATAGTGTTACTATACCACTTTAGCTACGCGTTGGCATATTTATATCCATCAGTATCAATACAGTACCCACATCCTACATGTAAAGGATTAATATTACACAACTTAATTGACCCGACTGAATTAAAACAAAGTGAAATTTTAATATAACGGGATTTGTCTCTATTCTGATGATGCAAAACTGCTCTTCACTAAGTAATAAATTAACCCATTAACCCATTATATACAATTATATATTTATATTAACTGTCATTTGACAACTTATAGAAACCAAGATTTTACTGAAAATTATGATAGTGATGTAAGACGTACGAATAATACCACTTACCCCTGTGTTGAAAGATCATATGGCAGGTGGATTTTAAAAAAAGTTGGTGATTTTTGGGGAGCCGAAGCAAAATATCTAGACAATGCTGGAAAAGTGAGGGCGCTGGAGCTGGCGCGGTTGCACGAAGCGGATGAGCGGGTTTACAAAAAATAGTATGAGCAACGCTAACTGGCGCGGACGCGTGCGACGGATTTTACCTACAATGGCACCCGCATGCGTGCGCTCGCAAGGGCACCCGCGCCAGCTAGCGGATGCCCTGAAGCACGTAAAATAAAGAGCATGAAACTTATTGCACTATCCAGAACATTAGGACAATCTTGACTCGGATTTTAGAATAACGCAGACTGCAGCGCAATATGTAACTTCAACAGAACTATCTAACGCACGTTCCTAAACTTTACGTTACTCAGCGAGAAGACACTAGGTACTTAGAAAGTGTCTGATGTCCCGAAGTTAAGCGATGTAAGCTTTAGTGCTATTCCTATCGCATACAAAGTAGGAGTAGGAGCCGATACCTAACCCGATTTAGCTGCATGGCTGATTTATCCACGTGATAAGTATCAATTTTCAACTGTCATTATCATGCTGTCACGTAGACAAATATGATCACCACATCCGTACGGCGTTGTCTGGCAGAATATGTATATTCGATAAAATTAAATAAAAAAGCACTAAATTATAATGTAGAACGTTTTTGCTGTAACGTTAGCGACCTCGTTAGATAAGTACCTATTTTGAATGAATGAAAAATTTCAAGTTTAAAAACATGAGGAGGATCACTTTCTACTAGGGTTTGCACGACGGATCTGAAATGTATGGGAAGATCCGCGAATCCGGATCCAGATCCAGATAATTTCATACATTTCAGATCCGGATTGCAAACCCTACTTGCTACGCATAGATTCTGGCAGTCGACTCGCCCTCGCATCCGATAGGAATTCACCGTCTTATGTCTTAGTAACGAGACAACTTCTGTCGTATCCGAGACAGACTTCCGAGATACAATATTGCACTTCAAATATGACGGTGCAACTTTTAATTAAGCTAACCTAGACGTAATAGTGTTAGCTTTCGTAGCTAATCTTTGATTAAGGTGATGTATCGCATACCTAATTGGTGGTATGTATTATATACTAGTCGGTGACTTTGTTGCTCTTTTTAAAAAAGCCCATCCTATTATAGCTCAACAAAAATGGAAACGTAAACAAAAAAAAACAAAATTCGCAAGCTTCTGGTTAGCTTTTGTAGCTCAGTTGGTTAAGCGCGATTGGACCGTTGTTCCAACAGGTCGCCAGTTTGAGTCTTGCCCGAAGCGGTAAAATTTTCACTTTTTCCATTTATTTAAAATTGTCGTTTTTCTCAAATCCAAGAACATAAATAATAAGTAATGCCATGTACTTCCTGAGTAATATAAGAGGAATTTGAGCAAGATTAAATTTCGCTGTACCCCAACTTGCCTCTGACTACTTCCTTAATAAGCGTTTCTAGGGATTTAGGGAAGCTGTACATGAAAGCTACTCGTAATGCAAATTGCAACCACGGAATCCTCGGAACCAGATGCAACCCCTTAGTGTCACGCTCTAATTTACTTTGTCACATGACACGAACGGCTTAGCCTGCCTCGTGCAACATAACTTTTACTACTAACTACGGGTTTCGACTCGTACCTAATTTAAATTACATTTGCTCAATCCAATATGAATCTGCTACAAACCTAATATTAGTTTCTTGTTTCCTTTTTTTGTAATTTAGTGTAAGGCTGTAATACTGTATTAGGTTTCCAGTAAATAAAGTTTTTGCTTTTTTTTTTATTAAGCAGAAATATCCGAAAACGATCGATGACAAAAATAAGTTTCTTCAAGACAGACATCACATGTTCGACTCACGAATTACCTACCTAAAATTTTTGGTGTTAAGTTTTAATATAAAATCGTAACAGGTACCTAATTGAATTGAGATTACCAGATATTCTGTCTCGACCACGGTAATATGAAGTAAAATTCACTAAGACAGATGTATTCCCAGCTCGAAGCTCACGGCGGATTAAGATGCAAAGCGATTCCCTAGAGAGCGGTTATCGTTACGTTTGCCTAGCTCGAGCTTTAGTTAATATTAACAGAATGTTGCGAAAACTGAGTAAACGACTTGTTGAGATTAACTTTGTTAAATCTGCATGAGCAGATTAGTACAAGGCACTCTTGAAATGGTCATATACCTACGTGATGGCTTCGGTTTTGCACACTTTAAGCGTAATCGACATTTTATATCTGTGATCTATCCATAATTTAATCACTTATCCTGTATGTTTTTGTAAGATTAGAGGTTTCCAGCCCGTAAAGCAAGTCGATCTACAAAATCCGATTTACCTAGAAATCGGACAATGACAGTAGACTCGCGTTCCTCGCATGCGGTACTTAAGTAAATCTATTTATCCACGTCCGACTTCTGGGACCTAAAGTCTAGACCTAATCCGCCCGTCCCGCGGCTTAAGTGCACTCAAGTAAAGTACTCTAAGATTAGCCTAGTGCTTAGTTCACCAGGCTCACAGTCATTAAGAGTCATTTAAGACGAGATCGGGGAGTAGGGCTTCATAGAAGACAAGAGGTAATTTGGCGCGCGAATTCTTGCGCTATTGATTCCATTAAAGGCGAACTGTTACACACACAGACAAGACATCCTCTAGACTGAGCATAGTAACACTACCCCCTCTGCCACAAATATACGGTAGTTTTACTCCATCTTCGAGTCAAAGTGTCAGAATCTCACGGCACGGGATTCGCTCACCTCGTCCCCCGCACCCCAGTATTTTTGGCAGCATCGGTTTCATGAAATAATTGCTCTAAACTCCGTCTAGAGGATTCCTAGTCTATGGTTACACATAAGTAAGAATCTAATAAAAGTGGGTAAACTGTTTAAAACCCTTCAACAAGGTTTTTTTGTTTCCATAATAGTCACATCTTTTTCTAAGTATTAGTTATATACATACTTAGTTAAGCTATCTTTGGCTAAAAGTAATAAAATAATTAAGCCAGGGAGCTTAATAAATAAGTATCGTAATCCTTTATGCAAGAGATCAATCCGGGATTTAATTTAAAATTAATATTCTAAACTTGGATGTTGTAAGGGCAAGTAAATCCAGCGAGTTCTAAATAAATTCCAACGCTGTCTGGAATTTAATAAAATACAAGAGCACAAGTACCAGGGGAGCAGGAGGGGCGGGGCGATCTCGTTACTGAGATTGTGTTCAGAAAAGTGCACGCAATGCACCAACTGGCCGTGCAGACCCGACGTGCAGTTGACAAATCGAAATAGCACTTTGAAATGATAAAAAAACTTGAATGTACTTTTTGTCAAATGGAACCTTACGTTTTATTCTTATATTGCATCTGGAACACCTACTGACATGGCATAAATTTAATAATTTCCGCTACCTAAAGCTTATCTGGGACAGATCGCTTTTAAGCGAGACCGCATATTGTTTACTTCTTTTTGAATTGCTGTATTCATTAAGTACCTATATTCAGTATTATCGTGTGCAATAAAGAGTATTTGTATTTTTATTTAAAAAGGACATCTTTTAGTATTAAATTATAATGTACATTTTCCTAAGTTTTAATTTAACACAAGTATATAGTTTACTATTAGTTCTACAGTGGCTAAAGTTTCAATAGCTTGACCGTACTTAGAGTAAACTTGCCTATTGCTACTTGCTAGAACCTATCCTTTTCCAACTGTTACTATTGCCACATCAAAGTTTAATTCAAAATAATAGCAAAGGGAGTAAATTTAGGGTGGTAATTGATTTTACTGCACTAAAAATTATGAATTTTTTGGAAGCATATTTTTCCTGTTCAGCACATCATCAAAAATAAAGCGCTGGTGGCCTAGCGGTAAGAGAGTGCGACTTGCAATCCGGAGGTCGCGGGTTCGAACCCCGGCTCGTACCAATGAGTTTTTCGAAACTTATGTACGAAATATCATTTGATATTTACCAGTCGCTTTTCGGTGAAGGAAAACATCGTGAGGAAACCGGACTAATCCCAATACGGGCCTAGTTTACCCACTGGGTTGGAAGGTCAGATGGCAGTCGCTTTCGTAAAAACTAGTGCCCACGCCAATTACTGGGATTAGTTGCCAAGCGGACCCCAGGCTCCTATGAGCCGTGGCAAAATGCCGGGACAACGCGAGGAAGATGATGAGCACATCATCAAAAATAGAGGGAAAGAGAAGAGGAAGAGCGAGAAATATCTATTTCAACCAATTTAAAAAAAAGGTTCAGGAGTTGGCAGAGGACCGGAGTTGGAGATTACTCCACCGATAGGAGCACAGCTCATAAATATTAAAAAGAAGATATTTTTCCTAGCTTTCAGCGAATATTTTACTAAAAAACATGACTTCCTCCGCACAACGTAGTCTCACAGCATTTTAAAGAGTAAAAAATAATCAAAAACTTCTTTGAACTCGGTTCCGGAGCACCAATCAAGGTTGAAAGTTGTGCAAGGCACACGGAATACATAAATATTTCCAGTAACTCCAACATTCATCCGAAAGTCGGATGTTTTCAAAGTTTTAGAACCTCTTAATATTAAGTTTGGTGCAACGGATAGAACGCGACGCCGCACCGGTGCAACGACTAGCTCGGAAAGTTTTTGATTAAACGTAGATCTCCTGTTAGTGCTATTGCCTTAGTTTCATAATTCGGAACTTGTTTAATTTTCGTATAAAACCACCACCCGACTTTCAATCCCGAGGTTGCGGGTTCAAATCCTGGCACACCAATAAGTTTTTCGAGACTTATGTAAGGAAAAACAAGCTCGCAAGTTGCTACTGCTTGACAGCTATGTATGGTGTCCGCAAAATGAAGGCCGCAAGTGTCAGTATTAGATGATAAGGTGAAAACATTTATTTTTTGATTTAAAAAAGTTAAGGGAATCCGCTACCCTTCTATGGACGCCGGGGAAAACTAGTGAGGGAAAATATGGGACAAGTAATTTAAACTCAGTTAACTTAAATAAATTTCACCTTCAAAATTAAAGCACACGAGTAATAGTCAAAACTCGAGCGAAAGTCACGAACAACCAATTTAATTTATGGTCTTTGTCTTTGCTATAACAAAGCTTCATATGTACATTGAAACAGACTCGAAACGCATAAGAACGCTTTATTCTCTACCTTTATATACTTCCTCAAGGCCCTTTTATATTAATATTATTCCTTAATTTAATTTCGGCGCGAATTTCCACAAGTAATATCAACTCGAGTTCATCACATGCCCGAAACCTTGTAGAAGTTTTTGCATCAGAAAGTCGGACTGGAAATCTCGAAAATTATATTAAAAAGTTTGATACGTTGCGGACGACGTGCCCGGAATTAGAAATGTATTCTATTCTTGTCGTAGCAATCTTTGGAGGAAAACTGGAGATCAAAATGTGTTTGCACGACATGGCACGACAAAGAGCGAGCGAATGGTTATCATACTGGCAAGAGCGAGCAACAGATACGGCAACCCGTTTATAACGGGCTTAGAACGGTCACCATACGCGGTTGTAACCCGTATGCTCACCGTTTCGCCGTCTGCATGCACCGTTCTGGCAACGTTGCGTGCCGTGCACGGAGCGTTTCGGCACCGGCAAAATATCTTCGCCGACAAATGTTGACGGTCCGTGCATGGCACGCTACGGGTATGGTCGGTGACGGAACGGGCTAGTGGGCATAGTCTCATACTTTTTCATACAAAGATATATTTTTTGCCTGACACGTTCATAGCACGGTCATGGTATGATACGGTGTAGTGGGCAGAGACCTTTAAGTATTATGTCATTGTAAGTACATACGTGAAAAAAAATGCGAACTTAATACATTAGTAACTATTTAAATCGAATTACAATTTGATTTTGATTAGCTCCAAATTAGAAGCAAGTCTTGACCGATACTACCTGCATGACGCAGTACAATTTGTTCCAAATATCTTTTAAAACATTCCTCCTTCGCTTCCGTAATTAGTATAAAACCGGAATGTCTTTCCGGGGGAGAAAACTTAAAGGTACAGTAATGAAAACCTCGTTCGAAAGTGCCCAGGAGCCGTATAATATTAACATTATTAGAGGTAGATATTGATTTCATATTACTCGGAGTAAGGGTCCGTCTAACTCATAAACTAGGAATCCTCTAGACGTAGTTTAGAGCAATTATTTCACGAAACCGATGCTGCCAAAAATACGGGGGTGCGGGGGGACGAGGTGAGCGAATCCCGTGCCGTGATTGGTCTGTTCAAAGACACGGACCAATCACGGCACGGGATTGACTCGAAGATGGAGTAAAACTACCGTATAAGTGGCAGAGGGGGTAGCGTTACTATGCTCAGTCTAGAGGATGTCTTGTCTGTGGTCTAACTATTCTAAGTAAGCTAATACAGCGCCGCTATAATGGCATGTCCACATTATCCACAGTCTGCCACTTGTGAAACCGGTGCAAAGTTTGCTTTGACGAAGTTGGTGCGATTGTAGATAAAATCCGTCGCATGCGTCCGCGCCAGTTAGCGCTAATCAAGTGCTCATACTAAATATTTTTCATTAACCCACTACTTACAACGCGCCAGATAGCGGACGCCCTAAAAGCAACTTAAATCAAGATCAGATTTTTGAACTTCGAATGCGTTTTAAATGCTCGTGTTTCGGAAGTCATTGAAACAAATATTCCAAAAATTTTTTAAGAATAAACATAAATACGCGATCATCAAAATTACGAGCCCCTCAAGACAGGAAATTAACACTAATTATTTTCAGCAAGCTTGCAGATTAATTCCATAAAGTTATATAAATACCCACATTATTCTGAAGGTATTCGTCGACGAATATTTATGAGCACATGGGTGCGTAGATTAGTCAAATGAAGATCTCGGCTGCCCTCAGTTAATTAATTTTTCCCCAACTTTTAATGACATTCTGAGACTAAATGAAATATAAACAAACCGCCTCCGAGAATTATTCGCTGACAAACTGAATTTCTTACTTCGATTGCGGAAAAAATGGTACGAAAATTGAAATTAGTCGCATCTCGGAACTTCCCTCGGTTTCGCAAATTAAATGGACAAGTTGAGAGAATAGTAACTCGATTAGTCTGAGGGCCTACCGCGAACCACGCTCGACGTGTTGCCTCCCTGTCACACTTACGTACGAATTTACAAGTGCGACAGAGAGACAACACGTCGAACGTGGTTCGCGGTAGGCCCTCTGTACGTCTAGTTCGCAAGTTAATACGTGTTTTCTTAGGGGCGGAGAGCTCCGTATTGCCCTAGTCGTCAGACTTGAGCGACTTCCCCCGCCTTGTAGGCGCCGCAGGCAAAACATTGGTACATTTTCTACAATATTCCCTTTAAATTTTGCATATTACAAGTATGTTATATGTTAAACGTAAACACGATTTAAGAACATTATATTTACTTATTATTCATATATGTACGTACCAAAATAAAACATGAATTTTATACCGGAAAATTGCAAAAGTAAAGATAAATTCTCGTATTCGCTTTGTTATTTAAATGGCCGAAAGTCAATACTAAGTACCGGGAATCGGGATATAAGAAACATGCACATACGAAAGGGGCACGACACGGGGGAGGTGGGGTGTTCAAACTTTGGACGGTGTTCAAACTTTGGACTTCGGTGGGCGTTAAGCGGGAAAGTTTGACAATAACTGCGGTTCCAATTAATATGAGATGTTTTTGTGACAATTATTTTGAGAATGTGTGCATATTATTTAAATTTCATAATTAGTAAATACATACCTAATGGTAAATAACAGAAATTTACAACTCAAGTTATTAGGAGTGGTACTTGTAATTAAGTTATTAATTACTATTTCTTAACTTAACGGGGAACAATGCTAAAGTAACAAATAACTACGATGTTTGCTGTTAAGGTAATTGGGGTAACTGCGAAAGCGGGATAAGTTTGAATATTGCAAATATCTACTAACCTGAGTACTAACCTAGAGAGAGGCACTGCCTACTGTGCCTATTGTCCTATTTATAACGTAAGTTTAACTGACGCCAATGAAATACTCAGTTATTATGTCTTTTCAGGGGTCCATTGAATGAATGAATTCCACGCCGCTTTTCAACCTCTTAAGGGATGATTTTCGGGTTAAAAAGTACCCTATGTTGTTCCCGGGACTCAAACTTCTCTATACTAAATTTCAACTTAGTTAGTTTAGCAGTTTAATAAGTATAGGTACTGATATTTTATCATAGATCCCGACTCCGGAAGGCAAGATTAAATCTCCAAACAATACAGTAACGACTCATTTCGAAACACTCGCTACACGGGATTAACTTCAAAGATCCCTTTGTACGGAGTGGACTCATTATATACCTGCCTGCCCCTCCAAAAGAATTGTGCTTAATGAAATACCGACCTGCTTTTGTTAAACATGCAGGGATTCAAAATAAATATTAGGGGACATCTTACACAGATCAACCTAGCCCCAAACTAAGCAATGCTTGTACTGTGGGTGCTAGGCGACGATATACGTACATATTTATATAGATAAATACATACTTATATACATAGAAAACACCCATGACTCAGGAACAAATATCTGTGCTCATCACACAAATAAATGCCCTTACCGGGATTCGAACCCAGGACCATCGGCTTCACAGGCAGGGTCACTACCCACTAGGCCAGACCGGTCGTCAACCGATTATTACGTTTGTTTACCGAAATGGTTGAAAGTGTTGATAGTCCTATTTCCATCGTGATAAATAAGAAAGTGTTTACTTACTATAAGAATTCATAACATGATTTAACGAAAATACGACAAAAAAGACATCCGCTTGTATTACAAGTTACAAGCTTTTGAGAAACGGGCCCCAGGTTTGGTTTATTTGGTTAATTTTCGTCTTGTGATAGAAAGTGGCGTTACCGGGATACCATGAAATTAGTGACGCACACGTACCTGTTCTTTAAAACGAAGATAGTGAAAGTTGTGGTTACCAAGAAACCATAATATTAGGTGCTGCAACATTATGCCATTGCGTCCATCTGTCCCGGGCAAATATTCATAATCATAAAGTAGGTAAGAAATTGGTTACCAATCAGAATATTAATTAGTGAAAAGTATTAGTGTTAGTTTACTAAGGTTACCAGTCTTTGAACCATCTTACGCCATGTAAAAGTAAGGGAAGTGGCTCAAGAAACCACAACATTGGCGTAGAAAACATAAGTTATCCCATTTCATCCATGCAGATATAAAAAAATTAGTGAAACTTTCAAACTCTTCAAGTTAGACCACCTTCAAGTAAGTATAAGTACCAGGGCCCCATAACATTGCAGACACTTCGCTTACGTCATGAATGTTTTGCGTAGGATCATGGACGAGGTCCCCGTAGCGGTCGATGCGGACCTCGCTTGTCGGCAGCTGCGTTGGGCACTCGGTGTCGAAGCGGAACTGGCCCTACACACAGCTAGACGGTAACACATGTGCAGTGGCGTGGGGTACATTTGCAGTTAGAAAACGATCGGTGGGTTGAGGTCAGGAAAAAAAATATGGCATGCACCTTAGAGCATTACATCCTTAGAGCTTAGCCGTCCCAAAGAAGAGCGTCCTATTTATATTAAGCTCTGGTCTTCGGTTGCATAATATTATACAGCGAAGATCAAGGCCCATGGTCGTGATCTTCCGTTGACGTAATACGCTGCGTTACATTCTTTAAAAATGTGCCAAATTTCGGACGCGTCCAGTGTCACAAAAAATGTGATGCTGGACGCTGCAGTAGACGTCTACGAGAGACCGAGGTCTAAACTCTTAAGGAAGTTGGTGTTAGTATGGTACCTAAATAGCTGAATTTTTAACCTCAATGACAAACCGATCGTTTTCCAAACGAGACAACACAAAAGCGAGACAAACATACGTAAATCAAATAAGGGCGAGCGCGACATGCTTACACGCTTGCATGCTTCAATATCTACGAGCAGCGACGCATGCGCGGCGGCCACTTCGCGCGCCTCATCAGCCATCTTTCTTCCTCGAGGCGTCGAGTCTTCTTTAACAACTACGCATGCTTCTTCATTTTCTGCCGTCTTGGTATCTTCCAGCGAAGCGGGTTGGGGTTCGGGTTCAGGGTCAGGAGGGGGGGTTTCGGGTTCGGGAGGGGGGACTTCTGCGTTCGCAAGCAGGAGAGCGGCTTGTTCGCTCACCCTTTTGTGGTTCTCCGGTAAGCTGATGTTACATTCGTTGTCGAATCGGAACTGACTCTGTATCCATGGGTTAGCATTGGGCAGGATACAAAACATCATTGGTATTGTTAGAAAATTAAATATTGTATACAACCGGCAAATACTTACAACTAAAAGTTGTTAATGCCAAGTAATTACATAATTGTGGAAGAGTTGTAAAGTCTAGTAAAAATAGTTCTCGATTTTGACAGCTGATGTACAGTACAGCGAGCTGCAAAATTACATGTGGGCATGCACTTTTGCAGCTCGCTGTACTTACATGCCGAAGCTATAAGTTTCCTTACGGTATGCGGTAACTTCGGTTGTCAAAAGTTGAGATTTGAAAATCTAGTAATTAAATCTAGTTTTCATTTACACCTCTTCTACAATTAATAAATTTAACTTTTTATAATACTCATTCCTGCGAGGTAACACAAAAAAGTGATTTGCCAAAAGCAAAAAGGATTTGTCACAATTGTTACTTTCGAACTTTAAAAAGCAAAAAAAGTGTAAAAGAGTAAAAAGTCCTTTGTTTTCTCTGAACTACATACCGGACAAGTACATAACGAACACGCGTTGATTAAATAGACACGTCAGCCAATCCGGTCGGCACGCCGATGACACTGAACTGAAATTAGTTCGTGTCCGTACGTTATAGTAACAGCACTCAACAGCGATGAAATGTTGGGAAGTTCGCTCTAACATTGTTAAAACGTGTTGCAATAAGCTTTGGTATTTTAGCTTGTAAATTATGCGAAAAAAACGCTTTGACACGCATTTTGGCTTCACTTTTTTCTGATACCTGCGCCTATCGTGACGTTTTCATCTCTTTCGCTAACTGAATAGTTAGCGAGAGATGAGAAATTGTTTTTAGTTCCTGACAAGACGCAGCAAGGTCGATATAAAAATTGTCTCATAAAAATGGTTTGAGGTTGGTTTGCGATTATGGTTACCATTGCATCTAAAACATACGCACTATGTCTAACCTGCACGTATTAAAAACAAGCCTGCAAATATAAAAACTCTCTTTTGGCTCTAAATATACCGTGTCAGATAATTTTGCGCAAGATATCATTGAAAGTAACTCATGTGTGCCTGGTCTCCAATTTCTTTACATGGCGACCTTGCTGAGCCTTTCTCAAAAGAACAACAGAAGAAAAGGACTAAGGCGGTCTTCAAATTAGATGCGGATCACGCCGCTCTAGTGCGAGAGCAGGACAACGCTATGTTTAAATTTATAGCAACGTCTCGCTTATATTTATCTTCACATGTAGACCTTGCCAAGCCCTTTTCAAAGTCACAGAAATAAAAATATCTCATCTCACCTTATACCCTGGACCGAGCCGGTGCATGGCGCAGATCTGGTGGGTGGTGAGCGCTTCTCCGAACAAGTATATGGCGGCCATCTGTCCGCAGAACACGCGCTCCTCGTCCAGCTCAGCTGTCGCTCCGATGTAGCACTTGTCGAATGGCTGGGGACAAAAAAATGAATAAAAATTATGTTTAATGTAGATGGAAACATTTTTCATATCATACCTGATACACTTATACAAAGATGAATTTAACGATACGCCTAAAGCTGTGGTGGCGTTCGAATATGCCACGTCAAACGGTTAAAAACTCGCGTCAGGAACCAAAAACCTATATAATTTCATACAAAAAAAAATCCAAAGCAACGTTTAGTTCATATACTCATATTTTGCAAATGTTTTCAGTCAACCATGTTTACACAACTAGATTCTACAAAGCAAAGTGCAAAGTGGTAGTTTATTCCGAAGCATTTCAAAATGAAAAATACCCATGAAGTAAGGATATTTAAAATAAACGCCAAACTCGTTACATTACCATCGTTATCATGAGAGGATTTCGCCAACGCCAACATAAGCCCACCTAATTGATTACAAAATACCAAAACCGACAGAAGGGTGCGAGCTTAAGAATCCCTTCCAACCCGGCCGCGGCCCATAGGTTGCTCATTTATAAGAAAAATAAAAAGTAATTTTGTGCAAAGCCTCCGTATAAATCCGACCCGAAAAATCTGTAATTATGGCGGAGTGGTCCCACGAGATGCGGGATTAAATATAAACAACTACGACCAAAGGATATTTAGAAGCCAATAAAACTGAGAAACACTTGACGCACACAATCTGACGAATAACAAAATTTAAGGGAGTTTCGCTGTTGTGTTTTAAAGCGTGTAATATGTTGGATGTAATAAACGTAAGGGAATTAATTGGGGGAATCTCCGCCGATAACGGCCGGGTTTTCATGAAGACTGCATTATACGCGGCCCAAGTCTCCGGCATGCAGATCGCGACGATATTTTACATAATATTTAGCCGCTGCAGCGAAAACCTTGCAGAGTTATTTCTAGCTGGAATATTTGTGAAAGCTTTTAGTATCTGATAAAGTGTAGACGTGAAAAATCTCATATTTCAAGTCGACTTTCAGTAATGTGTATGACTTTGAGTGATGTCGTAGGAATCACTCGCAATATTTTTATCTTCTGGAGTCGCTTTCCTAGACAGAACTTCTGAAGCGCCAATAGATTAATATAATAATCACGGATTGCTTTTGCCAAGTTACAAGACGACTCATGATCTCTCTGTAAGTTTAAATATTAGATTTCGTATACATAACGCTAATTTACAATACAACCTGAACTCTGATTTCACCCGCAAGCCGTAATAGAATAACACAAAGCAAACATCTCTAAATGTTCCGCCCACTGCCAAACAGAGCACAACAATGCCTTTGCCGGCGGGCGTCACATTCCAAAGCCGAAGGATTCCTGAATTCCTGATGATCGGCCGCTCTCTAGCCTCCGATGGAATCAGACTTTAGGTATTGGACTAATAAATAGACAAAATGAAGTGCAAATGAACAGGTTTTGAATACTTAAAGATAATTACTACTACAATATAAAACAACCTTGTGAAGTTAGGTATTTCATGTTGGAATTTACGCGATAGCAACGTTGCAACTTTATTGCAGATAATAAATGATCCATGTAACATATTACATTTTAGCATCTGATATTTTATCAGTGATAAAATATAACAGTTTTGAATAATTCACGGTTACTTTCACTAGACTTATATCGAACCGTGATTACCTTTTGTAGAGTTTTCAAACTCCCGATATTTCGACGCAGTTACATTACATGCATCTTGTTCACGGGTTCGGGTTCGAAAACAATACAAAAGGTGGTAAAATATGTTGTGAAAAATCTCAAATTCCTATGACATCAATCATAAACAATGCCTTTGTCGAGCGCGGGCGTCATATTCCAAAGCCTGGCCTAAGGATTCTTAAATTCCTGATGCTCAGCTGCTTTCTAGCTTCTGACAAATTCGGGTTTTAAGGTATTGTACTAATGAATACAAACCTTGCAATGAAACAAATAAATACTCACTTAGAGCAAAACATAAAATACAATCACGTTTTGCAGTGTAAGAGCTATCGAATAGGACGAATAGGTAATCCTTAATTTTTGTATTTGTAAATAATGATCATTTTCGGAGTAATACCTTACTTAAATATCAGGATTTCTTTAACCCAGGTCTAACCCAGTTACAATGGCCATCTCAGGGAAACTCCATCAAGCGGTGAGAACTACGGGAAAACCAAGTGATCACAATCCACAGTATTCACAGTAATGAGGGACTAGTAAAGAAGAAAATATACTTAATTATATTGATTTATGTCTCAAGACAGGAAGGCGTGGAAGGATCTTGTGGAGGCCCTATGCATCTCCGGGGTGCCCTAGGACAGACAACAACAATTGATTTATGTACTTTTATACAAGCTTGTGTACGAAAGACAATACAGAATTCTCCAACAACGCCGCTCTCTTATCTCCTAAGCCCTTCATTTTGTTCTCAATCCGTTACGCAGTAACGTCATGTAAATTCCCATTTACGGCTAAAACACTCCACTGTGCTGAGGCGACACGTGAGAACGTTTAACGATAAAGGCCCATTGAGTTGGAAAGACGATATTCGGCGTATTTTGTAAAATGTTATACAAATAGAAGGCATGTTAAATGATTGAAGGAAAAAATTAAGAAGCGTTGCGTTAAAGCATGGTTAAAGTAATAAAGAAAAGAATTATCATAATCAGAAAAGACCATCTCTATCAGCTTTATACACAATATAGGAGTATAGTATAGAACATTCTGCTAGGTACAGATGGTTAGGGTATAATCCCCACACCAAATTGGATTGGGGGTTTCAGCGTACATGTTTGAATGACTTTGCAGATGCATGCAGATTTCCTCAGTATATTTTTTTCTCCAAAGTGTAACTGGTTAAGTATTTTTAGAGCCGGAGTTTGGAGTCATGGTCTACGATTTCGAATGTGAACGCCTTTTACTGTTCAGCTTCAAGATCTTGTAAAAGACGTGGAAAAACTGACATTTGAAAGGAATTTAATTTGATACGAACATTTCATTGAAACTATCAAAGAGGGCAAGGAATATTAGAAGTAAATTCAAGTGAACCCAATCGATAAAACATGTAAATTTGAATATTATCAATGATTATGTAAATATGTATCCAATTTGGTGCAATACGGCTTGCAATTGGTGCAAGCGTGATGATCTTTCTCGTATATAATATTACTATACCTAATACGTCAATGGAAATAGTCTGAGAGGCTCCCGCGAAAACCGAAATTCGCAAATTGCGGGGATCTTTCTCTTTTACTCCAATGAAGGCGTAGTTAGAGTGACAGAGAAAAATGCCCGCAATGTGCGATCTTCGACTTTCGCGGTTAGAGCCCTGGTCTGACCAACCCTTTACGATGCGTCTTCTTTGACAACCTCGACCCAAGTGAACGAGGCTGTCCAACTTTCTCGGTGTCCCCACCACTTACTAAACGTCTAAAACTACCGTGTTGGGCGTGTTGCCAGCAATAAAATGATATTTTCCCAGTTACCCCTGTATTCATTCCTGCCTGGGATATATTTACACAGCAGGGGCCTATAATCACGAAGGTGGAAAATCGTGCAGAATCAAGCCTTGGTGCACGAAATAACGATCTTATGTGATCGCAACAATCAGTCATGAGGAATCGAGGAAGAAGAAGAAATAAATCATGAAACAAGCGTGATTGCGATGCACTGTTGTTTAAATTTTAGGCACATATCCGAACACGTGCCTTGGTCACGAGGGCAACAGAGTTGCAAAGGATATCTCAACAATCTCAAGATTGGAAAAGTTTTCAGAGGTTAGGTAAATAAACGGAAATAGCTGCTTGGTTATACGATCAGATATTGTATTGTTGAACGTTTTGGCTGTACATTTCATTTAGGTACTCGTAGTTGGAACCTTTTTACACCAACGAATCGTTCAGAGAACGCGGGCTATTTTGATGATAAATAATGAAAGAAGTGTAGTTAGCTTCTATCCGCATCTCCTAAAATGATTCTAATATATAAATCTAATGTCGTAGTACTTCAGACGCCATGATTTTTGGAACAAAAGAACATATAAGTGAAGATATGTCCATAAAGTGCAAAGGCATCACGAATAAGTATTACCAGAACCGACCTGTATTTTTAGACAAGTTCCCTGAATATTTTTTGCTTGGTTTTGCTTGTTACACCACGTACAGTCGCCATCAGATATATCGGAGCAGCCGAGGCGCTCACAAACATCTGAACACGCTTGTATTGTCAAGGCTTTAGAGTGCGTGTTCAGATACTTTTGAACACCTAGGCCGCTCCGTATAAAGCGATAGCTGTCATCTCTCAAACTTTTCATTCAAGCAAATTTTAACTAATTACGACGATGTTGACAGATGGTTAGGTTAAGTAGATTAGGACGTTTTCAAACCTTAAAGTTTCAAATGAACAATTTCATTTTTTTCCTGTTTTTCGTTTCTTGTAATTACATAGGGCAAGTCAGACATTTGTCATTAAAGTCCTCGTAAAAACGCCAGTTTATATTTTTAGACGTAAACTTAATCAAATTACCCCATCAACCACCCCCGCTATATTATTTAGGACCTACTAATTTAGCCTTTGTCCCCGTAAAAGAAATGCGACATCAAAGGGAATCGCGTACTTATAAAAAATGTGACCTTTATTTTAATTGTAGCTCTGGAATAAATCCAATGTCACATATTTAATTACACAAACGGGTCTACCGCGATATAATTTTATTGTTTTTCATTGTCTTTCCGTGACCACAGCTGGTGCAACTCAGCTCAACGTCGGAATTTAAGGTAAAAACCGGCCAAGTGCGAGTCGGACTCGCGCACGGAGGGTTCCGCACCATCAACAAAAAATAGAGCAAAACAAGCAAAAAAAAGGTCACCCATCCAAGTACTGACCCCGCCCGACGTTGCTTAACTTCGGTCAAAAATCACGTTTGTTGTATGGGAGCCCCACTTAAATCTTTATTTTATTCTGTTTTTAGTATTTGTTGTTATAGCGGCAACATAAATACATCATCTGTGAAAATTTCAACTGTCTAGCTATAACGGTTCGTGAGATACAGCCTGGTGACAGACGGACGGACGGACGGACGGACAGCGGAGTCTTAGTAATAGGGTCCCGTTTTTACCCTTTGGGTACGGAACCCTAAAAACAATGAAATTATATCGCGGTAGACCCGTTTGTGTAATTAAATATGTGTATAAAACGCGAGAGTTTCAAAGTTATTTTATTATTAGCTTTCTATGCCACGCCGATGGAAATGTATGCCAGATTAGTCTGCCTATAAAGCACATACCGCACACTAATCAGCGGGCGCAGTATGGTACCATTTTTATCGCCTGTCACTATTTCCCGTCACTTTCCCGCGCGAGGGGGTAATGTAACGTTGCACGTACATATTTTAATTATAAGCTTTAATTATTTTATTTTTACACCTTAAACTAATATAATTTTAACGAATTAACTTATTTATAATCGATTTTAAATTATTACGGCATGAATTATTATTTTACATTTTAATCTTAATTAATTATTATTTTAAATTTTACTAATTATTTATTTATACACTTTTATTAATGAATTTTATATTTACATAAATTGTCTTATTCTACTTTACTATAGTAAAGTAAGACTAAATAAACATTTTGATGTATAGTTATAATCAAATTATATTAGGTATTGCATGTATACTCGGACGTTCACACTTTATTCGTACCGACTGTACTCGCGACCGGCCTATTGGCTGACGTCATGGAAAGATCTAGAAGCCGGTTGCGCGAGCGCAGCCCTCCCGCCGCTGTCCGCGGAGAGTCAGTCCGCGCCAGCCACCTTTGCATACGCACGTACCGCCGCGCACACGGAGCCTATCCGTGTCGTCTCGCGCGCCGTACGAATTTTAACCTTTTTAATTTAATTGAGGTGTGCGCGGACACCTTATTAATTTATAAATTTGCTCAGCGACGTTTTCGCATATTACGATTCCCGCACCCACGTATTGGTAAGTGCAAAGTGTTGAACGTTTCATTAGAATAAGTAGCTTTAGTGTTAAAGTAGTTTGTTATTCGATTCATATTAATCGCAAAACCTAAATTTAATATTACGTTCCATTCCATCTTTTGCTAAATGCTTTTAGCTCCAGAATGATCTAGCAATTTCCTTTGTTCTCGTAGTGGCGGGTACGAGTAAGTATGTGTACGTACCCTCCTACTTATTTAAATTCACTTCTTTGTTCTTTGTTCTTCTTTCTTTCTTTACTCTGTGCTTTTCCTTCGTTTTTGTAACTCCGCTCTGCTTGTGAACACAAACACGCTTTCTGCTTATGGTGCACCGGCTTCCCCATGGTCCCATCATCATCATCACAGGGTGTTCACAAAAGCAGAGCGAGCAGGAACACCTTACTAAGACATCTGGAAATCCACAGGGTGCGTCGTAACGTTTTAAATCCAAGACCGTCGGCCGACAAACACCATCACCACCTCGACGGCAGGGTTGGAGCCATAGCCGTTCGCCCGCCGTCGCCCCTGCTCCTCTTCAGCGCTGTCGAGTGACACCCACCTGCTGCGGACCCTCGACCAGCCAGGGCAGTACCGGATCTCGGGTGCAAATTTAGACGGGCCTTGACCACCCACGACCCTATTCAAAACTTAGTTTTTTTATTTAAATAAATACTTAATTTGTTAACGAGTTGGTAGTACTTCTTTTACCTCCCCTACCAACAGGGACGTACTTCCCCCTTAACGTTACATTGGCATTTTCACTTTCACACTTGTACATACTTGTCAGAACGTGACAGGCATGGTGACAAGCGATAAAAATGCGACCGTGCTACCGCCGCAGAACGCATTATGAAGCGTTTAAGAAGAGCGTGGGGTCACCACACAGAGACGAGTAGTTTACGTTTATGGACCAAGCGAGAGCGAAAGTCTCCGTTTCAGCTTGCTTGGGCGAAAATAAGTACGTATGTATGTATGTCTGGCTCTTCTCCTCTATAGGTCGCATTTCCTAACAACTTCCCGTGAAATTGTATGAGGTTGATTTAGTTATATAGATATTTTGTTATCGAGTTTTTGGATTTTTTTCAAATTGGTGCATGGAGCCATGAAAGTTCGCGAGGTCTACAGCTCACAGAGCCACTAGTAAAGGCACGGTCTGCCTAAAGGTAAGCAGACACCGCAGCGGCAGCCAATGGATGCTAGGAATAAGATTTCATTAGTCGGAATTTTGTGGTTTTGCAAAAGTTCAGGGGGCCTAGCCAACATGACAATCGTATACCCCATAAACGCATAACGAAAATAAAATATGTAGGTAGGTATCGGGACGACAGATACTACGAAAGTCCCGTGATTATTTCCATACAACTAACTTACATAACATAATAGATGTTCAAGTTTTAATTGGCGATTTCTATACCCGCAGATCTGCAAAATTTCTGGCATTTCAGAGATACTCGGACCCATGTCTAATTCAAGGATGGATTTGCAGAAGCAATATAACTACGATTAGTTGCTTAAGACAATAATTGCAGCGATTATACCACATATGGTCTAATCCATTCATATAATGTCACATAACTGTCATAGTCTAAGTTCCCGCAAACACTTAACGCGCGACCATGAATATTCATGCGTTAATCCTATCGCTATTCGAGCACGAGCAAGCTCAAACTCAGGGAACTCCACTATCAGAGCACTCTAGTAATTAAGCATAGTTATAAATTCTAATAGATGTCATTGTGCTATAGATGCACTGACCAAACCTTCCATTATGATATAGAGACGAATCGCCTGGCTTATAAGATGGAAGTATGGTCTTTTCTTGAAGGTTTAAAGGTCTTATCGGTCTGGAGATACCGCTGGCGATAGTTCATTCAACAATTCAACTGAGCGAGGCAGGAAGTTTCTGAAGAAATCCGAGAAACGTACAGCCAACGATTTTGCCAAGTATATTTCCTATCTGTCTAACTTTACAAGTTTTTATATCCTCCAAATCCTGTCCTACAACTCCGAATGCATCCAGATCAATCTGCATTTACGCAAAGCTTCAAAGTGCCACTATTTTTCCATGCATATAATATGTCACCGGTTATACGAGTACCAGAGCCGCATAAACCGGAGCAGCTAAAGTGACACCTCCAGGGACTGTACGAGTAGATTCACATTGCTTTATCTAGCGGAAGCGGTTCACAAACTCATTCAAACCAGCAAAACTGTGATTGCAAGAGCTTTTCAACTAAAATACGAGTGTATGGGTCAAATCAAAACACATTTCAGAAAAAGGTCTCTTCTGTATATAATACAACTACTTACAGTTAACGACTCAGGCACAAGTACATATATACCACGTTTTTCTTCTTTTTGTATGTATAAAGTACTGAAAAGAAATCTAGTTGCAATGGGAACAGAGTTGATTTTATTCCGCTTTTAACAAAATAAATCTGGGGGCAAAGCGAAGCGCAAGGGCACTACCTACCTTTTCTCGAATCAATTTTTCTTGAATAATTTGGTCTTGTTACATGCACTTCTTCATCAGCCAACGATATATTGTCACTAATCAACCCACAACACTCACCAAACTAAAACATGGACCGCGTCTCCTTCTCACTTTAACGTTCGAAAATGATTAGAATTTGAAATCGGAAATTTGTTTCTGGACGGCGGCGTAGTCGTGTGCTCGTTGAATGTACAGAATAGCATGCCTGTCTGCTCTGACATATTGGACGTAGACAGGAAGCCTTGTGTGAATTTGTTATGAAGGCGGTCGGGGCTAAACGGACCAATCTCGCGGCGGACGACGGCTCGTACCTAATTCACGAGGCATTTTGTTTTGTCTGAGCTTGTGTTTAGAATAACTAGACTAGATGGAAATGACTTTAGACGACACATTATTTTAGATTCGATTTTCTATCCTCACTGAATCGAATAAGCAATAATAATGCAGCCCGAACTCGAACTACACGATTACATAGTTCGTTTGATTAAAAATACATTAATG
The DNA here is from genome assembly GCF_948474715.1 of Cydia amplana. Classification (NCBI taxonomy): domain Eukaryota; kingdom Metazoa; phylum Arthropoda; class Insecta; order Lepidoptera; family Tortricidae; genus Cydia; species Cydia amplana. Next base: position 1,037,443 of record NC_086083.1, on the reverse strand, counting down.
ATTCGCTTAAGGCGACGTGGTTAAACACTACGTCGATAGATGTCGCTTAATTAAAATAAAATATTTTTACGGAGTTTCTTATATATAAGGGTTGGAATTCTTATTATATTTGTTTAAGTATTTGTGACTTTATTGTTCTATGCAGCTAAATACCGAACCCCCTTACGATTTTGACACAAAATCTCAAAATTTACTGCAATATTACTTTAAACTCTCGCATTTTGTACACATATTTAATGTCATTAACGGGTCTAACGCGAATTATTTTCATTATTTTACCTTTGTTAGCCATTTATATTTAATTTTATTAGTAGCTCGATTGATTTCCGATTGTTAGCCAGTTAAGTATATTTTATTTTATTAGTAGCTCGTTTGATTTCCGATTTACTAATTTGGCGGTATTGATATTTTAATATAAGAGGTAGTTTGACATTTGTCATCATGATTACGCTGTTGAATTTTGAAAAGTGAAATTGGAGAAATAAAAGTGTGATTTGTACTTGAGTGTTTTAATTGCAAGTTATCACTAGGCATCGGAGTTTTTGTCGCATGGTAAGACTAATAGCAAGCTATGGAGTCGACATTTGCCATAAATGTAAACTCTTATTCATACTCATACTCATTTATTTAATTTATCTTAAAATGCCTTTAGAGCGGTCAGTCGTGTATATTATCTTAGTCAAATTATATAAAAAAATATTTTTCTATTACATTATGAATTAGTGTTGAGTCGCTCACTCGTGAGGCACCTCATTTGTACCACTCATTTTGTTAATTTGTCGCAGTACTTCGTACCGCAAAAATGTCTTACTTCACTCTATTCATTTTACTTGATTCTAAAATTATCTTTCTCCTAAAAGTTCTATTCTTAACCTTCAGAATTGCACTTCAATTAAATGTTACTATTTATTTATTTATAAAGGAAGTGATGAATACATAAATATGTATATACATTAAATATTTTTGTCGCCGTTGGAATTAATGGAATAGTCGACGCTGAAAATATGCTAGTACCTCACCTCATTTGAAGTAAGACATTGTAACACCTCATTTTAGAAAATGAGGTACTCATACAAACTCATTTTAAATTGATGTCCTACCCATCACTATTATGAATTCATAACTTCAACTATTTTAACATACAACTATACAAACTACATCGCTGCGAAAGACCTAATGTTATGTAGGTACTGACCGCTCATAAAATTGATTCGACCAAATCGCACATCTGATTAATCTTTCCAATTTCTCGTTTAAATAAGTATGAAAGTATAGACGGACACATGTTGAAACGTAAAATATCTTTCAAGTAAACAACTAATCAATGACAATAGTGATAGAATTAATTCATAACTTTTTTAATTGCGGAAGGTTATTTTCTTAGGTGACAGTTCCATTCACTTTCGGCTCTATTGCAACAAATGAGGTTTAATAAATTAAACTCATATACGTAGTAACTATTTAGTAATCTGTTCTCATATTAAATAAAATTAATCATGAGTATGAGTATGAATAAGAGTTTACATTTATGGCAAATGTCGACTCCATAGCTTGCTATTAGTCTTACCATGCGACAAAAACTCCGATGCCTAGTTATCACCTTTTATCCGACGTTTCAGCCAGGATGCACTAGCTGTAGTCACGGGAGACTTCCGGACATTAAAGATGTTACTTCATATTTATTTATTTAAACTTTATTGCACAAATTTGACACAAAAAGAGTACAAATGGCAGACTTAACGCCTTGAGGCATTCTCTACCAGTCAACCAATGGGCTAAACAGAGACAGTTTGTCATATTGTCAAGAAAAGATACATTTTTGTGCAAATCTGCACTATTTCAACTGAATATTCGACTAACTAAATAAGTCACAGGAATACAATGCTCGTTTCCTACGAAGATTAATTTTGGTCCAGTCCGGTAGCACGCAGAATAGGTTTTATCATGTGTGAATGGTACATTATTCAGCTGAGCTCTAAATTGCTCGCCGCGCCGGGGTTGCCTTTGAAATTTTACGCTCCTTTGTATGGGGTTAATGTAAAATGTTATTGTAACTTGCATTCAGGGTTTAGTTCGCCTTGAATTTCAGTTTATGGATGAAAATGCAAAATTAACAATTATCATTACTTCAACTACTTACTTGCGAAATTCCAAAAGCTAAAATTACATAGGTAAAAGAAAAAAACATTTTTACAAGTTAATGCTATCTGCTAACGATATCATTAGGTATGTTAATTTTAAAAGCATAACTAGTGGCTATGTGAGCTGTCGAACTCGCGAACCCCAACGCCATTATGAAAATTTTCTAAAACATTCGACACATAAAATGATATATCTACTTAATTATGGAACTTGCTCACTAAGTTTTACGAGAATCTAAAAACTTTTAAAGTTGTACGAAAATTCGGACATCTTCTTCCTCGCGTTGTCCCGGCATTTTGCCACGGCTCATGGGAGCCTGGGGTCCGCTTGGCAACTAATCCCAGTAATTGGCGTGGGCACTAGTTTTTACGAAAGCGACTGCCATCTGACCTTCCAACCGAGGGTAAACTAGGCCCGTATTGGGATTAGTCCGGTTTCCTCACGATGTTTTCCTTCACCGAAAAGCGACTGGTAAATATCAAATGATATATCGTACATAAGTTCCGAAAAAACTCATTGGTACGAGCCGGGGTTCGAACCCGCGACCTCCGGATTGCAAGTCGCACGCTCTTACCGCTAGGCCACCAGCGCTTTTTTTTCGGACGGAAATTCGGACATACAAAAGAATTTGCCCAAGCTGAAAGGGAAACCTTCGCTTTCGTTCGGTCAATTCAGCTAACCCAACCCTCACCACGTCAAAAGTATCTTACTAGTCACCTCTCTAAAGCGTGTGAACAAGGATTATTTCAACTTGTTCGAGCGGCTGGATAAGTGAGGTTCAATTATTCCTTTAAAACTCAAAAATACGACTAACAGGCGTATTCTGATTTCAATAACAGGTTATGAATTAGATCTGGATTGGATCTGTCGGAGTCAAGTGGCGTTTTTGTTTGAAGAATCACTTTTGACACTGACAGATCGGATCCATAACTAATCCAGATCAGACCCAGACAGAGAATTAGATTCTAATTCATAACCTGTTATTAAAAGCAGGATACGTCTGTAGATTGTTTATGCGTAATCGAACCACAAATGTCGGCTCATAGACTAGGAATCCTCTAGACTGAGTTTAGAGCAATTATTTCATGAAACCGATGCTGCCAAAAATACGGGGGTGCGGGGGGACGAGGTAAGCAAATCCCGTGCCGTGATTGGTCCGTTCAAAGACACAGAACAATCACGGCACGGGATCGACTCGAAGATGGAGTAAAACTACCGTATAAGTGGCAGAGGGGGTAGCGTTACTATGCTCAGTCTAGAGGATATACCTAGTCTATGTGTCGGCTTAAAATAAAATGTAGTACCTAAACAATATTTTTGGTATATTCAGTATAACATTCTACCTAAGTATACAATATTTAGGTATGTTTGTTACTTCCATTTACAACATTATTTATCCATGATTCTAAAGTTAAAATTATTCATCAGCAATCCACCGACGTCACGTTTCCGACTCGTCACGTGCTTATCGTTACAAGCAATTTGTAACGACATAACGAGTAATGCCATGCAAATTCCGAGGCGTGTGAGTCAAAAGTTGACACTCGGAAATCATGTTACGGCGCCGGGTTGGCTTTTGATGGCTTAATCATAACATACCTACGTTATGTGTTTAGATTATGAGACATACATGAGATTTCAGTTTAAGTGGCTGCTTTCGCGTGCTGAGTGTACACATAAAGTATGAAGGTCGGACGCGAATCATTTTTCACCACGATTTTCTAAAGGATTATCGTATTCTTTCCACTTTTCTACTATTTGTCGATATCAAACTTCATCAGCATCACAGCACAAGTCCTACATCATTTAATGGTTCCTTGGCGCTGTTACCACCTTACGACGAATAACGACACCCCAGCGTTCTTGGCGTTAGGGAACAAGTATTAAAGTCTGTTACCTTCCGTGATACTTCTCACTTGATGGTCTCATCGGAAAATCAGCGCTGGAAGCCACCAGCAACATGCTGAGACGAGGCCATTTCGTGGAACTTTAATCTTATTTTCTGTTTTCTTTTATATTATGTATTGTCTCGTTCGTCTGCTTCCAAATAAAAAGGTATTCTATTGTATTCTAAAGTGGACTTACGTCGTTGGTGGAGACGAACCACGCCATCTCGGTGCTGGAGGCGAGCTGCCCGTTGACGAGGCACTTGATCTCGCTCTTGGTCCACCGGTTGTAGATGTAGACAACCGCGATCGCGTACCATCTGTGCAGAGACATAGATACGTTGTTCAAAAATATACCACACAAATTTCTTAAACTCTAAATATTGGCGCCATTACAAATACTTACTTGGGAAAACTATTTTTTTAATATTACACTCAACTCTTACCCACTCTTAGCTGAGGTATCTTTTACTGAGGTGTGCCAATAAAGAGTATTCTATCTACCTATCTTATTCAGACCACAACGGGGAATACTCAACACAGCACATCAGTAGGTATCAGGGATCGGAACCGGTTTTTTGCAAAAACTTCGAAACACGACAGGTAACGACTTCGTATTATAAGCAGTGATCGGTTATTTGGATTCTCCCTCGCGGGATGTCAAGTAGAAATGGGATGTTAATATAGATACGACAGTTTCCCGCGATACTGAACAAACCGAATATTGAAAAAATAATGATTGTTTATTTTAATTTTATACAAACCGAACATTCAATTCATATTGTTTTTCTAAATTTTATTGTAAGAATATCAAAGCTAAAGAGTTCACATTTTTTTAAATTGTTGGAGAGATTAATAGTGGTTATGAAATCGCATGTTAGTACTATTTTTAGTTTAAGTTTATAATGTTAATGTTGTTGCTTTATATTTTTGGTGAGCAATAAAACCATTTGACATTGTGGACATTGTTTTTCTCAAACTACCTCTCAGTTGAAAGAAGTGTAATTCACTTTTTGATAACGAATTCATTTATTCAAACAATTAACCCGTAGTAACCATATATTAGCTGATAGACACGCGTACTTACTCGCCGAACTTTTATCCAAACGGTACAAAATGTGCCGCTTTGGAGGCAGCAAATGAGCTGTCAGTGTAAACACTTATGCTCATTTGTTCGATTTAGACAAAAGAACGGTGAGTTAAGTACTCGTCTATCAGCTACTTAGATGTTTTAAAGTGTAATAAAATAAACACATTGTATTTTTTTGCCTTTTCTAACAACATAAATCCTGGATTCCCGGGGCATATCCATACTAACATAATGATTGAGGTCGTTCACCCCATGTCGAATCCAAAAAACCGATCACTGATTATTAGATTGCCCAATTAGAAATGAAGTAATTAGCAAAGAACGAAAAAATACCGTTTCCGTTCCCATACAAAAAATACCGGTATCCGATCCCTGGTAGGTATATAACACATATACTCGAATCACAATGGAAATCTCCGAAACTGCTCAATTTCAGTGAACGTCGTGAGTCCACTCTGCCGGAAGAAAAAGTTTCCCATTGAATGTTGGCTCAAGTCAAACATCTACTAGGTACTCGGAACTATGCGATCCAAATCAAACTTGTTCCACGGTGAAGCGAAGAATGAAAGGTACGTAAGCTTGAGTTGAAGACATCGCAAGTTTAGTTATTTTTCTTCTTTAGGTAAGGGATTTATATTATGGATATAAAAATATAATCTTCTTGAGTCAGTGTAGCGTGTAGGGTTAGAGGCGGTGTAGCTTTATTTGCCGTTCATAAGCGCATTGTAATAATATGCCTACTTGAATAAAGACGGCGACAGAAGTGAAAACTCAATGACTAGTCCAAAAATGTCTGCAGCACTATTATAATTGACCCATCCTCCTTTCTATTGAAAAACTTTAGTTCCGAAATTGCTGGCCAGTGAGCTTAAATTTGTAGCGTCAATTGTTTAAAATTCGAATAGAAATTGTAAAGTTACCTTGCAGACCTCGCATCTGGTCATGATATTTTGAGTTTTATTCACCAGTACTAGAGTTCACTTTTATTAGCGATTTCATCAAGATGTAGCTTTATTGAATTATATTTGAGTGATATGAAGTTAGAATGTAACTGTGAGATCCTCGTATTTCAGCCCGTACAAGATTAGAACATTGAACTTTATTGCTTAATATAAAAGTCCAGTTTTAAATAATTGACCTGATTATGATACGTTATGACTAAAGTTCTTTGATGAATAAAAACGAAACAGCAGGCTCAGGCATGCATTTTCGCCGCGCGGTAGAAAGAGAGGGTTACACGCCTTACGGTCTTACGCCTTACGGTCACGTGACGTGACACCTGTTACGAGTTTAACATTTTTTCCCCATCACAAAAAGTGCAGCGCCGCTAAAGAAGTTTTCACTTCAAAAAACCTACGAGTAACGTAAGCTGCCCGTGGGTGCCGCCAGCAGCGGGGCAGGGCCAGCTGCCGGCGTCCAGGCCCGCAATTTATTTTTATTAGAGACTATATTATATAGGTATATTCCATTGATGGCAGTATTGAACAGGGTTTACTAATGTATCGCCTAAAGCTGTATCCGAAATTATCAATACCAATACTACGAATCCAGGTAAGGGCATTTCATTTGTATTTTTATCACGAATATTTGCCTTTTATGACAGTAAATCACCTTTATAACTAGGTACAAGTCTCAAAGAAAAGGCAATCAAATTGTGCCTTTTCTCATATGTTTGAACCTATACCACTGCGGGTTATATGTATTATACGTAAAAACATATAATTTTCTTTCCCTTGCCAATTTCGTTTCTGTCAAACTTCTTTGATTGGTGCAATCGATTAGCGCGTGAGTAAGTGAACCAAAAAAAAAATCGACTGATGGAAACAAAACAAGACCTTTCATTTAATTTTTAATGTAACGACCTCTGAATCTAATAATTAACTTTTGTACTAAGGTTATTTGCAAAAATTATAAAATATTAAAATATTGGGTTTGGAGGCGCGGGGTATCGATCCCCGTACCTCTCGCATGCTAAGCGAGCGCTCTACCATCTGAGCTACGCCCCCGGTGAAAGCATTTGCGAATATTACGACCTGAACCGTATCACAAACAACAACTTCATTCGCTAGACACATTCTACTCGATAAAAGACTATTTACAATTATAACTTGAGCTCTAAGGGCGAAACAATTACTTGTTATTAGATAGAAGATATAAACAGGTTTGCCGACAATGTCGCAAGAGAGAGCTTGGAAGTGAGCATTGTTCAATGTCGACATAATTAATTGTCCATTCATAAACCTTATTGTAAAGGAATAAAGTAGGTACATATATCAATGGTCTCGTTATTGCACTTACGCATTCGCATTACGCATATTTAGGGCCCGATTCGGATTTAGACATGGCCAAGATGCGATAACGATATGTTTAAGATCTAACTTAAGAATTACTTAAAAAAGTCATTGATGTTAAAAGCTTATTACAGAGTCGAGGACTACTTGACAGACAAACATGCATGGTCCAAACCAGAAACTAATAAAAAGTAGTAGCAATTAAAAACATTGTATTATGTATAGAGTTATAGGTGACACAGCTCAGGTAAGCAGGAAAACACATCAAATATTATATGTTGGTAATTCATAATAATCAATCAGATTTATATAATATGTTTTCCCATTTCTTTTAATAACTTTATTTTCTTTTCCTTTTGTAAGAATTTGATATGTTTTCTGAAAGAGCTACGAATTTGTATGATTCCATGTACATATGTATATTTTCTAAATCAAATTTCTATTACACCTTATGTGTATAATTGCATGAATTCTATAGTGATTTAAATTGTATTTTTTTTTTCCTTATTTTCTCGTAATGCATGTTAATTATAAGATGTAATTATTTTTGAAAAGATGTGTCCCGCCGAGTTTGTTGCCGGTCCCATAATGGGATACCCTCCTCCAATTGAGGGGGGATTTAAATCTTCTCGGTGCAGAGGTGTAGGGTTGGAGCCGGTCTACCTAGCTTTATTTGACGTTCATAAGCGCATTGTAATTATGCCTACTTGAATAAACTATCTTTTATCTTTATCTTATCTTATCTTTAACCTGTCAAATTTGACATTTCCGCAATTCTGGAGATACTCTTGAACGATTTCCACAAGATATTACTTAGAGATCTAATTCACATCTAATAGATATCTAACACGATCTATCGTAAAAGTGACCTTGGTTGCCCGAATTGCGCTGCAAAAGAGAACTAGTTGAAATCTAAACTATAAGGTATCTAGAATGGATCTAGTACGTGTCATCTCTCGTGAATATCTTGAAGTTCGAATACGGCAGTAACTACGTAGTAGTAAGTACTGTGTATTAGCCTCGGGCAGAACAAGTAATCACTCACTCACTCACATCATACCTATAGACATGATTGTAGTTATATGAGTACGTCTTGGACTGGCCGACATATTTTTATAAAAAAAGTCCCTTGGAGGCGCGGGGTATCGATCCCCGTACCTCTCGCATGCAAAGCGAGCGCTCTACCATCTGAGCTACGCCCCCGGTGATATAGTTGACCAAATTATCGATATATTTGTAGTCAGTCAAGGTGCTTAGGAGCTGATCGACTTACTTTCGCCTGGTCTGGTTAATGTTGACGTATGAGCCACATAATGCCTTTTAATAAACTCATTGTTGGCATTACTCGTATGTATGTGCGCATTTCAGCACAATGAATAATTAATCTTTATTGTTCACCAATTTTAAATGTTAGGTACATACAAGGTACAAGTATAGTGACAAACACGCTTATACAGTAGCCATCAGATATATCGGAGCGGCTAAGGCGCTCTCAAATATCTGAACACGCCTCTATTGTCAGGGCGTTAGAGTGCGTGCTCAGATATTGTGATTGTGAACACCTTGGCCGCTCCGATATACCTGATGGCGACTGTACTTACATACTAATTTAATTACAATAACTGATCGGAAATTGTTCGATCGATATCCAGATTGTCATCTAAAATACTCATATTAGGTAGGTACATAATCCGACAATTCGATATATTTAATCCGTTGTGAAATAATTCGTAATAAACCGAACAAGCGATTGGATTCCGTACAATTAATGGCTCCAGAATGTAAATAATATCGTCAGTCCATAAGTAATTAATTAATTACCACTACTGTAATATAAGTCACCTCAAAAGAATTCTAATGGGTTTGAATTCCAAACAGATCCCAATTGAAAACGAAGTGAAATTTATTTTTGAGTATAATTACATGGACACACTTCATTCGGTTCTCGTATGCTATTTTATTTTTACTATCATTTTCTTTAATTTAATGAATGTTTTGATTAGGTATACAGGATTTTGACTCTTGGAGACCCTATACATCTCTAAATAATTTTAGATTATAGTTTTTGTATCTATGTGTTTTTTTTTCAATACTATTGTTATTGCGTTTTTTGTAATTCGACATTTAGAGGCTTTATACATCTCTATGTTAGTTTGATTTGATATTTACGGCTTAGTTGTATTTTATAATTATTGATGTGTTTTTTTTTGTTGTATGTAAATTCCATATTGACGTGTAAAAGTGCCCTTGTGGCCTATTTGCTGAATAAATGTTGATATTTGATATTTGAGTCGTAAATAGGTTACTTTTGGCAAAAAAAATGTCTATGTTAGTAAACAATTCGACAAAATTTCCAAAAAGAAACCGTTGGAGGCGCGGGGTATCGATCCCCGTACCTCTTACATGCTAAGCGAGCGCTCTACCATCTGAGCTACGCCCCCGGTTATCAGAGTGAACGAATTTATTGATAACAACCAAGTAATTCAAGGTAACTACGAGTATTACGCTTACGTTGCGCCTTTCACTTCGTAAGTCCAGTTGAGCTGGTTTAGTTTCCGATATGTCGTTATCGGGGTCTGCATCGTAAAGATAATTGATATACCTAATGCTTGGATTAAGCTAGACAATGGTAGGCATAAGCAGCCGTTCTCTAATAAGATAATGAAAATTATTTGAACTGTTGTTACGCCTCGGTTTGGAACTAAAATTACGAAAATTTCAATGGACTGGCTTAAGATCAAAAACTATTTTGTGTATTTTCTGATCTTTAAAGATGTGATCAAATTGATCAAACATCTTCTTAAAATATGTATTCTTAATTCTGTACGAATAGTACTAAAGCACGGACGCTAAGCATGAAGAATATTGTACATTGACCCACCTGTTCCTAACTCTATCGCACGCGCGCAGTTATCTTGCCGTTCTGGTAGCACAGTGTCATTGACAGCCGCCATCATGGGCGGGACAGCAATATACTTAATTACGCGCGTGCGATATAGATAGGAACCGGCGTGTCAATGTACAAAATTCCTCGTGGAAAGCGTCCTTCTTTAGTACTAATAGTGGGTACTGTAATACTGTTCTTATCTTACCTCCTGGGCTGGAACTCGTATTTGACGCAGTGCTGGAACCCCTTCCCCCGCACCTTCATAGAGGTCAGCACTAGACAGTTGCCCACGAAGTGCGCGGTGTAACCCACGCCTTTACTCGTCTTGAAGCTGAAACAATCCATCAACGTCGTCATACACAAGTTAAACAAAAGTTACAAAAACAAGCAACAACGGTTGTGCCGATAGAAGTGAAAACTCACCTCACTATGTTACCGACGCCCGGTAACACGATACATATGTTTAGCGGAGGTATTCTATTTATTTATTATATATATATATATATATGTATATATATATTATCATTCTCAAATAAGATCACACTTTTTCATTGACATATTTATTTACATACTGCCATGACAACCTCAAATTATTTGAACATAGGTAAAGAGTCTTGAAAAGGAGTCCGCAACATAAATCTCAAATAACATTGAGTTTTTCTTTATTGATTTAAATGCCTTTTAAATTATGAGTGGCCACCTTACGGGGCTTACGGTCACGTGATCGCCTTACGCTGTCTCGAGTTTATCATTTTTTCCCCACCTCAAAAAGTGCCCAGCGCCGCTAAAGAAGTTTTCACTTCAAAACATTTTTAAAACAGGAGTTTAATGTTAATTAAGTTTTTCTTTGCATCGTCATACTGTGTCAGGAACTCAGTACATAAAGAATTTTCAAATCACAAACTTCCGAGTGTAGGTTCGTTGGAAGAGTTGCATAAGTTCTGAATTGGACCATAAATAAATTGTATATAAGATGACATATAGAATTTTTTGTAAACTTTGTATGTAACCAAAAAAATGAAAGAAAACCTCAACAACCAAAAGAGGTAAACCAGTGACTGGCAGTGACCAACTACACCAGGCTAACATAAACTACACAGAGGAAACGCTTCGCTCAAATGTAATGAAAAAGTTGGGCGCGGACGAGTGCACGCCGATTCGAACACAAAACGGCTTTTAACACTAATTAGCTACAAAGCGAATTGTTGCCATTATTTTCCCGGTTTTGTGGAGTTAGTTTTATATGTTCGTCTTGTGAGGGAAGGGAAAGGACTAATGATTTTGAATAGAGTCATTATGTGATTAAATGCGTTCAAATTGAACAATACTCTAGATTAGGTAGGTACACAATACACATGATTGGTGAAAGCAATGTTCTAAACATATACAGATCGATTTATATGTATATGTAGTAGTAATGGGTATAAACTATAAAGTGTTGCTGGTGTTAAAAAAATCTCGGCCAAGTTCTTATATGGGATCAAAAACAGTTTTAGGTCACGCGTCTTTCCCGTAGACAGACAGACAGACTTTAAAGCCAAATTTTCATAAATTATTCCGACCCCACACTAGCGTCGTCGCGTCTTTTGAGCGTCGGCGTCTAACGTTATGGAAAATGATGTCACTACGCAGTTGCGCCAACGTTGCGTCGATCAGCAGTCTTGGAGTTGCTTAGATGTCAATGCTCGGGAGTCGCTAGTGTGGGGTCTCTCTAGGTCATCCCACACTAGCGTCTTTTGGGCGTCAGCGCCCAGTCAGCGCTAAGAAAAATGGTATAGTATACGAATAGCAGCCACTGAGTTGACTATGCGCCAGTGGCGACGCGTCAAACATATGCATAGGCAAGCCGGGGCTAATTTGGATTACATATTTCCTTTACAACTCTGCTCAAACGTCCAAAAACGCCACTGCTAGACGCCGACGCTCGGGAGACGCTAGTGTGAGGTCACTCTAAGGGTCTGAGCTTACCAGTATAGGTAGGGCTTTTCCCGCTCGATGTTGACAGAGTTGATGGGGTCCAGCCTGAACCAGGTGGTGAAGGTGAAGCCGTTCTCGTGGGGCCACCGCGCCAGCGGGGGGAGCACCACCGCCTGTTGGAAATAAACTTTCATTACTTGTATTATAAGATCTAATACGTATACAAAGTCATGAGACAATCCGCGAACATTTCAAAAACAGGATTCTAACAATTTACTAAATTCTCCAAACGTCAAACCAAATTGCACCCGTAACCCCGGGGTATGCTCTTTTCACCTTAAAAGTATATTATGTCTACGTTACGCCAGGTCGGGAGTAAAAACCAACAGTGTTACGTATAATAAAGGACAATGTGTGACTGTGTCTATGGTTTACAATGTAATTTATTCCCTGCCGATTAGTTCGTACTTGTACAATGTATATTTATTTAAATTACTTGGTAGGTATATAAAGGCCATGTTACCCCTTTAGGGCTCTGTTCCAATTAACTTAAATATGAGAGTAGTAGGCGTAAAATGTTATTACTACTGGGGGCTGAAAATTACTGTTTGATAGTTTGATACTGTGGTTTGATAACACAATTATCGTACGTGTAAAGTACCTACCTAATAAAGATAAAGTTACATGGTTTAGGCTAACAACAAGAAACTAAATTGGTCAAATAAATCATATAACAGACAGAGGCGAGCGCGAAATAACAATGCCGATGTGTGTAATGACCAAAGCACGCGTGTTTCATACGACTTTGAAAAACAAAACAAAACTTTCTAAATGAAATAATACCCTAAGTAAGGACGTAAAACGAATTACTTTTATAATTTAATACGAAAGAAGATAAAAGCGTAATTGTGACATAAATACGTCTAACAGGGCTTCACAAGAGTAGATACCAGGATTACATAATCCCATACAATCATTAAGTTAACATGAGTATCGCAAAGGAATCTCGCGACGCACGTCTCACTCGCGATTGATTCCGCCGTACAAAAATGTTGGATCCGACCCAAAGCGCGGCAAAGGGGCAATAAGACTTATCTAATACCGAGGGGCTCACAGGCTCCTCGAGATATCGTATCAATAAAATCTACATACGAACCGTTTTTACGAACTTTTCCAATCTTTTACATTTTCGAGGGTACGGACAAGTTGAAGGGCCCATTCGGGACCTAATATTGGTGTAATACGGTTGAGAATAGTCAGTTAATCGTGTATTAGATGTAACGAAAATGTAAGTATGTGGTATGTGTTCCTGGTGCGAAAGTAATGATAGTAATGGTAATTTAAATTACCTTCCATGTGCGTGTATATGTAATCAATGCTGAACAAGGTGATGTATAATATAGTTATTAGTAACACGAGCGTTCATCAGGATCGTGTAGAAGCCCCAAGGACTCGGTTACAAGAGAACGAATACTGAACATTAATTAACACCAAAATGTGTAGGTTCACACCTAAGGCGAAAAATGTGTGAAAATAAGGCTAGGTAATACCTTTGAATACATTTTCATGTTGACTTGGTAGGGGTAGCTACCAAGTATACAAGTCTAGCAGCCATATTCGAACTTTAAGATACGTCAAATATAGTTTCTATATCTAATATTTGACGTATCTTAAAGTTCGAATATGGCTGTAGTTTTTGCGTTTCCGTACCTACAAGATTATTGCCCAGTAAAACGTCACTCATAACGGCATCACGGAAAAACTTTTTGAATTACAATTGTATAAAAACTGCACTTAACATTCTTCGTGTAATACCCTGGTTGGCACGCTATATCTCACCCGGCCAGCAATCTTATTTTCCCGGCCTTAACTATAATGTTGCTATTATATTTCGCTGGCACGTGTCCGCTCAAACGTGAGGTAAGGTAAGTTTCGACTTTCAAGATTCGCAATATAAATCACTAGCTCTGAGGATGAGGAAAATATAAGAGAAATCCCGCAAAACTAAAATCCCTCAAATCCTGGTTGGAGTGGCGATTAACTACGGGCAGGTGATTTATATGAATTTATGTTTCAAAGAACTCATCATTTTTTAGGGTTCCGTACCCAAAGGGTAAAAACGGGACCCTATTACAAAGACTCCGCTGTCCGTCCGTCCGTCCGTCTGGCCGTCCGTCCGTTCGTCTGTCACCAGTATGTATCTCACGAACCGTGATAGCCAGTTGAAATTTTCACAGATGATGTATTTCTGTTGCCGCTATAACAACAAATACTAAAAACAGAATAAAATAAAGATTTAAGTGGGGCTCCCATACAACAAACGTGATTTTTGACCGAAGTTAAGCAACGTCGGGCGGGGTCAGTACTTGGATGGGTGACCGTTTTTTTGCTTGTTTTGCTCTATTTTTTGTTGATGATGCGGAACCCTCCGTGCGCAAGTCCGACTCGTAAGTACTTGGCCGGTTTTTCAGTTTTACCACGGCTCGCTACAGGGGTTCGCTTGATAACTTAAATTACTTACAGGTATCTGCTACCGGCACTTCGTTTTTATAAAATCGTTTTAGACTTTGACCAGGCTAACTTTGCATAAACTTGGCAGTAGGAATTTATACATATCCCTATAAGCTATGGAGCTTGACGTAGCATTTGGCATAAGGGGAATCTGGGCCTTCCTTAAATACCGTGTTTTGTCGGGTATCCTCACGATGTTTTTCATCAAATTTCTCTTATCGAGGGTTATAAGTTCAAATCCCAGGCTTATACTTTGCTAACGAGTTTCTCAGAACTTATCTTTAAATTATCAATATCCTATTTGCCACTTGCGTACTGGTCGATCAATGAGAGGAGGCGTGTGCCCAGCGGTGGTACCTACCAATGGCTAATATTTTAGTACAGTCACCAGCAAAAATATATGACTGTGGGCAGCCGTGCAAAAATATCTGATGCTCCATTGGAGGCATAAGTATATGACGACACTACCTCGGTAAAAATATGTGATGCTTTGTGGCCGGCAAAAACATCGTTAATCTGTATCCGCATAAATATCGAATCGGGTCGCTTAAAAATATTTGACGCCTCATAAAAATCAAAATTATGTGATTAATCTCATCTGGCATAAATATCTCTCCACTGTGAATGCAAATACATGGGATGGCAGACGGACCGCCTATATATCTGACACGAAATTATGAAATATGTATGTCATCAATCGGCAAAAACGAACCATACCTGGATAGCATAGAGCCTTAAATTGTATGAAGTGATTTGACAATTCACGAAAAGAGTGCAGACTTGTCATTGCATATGTCTGTCTCACGTATTTTATTTGCAATTTTAAATTGTGACATAATTCAGGTAGACTTTTAATAGAAGATGTGTAATAAAACTAATAAACCTCCTTCTTACATAAAAAAGGATGATAAAGTAGTCAACTTGTGGACTGTGACAAGGACAAACAATAATAGTGCTTTCGCTGCTACTCCTACTGAATGATACATAAGACTATCCCGTTCGGTCATTTCCCCCACCCCTCATGCCAGATCCAGTTATATACTAGATTCATGATATGATTGCAATACGTTCAAATTTACAAAAAAATTATATCCATTTTATTCCGTCAAATCGATGATAGAATATAATGTGAGACAGACATATACAATGACAAGACTGCACTCTTTTCGTGAATTGTCAAATCACTTCATACAATTTACGGCTCTATACCAAACATGTATGGTTCGTTTTTGAAGGTCGATAACATATTTGTGATTTTCCAACGTGTCAGATATTATAATAGGCGGTCCGTCGTCCATCTGATGTATTTGCTTTCACAGTGGAGAGATATTTATGCCAGATGAGAGTAATCAGATAATTTTGATTTTTATAAGTAATCAAATATTTTTAAGCGACCCGATCCGATATTTATGCGGATAAAGACTAACGATATTTTTGCCGGCCACAAAGCATCACATATTTTTACCGAGGTAGTGTCGTCATGTACTTATGCCTCCAATGGAGCATCAGATATTTTTGCACGGCTGCCCACAGTCATATATTTATGCTGGTGACTGTACTTATTTGTTGGTTCGGCTCAAAAAGGCACTATTTTGAATATAAGCGACTGCCATCAGACCTTGCAACCCGAGCGGAAACTAGACTTCCTTTCAATACTTTTCTTCACCAAAAAGCTTATAAATATTGATGTCAAAGGATTCATCTTACATATTATAAATGGGTGTAAGGACTTTGTTCTCTATGTTCACGCCTCAATGGTTTCATGCATATAAATCTCAGCTTTACACGATGCGGATATACGCCGCTGTACATGTTTTGACGTGCAATACACTTTGAAATAAATAAGTAAATAGCGAGGGCTTACCGCGAACCACGTCCGACGTGTTGGCTCTCTGTCGCACTTGTAAATTCGTACGTAAGTGTGACAGGGAGGCAACACGTCGAACGTGGTTCGCGGTAGGCCCTCTGTCCCGTTCGTACACTATAGCTCCGTGGAAATACAGCACTATTTTAGTGCACTTTCATAAATTTTCAATTAAAAAAACCCAACCCACTAAATAGCTAAACTTGTTACTAAATAGCTAATTGTTAATTTGAATGTTAGATTAATTCAATGTGATTGAATACATTTTATACACCCCCAAAAAAAATGCGGTATTCCAAATATCCACAGATTTTCATCATGATCCGATTCACCCTGTGATCCGATTCGCCTCGGTCTACCCTAGATCATTAACTCATTATTCAGTCAAGTACTACCTACAGGGATATCTTTCGTTCATTCATTTTGAATAAACCACCCAATTACTCATATCCATTCAACATGCGTACAGAGTGCATCATTAGTTCCCTCGAGCGAGTCCCTTAAACCTACTCAAACAGATCGATAGCAGCAGGACACCCAGATGTCCGAGATTAATGAGTGATGTACCGCCTCGATACATCGAAAATGTTCCCGGAATGTATAATTATACCTGAAAACTGGGAATATCTCGGAACGCTAAATCTCTTGATAATACTCACAATATTCTGCCTAGCCAGGATGACAAACGTCGATAGAAAACGCCAACCGCTTAAATAACGTATGGAAATAGTCACGTGGCTTTTCGTAGTATATGTCAATCTGTTATTCATTTTGAAATCCCATTACTACGTAATATCTAACTATCAACATGCATATACCTAGAGAGCATACTTTATCATTAGCTCCCTCGAGCGATTCCCTTAAAAGTTCTCGAACAGTTCGATAGCAGCAGGACATCAAGATTAGTTATGTACAGTCACCAGCAAAAATATATGACTGTGGGCAGCCGTGCAAAAATATCTGATGCTCCATTGTAGGCATAAGTATATGACGACACTACCTCGGTAAAAATATGTGATGCTTTGTGGCCGGCAAAAACATCGTTACTATGTATCCGCATAAATATCGGATCGGATCGCTTAGAAATATTTGATTACTCATAAAAATCAAAATTATGTGATTACTCTCATCTGGCATAAATATCTCTCCAATGTGAATGCAAATACATCGGATGGCAGACGGACCGCCTATATATCTGACACGAAATTATGCAATATGTCATCAATCGGCAAAAACGAACCATACATGGATAGCATAGAGCCTTACATTATTTGAAGTGATTTGACAATTCACGAAAAGAGTGCAGACTTGTCATTGCATATGTCTGTCTCACATATTTCATTTGCAATTTTAAATTGTGACATAATTCAGGTAGACTTTTAATAGACAATGTGTAATAAACCTCCTTCTTACATAAAAAAGAATGTTGAAGAGGTCAACCTGTGAGACTGACAAGGACAAACAATAATAGCGCTTTCGCTGCTACTCCTACTGAAAGATACATAAGACTATCCCGTTCTGTCATTTCCCCCACCCCTCATGCCAGATCCAGTTATATACTAGATTCATGATTGCAATACGTTACAATTCAAAATTATATCCAGTTTATTCCGTCAAATCGATGATAGAATATAATGTGAGACAGACATATACAATGACAAGTCGGCACTCTTTTCGTGGATTGTCAAATCACTTTATACAATTTACGGCTCTATACCAAACATGTATGGTTCGTTTTTAAAGGTCGATAACATATTTGTGATTTTCCAACGTGTCAGATAAATAGGCGGTCTGTCGTCCATCCGATGTATTTGCTTTTACAGTGGAGAGATATTTATTCCAGATGAGAGTAATGACATAATTTTGAATTTTATGAGTAATCAAATATTTTTAAGCGACCCGATCCGATATTTATGCGGATACGGACTAACGATATTTTTGCTGGTCACAAAGGATCACATATTTTTACCAAGGTAGTGTCGTCATATACTTATGCCTCCAATGGAGCATCAGATATTTTTGCACGGCTGCCCATAGTCATTTATTTATGCTGGTGACTGTACCGCTCTCGGAAATATTTCCGGAATGTGCCCGTTACGTTTCTGGTTTAAGGGAGTCCATAAATGTCCTGAAACAGATCGATAGCAGCAGGACATCGAGATTAGTGATGTACCGCTCTCGGAAATATTTCCGGAACTTACTCGGGTCGGGACGTTTGTGGTTTAAGGGAGTCCATAAATGTCCTGAAACAGATCCATAGCAACAGGACATCACGATTAGTGAGAGCGGTGTATCTCGGAAATATTTCCGGAACTTACTCGGGACGTTTCTGGTTTAAGGCACTCCCTTAAACGTTCTCTGGCAGCAGGACATCGAGATTAGTGATGTACCGCTTTCGGAAATATTTCCGGAACTTACTCGGGACGTTTCTGGTTTAAGGGAGACCCTTAAACGTACTCAAACAGATCGATAGCAGCAGGCCATCATGATTAGTGAGAGCGGTGTCTCTCGGAAACATTCCCGGAACGTACCCGGGACGTTTGGGAGTCCCTTAAACGCCCTCAAACAGAAACAGAACGTATTGACGTTACATCACTACTCGAGCCCTGCCTGCCCGATGTCCTGCTATCGATCTGTTTGAGGGCGTTTAAGGGACTCCCAAACGTCCCGGGTACGTTCCGGGAATGTTTCCGGAACTTACTCGGGACGTTTCTGGTTTAAGGCACTCCCTTAAACGTTCTCTGGCAGCAGGACATCGAGATTAGTGATGTACCGCAGATGTATCCAGGAAGGAAAAAGGGGACTACGTTCGTATGAAAAGGCGTTCCTCGCGCGTAGTCGTCTACTTTTGTCTTTTTTTTTTTAAATCTTGTTTATTTTATAAGCCATACATTTTATGATTAAGTCGGCAACTTTTGTCTTAAACTGCCATCATTGCCAAAGTAATCTTGTACACAATTGCAACAGCCATCTTTCAACCGGGCTAGCACATGATTGGCGTGAGAGTATCTCGCGGCGAGATAGACTATACCCGTCCCTCTTTTATTAACATAGAAAAAGACGGGTAGTCTATCTCGCCGCGAGAGACTGTCGCGCCAATCATGTGCTAGGCCTACAGGGGATGAATTCTGACATAAAAGTATGCTACGTCCTTTCTCAGGTTACAAACTATCTGTGACAAATAAAAAAAAATATATTAAATCATCCGAAAAGTTAAACTGTTTCGAAAAAAATCCCGAGAGTAATTACATCACTGTTCAAGTTCCTCATCCGCAAAGCGTTCGCCCCTTATTACCAATTCCTATTCTAATACGGGCGTAATCCGAGTGACATACTGCCCTATCTAGGTGTCCGTTTTTTCCTCTTCGCCTTGGGCGGACATGGATTCCCACTCGTAGACTCCGCTTTATATGAGGCACTAGAGTTCTGTCTTCGACTTCGTCTGCGTGGAAGGTTGATGGTGATTGATAAAAACTACCCTATGACCAAGTCCTGTAGGGCTAAGATGGCCGACTCTTTATCATTTGGCACCATGGCTGTCACGTTCTAACAAATATGTAAGTGCAAAAGTGACGCATAGCATGACAGGTGATAAAAATGCGACCATGATAGCTGCGGGCTCAGCACGGTTCCATTTTTATCGACTATCACTAAGCCCGTCACTTTCGCACTTACATACTTGTTAGAACGTGACAGGCATGGTGATAAATGATAAAAATGCGACCGTGCTACTAGGGCTGGTCTGGCCCCTAACTATTTTCATACACAATTTTTAACCGACTTCCAAATCTCAAAGAAGGAGGTTATCAATTCGGTTGTATGTTTTTTTTTATTTTTTTTTTATGTTTGTTACTCCATATCTCCGTCATTACTGGACCGATTTTGAAAATTCTTTTTTTGATTGTATGTATATGCATACAGATTGGTCCCGTTTTTGTCAAAACCCAGTTCTGATGATAGGATCCATGAGGAATCGAGGGAACTCCTCAAATCTTAAAGGCATACATATAGTGATTTTTGTGTTTTTATCAACAAATCAAGCATATACATTCAGAAACGTGACATTTGATGAAGTGGAACTGCTGATGATGATCAGAACGGAACTTTTCAACGACGCATAGTTCACGTTTGGCGATTTGTCCTCTTCGTTATGTTTGTTAAGCAAGTTAAGTTTTTAAGCCACATTTTTGTCAAGCTCGAGTTCTGATGATGGGATCCATGAGGAATCGAGGGAACTCCTCAAATCTTAAAGGCGTGCGTATAGAGATTTTTGTATTTTCATCAGAAAATCAAGCATTTTTATTAAAAACTGTCGCATTTGATGAAGTGGAACTGCTGATGATGATCAGAACAGAACTCTTCAACGACCCATAGTTCACGTTTGGCGATTTGTCCTCTTCGTTATGTTTGTTAAGCAAGTTTAGTTTTTAAGCCACATTTCTGTCAAGCTCGAGTTCTGATGATGAGATCCATAAGGAATCGAGGGAACTCCTCAAATCTAAAAGGCATACATATATAGTGATTGTTGTGTTTTAATCAACAAATCAAGCATTTACATTTAAAAAGTAACATATGAGGAAGTGTAACTGCTGATGATGACCAGAACGAAACTCTTTAACGACGCATAGCTCGCGTTTGGCGATTTTTCCTTTTCGTTATGTTTGTTAAGCAAGTTAGGTTTTTAAGCCATATTTATGTCAAGCTCAAGTTCTGAACATGGGATCCATGAGAAATCGAGGGAACTCCTCAAATCTTAAAGGCACACGTATATAATTTTCTGTATTTTCATCATAAAATAAAGCATTAACATTAAAAACTGTCGCATTTGATGAACTGGAACTGCTGATGATGATCAGAACAGAACTCTTCAACGACGCATAGTACATGTTTGGTGATTTCGAATTTCGACTTTGACTTGGACTGGGACCCGGACTCGGATCCAGATCCGGCCTCGTACCCGGATCCGGTTCGGACCCGGACTCGGACACAGACCCGGACCTTGACCCGGAAAACCACTATGATACCTAAACTAAACAAACTACTATGATTACCTACCATAAAATGTAGGTATAAAGTATGATGAGGCCAAACCCCTCCCGCTCAAACCCCCGTACACCGCACCGCATGCGCCGTTAAGTGGGTTAGGTTAGGTTTGAACTGCTATCCTCACAGAACCGAACAAAAGTGGGTTAGGTTAGGTTAGAACTGCGAGCCTTACAGAAACGAAATGCTACTAGAAAAGTGGGTGGTTTTACCTCCTTTTCTACATAGCGCACCATCTACTCTTTCACCGGGCCGCATAGAAGTCGGTTTTTTTTTCTTAAAAATTATTTTATATTTAAATAATTTCAGCGGTTTAAACGTGAAGAGGTTTATATAGTAGTGTGTCTACTTGAAATAAAAGCAAATTAAAATATTTTCTGAAAATAATTTAATTTGTTCTAATACAGTGAAGAGGCTTGGTGGAAGTAAGCTGAACTTAGTATGAATACCCTCATTGCCCACTTATCAATGAAAATATAGGTTGTATAGAATTTACGCACAAATTTACATTACTGACGAGTGGGTATATTATAGAAACACATGTATGTTGTCTATCTTCAATCCTTCAAGAAATGAGTATTTGAGGAGTGTCTTTCCAGAGGGCTTATTTTTTTATGGTGTTCATGTTCATACAAAAATAAGACTTTTTCAAAACTCCCATCTTAATGGTTCGGAAGGCATAATTTGTATCAGATGCAACCTCTCTGGTGTTAGAGGTGTCCACGGGCGATGGTAATTGCTAACTACCAGGCTACTCGTCTGCTCGTTTACCTCCTATATAATGTTGCAAAAAGAAATTTTGCCCGCGTTGTATATGCTCCGTCTAATTCGCAAGTAATCTCGCAACCGTCCCATTTCTCTCTGTCGCGCTTATCCACCGATCTGACGGCCAACTGACATCTCTTAGCGTCCTCTGCTCGCCTGGTGCGTTAGCAGACGAGCGGAAAACCAAGAAACAGAGCGATGTGATAAAATAGATCCTTGAAGAAAACAGCCTTAAAGTGAGTGAGTTAGGACAGGATTAGAGTAGGGTTTAACTTTTTTTATAAGGATCAAATTTGCCTACAAAAAATCAATCATAACTGTAGTCTAAATGCGATTTCAGCAACTGACCTTTGACATCTTCTGTTCACTACATAGCATAAAACAAAGTCGCTTCCCGCTGTCTGTCTTAGATCTTTAAAACTACGCAACGGATTTTGATGCAGTTTTTTTAATAGATAAAGTGATTCAAGATGAAGGTTTATGTATACATAATTTGTTAACCCGTACGAAGCCGGGGCGGGTCGCTTGTGTATATTAAACAGAAGAACAAGTATACAAGTAACACGTTTTGCAAATCTTTAATCCGACTATGCGGATGTATTTAAGTATGCCCATTGATTGCCCGCCGCGAAATACTCGCTACTCGCAGGTCGAACAGCCTCAAGTCGTAAAAGATACGTCTTACGTACCGTACCCTCATAATTTTTTAATACAGTCCCAAAGGCAAGGGACATGATTTAATTACTGCCATCCAGCAATTTTCCTCAGTTGTTTAATAATTACTCGCGAGGGGTCGCGTTTTTAATATCAAGGCCAAAACTCAAGGCCAGCGAGCGCGGGACGGGATTCGAAATAAAAATGTAATAAATAAATAGCTATCCAGCGCGGGAACGCTGCCTGCGCGATGGGCACCCCACTAAAGGGACAAAATTTTGAAAATTTTGAGTTTATCTTAATTGTAGTTAGTTTTATATTCATGTTTTAACACTAATTATATAATAAACTTATTTTCTTTATTTGTCTTCAAGCTTAGATCTGATCTTGATTAGATAAAGGATCTCGCTCGTGTTTATGTATTTTTGCAAGCCACGCAGATGTATGTAGAACAGAATAGAATAGAATATTTTTAATTCATAAACGCACACGAGACAATTTACACATAACAAAATGTAGTGAGAATACGAGTAAAGTGCCACGAAATGGCCTCATCTCAGCATATTGCTGGCAACTTCCAGCGCTGATCTTCCGATGATGATGATGATGTGATTGATGTGACCATCAAGTGAGTGTTTTGTAAAGTCAGTTTTTTAAGTTACAGTTTTGTTTTTCAGGGGGAAACAAGCAGACGAATCGCCAGATTATAAGCAACTACCGTCGCCCATGGACACCTGCAACACCAGACAAGTGTGTCGCCGGCTTTTAACGTGATGGAAGTTCGCTCTTTTCTTCAAGGTTTACAATATTTTACATGAAGGAAGTTTAGAATTTCTAAGTCATCGCTAAATAAGGTGCATCTCGTTAAAATTAAAAGGTAACAGCGAATGGATGAGCCTAATTAAGATTCCGAAGACGCCATGCCGTTAAAACTCCTCGCTGTATTTGACACTGTCGCAATTAACTTCTTAAGTTAATTATCATTTTAAATAAGCGGTAATCGTCCGTTAATTTCGCTCTAGTTGCGTATGCAGATCTGGTTCGAATAAAAGACAAGTAAATATTAAAGACTGTCACTCTTAGCCTACGATCAGTCACATCAAACCCCTTAAACTTAAAAGTTTTCTCCGAAATATCTTTGTTATTTTTACCGATTGCTCTTTGTTTCAGGAAAATTGTGACACACACATCAGACTAGCGTATTCCCATTTGTGATACATGAGGGGAATGATATGTATGCAGCGCCTATTCCCATCTGTTCCCGGCGGGGACAACTGGGAACACACCATCACACTGTGTGTCATTGTGAAGTTCCCAAAAGACTCTACTTTTACCCATTAAGGAATGGGTAAAAGTCGATCTATAAAACCAAGACGATAATACTTAAAAAGGTTAATCGCTCTGTTTACATGCACTAGACTATTAGGAGGACTGTATTTAATTAGATTATGATAATGTTAGATTGGGCTTAGGGAATTGACTCCTTAATTGGCCTCGTGCAAACACTGGAAGGGTATTTGGTATTATCCTAAGTAACGCCACGCGATTGTAACGAGACTTACCAGTCGTAATAATTTGTATGTCTCTTGTTTCGATTAATTGCGTATGCAAGTGAAAGGCGCACGTGACACGGAACATACAATGCTTTTCGTTCGACCTTACGTCTTCGCCATAAGGTTTATAATTAATCAGTCAATTGTATCTACAGTACCTCATCAAGCCTACTGTCCTTGCAGAAGACCAACTGGTAGAATTGTAACAATAGTGTATGTAAATTTTGTCAACTACAACAACGGGGGCGTAGCTCAGATGGTAGAGCGCTCGCTTAGCATGCGAGAGGTACGGGGATCGATACCCCGCGCCTCCAAATTGTTACTTTTTTGTTTCTTATTTGAATTTAATAAGACAGATAAGATCCAAGATATATATTTCGTTAAATATAACGGTTTATCCACTTCGGGTGGAGTTTGAAAAATCGTCCCTTTTCCTTTTTGGCCGAATTTACATTTTCCGTTAAGTTTTCTTCGGATATTCCATTAGAATATTCAACAACCAGAGATATAATAAGCCTGAGCCCTAATACAGTCTCTCTCTGTCTCTTTTTCTTATCCCATAGCAATTGTTTAGCTTAAAGAAGAAGACGAATTGCATTTAACTCGAGTCTATGCTTATTTTATTTAAAAAAAGGAGTAACGAAAAAGCATACTCAGGTACATAAAAGTTGTATGGCACCTCATATATAAAAAATAATATACGATGACATACAGTTGGGTCTAACCGACCCTAAGTTAATAGGCACCTGCAATAGGGCATTACCAAAAGGCCGAGCGTATTGAGACCGGAATAAAAAAAACACATCAGGATATTTTCTGGTCCATACTTAAAATGAAATTATTGCAAATCTATAACATATGTAATTTTTCTGTCCTCCGGCCGGCAAGCTTCAACTTTCGGCCCGCTGCGCTTTCCCTTGGCCGACAAATAT
Source organism: Cydia amplana (assembly GCF_948474715.1). Lineage (NCBI taxonomy): Eukaryota > Metazoa > Arthropoda > Insecta > Lepidoptera > Tortricidae > Cydia > Cydia amplana. The sequence continues at coordinate 1,011,908 of NC_086083.1, read as the reverse complement.
ATGTGATCGGAGACTTTTCTTATTTTACTGGCCTATGTAATATATTAATGTCGTGTTTAATAGATTGCGGCAGCGCGCTGCACGCCTCAACGGAGATATCCATTACCAGGACAACATAACGCCTGAGCAGGTAGCAGGTACGAATATTATAGCAGGCTTTACACGAAACCAATAACCGAGAATCCACTAAGGCTAATCCAACATTGCCAATACCTATAGATAGACAATCCTATTTACAGGCCTAAATATAGGATGTTATTACAAGCTCAATCACTCTGATTAGTACATATTATTAGATATCTGAGAGAGATTAATGTAAAGAGCACAACTTTTACTGTAGCCGAGTGTAGCTTGTGCCATCCACGAAGACGCGCCCCACTCTACTTCCTAGTCGCTTGTATAAGTGTGCAATCTTTTAGCCGTGTATAGGGTTTGCACGACGGATCCGAAATGTATGGGAATATCCGCGGATCCGGATCCAGATCCGGATAATTTCATACATTTCGGATCCGGATTGCAAACTCTAGCCGTGTAGTAGTTCTGTCTACACACATTAATTAGCCAATGTGTGTAGACAGACCTAGGGCTATAGGCACTTTCCTGGCCCCGTAGACAACATACAACATGCCAGTCGCTAACGCTCCGTAGCGAGCGAAACGCAACTGTCACTGTCACACTAATATGGAAGAGTGATAGAGAGACACAAAGGGATTCGATGACGAAGCGATAGCGATTGTCACCTTGGCTAGGCCGCCGGGTGTTTTTCTCATAGGCGCCTTCCGAAATCCGTTATCGAAAAACTTCCGATAATTTCAGCCATGTCAGAGCCCCCCTCAGCTATCGGACCGACAATATTTGTTTGTGTGCGTATATGTAAGCATAATGTTTGTTGTAGTGTGCGTGTATATATGTTAAAGAAGGATTCTAAATCCTATAAATATACATATACATCCTATACCGGATCGGACAATGTGAAAACGCTCTAAAGTTTACATTACACGACGGTACGATTTACTCACCGAGCCTTTCCGTCCGGGAAAACTGAAGAACACGTCCGGGCCGTTCCGGTGCGGCATCTGCCGGAGCACGTTTAGCAGCTTCGCCGAGTGCCGGGGCTGAAAAATAATGTTCGCGTTAGTTTTACCGGCCAATTTGTCATTCTTGCCGACGCCTGGACAGGAAACCAGGCTTTTTAAATTTTATATTAAAGGAAAAAATGGAAAAATTACGCTTCCGGCAGGACTTGAACCCGCAACCTCCGCAATCCAATGCTTACACAATTGAGCTACGGAAGCCTACCAGAATATTGCGAATTTTTCCATTCCTTCCCTCATGCACACGCCTTTGGGGTGGCGTATAGCGACATCTACCGAGAGACGATTACATCTCTTTAACGGCAGCGGAGTCTCAAGTTGCATTGAGAATTCACCAGTAACAATGTGCTAACCCGTACTAAATCAATTTTTTAAACATGCAGATTACGTCTGCGAGCGATATTCCAAATTTTATATTAAAGGAAAAAATTGAAAAATTACGCTTCCGGCAGGACTTGAACCCGCAACCTCCGCAATCAATTTGGAATATCGCTCGCAGACGTAATCTGCATGTTTAAAAAATTGATTTAGGAAACCAGGCGTCCAGCAGTATGATGGATGCCGTTAATATCTGTGTGATAAAATAAACATGCTTGCACTGTAAAGAGGCAGACATTGCCATTTCACGCTATCACAAAACTCGAAGCGCTTTTCGTAGCTCCCTTAACCGTCTAATTTCACCACTAACGCAGGAAAAGCGGTGAAAACCGCGAGTTAACCAGTTAAACGTTCAATTACTGACGTGTCCCATTCGTCTCCACTTACAAACCAAAGTGACAGGATCTCTAGACCTTTAACAAGTATTCGTAATCAAAGGATGCACTTATACTGGTATTTCAGAGCCTTGGAAAGAGACGCTCCTTTCAAATTTGCATCCTTACCGTGGAGTTAATTAGAAGGTAGCTACTTTGTGTTTATATGCGCGCCTGGTACTTCAGTGCGTTCACTCCGCTTTTAACGCGAACGGGCAAATTGACAGCCAAACGGGCGAATTACAAGTGACTTTTATTCTACAGTCTGAGTTAGAACTAGTTTTTAGGGTTCCATACTTCCATACCAAAAGAAAGTACAAAAGGAACCCTTATGGTGCGACTCTGTCCGTCTGTCTGTCACATTGTTAATTATTTTCCTTGTACTCTTTTCATTTATATTTATGGAGAAAATATTATGTTGTCACTATAGCGTTCTAAATTAAAATCACTCACTGTAATTCGAAAGGTCTTTCTAAAAGTTATTTCTTGTTATGAAAAGTTCTGGTTCAGCTGACAGATCATATCGAAAGTTCTCCCTCCGCAATTCAAATTAGCACTCGAGATATCGAACTCTTGTTGCCTTAATAACTAGTATAACCAAATAAACTCTGGCACACACTCTTTGTCAGTAGAAAAAGGCGGCAAATAAAAAAAAGTTGGCGCGAAAAGTTGACTTCCCATAGAAAATTTTAACTTCGCGCCTTTTCTACAGACAAAGTGGGCGTGCGTGGTTATATCCTACATATTTAGTTAGTATTCGTACCTATGTGAAAGAGTAAACTCACCCATTTCCCATTGACTGCCTTCATGGCGCCGAATAGTTGCTTCAGCTCTTTGACTGTCACGCTGTAGCTGGCCAGCACCCCCAGCATCTCGATGAGGAGATCTGGAACAAACATACATCATTTTACTTTATATAATTTATCTTTAATGGAGGATTAATATATTGATAATAGAGAGAGAGTTATGTGATGCAAGGCTGCCATTATATATACTTGGTCAACCAGATCTTGACAGTAGAAAAAGGCGGCAAATTTGAAAAATGTAGGCGCGAAGGGATTTCGTCCCATACAAAACTAGAATTTCGCGCCTTTTTTTACTGACAAGATTTGGTTGACCAGCTATACACTTAATTTTTCATATTCAAGTTTCTGAAAAAGTTGTGGCATGGAAAAGCATGGTGCACTATTGTTATGATGAACTCAAAGGCAACAAAATAATGATAATCGATAGAAAAAATTTACGTGGCATAAATATGTTAGTTAAGTATACTTTTAATACAACCTTCACCTTTGACCAGTCAGTCATTTACTTCCAACAGTCATTTATAATTTAATTTGATTTTAGCATTTGTTTCATCAAATTAAGTCGCAGAAATCCGAGAAGATAATGTAACATCCAAAACATGATATTCCTAGTAGAAGCAACCCCGTACAGTGGAACGAGATTCACCAAAGATATTATACACATAACTTTGTACACAATAGAACCAGGTAAACCGATATATCAGACCGCGCATATCCTATGATTTTTTATTTTATTTATTTAAGCCATTTAATTCCTTAATAAAAAATATACATATTTCATTATTAAATTAAATAATAATAAACTATTAAATTAAATTAAATATTATCAAACTAATGTACATGCAAGTTTAAATTGTAAAATTCTATTCAATAATTTAGTTTGTATTATTAAGGACCTCTTGACGAGTAAAGGCCTCCTCCATTTTACTCCACATTTCCCTGTCTTGGGCTATTGTTACCCAGTCGTCGCTGGCAAACTTTTTTAGGTCTTCTGTCCATCTTCCCAGTGGGTGGCCTGACTTTCTTTTACCGGGAGGTCCCGCCCATGTAGTGACTCTCTTAGTCCATCTTTCGTTGCTCATTCGTGCCACGTGGCCCGCCCACTTCCATTTTAGTTTCTTGCAATGTGATAGAGCGTCGATAACTTTAGTCTTTTCCCTTATAGCCGTATGACGTTGTTTGTCTCTAAGTTTTAGGTTCATGATGCTCCGCTCCATGGCTCTTTGACAAGTTGTAATTTTTCTTTTCGTGTATGCATTATATATCCATGTTTGACTTGCGTAGGAAAGACAAGGTAGGAGACATGAGTCCAGAATTTTCTTTTTTAGTCTTAAGGGTATGTTAGACTTTAGGACTTCCTTGTGGCTCCAGAATTTATTCCACGTCATTGTAATGCGTCTTTCTCAGATTTATATAATTAATCTTAGCAGATGGAATAGTCTGATTCTGAGTCAGAATCAGACTATTCCATCTGCTAAGATTAATTATATATTAGCAGATGGAATAGTCTGATTCTGAGTCAGAATCAGACTATTCCATCTGCTAAGATTAATTATATAAATCTGAGATGCTGTCATCAACACAGTTGTTAATAAATAAGGTCTATCAATCAATTACGAGGGCTGTTTGATAAGTACCCGTTTTCCAAATGTATTAATATCACGGGCCGAAAATATGTATACAATCGTTTTAAGCCATTTTTCAGAGGTGGGAAAATTTAAAAAAAAAACAGCATTCTTTTGTTTTTTTCTCACTTGACAGCGATTCAGTGAAAGCGTGAACTTAAAATTGTGAAAATGGAGAAAGAGCAGTATCGGTCTGTAATTAGATTCTTGTTTTTGGAAGGAAAAACATGTGATGAAATAAAAGTAAGAATGCAAGCGGTTTACCATGAATGTGCTCCTTCTATGACAACCGTCAGATACTGGTTTAACGAGTTTAAGCGGGGGAGAACAACCGTCTTTGATGAGGATCGCCCAGGCCGCCCAATTGAGGTGACTACAGACGATATGGTTAAGAAAATTGAAAATATCGTTTTAGCCGACCGCCGAATTGAACTTCGAGAAATCGTTGATGCTGTAAATGTTCCAATCGAGCGGGTACAAAACATATTAGAAGAAAAATTGGGTATGAAGACAGTATCGGCGAGGTGGGTGCCGCGTTTACTCACGGAGGAGCAAAAACGGAACCGACTGACTACTTCGGAGCAGTGTTTGACCGTGTTCAAACGTAACCCGAAGGAGTTTCTGCGTCGTTTCGTGACCGTGGACGAAACGTGGGTCACCACTACCCCCCGGAAATGAAAGGGCAGTCGAAGCAGTGGATTTTATCGGGTGAACCTGCGCGAAAGATAGCAAAAATCGTTCCATCGGCTGGAAAGGTCATGGCGACCGTTTTTTGGGATTCGCAGGGTATTATACATATTGAGTTCTTAGAAAAGGGGAAAACGATAACAGGGCAGTACTATGCCAATTTATTGGATGAATTTGACGCTGGGTTGAAGGACAAACCACCCCATTTAAAAAATAAAAAAGTACTGTCTCATCACGACAACGCACCAGCTCATTCGTCTAGAGTTGTGATGGCTAAATTAACACAATTAGGCTACGCCCTATTGCCTTACCCCCCGTATTCTCCAGATTTGACCCCATGCGATTTATTTTTGTTTCCCAACCTGAAAAAATGGCTCGGTGGTAAGCGATTTGGATCAAATGACGAAGTCATTGCCGCCACAGAGGCCTATTTTAATGACTTTCCGAAATCATACTTTTTGGATGGTTTATTGAAGCTTGAATATAGGTGGAACAAGTGTATAGAGTTAAAAGGAGACTATGAAGAAAAATAAATGCATATAAACAAAAACAACTGATTATTTTTTTCATAAACGGGTACTTATCAAACAGCCCTCGTATATTAGTTACATAGGTCTAATAGACCTATTATTTATCAATAGGTAGTCGTTCATAATTCGTAACATGAAAAAACAAAAAAAAACAATTAGAGACACAAAAAACTTACATAGGTTTGTGTTTCACTAAATAAAAATATAAAGGATAAACGCAGTATTTCTCAAACTAAAAATTGCTTTTACCAAGATTGGTCGTTGTCTCGGCAAAAGCAGACAAATGTGAGGCGAGATGCATTGATGCAATATATCCGCAATGCAATTACTAGCTCTCGGAGATATGTTTTACTATTTTTATACTGAAACAGTGGCAAATAAGCATACAACCATATGTATATTGTGTAAATTGCGTTATATCTTGTTTAGGGTTAGCGTGCGTGGGCTGCGTCCAATGCATTTTTGTACATTGCTGGCCTGATAAAGTAAGAGCAATACACTGCTTCGCATTATATCGCAATAAAAAAAAACCGGCCAAGTGCGAGTCGGACTCGCGCACGAAGGGTTGCGCACCATCAACAAAAAATAGAGCAAAACAAGCAAAAAAACGGTCACCCATCCAAGTACTGACCCCGCCCGACGTTGCTCAACTTCACGTTTGTTGTATGGGAGCCCCACTTAAATCTTTATTTTATTCTGTTTTTAGTATTTGTTGTTATAGCGGCAACAGAAATACATCATCTGTGAATATTTCAACTGTCTAGCTATCACGGTTCGTGAGATACAGCCTGGTGACAGACGGACGGACGGACGGACGGACGGACGGACAGCGGAGTCTTAGTAATAGGGTCCCGTTTTTACCCTTTGGGTACGGAACCCTAAAAAATCATCGATAGATTTTTTACTGATTTTCGTCGTCGTCGCTTAGTTAGACTAAGATAAATCTGCAACGATTTTGATAGCACACGCAGTGGAAGTGCTATTTATACGTCATAATTTCATAGAAGTTTGACGTTTAAAATAACACTTGCACTGCGTGTGCTATCAAAATCGTTGCAGACTTATCTTGGTCTAACACTAGTTATCGTCAAAATAAGATCTCGATAAAAAATAATACATTTTTGATAGACATTACAGGACCGAACGAAAAAAACCGGCCAAGTGCGAGTCGTACTCGCGCACTAAGGGCTCCGTACCATTATCTATAAAAACGGCAAAAATATCACGTTTGTTGTATGGAAGCCCCCTTAAATATTTATTTTATTCTGCTTTTTAGTATTTGTTGTTATAGCGGCAACAAAAATACATCATCTGTGAAAATTTCAACTGCCTAGCTATCACGGTTCATGAGATACAGCCTGGTGACAGACGGAAGGACGGACAGCGAAGTCTTAGTAATAGGGTCCCGTTTTCACCCTTCAGGTACGGAACCTTAAAAAAAGAGGGGAGGCCTTTGCCCACCACAGCACTAAAGCAGTAGTCATTTAAACAGGCCAAAAAAGGATAGCCCTCAAGCGTCGGCGAAAACATACTCATACCGAACAACTTTAACTATGGGATCAAGCTAGACATGGTAAAAAATACATTTTATACGTGAAAACAATCCGTAAGTATTTATTGTACCCCGTAAAGGTAAGCTTTGCTAGAATTGCTTTGTAGGCTTAGTAGTAAGCTCCTTTAGCTCCTTCTACAAATGCATCTCAAAGGAAAACAAATACCCAACATAGGTACTGCAACATTTCTCAAATAAAACGATTTTCAAAAACCTATTACCAGCTGCTTTATCCGCACCCGCATACTCGGAGGCCGGTTCTAATGCAGCAATCTGTTATGATTTTGCGGGCGCAGCATGGTTCATTTTTATCGCCAGTCACTATGCCCGTCACTTTCGCACTTACAAACTTGTTAGAACGTGACAGGCATGGTGACAAGTGATAAAAATGCGACCAGGCGGGCCTCATGATTGCTCGCCACCGACGTAGTATAAAAAAACTTTGACGATCGTCTTGGTGATGATAAGCGCATCTTTTCATCAACGCGCGACTTTCACTTCATTTCGCATGCACCAACTAGCGTGAGCGATCTTCAATATCAAAGATCTTCAGTATCAGTATCAAATTTATATCAAACAACCCGTAACAAGTTGTTCAGTCAGAATCGGTCTCCCGGAATTGTCCTTGTTGCCGAGATTCCGACAATAGCTTTGCGGGCCTAGGCGTCTAAGAGAGCATTACGTAAGTACAATACCTCTACCCAAGGCAGATTTGGTATTTGGAGAAAGCTTTACGAATTCTCGTCTTGATGGAAATCTTTTTATAATATACAGCAATACTAGTTTCTACCCGCGACTTAGTCTGGGTAAAGGTTAGACTTCAAATAAAATAATCAAAATTCGCAACGATCACAATAAAATAATCAAAATTCGCATTGTGTGTTGTGTTCATAAATCTCTCAAGCAGATCTAGTTTTTACTCAAGCTGATAAGAACATTATGTAAACTCGTTTTGCCTAAGGCGCCGCGAAGTCATATGTTCAAGTGTGACGGCGAATTTTAAACGTCGTCTTAACAGGGGGCGTAGCTCAGATGGTAGAGCGCTCGCTTAGCATGCGAGAGGTACGGGGATCGATACCCCGCGCCTCCAAGTTTTTATTTTCATAAAAGTTTTATACCTCAGAATTATTTTTTATTAAATTTTCTTCTTGTCTCATGAAAGTTCTAAAGAGCTACACTTTCCTTAACATTTTTTTTACTAGAAAGCTTTCTTACAGTTTGTTTGCATTTAGTATTTGTGTTATAAATATGTTTGTTTGTGTATACGAAATAAATCCCTATTATCTCCAAAACGGCTGATTTAGTTGCAGTTTTCTGTAAAGGTACCTAAATAAGTACCTATAGGCCAGTGGTTCCTAACCTTTTCAGTCCGGTCACCCCTATGACTAACTAGGGAACCTGATTTTACCCCTCCTCCCAATGGTAATAAAAAATAAAACGTGTACGTTTGTTGTATTGTTATATTAGGTTAGCTTATTACTCCCGTAAAATACGTTTTACCCCCACGGGGGTAATTACCCCCAGGTTAGGAACCACTGCTATAGGCGAAGCTCTTATTATATTTTTAACTTCAAAAAATCATCCACGTGACTGACACTTCATCACATGAATAAGGAACATCTGGTAAATATCAACTAGCATTTCTTATATGATATGTAAACATGTTACCAACTTACCAGCCAGGGTTCGAACCCACGACCGCCATCATAAAAGTGGTCCCAGTACACAACGCAAACATTAAACATTAATTTACGAGGAAATTGGGGGAAACCCGATCCGCTTGGCACCAACTCGGTATTTATTCATCAGCTTTTAAAATGCCTCGAGTAATTAAATACATATTCGGCATTTAGGGCTATGTTTTAAGATTAATAAATGAACAGACCCAGCCGATGGCAAGTTTGATAAAGTAATAAAATATGACAGCATTTGATACAGGCCTCTTGCACCATCCCACTAACCCGGGGTTGAGCAGTTAAACCGTTAACCTAGTGTCAAACTGTACTGGTAGCCATGGTAACTCCAGGTTTAATCGGTTAACCCCGTATTAGTGCAAGTGGGCCTTAATCTAATGCGCGAAGTCAAGCGGAGGGCTGGCGAAGATACGTTTTGTTTCGCAAATCTCACATTCTATGTATATTGAACTATATTGTAATGAATGGCATAACTCATTGCATCCGAGGTTTAAAAAAACGTTGAACGTGACGTCACGAGAGTTCACTAAACGGCCGGTGATATATTACTGTAATTTTACCTGCACTGTATGTATGAAAATACGTACCTACCAAATACACAAAACACAGAGCGAACTTTTAGCAATTCCATCCGCGGTCGGAGCTTCCCGGGACAAAATTTACCGCGTCAAATATTTTAAAAAGGCCATTTAGAGGCCGCGGCTCAAAAGCCCGTGACGGCAGTCATGTAAATTATATGCCGCTATCCTGAAAATACCACGAGTAGGAAGACAAGACTAAAATACGCAAATTCAGGATATTACAAATATAACACTGCAGATTTAAACTTTCGCGATTTCCGTGGTCTCGGAGAAGACTGTCTTAAGTGCCGATGTACAATTTAATAATGTTACAAATATGTACCGTCGTCATAATTGTTATATTGCAAAGTCCTTTGTCATAGTGACAATTACAGAGTCACAATAATGTGAAATATCTCATGGCTTTTCTATAAATTTTCAGTTGGCAAGTATTATCAAGTAACCTAATCATCTAATTGGTTGATTGTACCTGTAGATAGTCATCCTTGCGCCGCATAAGGTGAGCCAGGAACTTTATTAAGAACCAGGAGTTAAGTCAAGACATGGTCACCCTAACCAGGAATAAATTTGGGCCCTCATTCCGTAGTGCATTTGCGAGCGTGCCCCGCCTTCGGGCGTGAGATAATGCGACCATCTCATAGTCCTGCGTGCCTGGTCTTTACGTGGGCTAATGGGCCCGTATTGTTCTAACAAGGCTGTGCCCACCAGAGATGTGCGAGGATAGAATTCACAAACACATCCCTCGCTACTTATCCTTGCACATTTCTGGTGGAAACGTAGCCTATCCCGGGAGAAGTCCTTGATAATTAGAAAAGAACGCTTTAAAGTTTAAAGAAATTACGGAGTCCTCTATTATGAGTTACCAGAAACAGGCAGTTTTTTTGATCTTTGATACTGACGTTACACGTCGACGTATAAAAAGTCGTATGCATATTATCTTTTCATCCTCAGATCAATATCATGTTGGTATCATAATATATTGTTTGCGAATTTACGCGCTTGGGAAGTTGGGACACGTCCTGCGTGGCCCACACGGCTAATGGGCCCGTATTGTTCCCGTAATCCTGGTTAATCCGCGGCTATCCAAGTCCCGGACACTCCGCTTTGATGAGACTGTTGGTAATGTGATGCTGATGTTTTTACGCTGATTATATATTCTTGTTTTAGGTACCTAATGCTCCTGCCGTTGCCATTAGAACGTCACCTTTAGAGGTACTGGCGTTATGAAAAATGAAGACGCCGTTTTAAATCTGGTCTCGGACACTGGAAGTCATTTTTTCTTCAGCTTAAGACGTATTTCAAGTTCAATTTCATTATCAGTCCGAATCCGAAAAGTATTATTTACAGTAGGTACATATGGTCTTATTTTCCCGCACTAGTGCGTAAAATAGCACTTTTCGCTCGAATGTCAAATTTTAAAGGGGCATATGTACTGTAAAACGTTGTACGATACACGTGCGAATAAGTAATTCGCAACTCCATCTTCCTCTTTTCCTCTTGTTCGCACTTGTATCGTAAATAACTATTTTGCAGCAAAGGTATTTTAGTGAAAATATCTTTGACGTGAAAAGTTCCACGTGATTAAAATAATTGTGTAAGACGCGGAAAGTCTAAGTCTAAATGCTTCAAATTTGACAGTTTATGTAAGTAGATGGAGCTGTCCGGCTCCGTACATTTTATTATGCAGTAAAGTTGACGTTTGACAATTCTGTGACCACGAAACATGTGGCGTAGTACAGCGGCATCTGATATGACTGCCAAACTAGGGGGCACGTTTGTTTCAGACTTTAGCTCTCTATTACAATAAACAACTCCTTGCTAACATCAACACACTACAATGTGCATTTGCCAACGGTCCTAATGCACGTCCAATCACGTGTTAACCATCGACCGGGCGTCAAATTGGCCTTCCCCCGGGCGAGGAACACTTAACCAAGCGTTTACCGTCCTCGAGGGACGATCCGGGCTCAGTCTCGAACTGATTGAATTATATAGGGGGACATATCGGGCATTGGAACATGACATGTCAGAAATTTTAACTTTGAAGAGACTACGACATTTACTAAAACCCACAGCTCCTGATCCTAGGTGGAATAAATATTACGAAGTCACAATTTGTCTCGTAAAAAATGTTCATAATTTTCCGTTCAGTTACGAAAATATCATACTTTTTCGTAACCCGGTAGTTGATTTTTATATAGATGGGGAACTCCTATCCTAGATAGATAGATAGATGTAGTGTAGGGACGCCCGGCCGGATGCAGGCGGGCTGTCGATCGCGTGTCGCGTTCATTCAGCCCTGTTCCCTGGAGTTGGAGCTGCAGGTTACTGTCCCGGCGGCATTCCCACACTATTCTCCTCGAATCTTCTTGTTTTCCTGCAGAACAGAAGGACATCTTTGAGTTCGACATCCTTTAGTTCGTGTTCTTTCAGTGTGTCTCTACCGAATGTATTATATCGCGGTGCCGCGTACATAGTACATTCTGCTAGTAAATGTAAGCTAGTCTCCTCCTTACCACAGTGTGGGCAGGAGGCGTCTCTACTAATTTCCATTATCTTAAGGTGTCTGTTGAGAGTATTGTGACCCGTAATGATACCTGTCAGTAGTCTCAGACTGCTCTTACCTAGTTTCAAAAGATACCTGGTTCTCCTGTGGTCTAACCCTTTGATCATCATCTTCGACTGTCTACACCCAGTCTCTTCTTCCCATTCTCTCTGTGCTTCCATCTCTTTTACCTTCTCTATTACTCCCTTCGTGACATCCGCTGACATAGGCAGAGCCGGTTCCGGACCTATATATTCCGTCTCCGCCCCTATCCTCGCCAGCTCGTCCGCTTTCTCATTTCCCATTACTCCCTGGTGTCCTGGCACCCATGCCACCGTGACACTTCTTTGCTTGCCTATCAAGTTGAGCTCCTCTCGACATTCTCTCACGAGAGAGGAGGTGACTGATATTCTCTTTAGTGCCTTTAGTGCTGCCTGGCTGTCTGTGTATATTACGACAGCGCCCTCTTGCTTTACACTCTTCTTGATTATGCTTGCGCAGCGCGCTATTGCACATACCTCTGCTTGGAACACGCTAGCATATCTGCCCAGTGGTACTGATATTTTCTCCCCTAGTTTGGGGATCACTATGCCCGCTCCTGCCAGTTTAGTCGAGCTTCTTCTTGAGCCATCCGTGAAGCAAATGGTCGTCGGGTGACCGACTTCCACCTTCCAGTTGTCTCTGTCTCCTATGTGTATTCTATATTTCTTGTCAAATATCTCCTGCCTCTTTATAAGGTCATTATTGGCCATCAACATCTCAAGTTTTGATAGTGCCTCTCTTTGTATCCGCGCATGTCTCTTGTCCACGCAGCTTCCTCTCCATTCCTTGCATGCTTTCATTCTGTACCACTGTTCTGTGGCTCTTTTCTCAACCTCAATCCAGAGTGGCTTCAAACCTAGCATTACCTCCATTGCGTGTGTCGGGGTCGTTCTCATAGCCCCCGTCATCATGAGGCACGCTAGTCTCTGGACTTTGGTTAGGTCTCTTTGGTTTTCTTTAATATGTGCTCTATGCCACCATGTTACAGCTCCATATAGCACCCTGGGTAGTATTATCGCCTTGTAGATCCAGTGAATCATTCCTGGCTTCAGTCCCCAGTTCTTACCGACTGCCCTTTTGCATTGGAACAGTGTTCTTATAGCTTTTGCCGTCTGCTCCTTGATGTGAGTTTTGTACCTAAGCGTACTGTCTAAAATAACGCCCAGATATTTCAACTCATCTACCATGTCTAGTTCTATACCTTGTACCTTTATAGGTTTCATCTCTTTTACTCTTCTGTTAGTGAATAACACTAGCTTTGTTTTTGATGGATTGAGATCCAACCCTCTCTCTCTACACCACCCCAATACCTGTCTGAGGCCTCTTATCATTATGTCTCTCATCACGGTAAGAACCATTCCTCTCACTAGCAGCACTCCGTCATCAGAGTAAGCCTGCATGTACATACCACCTCTGTTGAGCTCTTTTACCATTGAGTCTAGAAGTAGGCACCACATCAGGGGGGACAGACATCCCCCTTGTGGGAACCCTCTTCTTGGACTAATCGACTTTGTTACTCCTCCCAGCTCCGCCGTAATGGATCTGCCCTTTAACATTCTCCCTATCCATTCCGCTATTGTCGGTCGGATGCCCTCTCTCTTCAGACTTTCCTCTACGGCCTCGAAGGTTGCTTTGTCAAAAGCCCCCTCCACGTCGAAGAAGCAGCCTAATGCATACTGTTTCGTTTCTAGTGCCCTTTCCACCCTTACCGTTAGGTTGTGTAGAGCTGTCTCCGTTGACTTTCCTGCCATGTAAGCATGCTGGTTCCCGTGTAGCGGGTCTCCGCTGCTTTCCACTTTTTCTCTTATATGTTTATCTATCACTTTTTCTAAAGTCTTCAGTACGAAAGACGACAGACTTATGCTCCTGAATGACTTCGCTTCTTGGTATGATTTCTTACCCGGTTTCGGCAGGAAAACCGCCCTCACCTCTCTCCATACCCTTGGAATGTATCTTAGTGCAATACTTGCCCTATATAGTTCCACTAAGTCCTCTTTTATGTATCTATATCCTTTCTGCAGTAGTGCCGGCAGGACTCCGTCAGGGCCCGCGGCCTTGAAGGGCGCAAAGGAGCTGATCGCCCATTCTACCTTCTTCTCCTCAACCACCTCCAATGCCGCCGCCCAGTCAGACTCCTCCCGACCATCCTGTTCCTCCATTTCTGTCACCTCTTTGCAGTCCGGAAAGTGTGATTTCAGCATTCAGCACTCCTATCCTATCCAATCCACCAAATTTTATCGATATCTGACAAAAAAAGCCGGCCAAGTGCGCAGGGCCGGATTAAGCATGTCGGGGCCCCTAGGCAGTGCAATGCTCGGGGCCCCTTTAGGCCCTTGCAGTCAATTCTGCATACATAATGTTCATTTTTCAGTTCAGGGAAGTAAGTTTGTGGTTTTAATTTCAACCTTCAGGTGTCGGTTGAGTCGATCCGAACATGCCAAGCGATGTCTTTTTCGCTCTTATTGCGTGGACATAAAGCTTTTTTCTATCAGTTTTTGCTGATTCCTTTTTGCGTCAAGTGTGGGGAGAGCCCTTTTTTTCTCAATAGTTAGTTAAATATTGTGCGAGGCTGAACAGCGATTGTCCGACCATAATACCATACGCCGATCCACATGATTAAAATTAACGTAATAATAAAGATATTCCATAGGTTTAAATTCCTATTCATTCACCAGTCAAGTTAGCATGTAGGTACAGGGTCAACCAGAAAAGCAGCAAAAAAACGCGAGCGCAGCGAGCGCGAAATTTTTTGTTAAAAAATTGTGAAAGCGTGTTAAAAAGGCCGGGCCGGGCCTAAAAATCCGAAGTTCCACAGTGAGCAGAGCTTTCATGCGAGGTCAAAGCCGTGCTTCAGGATAAGCTCAGCTAGAGTACAGACGCCAACCAATGTCCATTGTATTAAAAAGCGAGGCCGCAGGCCGAGCTTGGCGCAGCGAGGCCAAAGGCTAAGCTGAAGAAGAGGAGATTTGGAAGACAAACCAAAAATGGAGGTAAAAAGTGAGGCTGAAGGTCGAGCTCAGCAATCTCCACATTACTTAACAAGCCCGAAGCATACTTATAACCAGCGAGGTGAGCTTTCATGCGAGGCAAAAGGCCAAGCTTCTTAAATCAATGTTTGTATTTGTTAAAAAACGACGCCGAAGGTCGAACTGTAAGAAAGCAGCGCTCTGACACGAACCAATCGTCAAATGTTAATCGACAATAATATGTGCAAGAGTTACTCGGAGATGAGGTATTAGGCCCTCGGGAGCCTGAAAATCGAGCTCGATATTACAGACTTTAAATCTATAAAATAACATAATTTACATAATCATCTAATGATTGTGTATCTGAGAAACTGATATTGGACATTAAGTAGGTATTAGGTATAAACATTTAGGTACAATAAAAACAATATTTATGAATTTTAGCCATATGAAACAAATATTGTTTTGGGCGCGCGCGGGGCCGCCGGGGCCCCCTAGCCGAGGCGGGGCCCCCTATCCGAGGCGGGGCCCATAGGCAGTTGCCTACTCTGACTTAGGGTTAATCCGGCCCTGCAAGTGCGAGTCGGACTCGCGCACGGAGGGTTCCGCACCATCAACAAAAAATAGAGCAAAACAAGCAAAAAAACGGTCACCCATCCAAGTACTGACCCCGCCCGACGTTGCTTAACTTCGGTCAAAAATCACGTTTGTTGTATGGGAGCCCCACTTAAATCTTTATTTTATTCTGTTTTTAGTATTTGTTGTTATAGCGGCAACAGAAATACATTATCTGTGAAAATTCCAACTGTCTAGCTATCACGGTTCATAAGATACAGCCTGGTGACAGACGGACGGACGGACGGACGGACGGACAGCGGAGTCTTAGTAATAGGGTCCCGTTTTTACCCTTTGGGTACGGAACCCTAAAAATTTACAACAATATAGAAATCCCTAGGCCCTAAATCATTTGAGCTCTCATTATACTTGCAGCTTATGCTGTCTTATGACAGTTTCATTTTTAGGGTTCCGTACCTTTTACTAAGACTCCACTGTCCGTCTGTCTGTCCGTCTGTCTGGCAGTTGTAATTTTCACAGATGATTTATTTCTGTTGTCGTATAAAATAAATATTTTCACCACACCAGCTCGGAAAGGCTTACTTTGCACTTCAAAAACCGATAGCAAAGTTGCATTTTATTCACATGTGAGGCAAAGTAATCAAATGCAAATTTTGAGTTGTTTTCTTGTTTGCTGGTAGAATTGACTTTTAAATGATGATTTTGGATGAAAAATATTTAATAACATTCATTTGGATTTGATTTGCTTTGATATTGTTTGATATTTACATTTAATATTTGCCTCGGGTTGGTGTGGTGAAAAATTTAGTGTTACTCTATAAATTTGTATAGAGGCGTGCGCAAATAGAGCCACAACTTCATTTGCGCCATTGTCACTGTTCTGAGCCTGAAACTTGTTTAATGTTTAACCGTACATACAGATCACTTGTCTATTAGATAAATCAAATGTACCTGCCTACACGAAAACTAGCGGTCACCACGCATTGGCGCTTCGCCTACTTAGTATTAGTATGCAACCGTTTTTGGCATGTATGAATTTCAGGGGTAATACAAAACATTTTCGCAGACTGTAGTTAATATGGGACAATCGTATGCAAGTCGGCCTGGTCCCACAGATCAATTTTAGACTTGTTTTCTGGGTGCTAGACGACGATAAGTTAGTTAGTTCCACAGTTATTACATACCATTTTGTAGAAATGTCAATATCCCATACTTCTTCACTCCTAGATATCATTTTTTGTTAATTGAAATAAATTAATAGCCTAGTTGGCGTTCTGCCAATTTGGATACAACTGAAAGAATGGTGTGGTCGCGCTCTCATACTTAATTAGTATATCGCTTAGGAGTGCTAATAAATGGCGACCGCCAGCTGTATAAGCTGTCACACATGTTTCATCTATTCGTCAAGTCATCAGTGTGTAGAACAATACCTCGTTAACCCGTGTGTTAATATTTTGTTTATCTTCCAGCCAGTTTGTTATTCTTTATTCATGTTGATTGTGTTTGGAGTTTGGATGTTGTTTTATTTCCTTAGATTTATTTCATTGAGCAACTTAATAATCTTAAAATAGCATCTTGTTTACTTCCAGCCGCGGGGGCCATTTCTAAATCTTATACTTACCTTTAAACGAGAAATTCTTATTTATTTATTTATATGTATATATATTTTGGGGATCTCGGAAACGGCTCTAACGATTTCGATGAAATTTGCTATGATGGGGGTTTTCGGGGGCGAAAAAATGATCTTGCTTGGTCTTATCTCTGGGAAAACGCTCATTTTTGAGTTTTTATGTTTTCCGTGCAAAGCTCAGTCTCTCAGATATTAGGTAAGTATCATTAATTTGTCTTGGTTTTAGTCATAACTCATAAGAACATTTTTTCGTATTTTTTTTTAATATCGAAATCGTGTCAATAAATAAATAAACTCAATAATATTTGATATAAATACCATGAACCACCAGGAACTCATAAACACCAAGCGGAAGGAAAGGCAATCTTCCAATTTCGGAAACAACGTTTGAAATTATAGCGATGGCGGCGGAAAGTTTTTCCATCATCGCGGAGTCACGCGTCCCGCATCCGTTTGGGTTGTATTACAATTGCTAGCTGAGCAAACATAATAACCAGACAAGAAATTGTATAAAGTAGAATCCGCTTATAATGACATCGAAGGGAAGTGACAATCACGTCATACTAAGCGGATGTCATATAAAGCATAGTGGATTAATTTCTTATTATTGTAATTTTTCCAAATGAATCTTGAATTTCTTTATAAGAAATGAGTTCTAATAACCTGTACGGATATGATGGTCGTTCTTGTCTACGTGACAGCGTGATAAAACGGTGTCCGTCACTTTCTTTCCCACGGTGTTAAACAGTGACAGTTATTTTATCACGTGGATAAAGATGGATAAAGCTATCCATAATAGGCTGGCTGGAACCAATTATCAACTTGTCACCTAGAGTTAAAACTAAAACAACTTAAACGCCACGCCCGCACTAAACGTCCTCGCAGGGAAAGATGTGGGGACGGCCACGAAAACCAGCGAAGTGTCAGTATAACCGGACATCATTTCATGGAAATAGGATTTTTAGGTCATAGTAAGCGGTTTGTCACTGTAAGCGAAGTCATCTTATCCGACTTGGTCACTAAGAATTTTATATAAAAACCAAACTTCGCACAGTAATTACGTCATAGTAAGCGGTTGGTCAGTATAGGCGGAGTCATAATAAACGGATTCCACTGTAAATTAAATAGTGGCAATATTGTAGTGTCGTCCCGTTTTCTTAGATTGATTTGAAAGAGACGACACTTCACTACAGTGTTGCCACTATTTAATTTCTACATTTTCTTGTCGGACCTGTAAGCTAACGCTAACCTTTTATAAATCATGTGACAGATTGAATGTCATCATCGCTGCAGCAATGCGGCGGCGAAAGTCGCCCATCTTATCTAGGAAAATTTACAGATATAGCGGCCATTTCGAGGCCGCAGCAGTAATATCGCAACAGTAATGCAGCTGCAGTTGTCATCCCAATGTCACCTTAAGGGCTCATGTAGACGGCACGCGAACTCGCATGCGATTTTAGTTACATTGCGGACCATTGAGGTTACATCAATTCAGCCGACCGATCAAATGACGCAACTCGCGTAATGAAACTCGCATGCAAGTTCTCGCACCGTCTATCTAAATTGGCCCTAAAATAAATATATGTCAGTCGGGGTCAGCGCACGCAAGGAATGAGGCCAACCAGTATGGTTATGTGCAAATTGCTAAGGGGAAGATTAAGCATTTATAAGCACGTTTGAAGTAGCAGAACTTCACATCTGATCTCATTTTGTCACATGTACTCAGTACATGTACCGGCAAGCAATGGGAATAACTCCCCAGCAGCAAGCCTTTAGATTGACGAATGGGGTGTTAGCCCGCCCGTCGTGATGAGACATGATTTATACTCTTATTATATTATGACAAACAGAGACTTGAGGATATCTGAGGGCACGGCAGTGCCTCCGCCAAGTCGAGCAAAACAAAGAGGCACGGCCGTACCATCCTTTTCTCGAAGCGATTCAGGCCATTTTCGACGTCCTGTAATTTAGTGCTGGCTGAAGCTAGAACCCTGAATTTTCAGTGACATATAGGGCTTAACATGCTTTAAATATATTCTCAAAAACATTAAATCTGAACAAGTACAAGTACAAGTAGTTTAAGAATTATTGTACGTCAAAGTTCCTTAGTTTCGACACTGACACACTCACTCACTCACTCATTCACTCACCGATCATCATACTCGATCTCATACTTCTATCATACCCACAAGCTTCAAGTTTTAAACATAAGTAGTTTTCAGCTTATCAAGCCATAGAAAACCTAAAAATATTACAATATCAGTCACGTTTTAAACATCTAAGAACTGCATAAGTAAGTTTGTAATCCCATATAAATATAGGTATGCTATTACAAAGTTACTGTTCCTACAAATAGTAGTCATTATACGTATTAAAAATTAAAGATATCTTATTGATACGGTTTTAACACCCCCTGGCACTGATTAAAATAACCGACTTGGTTTCACATTACATCTCAAAACTTTTTTGTAGTAAAAGCGTTGCGAGACTTGCACCTTTTTACATGTAATGTTTTTGATGGGATTGAAAATTTTACAGTAATAAAGGGTGACAAATGTTTAACATTTTCATAGGTAGGAAAAGCTCAATTTTTTGCGAAATATAATATGCATTTACGAATACTGGCAAAGCATAATTCGTGTTCATTTATACATATTACGTTTTGTAATAAATAACCTAGCCTTATGATGGAAAGAGATGATTTATTCCTTTATTCTTGTGTCATGCTCATGGCGTAAGCATATTAAACATTTTGAAAAATGTTGTTTTGCAAGTTAGGACGTATGTCGTATATTTTTCATGATTACCTAAGTGTAGAACAAAATAACTATTCGTATTAATTCACAAAGCATTAATGGGTGAAGAAGTTTAAATTTCTCAGGTTATCTTCTTTCCTGTGCATATAACAAAAAACATGGGCTTTAAAGGCTATTTTATATTTGCACTCAAGAATAGGGTAAACAGTGTCAAGCTGAAACTGAGACCTTCGGTTACGCTCGGTCAATAAACACTTAAGACAAACTTGGACCATATAAATTGTAAATAAGAGCATAAAATAAAGGACATAAGAGCTTAGTTAGATCAAACTCAATTGAACATTTAAGATATTGAAATATTACGAAATTGTAATTTACTTAGTTTATAAATTATAAAGAATGGGAATAAACATTTATTCTAATTTCTATTACCTTCATTTGTAAGTAACAAAAGAAATTGCACCATTAGTGGTAACAGTGTGAGAAACAGAAATTGCCCCATTAGTGGTAACAGTGTGAGAAACATACATTGAAAAAGTTTGTCTTTGTCTCCAAAGTAAGTAAAACTTATTCTGTTTCGTTCAAGTACATGCTTAGAACGAAACGCTCCTCTGAGGGCCATACTTTTAGCGATTATTTTACGACTATCACGCGAAGGAAAAGCCTGACCAGGAATACATGATCATTGTCAAGAGGGTGCTGTTATTCTCACGTATAGGGTGACAGTTCAGTATAGTATGAAAAAAAATAGTTCCAGTGAAATTCCTGATCATATATTCCTGGTCAGGCTTTAACTCTTGTCTGTATGTTTGTCATCTCTTCGCGCTTAAACTGCTGAATCATTATAAATAGATGAAATTTGGTATAGAAATTATCATACTACGCAAACGAAGTGGCGGACAAAAGCTTGTTGCATATAAAATTTAAGCCATAATAACATTAGTACTCTGTAGGTGTTTAGTGATGTGTTTTTCTACTCCAGCACTTAAATGTGTCAATTAAATGACTGACAGTGATATCTAAAGCAATGTCATTTGAATGCTTTGTCTATAGGCTCATAAGATGACTGCTAGCAGTCATCTTATGAGTATAATACAACTGCTTTATTTTTTTTAAAGATACAAGTTCCGATCATCTTGATTGAAAGAGGTATGTTTTCATTTACAATAATAACTCTTTTTTTTTAATAATAATTTTTTTTTTAAATAATAACTCAATTTTTTTTAAATAATAACTCTTTTTTTTAATAATAACTTTTTTTTTAATAATAACTTTTTTTTTAATAATAACTTTTTTTAATAATAACTTTTTTTTTAATAATAACTCTTTTTTTTTTTTTTTTTTTTGCTGCAGCTGTCATAGAAAAAGTAATGTATGCAACAGCTCATAATTGGTTCTTAAAATTCTCGGGTCTTTTTTTACAAAACTCGACTACGTCTCGTTTTGTAACTTCGACCCTTGAATTTTAAGAACCCTTATTATATCACTGTTGCATAAACTACTATTGTTTGGCTGTCCTTTAGGATTTATTGTTACTGTTATACCTACGTACTATAAAAAATATAAATTATGAAAAAAGTCTTGGAGGCGCGGGGTATCGATCCCCGTACCTCTCACATGCTAAGCGAGCGCTCTACCATCTGAGCTACGCCCCCGGTTACGTACAACCGCGAATATCTTGATCATGTTTAGTAAGTACAACAACCGCGAATATCTTGATCATGTTTATACTTCGTTTTTTTTAATATTAGAAATAAGGCAAACTATCTTGATGTGTCTTTTAATTGAAAAACACATTTTAAAAATAAGTTACGATAAATATGTAAAAAGTATGAATGTAATACGATCTTTTATAGTCTTCTGCTTTCATAAGTAATAGTTATTAATTTTTAAAAAGTGTTTTTCAATTAAAAGACATGTCAAAATCGCTTACCTTCTTTCAAGTTCTTTCTAATGCTAAAAAAACGAACTATAGTAAGTACAATGTCATACAACTTATGTCGTATCAAGAGTTTCACTTCATTACAGTAAGTAAGAGGCTAACCCCGAACTTAAGAAGCAAGCAGAGTGGTCATTTCTCCAAATTCTCCATACAAACATTTTTGAAGTAAAAACTTCTTTAGCGACGCTGGGCACTTTTTGACGTGGGGAAAAAATGATAAACTCGAGACAGCGTAAGGCGATCACGTGACCGTAAGGAGCGTAAGGTGGCCACTCATAATTTAGATGGCATTTAAATCAATAAAGAAAAACTCAATGTTATTTGACATTTATGTTGCGGACTCCTTTTCAAGATTATTTACCTATGTTCAAATAATTTGACGTTGTCATGGCAGTATGTAAATAAACATGTCAATGAAAAAGTGTGATCTTATTTGATAATGATAATAATATATAATAAATCCCACCAAAAACATTTTCATGTAAAATGTTGCCAAGACGAAACCATAAGGCTCGCACTGACAAAAAGTTATCAGATCTCTTGTAGAGCCAAGCTTCTAACTCTACAGGCCCTACCTTCACAGACTCTACACCTTAGTCAAAATATGTGGCTTGGCCGTTTCGTCACATGGGCGTAAGGTGAAAAATGTATTCACTATTCATTATTTTTTATTATAAAATAGTTCTTGTAATAATGAAACGGCCAAGCCACATATTTTGACTAAGGTGTAGAGTCTCTGAAGGTAGGGCCTGTAGAGTTAGAAGCTTGGCTCTACAAGAGATCTGATAACTTTTTGTCAGTGCGAGCCTTATGGTTTCGTCTTGGCAACATTTTACATGAAAATGTTTTTGGTGGGATTTCATATCTTTTTGTAAGTTGCTTATGACAATTTTCTGTTTTAAAAGGTTGCGGGTGATTTACTATTAAAAATCCTGAAATACGTATTTTTTATAAATAATTATACAATCTGCTTTTTACTGATTCCCCATACAAACTTAAACTCCCTCTTCCCCTAGCGCCTTTTTCCACCCCTTTTCATCCTTACGGGGTGATTTTGGGGTTGAAACTATTTTATATCCTTCCCCATAACAATAACTATCTACATACCATTCAACTAAATCGGTTCCGCGGTTATTGATTTTCCATACAAAATTCCACCGCCCTTTTCACCCCCTTAGGGCTAATAATTTCAAGTTTTTGAATTATTTTGTTGTTTGTGGACTAATACTATCTCACATACCAAATTTCAGCTTCCTAGGACTTCAGGAAGTACCCTAGAGGTTTTGATGATCAACAGTGAGTGAGTGAGTCAGTGACGAAATCGGGGTTTTTTAGACATTAATAAAATCTAAAGTATAAGCGCTATGCAATTGAAAATTTTTATGCTGAATAAGTCCACTATTGACATCATATCCCGAAAGTTTTGTTTATCTGGTATAATCCAAACCCAAGTTAAGAGGGTTCAAAAAAACGACGAAGCGCTTCAAGAAAAGGTAGGTAGTGCCCTTGCGCTTCGCTTTGCTCGTCTTGGCGGGGGCACTACCGTGCCCCCAGATAAATAGAATACCTCCGCTAAACGTATGTATCGTGTTACCGGGCGTCGGTAACATAGTGAGGTAAGTTTTCACTTCTATCGTCACTCCCGGAGTGCAACCGTTGTTTTCAAGTTTTTCAACACAGAATAATATTATCGATATCACGCAATTCTTTTTCACCACACCCGTCCGGAAATACACTCTGTGTTCTTTGAAATCAGTTAGCATATAAAGTTGCATTTTAGAGAATACCAAGTAATTTAATACAATCATTTTGGAATTTTCTCCCTACAAACATCGTCTCCATTTTCATTTCTGGATATATTAGGTATAAACATAAAAAAATACACAATTTAATTTACCTATATAAACCACAGCTATGCCTCTTAGTTTTTTTAATAAGATTTAGGAGCTTCCAAATTGTTTATCTATTTTTTTCCTCTAGTCTATCCTATCAGTGCGTCGCGCTTTTATATCTATATATATAAATGCAAGTGTCCTGACTGACTGACTGACTGACTGACTGACTGACTGATTCATCAACGCAGAGCCGAAACTACAAAAGCTAGAAAGTTGAAATTTGCACACTAGGTTGCATTTATAAAGTGTACAAGAGATAAGAAGCGATTTTGAAAAATTCAACCCCTAAGGGGGTTAAAAAGGGGATGAAAGGTTGTATGGGGTACAAGTTTTATTTTAAGCTAGGAATTTAAAACTTTGTAAAAATGTATTATATTAAAAAACAAGAAAACTAATTTCAGCGTTTTTGAAAATTCATCCCCCAAGGTGGTGAAAAAGGGGTTGAAAGTTTGTATGGAGATCAAATATTTTTGTGAGTGTGGGACTTGAAACTTTGTATATAGGGATATTATTATAAGACAGGAAAAGTAATTTCAGCGTTTTTGAAAATTCATCCCCTAACAGGGTTAAAAAGGGGTTGAAAGATTGAATCCATTACAAATGCTTTGAAACTTCTTAGAAAGGCATAATAGCCGATTACAAAATAAAGTAATTGCGACGTTTTTGGAAATTCAGCCCCTAAGGGGGTTAAAAAGGGGATGAAAGTTCGTCTTGGGGTGCAAATTTCATTTTAAGCTAGGAACTTGAAACTTTGCAAATAGATATTAAATTTAAATACAAGAAAACTAATTTCAGCGTTTTTGAAAATTCATCCCCTAAGGTGGTGAAAAAAGGGTTGAAAGTTTGTATGGATATCAAACATTTTTTCGAGCGCGGGACTTGAATCTTTGTATTTGGGGATATTATTAAAAGACAAGAAAAGTAATTTCAGCCTTTTGTAAAATTCATCCCCTAACAGGGTTAAAAAGAGATTGAAAGTTTGTATGTGGTTCAAATTTTATTTTAAGCTAGGTACTTGAAAGTTCGTAAAAAGATATATTATTAAAATACAAAAAAAATACATTCAGCGTTTTTGAAAATTCATCCCCTAAGGTGGTGAAAAAAGGGTTGAAAGTTTGTATGGATATCAAAATTTTTTTCGAGCGCGGGACTTGAATCTTTGTATTTGGGGATATTATTAAAAGACAAGAAAAGTAATTTCAGCGTTTTGTAAAATTCATCCCCTAACAGGGTTATAAAGAGGTTGAAAGTTTGTATGTGGTTCAAATTTTATTTTAAGCTAGGTACTTGAAAGTTCGTAAAAGAATATATTATTAAAATGCAAGAAAACTAATTTCAGCGTTTTTGAAAGTTCATCCCCTAATGTGGTGAAAAAAGGGTTGAAAGTTTGTATGGATATCAAACATTTTTTCGAGCGCGGGACTGGAATCTTTGTATTTGGAGATATAATGAAAAGACAGGAAAAGTGATTTCAGCGTTTTGTAAAATTCATCCCCTAACAGGGTTAAAAAGAGGTTGAAAGTTTATATGTGGTTCAAATTTTATTTTAAGCTAGGTACTTGAAAGTTCGTAAAAAGATATATTATTAAAATATAAGAAAACAAATTTCTGCGTTTTTGAAAATTCATCCCGTAAAGTGGTAAAAAAGGGGTTAAAAGTTTGAATCCATAACAAATGCTTTGAAACTTCTTAGAAAGGCATGATAGCCGATTACAAAATAAAGTAATTGCAACGTTTTTGGAAGTTCAAACCCCTAAGGGATTTAAAAAGGGGATGAAAGTTCGTCTTGGGGTGCAAATTTTATTTTAAGGTAGGAACTTGAAAATTTGCAAAAAGATATTAAATTTAAACACAAGAAAACTAATTTCAGTGTTTTTGAAAGTTCATCCCCTAAGGTGACGAAAAAGGGGTTGAAAGTTTGTATGGATATCAAAATTTTTTTCGAGCGCGGGACTTGAATCTTTGTATTTGAGGATATTATTAGAAGATAATACAAGTAATTTCAGCGTTTTGTAAAATTCATCCCCTAACAGGTTTAAAAAGGGGTTGAAAGTTTGTACAGGGTACAAATTTTATTTTAAGCTAGGAACTTGAAACTTCATAAAAAGGTATTATATTAAAACGAAAAAAAAAAAACAAATTCAGCGTTTTTGAAAATTTATATCTCAAGGTGGTGAAAAAGGGGTTGAAATTTTGTATGGAGTTCAAACATTTTTGTGAGAACGGGTTGTTGAATCTTTGTACAGAGGCATATTATTAGAATACAAGAAAAGTAATTTCAGCGTTTTTAAAAATTCATCCCCTAAAATGGTTAAAAAGGGGTTGAAAGTTTATATAGGGTTCAAATTTTATTTACTTCAAACTACGTAAATAGGTAGTTAGGTAGTAGGTCTTATTAAATAGAGGACATGAAAATCTTCTAAGGGGGTTGAGGGGGATTATGTCGAGAACAGTTTTATTTAGTTAGGGGCTAGAAACTTCGTGGGTTGTGAAAGACAAATCTCATGCGTTGTATAATATTAATAATTAACAAATGATTAACCGTCCTACTGCAATATTTTGCTGCATAATGTTCTAAGCTAATGTAGAATATATAACCACCAATATACAAATCCACGCGTACGAACTACGAAGTCGCGGGCAACAGCTATCTATC
The DNA here is from genome assembly GCF_948474715.1 of Cydia amplana. Lineage (NCBI taxonomy): Eukaryota > Metazoa > Arthropoda > Insecta > Lepidoptera > Tortricidae > Cydia > Cydia amplana. Next base: position 985,579 of record NC_086083.1, on the reverse strand, counting down.
TATATATATAAATGCACGTGTCCTGACTGATTGACTGACTGACTGACTGACTGACTGACTCATCAACGTAGAGCCGAAACTACAAATGCTAGAAAGTTGAAATTTGGACACTAGGTTGCATTTATAAAATGTATAAGAGCTAAGGAGCGATTTTGAGAAATTCAACCCCTAAGGGGGTTAAAAAGGGGATGAAAGTTTGTATGGGGTTCAAGTTTTATTTTAAGCTAGGAAATTGAAACTTTGTAAAAATGTACTATATTAAAAAACAAGAAAATTAATTTCTGCGTTTTCGAAAATTCATCCCCCAAGGTGGTGAAAAAGGGGTTGAAAGTTTATATGGAGATCAAATATTTTTGTGAGTGTTGGACTTGAAACTTTGTATATGGGGATATTATTATAAGACAGGAAAAGTAATTTCAGCGTTTTTGAAAATTCATCCCCTAACAGGGTTAAAAAGGGGTTGAAAGTTTGAATCCATTACAAATGCTTTGAAACTTCTTAGAAAGGCATAATAGCCGATGACAAAAAAAAGTAATTGCGACGTTTTAGGTAATTCAACCTCTAAGGGGGTAAAAAAGGGGATGAAACTTTTTCCTGGGGTGCAAATTTTATTTTAAGCTAGGACCTTGAAACTTCGTAAAAAGGTATTAAATTAAAAAACAAGAAAATTAATTTCTGCATTTTCGAAAGTTCATCCCCGAAGGTGGTGAAAAAGGGGTTGAAAGTTTGTATGGAGATCAAATATTTTTGTGAGTGTTGGACTTGAAACTTTGTATATGGGGATATTATTATAAGACAGGAAAAGTAATTTCAGCGTTTTTGAAAATTCATCCCCTAACAGGGTTAAAAAGGGGTTGAAAGTTTGAATCCATTACAAATGCTTTGAAACTTCTTAGAAAGGCATAATAGCCGATGACAAAAAAAAGTAATTGCGACGTTTTAGGTAATTCAACCTCTAAGGGGGTAAAAAAGGGGATGAAACTTTGTCCTGGGGTGCAAATTTCATTTTAAGCTAGGACCTTGAAACTTCGTAAAAAGGTATTAAATTAAAAAACAAGAAAACTAATTTCAGCGTTTTTAAAAATTCATCCCCCAAGGTGGTAAAAAAGGGGTTGAAAATTTGTACGGAGATCAAATATTTTTGAGAGTGCGGGACTTGAATCTTTGTATTTGGGGATATTATTAAAATACAGGAAAAGTAATTTCAGCGTTTTGTAAAATTCATCCCCTAACAGGGTTAAACAGGGGTTGAAAGATTGAATCCATTACAAATGCTTTGAAACTTCTTAGAAAGGCATAATAGCCGATGACAAAAAAAAGTAATTGCGACGTTTTATGTAATTCAACCTCTAAGGGGGTAAAAAAGGGGATGAAACTTTGTCCTGGGGTGCAAATTTTATTTTAAGCTAGGACCTTGAAACTTCGTAAAAAGGTATTAAATTAAAAAACAAGAAAACTAATTTCAGCGTTTTTAAAAATTCATCCCCCAAGGTGGTAAAAAAGGGGTTGAAAATTTGTACGGAGATCAAATATTTTTGAGAGTGCGGGACTTGAATCTTTGTATTTGGGGATATTATTAAAATACAGGAAAAGTAATTTCAGCGTTTTGTAAAATTCATCCCCTAACAGGGTTAAACAGGGGTTGAAAGTTTGAATCCATTACAAATGCTTTGAAACTTCTTAGAAAGGCATAATAGCCGATAACAAAAAAAAAGTAATTGCAACGTTTTTGGAAATTCAACCCCTAAGGGGGTTAAAAAGGGGATGAAAGTTCGTCTTAGGGTGCAAATTTTATTTTAAGCTACGAACTTGAAACTTTGCAAATAGGTATTAAATTAAGATACAAGAAAACAAATTTCAGCGTTTTTAAAAATTCATCCCCCAAGGTGGTAAAACATGGGGTTAAAAATTTGTACGGATATCAAATATTTTTGAGAGTGCGGGACTTGAATCGTTGTATTTGGGGATATTATTAGAAGACAGGAAAAGTTATTTCAGCGTTTGGTAAAATTCATCCCCTAACAGGGTTAAAAAGGGGTTGAAAGTTTGTATGGCGTTCAAATTTTATTTTAAGCTAGGAACTTGAAACGTCGTCAAAATATATGTTATTAAAATACAAGAAAACTAATTTCAGCGTTTTTGAATATTCATCCCCTAAAGTGGTGAAAAAGGGGTTGAAAGTTTGTATGGATATCAAACAATTTTTCGAACGCGGGACTTGAATCTTTGCATTTCGGGATATTATTAAAATACAGGAAAAGTAATTTCAGCGTTTTGTAAAATTCATCCCCTAACAGGGTTAAACAGGGGTTGAAAGTTTGAATCCATTACAAATGCTTTGAAACTTCTTAGAAAGGCATAATAGCCGATAACAAAAAAAAAGTAATTGCAACGTTTTTGGAAATTCAACCCCTAAGGGGGTTAAAAAGGGGATTAAAGTTCGTCTTAGGGTGCAAATTTTATTTTAAGCTAGGAACTTGAAACTTTGCAAAAAGGTATTGAATTAAGATACAAGAAAACAAATTTCAGCGTTTTTAAAAATTCATCCCCCAAGGTGGTAAAACATGGGGTTGAAAATTTGTACGGATATCAAATATTTTTGAGAGTGCGGGACTTGAATCTTTGTATTTGGGGATATTATTAGAAGACAGGTTAAGTTATTTCAGCGTTCATCCCCTAACAGGGTTAAAAAGGGGTTGAAAGTTTGTATGGCGTTCAAATTTTATTTTAAGCTAGGAACTTGAAACGTCGTCAAAATATATGTTATTAAAATACAAGAAAACTAATTTCAGCGTTTTTGAATATTCATCCCCTAAAGTGGTGAAAAAGGGGTTGAAAGTTTGTATGGATATCAAACAATTTTTCGAACGCGGGACTTGAATCTTTGCATTTCGGGATATTATTAAAATACAGGAAAAGTAATTTCAGCGTTTTGTAAAATTCATCCCCTAACAGGGTTAAACAGGGGTTGAAAGTTTGAATCCATTACAAATGCTTTGAAACTTCTTAGAAAGGCATAATAGCCGATAACAAAAAAAAAGTAATTGCAACGTTTTTGGAAATTCAACCCCTAAGGGGGTTAAAAAGGGGATTAAAGTTCGTCTTAGGGTGCAAATTTTATTTTAAGCTAGGAACTTGAAACTTTGCAAAAAGGTATTGAATTAAGATACAAGAAAACAAATTTCAGCGTTTTTAAAAATTCATCCCCCAAGGTGGTAAAACATGGGGTTGAAAATTTGTACGGATATCAAATATTTTTGAGAGTGCGGGACTTGAATCTTTGTATTTGGGGATATTATTAGAAGACAGGTTAAGTTATTTCAGCGTTCATCCCCTAACAGGGTTAAAAAGGGTTGAAAGTTTGTATGGAGTTCAAATTTTATTTTAAGCTAGGAACTTGATACTTCGTAAAAATATATGTTATTAAAATACAAGAAAACTAATTTCAGCGATTTGAATATTCATCCCCTAAAGTGGTGAAAAAGGGGTTGAAAGTTTGTATGGATATTAAACATTTTTTCGAACGCGGGACTTGAATCTTTGTATTTCGGGATATTATTAAAATACAGGGAAAGTAATTTCAGCGTTTTGTATAATTCATCCCCTAACAGGGTTAAACAGGGGTTGAATGTTTGAATCCATTACAAATGCTTTGAAACTTCTTAGAAAGGCATAATAGCCGATTACAAAAAAAGTAATTGCAACGTTTTTGGAAATTCAACCCCTAAGGGGGTTAAAAAGGGGATGAAAGTTCGTCTTAGGGTGCAAATTTTATTTAAAGCTAGGAACTTGAAACTTCGTAAATAGGTAGTTAGGTAGTAGGTTTTATTAAATAGAGGACATGAAAATCTTCTAAGGGGGTTTAGAGGGATTACATCGAGGACAATTTTATTCAGTTAGGGGCTTGAAACTTCGTAGGTTGTGAAAGACAAGTCTCATGCGTCGTATAATATTAATAATTAAGAAATGATTAACCGTCCTACCGCAATCTCTTGCTGCATAATGTTCTAAAGCTAATGTAGAATATATAACCACCAATATACAAATCCACGCGTACGAAGTCGCGGGCAACAGCTAGTGTTAGATATTTAGAAACCAATATTTTGCTACTTTAATCCTAACCCAGCTAGTTCTGCGAATTTAACCATACATATCTAATAAACGTTACAACATAATAACAAAATGTCTGCTCGATCTGAACATCGATAACAGTACAATTTCTCAAAGGAACTCGTATCAAATGTCCCAGTTCAATACCTATGTGAAAATATTACATTTTCGTGTGTATTCTTATAGCTACGCGAGTCACCGTCGGCGTCACCGGTGTAAAGAGATCTTTAAAGCTTCAAAAAATGCATGAGGTTATCATCAATTCGATCGTTTTTTAGGGTTCCGTACCTCAAAAGGAAAAAAAAAACGGAACCCTTATAGGATCACTCGTGCGTCTGTCCGTCTGTCTGTCCGACCATTCTCATTCTCTCAATTCTGAAGATGGGCTCGGCTCCTTTTTACTTTTAACAATTTTTTTATGATATAGGAGGCAAACGAGCAGACGAATCGCCTGATGATAAGCAATTGCCGTCGCCCATGGACGTCTGCAACACCGGGGGGGGGGGGGGGGTTGCAAGTCCGTTGCCGGCATTTTTAAGATGGGAGGCCTACGTTTTTTTTTTGAATGTTGGAGAAAACTAATTTTTCTTCGGCTTCGGCCAACACTCGACCTCGAAATACCGTGCCGATCTCTCTTAATCAACTGAGCTACCGAAAACTTACTAGAAACATGCAAATCTTTCCCATTCATTCCTTTTTGTTTACGTGCCTTATTTAGCTACATCTATCGGAAGAATGCTCTATCTTAACAGCGCTGGTTTCTATTTAATATAAAAACCCTTTATACTGGTTTTCTGAGCCATTTCCTCGCAGCTTTTTGACTGAACTCGACACGATAAAATCATAATAAATGTCAGAAAATATTTTATCTCTTGACCGATGAAAGCAAAGGCCATGATATGATGCTTGTTAGACTTTTATGTTTTGAGGTAAGGGTAACTCAAGTGAGGTTTGAGGTTAGTGAGTTTCGCCAGTTTAGAACAAGTTTGAGTTTGGAGTGTGGTTCAAAGTTTTTCCAAGTTTGGGATAACTAAGATCAGGACAGATACACTACTGAGGATTTACCGTGATACAATACAATACTCTTTATTGCACACCTCACCATACGTAGTTTACAATGAATGTACAGCAACATAAACAAAGACAATAGAGGTAACAACAGGCGGCCTATATTCGATATTCCATAGTAGAATTTCTACTTTAACTGTAAAAGCGAGCGAAAGAGCGTCCCAAACTCGAATATGGTAAGTTATAGGTACCTGAAACTCTTGCTAAATAGCAAGGGTCAGTTCATCTTATCACAAGACCAATCAGAACTATTTCTTAATAGCGGAAAAAATTAAGTCGTCCATATATTCCGCCGCTAGCGTCATCGTAGTCGTCTTGGACTAGCTAATATTTATTATAAAAAAATCCCTTGGAGGCGCGGGGTATCGATCCCCGTACCTCTCGCATGCTAAGCGAGCGCTCTACCATCTGAGCTACGCCCCCGTTGATGTGGTTGACGAAATTATCGATGCCATTACAGTGAGTCAAGGTAAATAGGAACTGTGCTCGACTTTCAACTTTCGTCTCGCACCGACTTGGCATTGTTAACGCGCGAGTCATATGTAGCGGCAAGCTAAGACCACTCCGCAGATCTATACTTAATGACGCTTACGCTTAAATATAATTGAACTGTCCAAAAGGGAAACAATCAAAGCTGTGTTTAGAAGATACGGTTGGTTATGTCTTCAAAAGCAAATAATTGCGCAATCACATATTTTTTCTGAATCCAATATGTAGATAGTTCCAAAGACATTTGTCTTCATTAAAGTAGGTGCAGTAAGTAGATGACAACTCAAAAAATCCTAAAGGGTCATCTGTTCCTGAAACTATTACTTTCCTTTCTGATATTTTGCAAAAAATAATTTTACAGGAATTACTCCGTATAAAATCTTGGAGCACAGCAGAAATCCAAAAAGAATCTTATTGGAGGCGCGGGGTATCGATCCCCGTACCTCTCGCATGCTAAGCGAGCGCTCTACCATCTGAGCTACGCCCCCGTTGAAAAAAATCGCGAATATTACGACCTGAACCGTATCACATACTACAAACTTTATTCTCAAGACAATTTCTACTCGGTTAAGGACTAGTTACAATTATAACTTGAGCTCTAAGGGCGAAACAATTACTTGTTATTAGAATACAAGATATAAGCTGGTTTGCCGACAATGTCGCAAGAGAGAGCTTGGTAGTGAGCATTGTTAAATGTTGATATAATTAATTGTCCATTCATAAACCTTATTGTAAAGGAATAAAGTAGGTACCTATATCAATGGTCTCGTTATTGCACTTACGCATTCGCATTATGCATATTTAGCCTCGGGCAGAACAAGTAATCACTAAACTAGTTCAGTGATTTGGTAGTTGCAGTTACATAATAACATATTATTGTTTCATAATAAGATTGAATGAAAGGGTAAGAAATTATTTGCTGTCTACATTCCAACGTCATTTTAGTGTTTACATATTTCTTTGTAAATATTAGGTAACTTGATTTATCTGGGTGAGATAAAAGCGTTTAATGTATTTTTTTCTCTTCGTTGCGCGAGATATTATTGTAGGCGACTGTACATAAATGGGAAACACGCATGAGTATACCTATACAATTATACATATCTACGGCATCCGCATAAGTCCTGTTGTTTAATTGTAGCACAATACGACATAACTTATGAATGAACGCTTAAAATTATTATATTAGTTTGTTTCATGTTTGTTTGCATCAAACGAACGTTTGATCGTTAGTATATGTATGTTCTAAAAATATTTACCTCTCATGTATACATGTGAAAATCAAATATAGAAAAGTTAGGTACTGTCATTTGTTTGTGACTTGCTGACTGTACTTCATCTCATTCGGATGTTCATCTGCTTCTCGAGACCTTTCCAATGAGCCTTAACCGATGTGTTTGTCTTTTTCTATGAGGGAGTTCCTTTGGTTAATATTATAGTCGGCATCTATTTGACAGATATTATACTAGAATTTGTAGGATAATAAAATGTATCTTCTTCAAACAAGTCTTGCCTAGTTTGGGGCCACAGGACAGGACATTGCTAATTGTTAATAAGGTTTTTTCTTTTAAATAAAAATTATTCTTATTGTAATCCTAAAATAAAAAAAAATTGGAGGCGCGATTACAAAATAATTCTAATGGGATTGCATTCCAAACAGACCCCTATTGGAAATGAAGAGAGTCGTAGGTTACTTTTAGCAAAAAAAATGTCTACGTTAGTAAACAATTCGACAAAATTTCCAAAAAGAAACCGTTGGAGGCGCGGGGTATCGATCCCCGTACCTCTCACATGCTAAGCGAGCGCTCTACCATCTGAGCTACGCCCCCGGTAACACAAAGGCCGAAAATACACAACTTATTCAATCTTAATAACTCAACATAGCCGCGAGCATTATTTAATCAAAAGAATTTAATTTGCTACCATAAATAATACCTGATATAACAAAGGTTTATTGTAACAAGATTTAATCTATGATAAAATTAATTCTCATAAACACTGTAGGTACCTGTTCATATTAGAATTTAATTTTCTCGTAATGAAACAACATAAAGGACGTTACTATGCGACGTTTATTAATGGAATTTGTTGTTAAAATGTAATCCTGTATTAATATTTTAATTATTATTATAGTAACATTACGTAACTCAAACGGGGGACGTGTACGTAAATCGCGGCATTCGCGGCAGGTACAATCAGCAGATGAAATATGAGTATTAGTTTAAAAACCTAAATGACTTCAATTTACGTGACTCTTAGGTATAGTTAATAGTCACGTCAAGATATAAATGACTTCATAAAATAGAGGTAAAGTAGGTTTTAAAAGTAATAATTTAACACATTTCATTACTATTTGTTGCTTGCAATTAATGCTACGGCAGCACAGGTAATTAAAAATGTCATATGGCGGCTTATTGCCGCTAAATATACCAATAATTTCTCCTAAAACCCTGATTACTACTTTTTCAAGAGAAAACTACGTTTTGAAATACATTCAGCGAGATGAGGAGATGCATATCGCAGCTTATGACCAAGCAACTTCCATTACTTCCAAGATGTAATTTTTTTTGAAAAGATGTGACACGCCGAGTTTGTTGCGGGTCCCATATTGGGATACCCTCCTCCAACTGAGGGGGGACTTAAATCTTCTCGGGGCAGAGGTGTAGGGTTGGATTGGTGCCGGTCTACCTAACTTTATTTGACGTTCATAAGCGCATTGTAATTATGCCTACTTGAATAAACTATCTTTCATCTTTATCTTTATTAAAAGTGTTCTTACTCTAATTCAGGATTTTCACAACATGCTGATTGTTTTACATAGTATTCTATCGTCTGCTGCTGGCGGTATGAGCACATATGGTGTGTGTATAACATGTTTATGTATAAACATACACCCTCGCAGCCCATCCGGTGTGAAATGACATTATCATATCGCGGCTTATTGCTGCAGCATAAACCAATAACTTCGTCCATATGATTTACATAAAAAATGTCGTATATCGCGACGATAAATCGTATAAATATGATTATCAACGCATGTTTTATGAGGACGATAACAATCTGGAAGGAGAATTGAAACAAGACGAATATTGAAATAGATTTTAATTTGAAATATTTATTGTAGTAGATATGTCATGGACCAAGTGATAAATCGGGCATTTTTCATAGTGCCCGGGCATTATGAAAAATGACCAATATGAGATGGCAATTTGATAATTAATTAAATTGGCCGGGCATTTTACATAATACCTAATATCGCCTATTGGGCAATTTGATAATTACTATTTAAATAATTAAATTGCCCGGGCACTTTACATAATGCCTATCACCTATTGGGCAATTTGATAATTACTATTCAAATATAACACTTTAAACTCTCGCGTTTTGTACACATATTTAATTACACAAACGGGTCTAAAACAATGAAATTATATCGCGTTAGACCCGTTTGTGTAATTAAATACTATTCAAATAATGCTGATGCTATAAAAGTAGGTTTAGGTAGGTATGAAGTGAAACATGTCTTACATGTCGAGCGTTTTTCGACTTAAAATACGTGAGTGACCCGTTTTTAATATATTTAATATAAGTAGGTTTAGGTTAGGTTAGAACTGCAATCCCACACACAAAGGAACTGGTTACAGGAAAGTAGATTTAGGTTAGGTTAGAATTGAATCCCCCCACAGAAAAGAGCTGTGTTTAGAAAAGTAGGTTTAGGTTAGGTTAGAATTGCAACCCCCCCACAGAGATACATTATCACTTTGCCCTAGCTCCTGGGCATAATTCATAATGCCCGGGCATTATTCATACTACCCGGTCATTATTCATACTGCCCGGTCATTATTTATACTGCCCGGTTAATCAATTTGCCCGTTACATATCTTTATTATCAAATTGCCCAATGATCACATAACAATATTCATAATGACCAGACAATGCCCACTATACCCAGTTGGGTATTTTACATAATACCTAATATCGCCGCCTAGTAGTTACCCACTATACCCACTTGGCCCAATATAGCTTGTCATTATTCATAATGCCCGGGCATTATACATAATGCCCTCATTAATCACTTGGTCCATAACAGATATAGTAAATCATACCATCAATAGATATACATTTTTTAGATTTTTATTTAAGTAGGTAATTGTTTTTACATTATATATTCACACCCGACTATTTAGACGGTTCGTGTAAATGTGTGTAATTAATTCTTAATAAGTACCTACACAATAAAAAGAGCTCTCTTCCTCATAGACTTACTTCCAAGCCTGACATCGCCGTAATGTGATTAAAATGTTAAAGTATACAATAATGCATATTCATGAACCAATAGCGAGGATGTGAAGCTAGCACGAGCCAGGCCAATTTGAATACCACTACACGGGCAGGAGTGAAGGAATTAAATACGGACACTTATCCTCTAGCTGCCCAGAGGTCAATAAAGTGGTCGCCCATTCCATTCTATTTTGAATATTTACTATGAGGAATCAAGGCTGCATTTGTCTTGGCAAGTTTTGATGTGTGGGGCGGACGTCGTTTACGTTTACGTCGTATAATATATCATCTAACCTAGGGGATATGCCAGCTAATATAGTTTAAAAAATACCTGTTAATAAAATGTCCATTAATATTTATTTATTTATTTATTTTATTACATAGGTATCATTTTATTAAAAATGTATGTTCAATGATGTTCACTGTAAGTATAGCATGAACTCATTTAGCATTACTTACAAAACGTAAAGTTACAAACATCCTAAAAGACTTTAAACGTAGAATAACCAAAAAGGACACCAGTCCAATACTCCAATACGAAAGAATAACAAACATGCCAAATACCTAAACGACTTAAAACAAATAGAACGCGTTCTTCAAAAAATCTCAACAATGTTTATTTGGAGCACAGCTAAGGCGATTACCGCGGGAAATACGTTCGCTCCTCCAGGAATGTTATCCGATCAAATTACCATTGTTACCGGCCGGGAAATCGCTGATTTCATTTAGGTGCTCTTTATCAAATCTAAAGCATTTAAAGATTCCAATCTGTGAAGAAACTGACATTTAAAATCTTTTGTTAAGAATTCTTGAAAGACCGTAATAAATGGATGGGCTTAATAATCGATTAAATTATTATGAACTATTAAACGACCTCCTAGCTCAGTCGGTAGTGACCCTGCCTACGAAGCAGTAGGTCCCGGGTTCGAATCCCGGTAAGGGCGTTTATTTTTGTGTTTGTTAGTACCCATACCTATAGTACAAGCTTTTCTTAGTTTGGGGCTATGCCGATCTGTGTAAAATTTTTCTGATATTGATTTCATTTATATCGAAAAAAAAAAAAACGATTGAAAAAAGTAAGATTTCACTCAAAGACGATAATTTTTAACGGCAAAATCGACTAGTTCTATTACACAAATCTAGTCATTATTAATCGATTTTTAAATTCAATTCAATTCGTTTATTAACTTTTTAAGACAACAGTGATATCATTTTGGTTAGTAGATGAAATAAGACTTAAAAAAACTATGTTTAAACTTAAAAGTTATATTAGACTTCTGTAGAGATGGCTTTTTAAGTTAAATAACATTCGACTAACATTAAGATTACTAACATTCGAATTTTTAAGTCAGAAATCACACCCGTCGTATTTTTTATCCATTAGTAATAGTCTTCGACCTCTCCTAATCCTGAGAGCCCTCATGTTTTATTGTGTCGTGTTATAAGATGAAGGGTCACTACATTTGGGCTCCACAAAGCCAAATGTGATTAGATTGGTCCTTTGAGTGGCGTCACGTCGTCTTCTAGATTCCATTATGTCACAATTGATCCTAGTCTCGTTTGATGTCAAAGTAACGAGGTTTGATATGTAAACCGACAGTTCTAAAAAAAAAGCTTCTACCACAGAATAAATAATAGTACTAGTTACAGAAGATTCACTCTCTAACAAAACGCGTCTATAACGACAGATAAGACCGCTAGGTGGCGCAAGCGCGAGCGTGGCAATTAGGTACTATGTCTAGACACCAAAAATGGTGTGGGCCGCATGTAGGTACTTATAGCGACGCGACGAAATCGGGGAATGAGCCACGCCTGCTTCTACACAGCTTATTTCATAAACAGGTTGTTTAATGCTGTTCATTTTGTGGCAGTCACATAAACTACTACCTATTAATGCACGACCTCAAAAGAGATATAAATATAATAGCGAATAAACTAAATTGTTTTGGTATTTTTGCTCTTTATGTACGACGCAAAATTTATTTAAGTACATACTTACTTTCTGTTTCGATCCTAAAAGATTAATTGAAAAATTCGAAAACTATTTCATCCAAGTAATTGTCTATTTTGTTACAGAAAACAGAGGTGGTTCCGAGTAGAATAAATGAATTCCGAATTCCTAAAATAAATTGGAGAGAAACGGCACAAAGTGGTGCGCTAAGAAAACCTGCAATTTTTATAATTGGCCCTACCTATTTTTGCTAAAAAGATGCAACGCAAAAAGGAATTCCCGCTTTAAATAGCAACGCTAGAGACGCGAATACACATTTTCTTCTATTGTGAATTTGTAGGAAAATTGTATAACTGATGAAGAACAGAAACACGAAAACAAAAACATCTGCAGGTGTGCTACCTAATGCACACTTGTTCATTTCGCCCCAGGGCACAGTGACCCCGTTTCCGTGCTGCAAAGGCAACAATAAAAGGCAGCGAAATCAAGGGAGCGAGGTACCAGGCGAGCATAAGAACACAATAGGCGCTCGCAGAACGTGAGTAACAGAGGGATGTCCTCGCTTATGTGTTCCTACTGAACGGGAAATATATTTGCATAAAGAACGGAGAGCGGCTTGGGCTACTATAGTAGTTTATGCAACAGTGATATAATAAGGGTTCTTAAAATTTTAAGAACCAATTATGAGCTGTTGCATACATTACTTTTTCTATGACAGCTGCAGCAAAAAAAAAAAAAAAAAAAAAAAAAAAAAAGGTTATTATAAAAAAAAAAGAGTTATTATTTAAAAAAAATTGAGTTATTATTTAAAAAAAAAAAGAGTTATTATTGTAAATGAAAACATACCTCTTTCAATCAAGATGATCGGAACTTGTATCTTTAAAAAAAATAAAGCAGTTGTATTATACTCATAAGATGACTGCTAGCAGTCATCTTATGAGCCTATAGACAAATCATTCAAATGACATTGCTTTAGATATCACTGTCAGTCATTTAATTGACACATTTAAGTGCTGGAGTAGAAAATAGTAGTTTATGCAACAGTGATATAATAATTATTATATCACTGTTGCATAAACTACTATTAAACTGCCCTAACGGACCGTATGTGAAGACTTATGAAGAATCCTAGTGTTCCCAGTAAACTGTAATATATGGAGAAAGGCATAAAACTGATTACTAATATTACGTACGCGGCCAGGCGCGCATCATAGCCATTTCCTTCACAACAAAATAGCATTAAGCGGAAGAGAATTTCATATTTTCTCTTTAGAATATTAATGTTGCCATTCGGTTGGGTATGAGCAATGCGTTGGTATTTTCTTGCATGGTCGGACACATTTAAAACGTGCTTGTTTCGATTTGTTCATACGTGTCGTGTGTTTTTCCATTGTTTAAAAGAGAATTCATTTATACTTGGTCAACCAGATCTTGACAGTAGAAAAAGGCGGCAAATTTGAAAAATGTAGGCGCGAAGGGATATCCACTAGCTATACTTGCCCGGTCTGATGAAACCCATTCCATTTTTTATGTGTTACTTTTTTATATTATATTACAGTTCCCATAAGGCTCACCTACAATGCTTTTGATTTCTTAGTAATTCTCAGGCAAACTAAGTTTACATGCTCCAGGTATAATATTGAATTCTTGGAATGCAATGTTTGAAAAAAAAGGTGTGCGTAACGCCTCTCTTATATAATATATAATACATATATTTACATAGGTAGGTACATACATACCATATACAGACGCAACTGATGATACATTGTGTTTGAATTAAATAAGATACTCGTTATACTCGACTCGATTACTTTGTGTCAAACATAATATTTCCTTTTATTTCTCATGCTTACTGGAGCTACGTCATGTAGACATTAAACGAACTCACAATCCTTTTTGGTTTCTTGCTAATTCTCAGGAATACTAAGGCCACATAAATCGTGGGAGATATAACTTCCCACAAGATTTCTTAAGGTCGGCTCCACATGAAAAAACCGTGGGAAAAAACTCCGTGACTTGGTTTTCAGACTTTTGGTTACTTGGTTATTCTCAGGAATACTAAGGCCACAGAAATCAAGAGAGACATTAGTTCCCACAAGATTTCTTAACGTCATCTCAATACACAAGATTGCGAAAAACGCGATTTCCTAATTTCTCATGTTTACTAGAGCAACATAGATCTAGAGAAATAATATCACCCTTAAAAATCCCTTAACGTCAGTACGGTGTGCCGTAACATTTAACCCCACTAAGTCTGTGTTTAACCCGTTGAATGCCGCGCTTGCATCAGTCCCATGTGCCCCGCGATTTCCTAATTCCTCGTGTTTACTAGAGCAAAACAAATCTACAGAAATAATAATATCACCCCACAACATCCTATTATGTAAGTACGTAAGGGAATTTTATTTAAATAAATTCTCCGTGGGAATAAGTCAACTTTTGATTTCTTGATAATTCTCAGGAATACTTAGGCCACAGAAATCAAGGGAGATATTAGTTCCCACAAGATTTCTTAACGTACACAATTTGTCAAAAATGCGATATCCTAATTTTATTTACTAGAGCAACATAGATCTAGAAAATAATAATAATAATAATAATAATATTACCCTTAAAAATCCCTTAACGTAAGTACGGTGTGCCTTGAACCAAGGGTGTTTGATCCCCCGTGGGAAAAATTAAGCATAAGGCTTTCTTGGTAATTCTCAGGAAGACTAAGGCCACAGAAATCAAGGAAGACATGAATAGTTCTTACGAGATTCTTTCTAGTTCGATTCTTAAGTGGGGTTCCACTTAAGTTTTGGATTGTAGACCTTGGACCCCGAATAATACTTCTCATGATGACCAGAGAATCAGAAGAATAATGGAGGTAAACCAAGTAAAACATATGCTTGTTGGAGAGCAGGTAGATAAGGGCAAATTTCAGCTGAAAAAAAGATAACAATGATGTTAATACTAGAAGTTTACAATGCCACTGACAGAAAGTGAAAGTTATTTTGGACATAAATCGAGGGAGATATTAGTTCCCACAAGATTTCTTAACGTCATCTCAATATACAATTTGTCAAAAATGCGATGTCCTAATTTCTCATGTTTACTAGAGCAACATAAATCTAAAGAATAATATCACCCTTAAAAATCCCTTAAAAACGTAAGTACGGTGTGCCTTGAATCAAGGGTTTTTATACAGGATGCTTCCTGTAACAGGAGCAATAAATTAAACTAAAGGCTGTATTCCTCAAACTGACCAACATTTGCTCAGCGACTTTTAAAAATTATGAATCCTTTAGACTTCCTCTTTTTCATACAAAATAAATATTGCCTTCAACGTATGCTGACATCAGTGTGTTTGACGTTGCTTGTCACGCTTTAAACATAACAAAATTTGCAATACATTGCGTCTTAGAATAAACTTTAAAGTGTAATAAAAATCAAAACATGAGTTATTTTCAAAAGTTGTTAAACAAATGTTGGTCAGTTTGAGGAGTACAGCCTACAGTTTAATTTATTGCTCCTGTTACAGGAAGCACCCTGTATAAGATCCCCCGTGGAAAAAAATAAGCATCAGGCTTTCTTGGCAATTCTCAGCCCACAGAAATCGATGGAGACATTAGTTCCCACAAGATTTCTTAACGTCATCTCAATACACATTTTGTCAAAAATGCGATTTCCTAAATGAATAATTCCCATAAGATTAAATACACTGCCTTGAATCAAGAGTTTTTGTATAAGATCCCCCGTGGGAAAAAGTTGCTTTCTTGGTAATTCTCAGGAACACTAAGGCCACAGAAATCAAGGAAGACATCAGATCCCACGAGATTGCTTAAGTGGGATTCCAGGTAAGTTTTGAATTGTACTATTGTAGAACATACATTGAGGACCCCGAATATTAGGTTATATTTCTCATGATGACCAGATAATCAGAAGAATAATGGAGGTTAACCAAGTAAAACATATACTTGTTGGAAAACAGGTAGATAAGGGCAAATTACAGCTGAAAAAAAACATAACAATGATATTTTTATTAGAAATTTACAATGCCACTGACAGAAAGTGAAAGGACAGAAACACTTAGTTTAAAATCCCGCTTTAGTTAAGGAGATCAAAAAATAAGGCGTGGCGTACTAGATGGGAATTACATTTTTTACATTGATATGAAAAAAGCCATGAATGTAAACTTAAATAACAACAGCTTTTCACCATTGGCCAAAACTTGTGTAGATAAAAGATAGTTTTTTTTTGTATACATGGAGGCCTAAAAGGGTTAAACATTTCACATGAATACCAGGAAATTAGGAGTACGACGGAGACCTATTTCTAATAAGACTTTTTTCATTTCAGTCTAAGTAGTTCCTTGGCACCTTTGAAAGGGACTTGGAAACAGTGGTAGCACCCGTAGAGATTTTTGTTCACGGCACCGAAATCTTATAACGTATCAAAATCGCAGGACATTAAACTGAAACCACATTTTCCATTAATTCGGTCCGGGGTCCTTTTTCTCCACTCCAACACGAAGAGAATAATAATTGTAAAACATTACAAATTAAATCCAAATGAACGCCATTAATTATTTATTATACAAAATCTACATTTAAAAGTTAATTCTACTTATAAAACAAGAAATAGAAGTCGATGCGTAGTTTCAAACTACTAACTGAATTGCAACTCGTTGCTAGGGCCTTTCTACACTTTGAAAGGATATCAGATAACGCAAAGAGCTCTCTCATTTAAGTCATGTTTACTGAGATTACGTGTTTGCAGCAAGATTTGTAATATTTGTTCCTATAAACTGCTAATATAATTCGATAAAAATATATCAAAACAAGAGCATTTCACATTGCTATAGCCCGAATTTCCTAATAAGTAAATGAGTACAATTTCCTGGGTAGTCCAGATCGACACCAGGGCCTCAAAAGACGACAGGATTTCGCAGTGAAACTCGTGAGCCCATGCAAGAATGCCCATCTCTGACTGTCATCTCTTACATTGTTTGATTGAGATTCATTAAAGGTAAAATGGAAATTTACTCAAAAAAAAGGTGAGCACTCATACTTCCAAACCTAATTCGCGTCTGTAACCTAGTGATAGTATAATTTTCTCGTATTTTTAGATCTTCTTAAAAGTTCGTTTTCTTGCTAATGCTGTCAAAAATCAAAATTCTCTTGGAAAAGAATTATAATTTTCTTGGCTTCAAGATACCGTCCAAGGTCAGGCTTAACCCAAACAAATGAATGTCGCAGACTGCTCAGTTATTATGTTGTTAAGCAACCTTGCAATTCGCTGGGACTGCTTAATTCGGTCCAGCGGACAATCCTCGGCACAAGGGAAGCAAATAATGTAAACGCTTCTTCAAATTAGTTTAAGATTTAATGTGTTTAATGGCTCCTCTACACGATGGGCCAACGCCGGCCACTCCAAGGGACGCATTTATGCGTTAGAGGGAGCAAGTGATATTGCTATCTCGTTCTACCGCATGGCTGCGTCCCTTGGAGTGGCCGGCGTTGGCCCATCGTGTAGAGGAGCCATAACATAATTTAATACCTGAAGATGAAGGCAGTTAAGAGCCCATCAACGTGCACACTAGCGCCACTGCTAAATAATTCGTCAATCTATGCGTCCAAAGTTAAAACGGCCTTTTTTGTTTTGAGTTCATAGATTGACGAATCCAGCAACATAGAAACTAGTTTGATGTATTCAAAAGGTACTAAATAATACAAGATACAGTACGTAGCGGCCCCCTTTTTTAAATATCACGATTATTTAGCAGTGGCGCTAGTGTGCACGTTGATGGGCTCTTAATAACGTATAATGTTTTTATATTATCGTATTTTAGGTTACTGACAATTCAAACTTCATATTTATAATAATGTGTCGGTTTTTAACCTGCATATATAGAAGATATATTATAAGGGCGTGCACATACCTGCGACAACAGTCTCGGCGCGCGGCAGTCGCTGCAGCACATGGTGGATGAGCCCCACGTCGGTGCAGGCTTGGAGGTTGCGCACACTCTTGCGCAGGATCGCGATGATATAAGGGCGTGCACATACCTGCGACAACAGTCTCGGCGCGCGGCAGTCGCTGCAGCACATGGTGGATGAGCCCCACGTCGGTGCAGGCTTGGAGGTTGCGCACACTCTTGCGCAGGATCGCGATGATATAAGGGCGTGCACATACCTGCGACAACAGTCTCGGCGCGCGGCAGTCGCTGCAGCACATGGTGGATGAGCCCCACGTCGGTGCAGGCTTGGAGGTTGCGCACACTCTTGCGCAGGATCGCGATGATATAAGGGCGTGCACATACCTGCGACAACAGTCTCGGCGCGCGGCAGTCGCTGCAGCACATGGTGGATGAGCCCCACGTCGGTGCAGGCTTGCAGGTTGCGCACACTCTTGCGCAGGATCGCGATGATATAAGGGCGTGCACATACCTGCGACAACAGTCTCGGCGCGCGGCAGTCGCTGCAGCACATGGTGGATGAGCCCCACGTCGGTGCAGGCTTGGAGGTTGCGCACACTCTTGCGCAGGATCGCGATGAACACCGACCAGATCTCCGCCTGCAATCAAAACATTTATTAGCCATGATTTCTAGTAGTCAAGCGGAACCCAGGCACGCATAAGCCGTGGCAATAAGCTAGGGCAAACGCTAGCATAAGCCGTGGCAATAAGCCAGGGCAAACGCTAGCATAAGCCATGGCAATAAGCCAGGGCAAACGCTAGAAAGAAGAAGATTAGCCATGATTTCTACATGTTTTTATTCACCAGGCGATTGAACAACAACAACAATTGATGTTTAAATATGTCCTCAACAAACAAACAACCGTTGGTTTACGACGATAAAAACGCAAATCTTACGTGACACTGTATTGGCACATAGATAAATATGTACCGTAAAACTAGCATACATTTAATAAAGAATACATACGATAAAGATGCATCTATTAAATTATATAAGATACCTTTATAAACCCGTTTGGAAAAATCGTGGAAAACAACGCAGCGTTAAGCCATAATCCACTAGATTGTACATGGACGGTGCACACAGCTTAATAAAGCAGAAACAGTACCTACACAATTTCTCTCTTAACATTAGATGCAGCGTATTTAGGTAATAAGAACATTCGTTTTAATTAACTTTCCCTAACAGCAACACTTAACTGACAAATCATGACTGGCCTTTGCAATAATGTTTATGAATTTTCAGTAATTAACATTGTAGATTGTAGACGATCGTATTTTACGCTATAAGTGTAATTTTAAGGAACTAGCTATGGGCGCCGCGCCGGCCATCCAAGCTCATCAAATATGGCCTATATTTGACATTCAGAGACAATTTTAATATGGCGGTTTTTTTACATAGTTAGCAAGTTCCATAGAATGACACTTTACACCATTTTCAACTGCAACAGCCGACGTTTGCTTTATTTTTAGGCACACTAAATGATGAAACCGGAGGGCGGAGACTATAATAGGGGCAGCTTGTAGCATGCAACAGGTACCTATGTCCAAACATCAAGACATCATTGGCATTGTATGTATGATTCGTAATGCTAGATCTCGTGCCAGGTAATCTACGAAGCTCCACAAAGCGTGCCAAGCGAAAACAACCAGGAATGCGGAATATTTTTAATGAAATTGTTTTTCCTTTGCACCGTTCGCTGCAACGCTCGTAATTTTAACACGAAGTGTGCGCCAACCTTAATTTCCTCTAATTATGCTAATTTTGAGATGTCATGTTTGTTGATGGCAAAAACGACCTACGACCTGACCTTTTGTCACAACTTTACGACTCTAAACTTCATTAGCATACTAGCATAATTAATTTTAATAATGGAACGAAACGAAAGTCAAGCAGAAATCGAGTTACAATTATTGTAACTCGATTTCTGCTCGACTTTCCTTAGTTTAACTCTAAATTCGCCCCTCATTCAGTGCCTTAAAATGTAAATTCCTGAAATTGGCTAAAAAGTCACACAAGTCTAAATTTATTCCCAAGAAGAACAGGACAACAGGGCCAAGCGGGAGGCCTTATAAGCCGTTTCGACCCTTTTTTTGTCCTATGCCCATATTTCAAAGTCACACATGGTTATTTTAATTCCCAGGAACACGAGGGTAACAGAGCGTATAAAGAGCTTAATACTTTTAAAAATGCTTTGAACAGTTTTTGTCTATAAAAAGGTGCAAGAAAAAAATCCTTTTCATATTTTATTTAATAACAAACGCGTTTCAGAAATGAAGCACCAGGGCACCAGAAGCAAGCAGGAGCATGAAACAAAGCGTTCATTCTCGCCTAACGAGAGCGGTTGTAATTGCATTACATTCTTCTACGGTTAGCGGAACAATCTCGGGGAAATTACAAATACAGCGGGAAATCTCACGATTCAACTTGGAATTCGGAAAATTTCAAACAAACGCTTCTTAAAGGAGTTTAATGGCATTGTTAAGCCACGCATTTAATACATTATCACGTTTCTTACTAAACTTTAACCAAGGCTTAATTCCGTGAATTATTATTAATTTAATTAAGTGAAAATGTAATATATACAAACTAGTTTTAGTCCCAAGATATATCTACTAGAAAATCATCGCGCAACGTCTTACAGTCGCTATCAGATATATCGGAGCGGCCAAGGTGCTCACAAACATCTGACCACGCGTCTATTGTCAAATCATAGGGTGCATGTCCAGATATTTTTGATTACCTCAGCCGCTCCGATACATCCGATAGCGACCATACAACCGCTTGAGATATTCAATTCGTGGAATTCTACCTGACTCTGCGGTTGTATTTTTTTAGTTATAATTTTAAAATGGCCAACCAATGGGAGCCATGCGGCGTATAGTCCCACCCACCTATTTTAACCGTACACCCCTTGGGAATGTAATACCTCCATGGATTTCCTTACAACCTGGTAGCTGGTTTGAATATGACACGTGATTAATTAAAAAATAGGCGACAAAAGAATGTGGGGATAAGTGCAGGGGTGTGGGATACGATATTTTTTTTAAAGCAACTAATTAAATGCAGTCGTTTGAAAACCAGTTAATGCTTAGTTGGAGTTTTTTCAATGTTTAATATTTAAACGAAATTTTCCGCACGGTCAAAGTGATTTAATTTAGTAAACCGCATCATTCAATTCGTACGAATAAATGCATGAATGAACATAAATTACCTCAAATAGAGGCTGAGCGACCTAATTTCGTTTCGATATTAAGGATTCTGCCAACGAGTTGGTCATACAAACCAGGGATGTTGCGAACATCCGCATCCGCATCCGCAACCGCGGAACTTCCGCATTATTTTCAACATCCGCATCTGCATCCACATCCGCATAAAATCGATGCGGAGCTTATGCGGATGCGGATGTCGAACAAGTCGGTAGGTACAGGAATGTCTTAGCGGCGGCGTAAGTGCTAGGTAATTTGTCATTACCTATAATGCCGGCTGTACACTCTCGGCGAGACACCCCGAGACAGACCGAGAACGAGAGTGTACATGATGCTCTCGCCTTGTCTCGCCCGCTCGGGTCTCGCCTCGGTACGTCTTGGTCGCGTGTCGGTTTTTTGCGGCCGAGTCAAAGGGTCTCGTTCGCTCTCGCGAGGCAAACGAGATCAAGCATGTACATTCTCGTTCATTTAGTAATTAATTGTAGTAGCTAACAGCACAAAGAGTTACGGCAGCAGCAGTTTCTAGGTCCATCGTAGACGATATCCGCTGTTCAAATGAGGCAACGAGAGTGTACATGGTGTGCTCTCGTCGAGGACTTCTCCCCCGAGACTCTCGGCGAGGACTTCTCCCCCGAGACTCTCGGCGAGAGGTCTCGACTGAGAGTGTACAGCCGGCATAACGAAATCGTCTAGAATCTAGATCCAGAAAAGTCGGCGAAGTTACTGTTTATTAAATATAACGCACCTATATTCTTGCTCAAATACTAAACTTTTCGTTTTTTTTAATAAAAAAATACTAAAAATGTAATATTTGACGTTTTCTAAGTACCTAATCTTGACATCCGCATCCGCGGATATGAGCCTTTAAGTATCCGCATCCGCGGATGTCAAAAAATCTGTATCCGCAACATCCCTGATACAAACAAAGTATAAGCTTTTAATGCGTGTTTAGCGCCTATGTATCTGTTTTGAACTTGTTTCTCGGGTTCTTGATCTCTCTAATCGCGTGTTCGTGCATGGCTTTACTTTATAGCAGCGGTCGGCAACCTGCGGCCCGTGAACCTATCACTTGCGGCCCGCGAGCCTCACTGGCTATTTTGTATATAATATTGACAAACGACAATGTCTGATAAAGTCATTCAGTATTAACAAAGTACGGCCCGCGTCAACTTCGTTAACTACTATGTGGCCCTTGGCTGCTAAAAGGTTGCCGACCGCTGCTTTATAGATATAGACTAATATAGAGGCTGTACAAATAAGTAGAAGGGAAGGGTAGGGGGGATAAAGAGTATTTGTATTGTATTGTAGAAGGAATTAGGACTCTAGGGTATATAATAATAGTAAAACGTCATCTCGCTCGACTCTGAGGTTGTCCAACAGGGAAAGTACATTAATTTACCGGAAAACACAACTAAAAACTACATATAATAATTGTATATACATATTATGTCATTCCTACATACAAGGATCGATATGAATTGATATCTGTCTACCTTAATTTACCACATCGATAAGATTCGATTCAACTTTGCAATTGCCAACCTATAAACTTAAAACGCCTGTAATATGTAAACTGCAAAATTGTATGCCATGAACGAATTATTTTAGGTAGGTATATGAGTAAAACTAAGTCTCTAAGAGATAGTTCTCTTTAATATTAATTAATTATCTGAACCTTGGAGGATACATCTAAACGGAGTAGCCATTAACAGGCTTTCCCCTCTGTCGAAAATAGGCGGCCAACGGTCATACACAATGTACCTATGGACGGACGTTTATCTGACATGGCTATTTTTACGTTACGCATACATTTGACGTTCCCCTCCCCCGCAAAAATCGGCAGACTGTTTTGTACAGAAAATTACAGACAAGGCGTCTCCGTTTGATTATATCCTCTAAGATCTGAACCCTTAAATTAACACACACGGGAGGTAGTAAATTCACAGTTTACACAACTTCATACCTCCTTGACACTCAAATAGACAAAATGATTCTAGTAAAATGTTTGGTAGAGAACTATCATGGTGAAAACTCTAGGAAATGTTTAGAATTTGCGGTAAAGTCAAGTCTGCAGTGTGTGCACTCCAATTTCTTTCATCATCTGTTACTTTCCATTTATTATGTAATGTCTCGACCGCAGCTCAGCCGGGCTTACCCCGCGCGGCTTAACTCTCACATAATTACTTTCCTCTAGTTTTATTACTTGCTTTTATTATGTCTTTATTTACCGTAAGTTCTTTACCCAGCTTAATAGTTTCAGTGGATTTAGTGTCTTTGTGCTTCGTCTTTTTTAATGGTATTAAGTTAAGGATTTTGTAACGGACCACTTACCAGTACCTATATTTTTTCACATCAACTATTTGAATAAGGGTTTTTTCTTCCCTGCTAGGAGGGATCAAAGTGCCACTTTTCTGTTATACAATACAATATAAACACTCTTTATTGCACAACCTCGATAAAACATTTACAGTTATAGGACACTATTTTTGTTTTTCATAATGATGAAAATGAAAACGTTAACAACATTATTTCCTCATAAGTGATGTGAAAAGCAGTGTCACATGGTAGCAAAATTATTTCCACCTTGGGCGTTAACATTTGAATACATCACTACGCTCGGGATTCTATTTTAGAATGTACGCCCTCGCCGTAAATATGTAATTTTGCTCCCCTGTGACACAATCTATGCCCCAACTAACCTAACCTTCCCTTTTTGTCTACTCAATCGGTTAACAAAAGTTCCCGACGGCTCGGCTGTCCAAATTCCAATTCCGAAACTATTTTCACACCCCCGTATCACTTGACCAGGCTCATAGAAGTCAAACGGAGGCTCCCAAAGCTAATTAAGTGATACATCACGCCCCGCAAGTACCAGGCACGCAGCGCGCTGAAGAGGCGCTTGATGGACGACACGTCACCGTGACGGGCCGGGATTCCGCCCCGTCATCTTATTAAAACGTTTTTCTTTGGCGCGGGACGGGTCGTTTTTACTCGAAAAAGGTAGGAATAACCCTGTCTGACCGCTATTTGAGAAATTTTGCTGTTTGAAATATTTTTTATTCTTATCAATTGTTGGTGTATGCTGAAATGGGTCTTTGCTTTTTTAAGCCTCACCCTAGCACAGCCTAGGTACTAGAACTATCATTTTTACTGTCACTTATTTTCAATTATCAATCAATATTAGGTATTCGGTAAGTATGATGCATATCGTCGACATCACTATCCCCCATGATAGAAGCTCGTGAAAGCCGAGAAGGACAAGTCCAGTACCTAGACTTGGCTCACGAGATAACCGCCATGTAGGATGTTGATTCGACGATCATTGTCCCGATAGTCGTTTCAGTGAACGGTCTAATAGCGGAAGAGTCGCGATCGCGACCAACATCTTGAGAGACTGGTGGTTGGATCAAGGGTCGGTCAAACTGAATATCACCAAATACCACGCGGGGAGAGGGAGGTCTCAGTAAATCTCGCCGCTCGCGTCATCTCAGAGGGGGTGAGGGCGGGAGGAAAAAAAATTAATTCACGCGAACCCCTAATTACCAGTATATCTCTTTTATAATCGACAAATCAATAAAACCAACTTCTTTTCAATTATTTTATCTTGCTATAAAAATACGCAAATTTAAAAAAAAACCTTTAATATAAGTCTTTAAGTAATTAGCGAAGTCGTGACCTTAGACGTTGGACAAAAAATCCCCGAAAAGAGAATCTTCAGAATTTCGGAGCGACGAAATACAATAGCATTGTTCGTTAATAACGCCCGGGCCTAAATTAATTTGATCTTAGCAAAGCGGCCAATTCATTCGGCCCCTCGATGTTTTCAAAAGAGCAGTTTGTACCGTGCTGTGAGATTTTTTACTCGAATTTTCTGTTTATTTTGAGAAGCCTATTCAAACTTAAAACGACAATATAATTTTGGGGCAATTTTTATTTTGCGTTATATGTATTTATATAACATTTGGTTGGTTTGAAGAGCTTCTCATTCTGGGCGGGATACATACATACATACAACCACAACTTTCATACTTTGTCAATAACCCTTTCATACTTTGTCAAGTCAAAGGCCTTATTTAGATTAAAATTTACAAACGAAATCTATATTTCAGAATACGTTATTCTCTCAAAATCTACAGCTACAGAATAAACACGGCGTGCGAAATGAGAAGTTGCCGCAAGTAATGAGTCGCGGCGCGTTTGCGAACTTTCCACTCACTTAGGCAACTTCGCGAACACATCGTTCATTATCTGCACATTATCCCGCAGCCGGGAGCCATTATCTAGCGACGTAAGACGTAAGTGAACATAGTCACATTTGTAAACGAGTACATTGCGTTGCGTTCACTTTTTATAGGCACACTTAAATTTTTTACCTATGGCAAAAATGACCATCCTATATCATCATCATATATTTGTATTTTTTGCAGAAATTTTAAGACTTTAAGGAGGCGAGGGACTTGAATCGTTGAATGTTTTAAAACTTTTAAATCTTCAAAGCACACAAGACCGATTTTAAAATCCCGCATTTTCATGGCACTCTTTCTCTATGCAATTACCTAAAACATTTACAGAATCTTACTTTATCTAACCACCTTATTAGGTGCCTATGTAAACTTATGCACTGCACTTTTTATAAAATTTATTAATATTTTCTACAAGAACTGCTCATTATGTAATTTTAAGGTTTGATGCATAATTATTTTGTAAAAGGGAGTCCATTCGAGTTTCTTGAAGATGTCATGTAAAGCAATATGGTAAATGATTTCACAGAAATACAACTGCACTGTAATTTGTTCTCGTTTTATAACTAGTGCAGCTGTGACCAGCAACCTTCTGGAAAAGCGCTTAATATAAATGAGATTCGAAAATGGTTCTACTGCAGAATTTTCAGATGGTAACATTTAATAAAATATTATAAGTAGTACACCTATCGGATTTTAAGGGTTGCGCAACCAATACACTTGGACATTTTTTGTATCTATTTCTTAAGATAAGAATACAAATTGAATATATTTCTTTTCAACGAAGACTCAAGATGCCTTTGGGTAAACGCGGTACTTTTCTGCCCATGCGTTCAACATATGCACTGTTCTCCAAATTTATGTGATCCCGATAGACGATACGGAAGACGGACGACGACAACAAACTACTCCTTTATCTTCTGAAATCCGCGCACATTTTGTTTTATGTAGAATATCCTGATTTCTCTTTCATATCACGATATTTAAAAAAATCTAAAATTAATTAATACCTTTGACGCCGGTTCCTCATTGCGAAAGGTTGGGATGAGCATTACATTAGCAAGCAAAAACTCCTATCAAAAAGTAAAAGAAAAGTCTCCCATGCAAAGAAGTTCCGATTGACGTTAGGGATTTCATATGGTTGTCTTAATTACGCCCTCAGTGTATCTAAAAGTGCTACAAAAATGCTAATGTTCAGGTTTTTGGTACCCAATTTTTCGTTTGATTACTCGAACACTGTTAGGTTTTTCAGCACGTGACCTGCATTCTGATTATCATAAATTGTGGTTTAACCTTTATTCACCAAAATATAATTCGGGAAAACAGACAAAAAAATCAATAAAGAAAAAACAAACAAACAAAATAGTTTCTGTTTCCGCCCGGGATCGAACCGGGGGCCTTGTGCGTGTGAAGCACACGTGATAACCGCTACACTACGGAAACTTATTTACACTGTCGCAAATTAGCCATCACCTACAGTAGAGCAATGTTCCTTTCTCTTATCGCGCAGACAAGCAATTTGCGTTTGATGTCAATGAATAAGATAATCTATATATATAAATGCAAGTGTCCTGACTGACTGACTGACTGACTGACTGATTCATCAACGCAGAGCCGAAACTACATAAGATAGAAAGTTGAAATTTGCACACTAGGTTGCATTTATAAAGTGTACAAGAGATAAGAAGCGATTTTGAAAAATTCAACCCCTAAGGGGGTTAAAAAGGGGATGAAAGGTTGTATGGGGAACAAGTTTTATTTTAAGCTAAGAATTTGAAACTTTGTAAAAATGTATTATATTAAAAAACAAGAAAACTAATTTCAGCGTTTTTGAAAATTCATCCCCCAAGGGGGTGAAAAAGGGGTTAAAAGTTTGTATGGTGATCAAATATTTTTGTGAGTGTGGGACTTGAAACTTTGTATATGGGGATATTATTATAAGACAGGAAAAGTAATTTCAGCGTTTTTGAAAATTCATCCCCTAACAGGGTTAAAAAGGGGTTGAAAGTTTGAATCCATTACAAATGCTTTGAAACTTCTTAGAAAGGCATAATAGCCGATTACAAAAAAAAAGTAATTGCAGCGTTTTTGGAAATTCAACCCCTAAGGGGGTTAAAAAGGGGATGAAAGTTCGTCTTGGGGTGCAAATTTTATTTTGATCTAGGAACTTGAAACTTTGCAAAAAGGTATTAAATTAAAATACAAGAAAACTAATTTCATCGTTTTTGAAAATTCATCCCCCAAGGTGGTGAAAAAGGGGTTGAAAGTTTGTATGGAGATCAAATATTTTTGTGAGTGTGGGACTTGAAACTTTGTATATGGGGATATTATTATAAGACAGGAAAAGTAATTTCAGCGTTTTTGAAAATTCATCCCCTAACAGGGTTAAAAAGGGGTTGAAAGTTTAAATCCATTACAAATGCTTTGAAACTTCTTAGAAAGGCATAATAGCCGATTACAAAAAAAATTAATTGCAACGTTTTTGGAACTCAACCCCTAAGGGGGTTAAAAAGGGGATGAAAGTTCGTCTTGGGGTGCAAATTTTATTTTGATCTAGGAACTTGAAACTTTGCAATAAGGTGTTAAATTAAAATACAAGAAAACTAATTTCAGCGTTTTTGAAAATTCATCCCCTAAGGTGGTGAAAAAGGGGTTGAAAGTTTGTATGGATATCAAATATTTTTTCGAGCGCGGGACTTTAATCTTTGCATTTGGGGATATTATTAGAAGACAAGAAAAGTAATTTCAGCGTTTTGTAAAATTCATCCCCTAATAGGGTTAAAAAGGGGTTGAAAGTTCGTATAGGGTTCAAATTTTATTTTAAGCTAGGAACTTGAAACTTTGTAAAAAGTTATTAAATTAAAATACAAGAAAACTAATTTCAGCGTTTTTGAAAATTCATCCCCTAAGGTGGTGAAAAAGGGGTTGAAAGTTTGTATGGATATCAAATATTTTTTCGAGCGCGGGACTTGAGTCTTTGTATTTGGGGATATTATTAGAAGACAGGAAAAGTAATTTCAGCGTTTTGTAAAATTCATCCCCTAACAGGGTTAAAAAAGGGTTTAAAATTCGTATAGGTTTCAAATTTTATTTTAAGCTAAGAACTTGAAACTTCGTAAAGAGATATATTTTTAATATGCAAGAAAACTATTTTCTGCGTTTTTGAAAATTCATCCCCTAAGGTGGTGAAAAAGGGGTTGAAAGTTTGTATGGATATCAAATATTTTTTCGAGCGCGGGACTTGAATCTTTGCATTTGGGGATATTATTAGAAGACAAGAAAAGTAATTTCAGCGTTTTGTAAAATTCATCCCCTAATAGGGTTGAAGGTTCGTATAGGGTTCAAATTTTATTTTAAGCTAGGAACTTGTAACTTTGTAAAAAGTTATTAAATTAAAATACAAGAAAACTAATGTCAGCGTTTTTGAAAATTCATCCCCTAAGGTGGTGAAAAAGGGGTTGAAAGTTTGTATGGATATCAAATATTTTTTCGAGCGCGGGACTTGAGTCTTTGTATTTGGGGATATTATTAGAAGACAGGAAAAGTAATTTCAGCGTTTTGTAAAATTCATCCCCTAACAGGGTTAAAAAGGGGTTGAAAGTTTGTACGGGTTTCAAATTTTATTTTAAGCTAGGAACTTGAAACTTCGTAAAAAGGTATTAAATTAAAATACAAGAAAATTAATTTCAGCGTTTTTGAAAATTCATCCTGTAAGGTGGTGAAAAAGGGGTTGAAAGTTTGTATTGATATCAAACATTTTTTCGAGCGCGGGACTTAAATCTTTGGATTTGGGGATATTATTAGAAGACAGGAAAAGTAATTTCAGCGTTTTGTAAAATTCATCCTCTAATAGGGTTTAAAAGGGGTTGAAGTTCGTAAAGCGTTCAAATTTTATTTTAAGCTAGGAACTTGAAACTTTGTTAAAAGTTATTAAATTAAAATACAAGAAAACTAATTTCAGCGTTTTTGAAAATTCATCCTGTAAGGTGGTGAAAAAGGGGTTGAAAGTTTGTATTGATATCAAACATTTTTTCGAGCGCGGGACTTGAATCTTTGGATTTGGGGATATTATTAGAAGACAGGAAAAGTAATTTTAGCGTTTTGTAAAATTCATCCCCTAACAGGGTTAAAAAGAGGTTGAAAGTTTGTACGGGTTTCAAATTTTATTTTAAGCTGATGGTGGTGAAAAAGGGGTTGAAGATTTGTATAGAGGTCAAACATTCATTTGAGTGCGGGACTTTAATCGTTGTAAACTTTGTATATAGGCATATTATTAAAATACAAGAAAAGTAATTTCAGCGTTTGTAAAAATTCATCCCCTAAAATGGTTAAAAAGGGGTTGAAAGTTTGTATAGGGTTCAAATTTTATTTAAAGCTAGGAACTTCAAACTTCGTAAATAGGTAGTTAAGTAGTAGGTTTTATTAAATAGAGGACATGAAAATCTTCTGGTTGAGAGGGATTATATCGAGAACAATTTTATTCAGTTAGGGGCTTGAAGCTTCGTAGGTTGTGAAAGACAAGTATCATGCGTTGTAATATTAATAATTAACAAATGATTAACCGTCTTACTGCGATCTTTTGCTGCATAATGTTCTAAGCTAATGTAGAATATATAACCACCAATATACAAATCCACGCGTACGAAGTCGCGGGCAACAGCTAGTAATTACATATATGTATAACGTATATATCTTTATTACTTTAATATATATAGAGATATAAGAGTATTAAGTAAGAACAATAATGCGAAACTAAAATATCGTTGAAATAAGAGCTGTCGTTGAAAATAATTCGGCCACAAAGGGGCCCACTGATAACCAGTCCGCCGGACGATATTAGCCTGTCAGTTAGAACAAAAAGTTGACAGCTCCGAACAACTGACAGGCTGATATCGTCCGGCGGACTGGTAATCAGTGGGCCCCTTAAAACTCTTAAAAGCAACACACACACACACACACAAACACAATGAGATACGACTTTTTTAAAGTAACTGTAAACGCTTTTTGGTAATGTAAATAATGTATGTAAGTACTTGAATATAAGTTGTTTGGTTAATACTACATAGTACATAGTGATAAGTAATATCGTATCTATCTAATCATTTATGGATCTGTGATGTCCGAAATACCTAGTCTTAATTAAAAATAAGCTCGTAGGTATCTCGTAATGTCATTTCACGATCTCTTAAATACATATAATATAGTTGGCGGATAAGTGTAGGTAAAGGAGACATTTGGTATTTGTCTGCAGCTACTACCTAATTAAAACTTATTAATAATCAATTAATCATGCTTCAATGCCTTTTTTTCATCAGTGACTTCTTGCTTGTTCATTTCACCTTCACGCTTTAATTCCAACTGTATCTATCCGAAGATAACAGTAACAAAATCCCTCCATAAAAAAAGGGCCTTAATTCAGTAGTAATGCAATCTCCAGTACCAGGGCTGCATGTCTGGCAGATCGGGCCTCGTTAAGAGGCGCCGGGGGGACGATGACTGGCTGAATTGCAGATCGTTTCGGGACGGAGCGTTCCGATTGGTGGAGCGTGGGAGAGTTCTGTGCACCACTTTAATGAGACCCCTTTCACAATTAAAAGAGCCGGGAGATGAGAATAACCGTTACAATTTTACAAAGGTCTTAGTCGTACAAAACTGGATATCAAACGTACGTAGCGGAGAAGGAAAATCCGAAAGCTTATCCCGACCTTATCTCCGAGCAATAGTTAAGGAAAAGCAACCGGCATAAACACTAAACAGAGAGAGAGAGAGAGAGAGGAGGAAAGAGAGAGACAGCAGAGCGCTACTCTTATATTGGTTCACCGTTCACCAGAACGCCCAGAAGCTCGCACTGATGAGGACTTATCAAGCAATTGGAATGTGTACTTTTACATGCGCGCCCAAAGAAGTTAAACGACTATTGAAGCATAAAGGCCCAAAAGATGCGAAAAAGGAAATCCTAATCTTTTTGCTAGAAACGCGAGCCGCACTAAAGTACAGAGTGTTTTAAAAAAAAATTAAAGAGAGAGATTCCTTTTGCACTTCATTCGTGGAATTAAGAATGGAATTAAGCACAGATTTGAGAGCGATTACTCGGCATGGTGCTAAATCTTCCGCGGAAATTATGAGACCAAAGCGAGGAAACGCATTTATACTTCACGCTCGAACTGACAGTTCAACATTTGAAAGAATCAAAAGTAATTTATTTGCAAACACACTTTTTTCTACTCCCGTACTTTTATTTGTCATTTAATGGGTCGTGCACAGCACACATCTTTAAAACCCTACCTTATAGTTGTCAAGACAATTCTTTAGTCTATTCCCCAAAAAAGCATTTGTGCATACACGAGTATTTTTCTTACCTCTCTTAAACAACGGTTGCATAAAATACTATCTATAGATGTTTAAACAATAAATTAATTCAACTAACATCAGCAAAAATGTTAAAGCTTGCTTATTTCTTTAAATATAATCAAAGGCAGCATCATAGCTTAATTTATTTTTTCTACTCTCGTACTTTTATTTGTCATTTAAAGGGTCGTGCACACACCTTTAAAACCCTACCTTATAGTTGTTATGACAAGTCTTTAGTCTATTCCCCAAAATAGTTATTTTCGATACAAGTGCGAAAAAGAGGAAATTCGAAACGAGTGGCGATAAATGAAAACACGACCGAAGGGAGTGTTTTAAATCGACACGAGTTGCGAATTACCTATTCGCACGTGTATCGAACAACGTTTTACAGTACATATGGCCCTATAAAATTTGACATTCGCACGAAAAGTGCTATTTTACGCACTAGTGCGGAAAAATAGCCCCATATGTGCTGTAATAGTTATTTTCAATACAAGTGCGAAAAAGAGGAAATTCGAAACGAGTGGCGATAAATTAAAACACGACCGAAGGGAGTGTTTTAAATCGACACGAGTTGCGAATTACCTATTCGCACGTGTATCGAACAACGTTTTACAGTACATATGGCACTTTAAAGTTTCGACATACGCACGAAAAGTGCTATTTTACGCACTAGTGCGGAAAAGTAGCCCCATATGTACTGTAAAAGAATTTGTGCTTACACGCAGTATCTTTTTGGCGATTTTACGATACTTCGTGTAATGACCACCACTTTAAAAATATTGAATGAAATACAGTGTTGCCAACCTTATTTTAAATGTCATCTCTGACAAATAAGTGAACCATAGACATGTTTTTTTT
The DNA here is from genome assembly GCF_948474715.1 of Cydia amplana. Taxonomy (NCBI): domain Eukaryota; kingdom Metazoa; phylum Arthropoda; class Insecta; order Lepidoptera; family Tortricidae; genus Cydia; species Cydia amplana. The sequence goes on along the minus strand of NC_086083.1, from coordinate 953,058 downwards.
TTTAATTTCATTCATTCATTCATTCTCTTCCCGGCCGTTCCCTCCATTTTTGCTACTTCTCGAATTAAAAATATTTGTTAAATTTACAATTTTATTTCAAAGTAAGTGCTTGGTCGTAGAAAAAGTATTGTATGCAACGTTGTTTAACTGAGTCAAAAAATACTCGTGGCGTCTTTATTAACAATTTTCGGCTATGCCTCAAGTTGTTACTCACGCCACTCGCCTTTTTTGACCTCTTTAAACAACGGTTGCATAAAATACTATTAGGTATATAACAACGCATACATTTTGGGAATTAGTAAATATCAGAATTATAAAGTGACACAATGTTACTTGCTAATTAAGAATATGAGAAGGAATTAATAAAATTACTTCTAGTCACTTGCTTGTATTATAACAATTTTAATTTTATTCCTATCCAAGTACTAACTAACAAAACGCTTTTTATTATTATGTTGATATTACATTTAGTATATTAGTTTATTTATCTTCAAAGTAGAAAAAAGAGGACGCCATTTTAAACATTCATATTAAAAGGGTTAGTCATGATCTACTTAGTAACAGGATCACATAAACCTGGAGTGCTCTAACAGCGTGGGGGGAGGATTGACAGCCCAGGTAAAAAACGAAGGGAGAATGTAAAAAAAAGGATTTTTATGCCAACACCGTTAGTTATTTATTGAACTAAACAAACTTCATTAAAGGGTTAACATTCTATTTTAGAATAAGGATCCCAGAAATGTTGAGGAGATATTTCTAATTTTCTAAACAACACAGCAGGTGCCGTAGGTGGGCGTGGAAGTTATTATTCGACTAAATAACCCGAAAATAAAGAAGCCGGTTTGGATATTGTTAAGATTGTTAATATACGTACTACATAATGTTCAAGTTGATACAATTTATAATCCGGAATTAATAAGGAATCAAATTGATTAAACCCTTATAAAGCGCTAAAGGGTTAGATTGATCTAATTCAACATTAGGACACCAGGAGACTACAGGAGGTATCTTTAACATTCTGGCATCTACAAAAAAAAACAGGAGTTACAGGAGTAGCGACGCCCACGTAGAAAAAAACTATGGGTTCATTGCCTTCATTGGATAACGCTGTCGAAGGAATGGGACCGGTTGTGCTATTCTATGGCGCAGTTATCAGGGATTCTTGTGTCATACATTTAAACTCATGCTTTTTTATGTATTGATACATTTTTGGGCATGTAATATTTGTTTGTTTTCGCCAATAACTATTGAAATATACCTACAACTTTAGTTTGTGTTTCATATACGATTATTGTAATTGTGTTTCATAATATGTGAATTGTACTTTGTTTCAAATATTAACTAATTCAGGTGAAAGCTGTACCCATGTTTTGACCAGCATTTCAACAAAGCTTGTGTCAAACCAGAACAATTGGTAAACAAAATCCTAAGTAAAAAAAATTACAACGATTAGCAACGATTTCTTCAACTTTTCTAAAACAACGCTAGTCAAGTGAAAGAGTTAATAATGATCTACTTTACAACCAGGATCCTATGCGCTACAAGGAGTTATTCTTGGGAGGATTTGGGAGCATCCTTGACAAAAAGCGCATATTATGTGCACGACTAACGGCAACACTAATTGAGCATTAGTGGACCTTACGGCTTTGCAATAAGGTTTACGCATGATAAGTTAGCACGTTAGCAGTGAGAACGGAGACACAAGTAACAAGTACAATTTTGCACGTTACAACTTTGAAATAAGGCTTGGAATGGAATACATCTGTTTGACATTGTACTATTTAGCCCGCCCTTTAAAGGATGAAAAAAACTGTAGAATGGAGAAGGCGTAGTTTGTACTTATTGTTAAAATTAGCACTCAGCACTGAGTGGATTGCAACCCATTTTAGTCTAGCTTATTCTTTAAGCATACAATACCAATGATAGTATATCTTTGGGATCATCAAAATCTAACCATAATTATTATTTTATTTCAATTAGGTAAATACTTTTTTCAAATTGAGTTACCCATTTAGCAAGCAGTGATTTATTCAGAGCGTACAAGTACCAGGCTATCAGAAGCGTTTTCTGATAGCCTGGTAGGTGTAACGTACAGTCAGCTACAAAGTAAAGGTAGAGGCATACCTGTAAGCTGGGCGGGCAGTGGTCCAGCAGCTCCAGCATGTGCTGGATATTCTGCGCGTCCTGGATGACGAAGTTGAGCTCCATATCGAACTCGCCGCCCACCAACTGGAACAATGGAAAAATCACTTAAAACAGCTCTTAAAATACGCATTCTAACAGCCATATTCGAACTTTAAGGGCTCCTCTACACGATGGGCCAGCGCCGGCCACTCCAAGGGACGCAGCCATGCGGTAGAATGAGATAGCAATATCACTTGCTTCCTCTAACGCATAAATGCGTCCCTTGGAGTGGCCTGCGCTGGCCCATCGTGTAGAGGAGCCATAAGATAGGTACCTATATAGATAGTACGTACGTAGTACTTATATAGATAGTAGGTCAAATATAAGATATTGAAACGATATGGATCGGATATGTTAAGGCTATGTGCCTGTTAAGCCGCAGTCCTGGGTTCGAATCCTAGTAAGGGCATTTATTTGTGTGATTAACACGGATATTTGTTCCTGAGTCTTGAGTGTTTTCTACGTATTTATGTATGTATTTGTATATTATATATATCGTTGTCTGAGTACCCACAACACAAGCCTTCTTGAGCTTACTGTGGGATTTAGTCAATCTGTGTAAGAATGTCCTATAATATTTATTTATTTATTTATTTATTTATATGTCCGTGTCAAACAAGTGTCAAAAGTGACGTTTCTTCAAACAAATACGTCTACCACTTCGTCGCAATTTAATTTGAGGACTATAGGTGTACTCTAGTAAAACATAGTCTAATACAACTTCTATGATCGTTTTCAAAAGTTCCGGCTACTCATTTAAATGTGATATTAAATGGTTTCGGTAAAAAAACCAATAACCTCCTGACGACTGGGTTTCAAAAACTGCCAGCTTAATTTTAACTGTCAAATTGACAGTTGAACACGAAACGTCAGGAGGATAGGTAGTATAGGTACCTTTTAGGACATCGGAAATCCGGCTTACACGTCAAAATATCCTCATATTTTAATCACCATACTTTACCATTTACCATTTATTTAAATTAAAAACGCAGGCCATTTTCCTCTCTACCAAAAACAATACCGCAAACAGCAAAACTATTTTTGTTATCATTTAATATGCTAATGTTGCCTGGCACAAATTAACATTACATGCCTTCTGGGAACGTTTCGCTTAGGGTGACCAGACGTCCCGATTTTTCAGGACGTTCCGATTTTCAGCTACTGAATTCGGCCCTGCCCGGAAATTAGGGAAATCCTTGTCACAGATCATTATGCCGAATTTCGATTATTAACAAGTTTTATATTAAAGGAAAAAATGGAAAAAGTTACGCTTCCGGCAGGACTTGAACCCGCATCCTCCACAATCCGTGTGTTGCTCTTAACCAATTGAGCTACGGAAGCCTACCAGGACCTCGCAAATCTTTCCATTCCTTCCCTTATGCATACACGCCTTTGGGATGGCGTATAGCGACATCTACCGTAAGACGACTACATCTTTAATTATTTTTTATCTTTCTTTATTTTTTCCTTTAATATAAAATTTGGAATATCGCTCGCAGACGTATCTGCTAGTTAAAAAATTGATTATTAACAATCCTTAAATTACTAAGGCCCACTTGCAGCATTACACTAACCTGGGGTTAACCGGTTAAACCTGTAGTTACCATGGTTACCAGTACAATTTGTAACTTGGTTAATGGTTTAAACGGCTAACCCCGGGTTAGTGGAATGGTGCAAGTGGGCCTAAGTGGTTTTTTTACTGACTAGCAAATTTTGTCATTGAGATAGATAAACTCTGTTTATTTCTTTCCTTGGTAAGCTCCTAAGTTGTAAAAATATGTATGTATCGTACCTACATAATATACGTTAATATCAAGTAAATAGAACAAAATTTACCGAGCGAGCGCGAAGCGCGTCCGAAGAGGCTCTTTTTCAGCTTGGGGCAGAATTTTTGCTTCAGATTTCCCAACCAATTAGTTTTTACTTAACCTTTAGCTGAGAGGGTAATGCAGGTGCTGGGCATCCCTGCGTTTCCTTAATTCCGTCCCAGGCGGTGTTAAGTCTGGAGAGGTCATTGTCTCTCCGATTTGCACCATAAATCGTCTGCAATAGACGCAAAAGGCCAATGGAGCTGACGAAATACGAATCCGACTACTACGTGACAGACATAGCCTAGTGTGGGGCCACAGGACATTGATAATTGTTAATAAGGTTTATTCCTTTAAATAAATATTATTCTTATTCTAATTCTTGTAAAAGTTTGTGAGCAGGTTCGATAAATATATCATACTTTTTGGCGATTTCGGCGATTCATGACGTTCTTCACGGTGACTAGAGCTCACATAGCTACTCATTATTAGGTACGTGTCCCAAATTTAAACCCTTAAGTCCCGAATTTTGAATGTGTCCCGTAACACAGGACAGACCTGGTACCCCTAGTAGTCCCGCTATTTACATACATCCCCGTTTCCAAGGCTACTAATGGCCGCAGCTGTTGCTAGTTCCACTAATTCCAGTCCGGTTTCACACACGTTTTGTTCAATTCATTTGTATAACGAAAATAAGTTTCCACGGAAACTTTGACTGCAATTTTTACACAGAGTAAGCAACTAAGCACCAACACAAAATAATAAAAAAAAAACACTTTTCCGTTACACGTTACGTTAATTTAGTAGTTTATTACTTAAATTAGTTAGCTCCCTATTACATGAATACCGGGTCTCGTTACACGTTTTTCCACGTTCCCGGGCCATTGTGGCACACAATAGTCCCCGGGAACAGGAGCACGGGGATTGGTCGCGCAAATTGAATGTCCGACACGACGGGCATTGTCCCGATATAGCCAATATTTCACCCCGTCACAGATTCTATCGGTGGGAAGTTTGTAAAAGCTATAAAATATAACTAGAGGTGCCACGAATAGTGGTTATGGCCGAGTGCCGAATATTCGGCCACACTCGGTGGCCGAATATTCGGTAAAACATGATGTGTAGGTATATTTTAAGTCACATTCAATTGTGGAAATTGGTTGCCGACAAAAGGAAAATGTTTGCTAAGATTAAAGTTTTGTTGTTCTTTAGTAGTGTATTGTATGATAACAATAAAATCATTCTATTTTTATCATAGACTAAGACTAGATTTGCTTGACTTTTACATGCAATACATCAATAGTCATATTGTGTCACTCGCTCACTCGGTGTTGTATCCTAGAAGTTGTCAGTCTTATATAACAAGCCTCTCAGTAAATCTCGTCTCTGAATTTCGAGTATAGCCATACTAATGTGTAGGTATAGTTTGTAGCTTTTTAGTAGACCCCGAAGGCTTATCCTATTGTCTATTGTTCAGTAAAACCGCACGTGCTACTTACCTGCAAAAAAGGGTCCTAATTATTCTATTTGGCACCTGAGCGCGGGCTAGTCCAACGCTCAAAAAAACCAGTGTAGGTGCGCTCTCCGATAACGCGCCTTTGTTACGCATCTCGATGACACATTTTAGACTGGTTCTGTAGCGTTCGACTCGCCGGCACTCAGTAACCGAAGTACCGATTTTTTATGCAGGTGGTTGTGGCACGTGGCATGAGCGGTTTTTCTTAACAATAGACAATAGGACTAGCCTTCGGGGTCTATTAGAAAGCTACAAACTATACCTAGTACCTACTTCAGCTACATTAGGCCCAATAGGCCGATATGAGTAAACCCAAATGGCGGTGGTGCTAAAAGCTCGATTATCTCGCTGACACATGGGTGGCTGCTATAAATCTTGTGGTTGCTCTATGGAGCGACTTTATCGGTCATCTGCGTATGTCGTAAATAGGCTACTTATAGCAGTGTTTTTATCACCCTATAGCCGTAACCTGCTGAATATATATACATATTTATATATACGCACAGATGCAAATAGAAAATTGCGGAAAGTAATAAAAAAAGTTCGAAAATATGTCGGAAATTTTAGAATAAGTCGACGGGTTTTTTTTTCGTTCACGTAATTTTTTTGCATAAAGCTTATAAGTAGGTACCTACCTTATTTCATCATCATCTTTTTTCTTCACCCCTTATGGGGTGGGTAAATAAATACACATTGTTGATTATGAATTATGATTATGATCGAACAACTTTTTCACCTCAGCAGCTCGAACCCTTGTTCGAGCTGCGATTTTGCTCACTGTTTTAAAGTAACAAAGTACCCTTGTTCGAGCTGCTGAGGTGAAAACTTAATTATATCTTATACTTAAGTATATCTTAAGAAAACATGAGTGAATAGGGGTAAGTGATGAAGAAGGAATACATTTTTCGGGTTCTCTAATATATGTTCTCACTGCTGAGGTGAAAAGTTTTGTGAACTACACGAGATCAAAGTTATTTACATCTCGTGCGCTTTTGAGTCCCTTACTACGCTCAAGATTAGAATCTTTCGCTTGCACGGGACTCAAAATAAGCACTCGAAGAAACTCAAACTTTGATCTCTTGTTGTACAAATAACTATTTCCATGAAAAAGAACACGAAAACCGCAAAAAAAATTTGGCTGACCCATTGAATAAAATGAAAAAAAAAAGAGACAAATTAGAGAGGAACAATATTATTACATTTACAAAAAGAAGATTAAAATTTGTTCCTTATACTGTGCTTATAAATAATGGTTAATTATAATTAATTATGTAATTTTCTTATCAATAATAAATAGTCAATATTTACTCCTCGCTAAGCGCTTTTGCTACGAGTATAACACTAAGCCGTATTTTCCTTGCTTTGTGGGCAGCAGATCCTCTTAACTTAAGTTGTTATGATTGAAAAGCGCTCCTATATTCATAGCCTCGCGATCAAGTGTTGTCAGTCCTCAGAATAACCACTGTAACTCAAGACCCCTCGTAGCTATTCATAATCTAAGAGGGAAATACTGGTTATTTCAAATCTCCGATAAGCCCAAGCTATGTAAGCGATCATAATGCTAGCTATCCCGAACGGCCCGAACCGGCCCGAGGGACCGTTCCCGAGTTATTGATACGCTCCGTACCAGGATCGCATAGCTCAACCGATATCTATGCAAGTGCATCGATAGTTTTTAGACTTTATCACAACGTCATAAGGTCCTTTATAGGTTTTCGAAAGCCAAAGAGTCACATGTCTTGTAGACCTCTTATTGCGATAAGACTTTTTAGGTCTGCGTTAATAGGCTACGCGTAGACTGCGTTTTAAGTTTGCGCCCATTTTTTTTCGAGTGAGTGAGATGGATGATGTTTTTTCTGTCCTTCGCGATGCATTGTAATTATGAATGGCCTGGTTGGAACGTTGTTTACTTTTTTTTTTTATGGATCTGAGAAAGGGACAATTCTCTTTGTATCAATTGTATGTTTCAGTGCAAAAAAATCAACTGGTAGACACGGTAAATAAGTAGGTACCTACTTAGTACATCTCTCTTCTTTGTCGGTCCCTTATTATTGCAGATCGTGACCACTTGGTTTTGCACAGTAGGTACACATTACACAAACGATACATTATTTATTTCTGATTTTTGCTCATATTGCACTTTTTGAGTAAACATTTTTTTATTGTAACGACAACGACATTTAGCCCGATTCATAGAAATTTGACGTTTAAAAATAACACGTTACCTACTTGCACAATCATAATCGCTCCCAACTCAGCTTGGTCTAACTCTAATCTGGCGGTCTAGCATGAGTTGCGTTCTCGCGCGCGAGTCCATACTTGAAATCGCGCTAGATGTATGGAGTCGCGCGCGAGAACGCAACTCATGCTAGCAGGTCTGATGTTTTCACCCCTCTCGCACATTCAAAAATAAGCTGAATAAGTCGATCAACATGAGGTAGTGTACACTTACACTTACAGTCAAGTGTAAAAATATGGGTGCACACATCATACTCAAAAATATGTCCCATAGCTCCTATGTCAGCGAATTAAGAACTATGGAACATATTTTTTGAGTATGATGTGTGCACCCATATTATTACACTTGACTGTACTAGAAATAAAGATAAATAACAGTACCAATTTCACTAAAATCATGCAACTAACAATAAGTTATACCAATTTTCAATGTAAAGATTAAATACCTAATTGACTTATTCCACTTACGTCAGCTTCCACTTAGGACAGAAAAAAATTGTTCCATTTAGGTCATCTCTGACCTAATTGGAACTACAGATACAGGTTACGGAAAGATTCCAAAAAAATGGAATAGTTTTCGGAAGCTTCATGATAAATCAACAAGAAAAAAACAAAATTCAAATTGTGGAATGGAAATTTTCATCTCCCATACCGAAATTGAAATAAGTTTCCGATATTAGGTATTTAATGTGAAAATTTCGCAATTTCGTAAACTTTCCGAAGGCACATAGCAAACAAATATTATCCGAGGATGTTTATTGTTTACGATTCAACATGTAAAACCATTTTTTCTCTAGCTAGGGTAAAACTAAAATGCGCCATATATACCGGGTGGATTTTCCAACAATCCAAATTGATAACCACCCCATTTAGTGGTGAAAAAATAACAACCCCTATGGTGTTACTGTACTAGGCTATGATAAAAATAGAAGAGGACTTTTATCAATGGGGTGCACTGTAAACCACACACAGCGAAAATGTATCCCCGTTTGCAAATAGACACACAAACACACACACATACAACGTTGGTAAACCGGAATCAATCCCTATGGTGTCGTAGTACCAGGCAATAATAAAAAAAGGATATTTTTAACTATGGGGTTGTTAAAAGTATAATAAACCCCATGCAGCGTTTTATTCGCCTGAGAGTCCTTTTTTTAGAATTGCTGGCCACACATATAAAGATTACACATGTGTACTGCGTAAAGTCACGTGTAAATATGATCCCTTGTACTAGGGTAGCAGAACGTTGCAGGAGGTTGCGTGGTAAATTTTATACAGTTACCGACAGAGGCGACAGAAGTAGGTAGCTGAGCGGGCGAGGTGTTAAATATGATGTTCAAGTCCCATAAAATCTATCATGCGCCTAAATACAATTTCATTTCATATGATGCTTAAATGAAACCAGACTTTATACAGAGTGATTAAAACGAAAAATAGGTGTATAAAAAAACATTCACACCCATCAACCAAGCCAAGTATGCATGCATGTTTAAAATTTTATTAAGTGAATTTTCCACTTTGCCGCGACCGCAGGGGTGTTCGGCACGGGTGGGACCGGGGGTGAGACGGAGTGGCCTCTTCACCCGGGGGACGGGCGTGCGGAATGGAAAAATTACCACAACGCGCAAATTAGCTGAAGATTCGTATTTCCACATTCACATGTTTTTATTTTGACAGTAACTTATAATAATTATGTATGTAAAAAATTTAGTATGAGCATTGAGTATGAGTCCTTTGATGCGGATCTACGAAAAGGTATAAACTAGTTATTCATAATCATATCTAAAAATACTTAATAGCAACTCTCTCTTTAAAAATAACGTTTTCAATATAAATGTCGAATGCTTCTTTTAACACCCAAAACATTTAGCGGCAGCAACAACCCCATATCATTATTTTTCTTTTCTGCACTGGGCAAAATTGAAATATTTAACTTTTTTTCTTAGTTTGTAGCATTTCAGTTTATATAATTTTTACATCGTTCTTACCCAAAGTGTTTCATTTGTTTTGTTTTATGTTTAATGGCGGTAGGCTCATAACTTTCTTCTTTTAATTACGGATTTATCTATTTTATTTATTTTTTTCCTCTACGTGTTAATTTGCATTTATTCCTTAGCCTTAAGTTAGTTATAAGTTAGGTCCCCACTGAAAATCAGCGCTGCGGCTTACCGTAGCATTTACGCTGAGTGGGGGTCCTATTTAACGTCTATCTCTTTTATGTATTTTATGTAATTAACTGGTTTGCTGGTTTGACGTGAATAAATGTATTTTCTTTCTTTTCTTTTTTTCTTTCAATAAACCGATGGGTACTTAATCCCTCAGTCGGTCACCGACCATATTATTGTCCAGCCGATCCATTCACCAAATCACATGTCAATTATAACTTGACCTCAAACTTCATACATATCAATTGTCCTTCATTAATGGCAATTCTTAGACCTTATTAAATTGTAAAACGGGACTTAATCGCGTATCTAAGTTTTAAGATTTACCTCCGACGTTTCGAGGATCTTCCTTTTCTCTTCTTCTTCTTCTTCTTCTTGGTCTTATTCTTAGACCTTATTCCTGAGACATAAGGTAAGGTCCAGGTCCACCGATGGTGACACATCACGCCCGGCGCCGTCATCATCCGTAGTCAGCACGCCGTGCCCGATGTGCGAGCGATAACATCGATATACACGTGCATTACTCTCTCACTCGCACACCGGAGCGGCTTGCGGCATCAGTGTGATGAACGCGTAAATGGAAATAACGACTGCCCGGCGCCGTTCTATAATTTCATTGCGTGCCTCCGGGTATTATTGTCCACCCTGTATCCTGTATCTGTTTCCCTGATAACTCGCCCTGGAATTTGCACCTTATCTCGCTGCTATAAAGTTCATTTTGCAATGACATGAGATTTTGAGTGAGTTAATATCCGGGTTATGTCATAACATAATAAGGTTCTAACTCCCGTTATTTCATTAGATATTATCAAAATAATTATTGCACCCTCTTTGGGCGTGTGTTACTTATTGCCGTTGGGTTAGTTTTGTTCACGGGTACTTCATAAGTAATTATTTTGGATAGGTATTCTCACTATTCTATTAGCTGGCAATGGAAAAGTGGAAAGTAGTTTCGAATATATTATATTTATATAGCCGGTCAAACAAGTTTGTCAGTAGCAAATGGCGCGAAATTCAACTTTTCTATGGAACGATTACCCTTCACGCCTACTTTTTTAAATTTACCGCTCTTTTCTACTGACGGAAATGGCTTGACAGACTATAGTTGGCCTGTTGACTGTTGCAATATTTTTTTTTAATCTATCCTATCAATACTGATCTCAATTTAAAAAGCTCAAATTCTACACGCTGAACAAAAATAGCCGAATTGCTTAAGCGTGGCGTGATGTCGTCACAATGACTCACTGTTGTACCAGGCACACAGAACATCAGAAGAGTGTGCTTCAACAATATGGTTCGTAATTACTAGGAATGTTCACTCGCACAACCCCCATGGAAGCTAACTTCGCGAACGGGATGACATTTGCTTGGAAAAATATTGTTTTACCCATGGTATAATAATATACTCCGCCTGGTACTCTATTCCGAGATTCGCGAATGACCTAACTGGCACTTGCCTACGTCATCATGCTGTTTACAGGTTCTCAAACTTTAAAATGTGGGAGAATTTTAACCAACAGTGAAAATTATTTTAACGGCATTAATTTTAAGTTATTCATGTAGAAACATAGTAAAATAAAACAAATCTATACTGCACTTTTCACTCCTACTCTTACAGTTCCGAATAGAGCAGCCAACCATTTTCGTAACAAAACATTAATTACGAAGCTTACGACGTGAAAAGTTTGGAAAACACTGCGACTGCTGACACTGTGCGAGAAGGGAATAACAATTAACACGCGTTCGACAAGGACGGTCGGTCAGGGACAAAATGGCGGATTGTCAAATGTGAAAGCGCTATCCTGTGTTGCCAGTAGTGTAAACAGAATTACCCGAACGTCTGAAATTTCTTTCGTGAATCGGAAGATATTGCTAATGAATAATTAAAAATGACATGTTATTGTAAAATTTAAGATAAAATACATATAAATGAAAATTATTACATTATAAAGAAATAAATTAACTTATTAACCATAGATATAATGTACCCATGTAACATGTTATGTTGAAATAAAGTGGCAATGTTATTGTGACGTAGGCAAGTGACACTCTGGGAAGAGAAGACCATGTTTTATTAGACCATGGTTTTACCTTAGCTTTTACAGATTAGACATAGAAGTCAATAAACTATGATTTGCGGCCATTTTGAATTGGGTGTTGACCCCACGATGATTTAAATATGGCTACCGATGAATGTGTCGTCATATTGTAACGCTCAAACATACTAGGCAGGCATAGCGCCGCAAGAGCTTATTCGAGCGTGCATGGGGCTTACATGAGCAATCAACACGGCTAGAGTCTGTGTGGAAAGAGAAGAGTCGTGATGGTTCCTCTACACGATGGGCCAGCGCCGGCCACTCCAAGGGACGCAGCCATACGGCAGAATGATATAGCAATATCACTTGCTCCCTCTAACCGCTCTAACGCATAAATGCGTCCCTTGGAGTGGCCGGCGCTGGCCCATCGTGTAGAGGAGCCATGAAATGTATGGGATCCAATACTCTTCTCTTTCCGCACAGACTCTACGGTGGTAGGTTAAGTACTGTAGGTGCATCCATTGGACCTTCCTTAGGGGATGGTCCTTCTTACATACAAATGAAGAATCCGGCTATTATCGTCGGTCGAGAATTTATTAACAGTGTCGTCCTGTTATAACGCACAGGCATACCCGGCGCACATAGCGATACAAGAGTATGTTTAGGTGATTACAAAACGATTATTTGGGGGCACCAAAGCTCTCTTCAGCCTTTAATTTATCATGGGGATGTTTTTAGCTATTCAAAATAATAAATTAAAGTTACTTACTTATACATAATGTTAACCATATCACCTACATGCATCTTAGAACGTTTTGACAATTTGAAACAAAGAAGCATGCCGCCATTTTTAATATGACGGGCAGGAATGGCGTGTCACATAACCGCAGCGGTGTACCAGGCGCACATAGCGCCATAAGAGTTCATTCGGATGAATGGGGTTTATAATTACAACGAGTGGTCGCCGGCGCATCCCTTGAGAGAGGCTTTGCGGGGAACGTGTTGACATTAACAGGAAAATATCAGGAAAATAATATATTTGTTGGCGTGTTTGGGCAAAACGGTTGGTCATATTGCTATTAAGAAAGTACTGGCTGCACGCAATACTTAATCATATTGATTTAGTCTAATGGTTCCAATAAATAAAGACATGCATCAGGAATGTAAGCGTAGTACATATTTGTACAAATTCGTGTGCAATCAAATAAAAAGGAAAGACGCGGAACCATCGTTGTCAGATTAGTACGCAATAGTAAGTAGACGATCTAGATATTACGTGTATTCGTAAACTATTCCGTCCAATTTGCGTATATTTAACATCTGACAAGCAGTTTCAAATAAAATGACTGTTGATCCGCCGCTTCTACCCCATCACTTCAATAGATTCTGTCAAAAAGTGATCGTTTAACATTAAATTTATTACCACGTGGTCTACGAGTATAGTTACCATTTGCGTACGCTTTAGAAGATGATGTACCTATATCGGAACGTGAAACCATCTATCGGGCGGGCGATACTGAGTGGTCCAAGAAAAGGCAGTATACTTACCTAATGGATTCGTAACTAGGCGTACATTGACGAGCCCCCAAGATAGCAACGGTCTTCCAAATAGCATTTAATGCTTTTATTCGTAATTACGCAACGCCAATCCAGTATCCGACCAGATTTAATCCGAACGAGGAAACAGGAAAAAGAGGAAAATCGAGAAAGAGGAAAGTGAGGCCTCGGCTCGTTGCACGGCCATTTAGCCCGGCGGGAAGTGGCCGTAAAATCGCGCGCAGACAACAATGACAAATTGTTGGCCGTCGCGTAAGGGGTATGAAGGACGGGCCAAAACGGTGGCTAGCCTATTTTCACACTTGCTTTGTAAAAAATCATTCTGAGGCCGTATTTATAAGATTTGTTGAGTGTGCTGATAGAGTCAAAATATCACATTTCAAAACAAGTAGTACCTACATCACAATAAACGCTGAGTCTGCCTGCGTTTAGCCGTATATACAATATAATAATGCTTTTATGTTGGTATGTACCACTTTTCTATTCTATGGCATCAAATGTAAGGTATACACATGCAAAAGTAGCAAAGGCATCATAAAAGATGCTGACAAGCTGATGGATTGAGCCAGACAAAAATATTCGTGTTCGTTTGGTACATGGAATCCTAAAAAAAGATCAAGCAATTTTTAAATTAAATAAACCTCGTTTGTCATGTAATAGTTCGCGGGCTGCCGAACAAGAAGAAAATAACGAAAATATACAAACAATATGACACTTTCGCTTTATCACAGGGGAAATAAGGTACAAAGTGCAACTGTACAGCGAGAAAATCTACAACGAATTTTAACTAAACACTTTTTTCACTTTGCAATGTTTACGAGTCCGCAACATCGTTTCGCTGTCGCTAACTTTCGCCGGGCGAAAATAGCTAAAATGAAAACACGAAGCATTCGTACCGCTGTTGACTGACAGTTTGTACACCTTAACGCAACGACATAAGGTTCATGTTCGGCCAAGAGTATTGTTGTTAACGGCCACTGTGAAACGGGATGAGTTACTACGAAAATAAACACTCTTTACAAAATAAATCTCTGTAAGCTCTTTCATGTTTCAGCTTATTTACGAATTTCTACTACTGTGTACTATAAGTAACAAAACAATTAACTGCTGGTATTACAGTCCTTACCTCATTGAAATAAGGATTATAAATTGTCAGTCAACTGATTGATCGTAAATAACTTTAAAATAGTACACCTATTGAATCTCTTTAGTTACGATACAAAAAGGGGTGGCCAGGTATCCGTTAGGGCAGGGTGCAGTATTTCGATCCCTTGCAACATTTTCATCTCGAGTTGAACTTCTGTTCGTCCATGGTATCCTAGTAACACGATTAGAAAATTCAACCCTTTTCTCGCTTAAATATGATTCACTAGTAGGATTAAATATGATTCAAAGGTAGATCCAAAACATACACATGTGAAAAATGTATGAATATAGTGGCAATAACGATCAAAAGTGAAATGAATGGCGCCTAGTCCCTATGGAACATTATGAATTCACACATCCATTAGGGCCTCAGAAGGGAGCAGGATGTTGTGAGCTCGATTTTTCTACTCTTTGACATCGACGAGAAGGGGCGAAGGATTGATTTTTTTACAGGCAGATGAAAGATTAGGGTGCCCGTAAGTATTTTTTTCTATAAATACATGTTTTTTTTTAAATACCTATAGGATGATTTTGGGTTTCAAAGATGGCGCCATGCATTTTTTCCTAAAAGTGTCATTTTTTGCAGCTTGCGAATTCTCAAAACGGTGTCAAAGATTAGATTAATTGCCATTATTTATGAAGCATTCAAGCATAATTTCGTTCGTTTAATCGTCGAAAACAACCCAACATTTTGTTATGTTCTGTGTTTGTGTGCAACAATTTTACTTGTAAAAGACAAATCGAAAACTAAGTTCACTACAAAGGAAAGGGATTTCAAAGCTCCCAAAGGTTTGCGAAAACCAAATCTGCGACGATTATGCAATAAAACTACCAGGGGCGCATGGCACAGAGGATGTGTAAGGGGCAGCATCCCTGCGGTTTGGGGCGGCGACAAATGGGGTGCAGACTTTATCCCGCTTGACGGCCGCTCGTTCAATATTTGCCTACGGACTATTACAAATGGGTGAGCTGAACCAATGAGTCGTTAGGCGTCTTTACACAGGGCAAAAATAAAGTCCTCTAAAAAGTTAATAGCTGAATACATACCTATACATAGCTTTGAGTATATAGCCTAAGGAGATGTGATACACGGGCGAGCCCCTCCGGCAAAGTACGTTGGTCAACTGTTCAAACACGTTATATAAAACTACTTGAAGTCGCTTCACCGCCATTTTGCATCGTTCCGTGTCGCGAGACGTTTCTCTTAAAAAATGGTGACTTGTTCAGTATTATCGTGTAAAAGGTGATCTGATAGCTCAAATTCGCAACAAGATTGCGTTTCCTATCATAAATAAGTATTTATACTAACTATTAAATGTATATTGAAGTACAATCTCCATTTAAAGAAAAAACCGTTGCGATACATAAACGACAGAAAAATGTAAACATGAATACAGTGGTACGGGGACGAATCGGTCTTAAGGGATGTGACAAAGTCAAAAAAGCGACTCAACATTTGAATGATTGAATGAATCATTCATTCATTCAATCACTGCAGTTTGTTTAATATAGCTGATCAAGCAAATAATGTCAGTAAAAAAAAGGCGCGAAATTCAAATCTATATATATATATAAACGTGAAAGACCTGACTGACTGACTTAAATCAACGCCCAGCCCAAACCGCTGGGACTAGAAAGTCCAAATTTGGCAAGTAGGTTCCTTATAAGGTCTAGGGGTCCACTAAGAAAGGATTTTTCAAAATTCATCCCCTAAAGGGATGAAATGGGGGTCCAAAATTAAAAAAAAAAACTCTCCTGCGCGTGCGAAGCCGCGGGCAAAAGCTAGTTTTCTATAAACCCGGAAAACCCGCGGGCGACAGTTCATTCCACAGTTTAGCTGTGCGTGCGGGCTAAGACACAAAGACACATAAATACAGACAACCATACATACAAACAATCATTTTATTGGCTACCTAATATCTTCAATGTACAGAATTTTCACTTTTACAATTTTATAATAAATAGTATAAGACAATTCAGTTCATTCATCAAACTGATTTGACTCATTCTTCAGATGTGACCCATCACTATTATGTTCGTATGTATGCTGCATAGTTATGTGAAAACTCTGTCTGTGTGCGTGTAATTTTTGATGTGTTGAATTTTATTGTAGTGTGCGTTTGTCGCAACAGCAAAATCTGTGTCTGTTGAGTTACTTATCTTTTGGTGGTGTGCTGTAGGTGTTTACCTTGCCCCCCGCTAAAATTGGTGAAAAAATTTGTTCGAAGAGTTTACGTTATCACATCTCCTTAGGCTATATACTCAAAGATACATAGTAGTTTGTTCAAATTATAATTAGCAGAGAACACAAACAACTGCTAGTACTAATGAGGTTTTCAAGTTCCTTCTCGTTTCTCGGTTCGTCTTAGGGACGTTCCGGAACATTTCTAACGTAAATAGACGTGAAAGTTCAGAGTTAACAACGATTTTGTACCGCTTAGAATTAAATATATCCAAACGGGTCACTCACATATTATGTTAAGTCGAAAATCGCTCGGCATGTTTCATTTTCAACTTAAAATACGTGAGTGAACCGTTTTAATTATATTTAATATGACATTTGGATTGGTCAACCGCAGCTGCATTAGGTACGGTTGACAGATGACAAAGTGCCAAAAATATGTATAATACACCTTGTTAACGCACCAGCGGTCAAACCAGTCCCGGAGGGGTGAGGGCTGCGGAGCATGATGACGTCACGACCGCGGCGAGCACTCACCGCGCATACCACACACGGCTCTCGACTACCGTCTCATATGTACATACCTACTCGATACCTAAATTATTGTAAAAAGCGAATTATAATAAGTTAACGTGAAGCAGGAGTTTTCTTGAAGAGTCAAACCCCTCAGCTGAGCTGTTCGTCAATAACAGCTCCGACAAGTGGCGACCGTGACAGGACTTGGTACCAAAGTCCACATTCCAATCTAACGGGACATAGACGGGCGAGCGGAATATTCTATACGGATTGCCACAATTGCACCTGCATCCAGTGTTCGTCATCGCAATTATTCAGGAAAGTAGCCCATCCTATATTTTCCTTAACACCTGTGATCCATCCATTCCCCTTAATTTGTGTGAATATAGTGCTCAGCCCTCCGCTTTGTCTAGACCTTGAAGTGCTCATAATTCGTGATAAAATATTAATTAATCAGTGCTATAGGTATTAAAATCGCTGCTTATTCGTTCCTGTGCATAAAGTTAAGGATAGCCTACTTGCATTCATGAACTACGTAAAATGCTAGCATTAAATAGGTGTATCTACTCAGTGCGATAAGCGGCGTCCATTTTGTGTTGCATCAGCTTTGCATAGCAACAGCATTTATTCTGCTTAATTCTTATGAAATCTAATCTTTCTTCTTCACTACATATCTTGCTTTAAGCTATTTTTATTTAGTTAATAAAATTATAACAAATTGTTCCTTTAATACAATTCCAGTTACTTAAAACCAGAATAACAAGAGCTCCGTTAGGAATTTCGATTCAAACTTTAAGATTAGTCCCTAAATCAGCTGCAAAATAGTGTGTTCTTTAAACTCATACGGTCCTAACCGTGCATTCCAGTGATTACGGGAGTTCTGCCCACATTCCTGTGCCAAGCAGTGCGTGTTGTCGTGCACGTCACGTCACCTACTTCGCTGCAAGTCAACGTGCCGGTGGACCAGTTGTCAAGACTCTTAATTGGGTTTGAGTGCACAAATTATTCTACCTAATTATTTATTTGCCCTTGATTGAATTAGTGTGTTTAGTTTATAAATAATTAACTGAAAATGTCAGAGGAAGCTGTAAAAGAATTAGTAAAACAAAGAGGCACTTATAAGGGCCGTGTAACGAGATATAAGGAGTATCTTTCTAATATACAAAAAATGGATCGTTCAAACATAACTTCATTACAAATTAAAGAATTATCTCTTCGTTTGGCTAGATTGCAAACGTTATTTTCGGAATTTGACTCGATTCAAACACAGATTGAAATGAATAGTGTTAAGTTAGATGAACAGATGGAAGAAAGGGACGCCATAGAAACGCAGTTCATTTCTCTCATCTCAGCCACACAAGAAATAATTGATTCTCATCAGAACAATGATGACCGTGGTTCCGAAGCTGCACGAACAGCCCAATCGACTTTCGAAACGGGCCCTGTTAGTAAAATTCGTTTACCGACCATTTCACTGCCGTCATTTGATGGAAACTACTTAAAATGGTTGGAGTTTCGCGACACCTTCGAAGCCATGATCCATATGAACGAGTCCATTCCTGACATAAATAAATATCATTATTTACGCTCCTCTCTTGAGGGCAGCGCCAGTGTCGTAATAAAATCACTTGAGTTTACAGCTAAAAACTACAAAACGGCATGGGAATTACTATGCGAACGATTTGATAATAAAAATCTACTTATAAATAATCACATGAAGGCATTATTTAACATAGATCAGCAGACTCGAGAGTCTCATAGGTCAATTCGATTTCTTATTGATCACGTGACAAAAAACTTAAGCGCCCTTAAATCTTTAGGCCGCCCGACTGATTCATGGGATGACGTAATCATCTACTTAGTCGCGAGTAAACTCGATCCCACTACGTCAAGAAAGTGGGAAGAACATAAGGCTGATTTAACAGTCTTACCTGCATTATCCGAGTTCTTGAAATTCTTGCGCAGTCGGGCCGATGTACTCGAAACAATGGTAGCTTGCAGGAGCGATAAACCAGCCGAAAATAAATACCTACAGCCTAAGGCTACTAAGGCGTTTGTCGCTGCTGCAACTGCGCCTCGTAAACAACAAACACACTCTAGTAAAGCGCCGCCGACGTGTCCGGTATGCCACGGCGCGCATAGGATCTCGGAGTGTGTCAAGTTCAAGGACATGAACGTCGAAAGTAGGTCAAGCGAAGCCTTGAAGTTACATCTTTGCTTGAACTGCTTGAGGCGTGGACATAACGTCGAACAATGCCGTCTCGGTTCGTGTCAGGTCTGTAAGGAAAAACATAATACATTATTACATAATTATAATAAATCATTATCCCTACAGGCAGATAATAAAACAGCTGGCCCGGCGCCCGTCATTAGCGCGGCCAGCGCGTGCGCTGCGAACGCGACAGCTGATCCGGAGATATTGTTATGCACAGCTTTAGTTAAAATAACGAACGTCAAAAATAACAAATCTCACATTGTTCGAGCTATGTTAGATCCCGGTTCGCAAAGATGTTTCTTAACTGAACGCATGAAAAATAAGTTAGGATTTTCTGACAATAACAAAAGGCCAGCTTGCGTGTACGGCTTAAATAAATTATCATTTACCGTCTCAGATCGATGTGAGCTCAATGTAAGTTCGTTAACGAGTCCTTATGAGGTTAATATACGCTGTTTCGTCGTGGAGCATCTTATAGATAGCCTACCTAACAATTATGTAGATACATCAGAATTAAACATACCTGCGGATATTCAGCTGGCGGATCCTGGGTTTTATCGTCCTTCTGAAGTCGATCTGCTTCTGAGTGCTGAATTTTTCTTCAGTATCACGACGTCGGAGAAAATTGAACTCGGACCAAACAAGCCTATTCTTCAATCTTCAAAACTAGGCTGGTTGGTCGCGGGGCCCACGGGTGACGTTGATTCGGATGAGGACGAGATCGTGCGTTGTTGCTTTACGAAACAAATCTCACAAGATCTCACACGGTTTTGGGAACTTGAAGAAATTTCATTACCGAACGTCACTAATAGGGAGGAGGATAATATTTGCGAAAAACACTTTTTAGATAACACGCGACGTTTAGATAACGGTCGATTCTTAGTTAAAATGCCGTTACGTGAAAATCCGGAAACCGCACTTGGCGATAGTTATAATATGGCAAAAAAACGATTCTTGAACTTAGAAACTAGATTGGATAAAAATCAAGTTCTTAAAAAACAATATTGCGACTTTATCAAGGAGTACGAAGAATTAGGGCACTTGAGTAAAATTGATAAACCCGACTTCGGTTATTATGCTCCCCACCATGCTATTATTCGTGACAGCGAAACTACAAAATTGCGGGTAGTTTTTGACTGTAGTGCTAAATCTAGCACACAAAAATCCCTTAATGATATACAGCATATAGGACCCGTTATACAGGATGAATTATTCGATATTCTCATTAGGTTTCGACAGCATGAATTTGTTTTGTCCGGGGACATACAAAAAATGTACCGGCAGATTGTCTTGGACGAATCGCAGCGCCATCTGCAATTAATCCTTTGGAGGGACGATAAAACCAAACCGCTTGATGTACTTAGGCTAAATACGGTGACTTATGGAACGAGCTCGGCGCCTTTCTTAAGCGCTAGGTGTATTGTACAGTTGGCAAATGAGTGTCCCGACAAAGTAGTGTCCGAAATAATTAAACATGATTTTTATTATGATGATTTCCTGAGTGGCGCTGAAAGTGGAAACGAGCTAAGGCACATTTACGAGTTAGTTAAAGAAACGCTTGCCTCAGCTTGCTTTCCTATTCACAAATTTCGAACAAATTGTCCACAAATTTTCGAAGATGACTGTACTTTAACTCAGTCATTAGATTTAAATAAACAGGCCAGCGTATTGGGCTTAATTTGGTTTCCTGATCATGATAACCTACAATTTTCAGTGAAATTGGACAAAAATACCTGTGGCATAACAAAGCGGGTAATTTTGTCCAATACTTGCAAAATATTTGACCCACTGGGCTTACTCAGCGCATGCACAATAAAGCTAAAAATATTACTTCAAAATTTATGGATTCTTAAATTATCTTGGGAAGATGAAGTACCAATGGACGTAAAAAAAATCTGGCTAAAATTTTTGTCAAATGTGCATGTTCTGGCTGGTCTAAAGGTACCTAGACTCGTTTTGTGTTCCAGCCCAACTTCAATTCAGATGCATTGTTTTGTGGATGCTTCTCAAGCCGCTTATGCGGCGTGTATCTACTTGCGGTCGACAGATGGCGCTGGCAATGTGGCTATTAATCTTTTATGTGCCAAAACGCGCGTGGCACCAATTAGAACATTATTAACGATTCCGAAACTCGAATTGTCAGGAGCTTTATTAGGCGCCCGGCTAGCTGATAAGGTCACCAGTGCATTGCGCTGTTCTGTGGAGCGCAAGGTGTTCTGGACTGACAGTTCCGTGGCGTTGGGCTGGATACGCAACAAATCAAAACTGTTTAAGGCGTTTGTATCGAACCGTGTTAATGATATCCATGAATTAACTAAGAGAGATTCCTGGCGGCATGTGCCTACTGCCTTAAACCCTGCAGACTTGGCCTCCCGAGGAGTCGAACCTGGTCAGTTACCGGAACTGAGTTTTTGGTGGCACGGCCCATCCTTTTTATTGCATGATGAGAGTAACTGGCCACTTAATATAGGTTCGATATATACCAATTTACCTGAAAGGAAAGATCAGAGCGATTGCTCA
This sequence comes from Cydia amplana, assembly GCF_948474715.1. Lineage (NCBI taxonomy): Eukaryota > Metazoa > Arthropoda > Insecta > Lepidoptera > Tortricidae > Cydia > Cydia amplana. Next base: position 930,972 of record NC_086083.1, on the reverse strand, counting down.
ATATTTGCCATGATTAATATTGAGCAGTCGCCCTTGATAAAATTTGAAAATTATTCCAAGGCAAATAAATTAAAACGAATTGTAGCATATATATTTCGGTTTATTCACAACTGTAAAAACCCTAAAACTAAAACAAACGGAACCTTAAAATTAGAAGAAATAAACAACGCATTGACCTACTTAGTAAAACTATCACAAAAACAAACTTATGCTACAGAATTAGCTACACTTTTACAGGGAAAGAAGCTTAAAACTAAATCATATCTGTTGCAGTTAGCTGTCTTTGTTGACGGTGACAGCGTAATTAGAGTAGGTGGTCGCTTACAAAATGCCGATTGCGATTACGAAAAAAAGCACCCGGTCCTATTGGACGGTAAGCATCACTTGACACGGCTCTTGATGGAAGGCGAACACCTACGTCTACTACATGCTGGCCCTCAGTTGCTCCTTAGCTCCATACGCGAAGAATTCTGGCCAGTAGGCGGTCGGTCTTTAGCGCGTAGCGTCGTTCATAAATGCGTGACATGCGTACGACTTCGAGGTGAGGCTATGAAGCCACTGATGGGCAATCTACCTGCAGATAGGGTTACCTCGTTTTACCCCTTCCAGGTGTGCGGCCTTGATTTTGCGGGACCCTTCATGATTTCCAGCAAAAAGGGAAAGGGTAACCGCATAACAAAATGCTATTTAAACATTTTTGTCTGCTTTGCAACTAAGGCCGTCCACCTGGAAGCAGTCAGCGATCTTAGCACTAATGCCTTCATTCTAAGCTTACGTCGTTTTGTGGCTCGTAGATGTAGACCGCATACAATTTATTGCGATAATGGCACTAACTTTGTTGGGGCAAATAACGAATTAGGTAGAATGCTAAGATCCGCTCAAAATTCAGTTTATGAGTTTGGCAATGAGGAACACATTAAATTCATTTTTTCTCCACCCTACTCTCCTACTTTCGGTGGAATTTGGGAAGCAGCTGTTAAATCGGCCAAATTCCACCTAAAGCGAATTATGGGTAATGCTAGTCTGACGTTTGAGGAGCTGAGCACGTTATTTTCTCAAATTGAGTCGATCCTGAACAGCAGACCCCTCACTCCTTTCTCGTCAGACCCTACTGATCTTTACCCTCTGACTCCAGGGCACTTTCTGGTGGGGAGACCCATGACTTCACTGCCGTCACCCCCCGTTTGTCTTAAAAACCCTGATAGGTACCAGAGGATCGAGCAGCTGCGCCAGCATTTCTGGCAAAGATGGCGGAACGAATACTTAGCCGAGTTGCAGCAACGCACCAAATGGCGTCAGAGGCAGAAGGAGCTCAAGGTTGGAGACCTGGTGGTGTTCAAGGAGGAGAACACCCCACCACTCAAATGGAGACTCGGGAGAGTCCTAGAACTTTATCCAGGAGCTGACGGAGTCTGCAGGGTTGCAGATTTCACCACGCAGAAGGGCGTGGTCAGAAGAGCACTCAACCGAGTGTGCCCCCTCCCCTGCATGAACGATCTTGAAAGCAGCAGCTTTCAAGGGGGGCAGGTTGTTAACGCACCAGCGGTCAAACCAGTCCCGGAGGGGTGAGGGCTGCGGAGCATGATGACGTCACGACCGCGGCGAGCACTCACCGCGCATACCACACACGGCTCTCGACTACCGTCTCATATGTACATACCTACTCGATACCTAAATTATTGTAAAAAGCGAATTATAATAAGTTAACGTGAAGCAGGAGTTTTCTTGAAGAGTCAAACCCCTCAGCTGAGCTGTTCGTCAATAACAGCTCCGACACACCTTAATATATGGGCGATTGGGCGACAAGGTCGTGATACATATTTTTGGGACTTTGTTCGTATCGATATTTTCAGACGTGATTGTACTGTTGCGACACGACACCTCGCTGGCATTTATGTCGTCGTTGTATCTATCAGTGTCAATTTCCTTAATATAGTAACGTTTGCCGGTGTGCAGTGTCAGTGTGTGATGGCAGTAAGTACAAAGTTAATTTAGACCCATTATTATAGTTGATATATATATATAAATGCAAGTGTCCTGACTGACTGACTGACTGATTCATCAACGCAGAGCCGAAACTACAAAAGATAGAAAGTTGAAATTTGCACACTAGGTTGAATTTATAAAGTGTACAAGAGATAAGAAGCGATTTTGAAAAATTCAACCCCTAAGGGGGTTAAAAAGGGGATGAAAGGTTGTATGGGGTGCAAGTTTTATTTTGAGCTAGGAATTTGAAACTTTGTAAAAATGTACTATATTAGAAAACAAGAAAACTAATTTCTGCGTTTTCGAAAATTCATCCCCCAAGGTGGTGAAAAAGGGGTTGAAAGTTTGTATGGAGATCAAATATTTTTGTGAGTGTTGGACTTTAAACTTTGTATATGGGGATACTATTATAAGACGGGAAAAGTAATTTCAGCGTTTTTGAAAATTCATCCCCTAACAGGGTTAAAAAGGGGTTGAAAGTTTGAATCCATTACAAATGCTTTGAAACTTCTTAGAAAGACATAATAGCCGATGACAAAAAAAAGGAATTGCGACGTTTTAGGTAATTCAACCCCTAAGGGGGTAAAAAAGGGGATGAAACTTTGTCCTGGGGTGCAAATTTTATTTTAAGTTAGGAACTTGAAACTTTGTAAAAAGGTATTAAATTAAAATGTAAGAAAACTATTTTCTGCGTTTTCGAAAATTCATCCCCCAAGGTGGTGAAAAAGGGGTTGAAAGTTTGTATGGAGATCAAATATTTTTGTGAGTGTTGGGCTTGAAACTTTGTATATGGGGATATTATTATAAGACGGGAAAAGTAATTTCAGCGTTTTTGAAAATTCATCCCCTAACAGGGTTAAAAAGGGGTTGAAAGTTTGAATCCATCACAAATGCTTTGAAACTTCTTAAAAAGACATAATAGACGTTTTAGGTAATTCAACCCCTAAGGGGGTAAAAAAGGGGATGAAAGTTTGTCCTGGGGTGCAAATTTTATTTTAAGCTAGGACCTTGAATCTTCGTAAAAAGGTATTAAATTAAAAAACAAGAAAACTAATTTCAGCGTTTTTAAAACTTCATCCCCCGAGGTGGTAAAAAAGGGGTTGAAAGTTTGTACGGAGATCAAATATTTTTTAGAGTGCGGGACTTGAATCTTTGTATTTAGGGATATTATTAGAAGACAGGAAAATTTATTTCAGCGTTTTGTAAAATTCATCCCCTAACAGGGTTAAAAGGGGGTTGAAAGTTTGTATGGAGTTCAAATTTTATTTTAAGTTAGGAACTTGAAACTTCGTAAAAATATATGTTATTAAAATACAAGAAAACTAATTTCAGCGTTTTTGAATTATCATCCCCTAAGGTGGTGAAAAAGGGGTTGGAAGTTTGTATGGATATCAAACATTTTTTCGAACGCGCGACTTGAATCTTTCTATTTGGGGATATTATTAGAAGACAGGAAAAGTTATTTTAGCGTTTTGTAAAATTCATCCCCTAACAGGGTTAAAAAGGGGGTTGAAAGTTTGTATAGGGTTCAAATTTTATTTAAAGCTACAAACTTGAAACTTCGTAAAAATGTATTTTATCAAAAGAGAAGAAAACTAATTTCAGAGATTTTGATAATTCATCCCCCGAGGTGGTGAAAAAGGGGTTGAAAATTTGTATGGAGGCCAAACATTCTTTTGAGTGCGGGACTTGAATGGTTGTATAAAGGCATATTATTAGAATACAAGAAAAATAATTTCAGCTTTTAAAAAAATCATCCCCTAAAATGGTTAAAAAGGGGTTGAAAGTTTGTATAGGGTTCAAATTTTATTTAAAGCTAGGAACTTCAAACTTCGTAAATAGGTAGTTAGGTAGTAGGTTTTATTAAATAGAGGACATGAAAATCTTCTAAGGGGGTTTAGAGGGATTATATCGAGGACAATTTTATTCAGTTAGGGGCTTGAAACTTCGTAGGTTGTGAAAGACAAAGTCTCATGCGTTGTATAATATTAATAATTAACAAATGATTAACCGTCCTACCGCAATCTCTTGCTGCATAATGTTCTAAGCTAATGTAGAATATATAACCACCAATATACAAATCCACGCGTACGAAGTCGCGGGCAACAGCTAGTAGTTGATAATCCTATCCCATTCCCCAATCATCCATCGCCTCCCACCACATAGGACGCGTCACATCCATTACCTACTGTTGACAGATCGCCCCTAGATCTCCCAATCGCCCATCTCGAACCGCCACGCACAATCACCCTATAAATGACATAATAAATCAAGTCTCCACGAGATCTGTCTGAAATAATCTGTGTCGGGTCACTGACCTCTTTCGCTGATTGAAAGCGTGAATTTGATGTCGAGCCTGAGTCTTATTGAACTTAAGCATCTTAGTATCGCGAAATTTATCATAACAAATATATAAAGGGTATAAATAATCACACTAAAAACCAAATTAGAATATTAGCAACTTAACGCTAGCAGTCGATGTTGGGTGAATCAACTTTTAGAATACTTCATTTCGTGACTCCCTACAAAAAAAAATTGATTTTTCAAAAACCATGTCGATATTTTTACTTTTTTGTTTACATGGGCGTTATTAGATCCATAATTCCATAAGTATTTAAGAACACATTAAAATTTTAAATAAATGTCATATACTAAGAAAAAGTGACCAAGGCCTTCAGTGCCCCAGGCTGCAGTCGAACCAGCGTCCTCTGCTATCGCGGCAGGTACCTGTGCCATTCGGCCACTGGGCCACACGGCATAGGTCGAATTTCGGCCTGTAGGTTCGGTGGCTGTAGCAGAGGACGCTGGTTCGATTCCAGCCTGGCGCACTGGAGGCCTTGGTCACTTTTTATTAGTATATGACATTTATTTAAAGTTTATAAAATTATAGTAGTGTGTCTACTTGAAATAAAAACAAATTAAAATATTTTCTGAAAATAATTTAATTTGTTCTAATACACATTAAAATTGACGACTTGATCAGATAAAAGTTACATTTTGTACGGTAACGCAGGAGAAAAAAAGTTATCTCCCATACAAAAATCAGGGACACACCATTTTTGCCTTTTTCTACTGCATTATCGTACAAAATGTAACTTTTATCTGATCAAGTTGTTAATTTATTGTGTATATATTAAATATTTATGAATCTAATAATGCCCGCGTAAACAAAAAAGTAAAAAAATCAACATGGTTTTTGAAATAGTTATTTACGATTCAAGTGCGGAAAAGAGGAAATTCGAAACGAGTAGCGATAAATTAAAACACGACCGAAGGGAGTGTTTAAATCGACACGAGTTGCGAATTACCTATTCGCACGCGTATCGTACAACGTTTTGCAGTACATATGTCCCTTTAAATATTTGACATAGCAACGAAAAGTGCTTATTTACGCACTATAAGTATAGCACCATATGTACTGTAAATTTCTTTTCATACCCGACAGATTTTTTTCACATTGCTACAATAGGGTATTTATTTGACTACTAGTCAAATAAGTTTCTTCTTTTCGAACTCTCAAAACGAATTTACTTCTATGGAATTTATATGAAACACTAGCATGTGACGTCACAATCAAATTACCAACTCTTTATTATAGTTGTATACGGGTTTTAAAATAGAAATTATGTCTAAAAATAACTGCTGTCTAGGTTTCTCTATTAATCTTTTGATGGATTGTTCCTGGTGACCCCTTCTGAACACTTTGAATTAAGCGGAAAATGACAGACGATGCGCAAAAAGTCGCGGCCGACGCCCATACAAGCGAGGCGCCCGCTACATTTGGAGAGCCTCTCCCGCTCCCGAGGTATACCGAGTCAGCGTTAAAATTCCAGCCTTTTGGCCCGAGGAGCGCGAGATTTGGTTCGCTCAAATAGAGGGTCAATTTAACCTGTCGAAAATTACAGTTGACGAAACCAAATTTAACTATGTCATCAGTCACCTCTATCAACAACATTGCAAAGAGGTAAAGGACCTAATCATTTCGCCTCCAACCGATAATAAGTATAAAAAACTCTAAGACCTCATTAAGCGAGTGACCGCTTCCAAAGATAAAAAAGTCAAACAACTACTAATGCATGAAAAACTAGGGGAGCGCAAACCGTCCCAGTTTCTACGACATCTAAGGGACCTAGGGGGACCTACATTTTCCGAAGAATTTCATTGCCGCTCATCTGAAGATTATCAATAGTTCATCACTCCCACTTTATTTCATGCGTGGTGTAAAATAATTTATTTTAAATACAGTCAAATACCCTATTACTCCAAGGAAGAGTAACTTGCACTTGACGAAGCTTTAACACACATGCCCGCTCAAATTTAGCAAGTTAAAAATAACTTAGGTCTTGTTGGGGGTTAAGGTCGAATGTAGGCGCGAGGTCGGCGCTCGCTGCCTCGTTTAACTTTGATCTTTCTGATGCTTAATGAATGTTCACAGTGAGAGTTGACAACTCGAGTCTCATGCCGGCTGTAGACACTCGTCGAGACACCCCGAGACAGGCCGAGAACGAGTGTGTACATAGGTACTGCTCCCATCTCGTCTCGCTCTTCCTTGTCTCGTTTCGCGCTTTTCCGATTGGATCGGAGCGGTGCCGAGACTCTCGGCTCGAGGAGTGTGTACAGGATATGAACAATGATATTTTAACTCAGGATCCAAAATTGAAGCGCTTGGATTGTACAAATTGTACAATTGCTCATTAGTCGCGCCTAGGCAAACGAGAGATGTGCACGTGAGCACATCGCAAGAGAAACAGACAACGAGAGTAAGATAAATGTAATGAATTAAATATATAATATTTTTTTCGTGCTCCTTATGTATAACCTATCTACAGTTATATACCTAATATCATTGGATATGAGTCGAAATTAGAAGACAGACTCGTGTTCACGCAGGCGCAGACCTTTGAGTAGGTAGACTCATAATTCGAGATTTTTAGGAATGTGCCTCAAAAGCATTCGAGTCTTATAGGAAAGACTCCGTCAACAAGGAATCAGGTTTTATCTATGCTGGTTAGGTACTTATAATTACAAAAGTAAAAAAAATCAAGATATTAATTGTCTTCATTGTTGGACTTTTTTACGGGGGTACAGGTAAATAATAAGATATATGTATATTATGTATAAACAAGAGTACGAATGTAATTAAAATGCAAAAACATAGCGTCATAAGATGTCGCTTCGATTTATGTACAATTAACTTCCGTATACAAAGAAATAACACGGAATATTCAAATCCTAAACTAGTTTTAATGAAGTCAACGACAAAATGACTCGAGTCCTAAAGATGACCTCCAAAGACTGTTATTCCCAACACTAGTCAGTCAGGCAAATAAACAAAACTTTCCTTTGCCGATCACGTGGAAAATCAAACGCATGTTATGAAACACATTGCTCGAGTTTAGTGATGCGAATACATTTTGAGAAACTAACTGATGAAAGAGATTGTTGTGTTTTATCTATTTGCCCGGTGCTTCGCAATTCTTTCATGAATTGGGGTTTATATGTAACTATGTATTTATAAAATAAATAAACAAATAATATGAATAATACATACATACGCACGCACCCTGGTTCCCCAGAACTTCGTTTAAAATCTCCCGAACTTTAGGGTACGCAGAAGATAATGACAACGACAAATAAGCTAAGCTCCTACTGGGTAGAGCCGCACCCTACTTAAACTAGCCATTAGCAACCCTCTGACAAATATGATCGCCTGGTGTCCGTACTTACAATGTGTGACGTAATGACGTTTTTACACACGCAATGTATCAAACAACTAACCGTGTAAGTGCTTAATCATCAGAAGGATATCAAATAAATAAGTGAGTAACAATGATAAGTGATTTGCCACAATTTTTAACCAAGCGTAGTTAAGAAGCAGTGATTAGTCTTAAGTTAACTGATTCAATTGTGTTACGAAAATTAACCGTGTAGAGTCTATTCGGAAAGTGAACAGTTGTATTGGGCCCCATACATTCCACAACTCTTCTCTTTCCGCACTGACTCTAAATTGTATTGTATTTATTGTACTTCATCACTATCACTAGATAGTATAAAACAAAGTCGCTTCCCGCTGTCTGTCTGTCCCTATTTATGCTTAGATTTTTAAAACTACGCAACGGATTTTGATGCGGTTTTTTTTAATAGATAGAGTCATTCAATAGAAAGGTTTATGTATAATTTGTTACCCGCCCGTGCGAAGCCGGGGTGGGTCGCTAGTAATTCATAAACAGATAAGTGTTGCAGCAGGGGTTTATGGGCGCCGGCAATTGCTTACCATCAGGCGATTCGTCTACTCGTTTGCCTCATACAAAAAACCTCTTGTTTATTACGGTGTGTTTGCAAGGCAGAATTTGCATGCCAGAAAAACAGTTCCAGGAAGTGTTGTCTCCAAGGAGCCTGCTACCAGGCGATCATCACACAAGGAGCCTACGCTCCGATAAACTCATGAATAAGAATATTGCATTACGTATTCGCGGCGCTCGCGGTGCGGCGAACAAATTTAATGATAAGCGGTAGGTAGGACCATGTTGACACGTGCTGGTAATTAAACTACTTAGTTTGTTGTGGTGACGCTTTCAAGCTAGTTAGATACAGCTCCTATAGAATGACGCCAGGTTAGAAACCGTATTTTTTTTATAAAATTGTTTAAGTTCCCCATAGGGGGTATTACTGCAATGTTTTGCCGCCAGTGTGCAGCACTAGCGCCTTTAGTAAACCATAGAGTAACTTATACATACTTTACCTTAAACTGTTTTTGACAAGTTTGCACAGACAATCAAATATGATACTGATACATCAAGGCGGTTTGTTTACAAAGGGTCTACCTGGAAACGCGAATATTCCCGTAATATTCCCTATTCCCTGGTTTCGCGTAATATTTCCTATTGGGTGAGTCTCTCGGATTGAGTGAGTGCCATTAAATTCAAAGATGTAGTTTTTGTAGTGTCATTCACTCAGGGTGTCAAAAAACGTAGAAATGGAAATTTTTCATGGACAAGAGACTAGGTCTCATCACGATAAGGATCTGGCCGATTTTGGTAATAGGTATATAAAGCGTTTGGTCTTTGTAATCCTTGTTAAAGCCAGCGAAGTAAGAAATAAACATAATACATAACTCAAAGTTGCGAGGTTAAAAGGTTTGCGAGGGCAAGTGGAAAAACAATTTCTTAGAGAAGCGTTTTAGAACTTACTGCTGCTTGCCAAAAAGATTTCCTGTCGGTTGTACGTACTCGTATTTATCTGTCCGTTATATCTCTGAACTTGTTTTTAAAACTGTGCTGGAATATATAGTTACAAGGCTAGGTATTATTAAAAAAATGCGTTCGTTCAAAGAATTTGCGTTTTATTTAAGCGCCCAACAAATGTTTTGAGGTTGCGATAGCAAACGTGTGCACTGCCGGCGCATTCCCAGGTCTGAACGCACCTAAACTTACACTTACCTACTTACTACTTGCGTAGTAAGCAGTAACTGATGTGTGTGTACTGGCTGTAGATCTAAATATAACCGTGCCATCCGTGCCCAATTAAATATTTGTGTATCTCCGAGCGTCCCGCGTACCCCGGACAATTGGAACAGTACCCCGGCCCGGCCCAGGGCGTCGTAAGACGTTTGATGTATTTAGCCAGCCCGCCTGAATTTCTAATGGCATTCGACAGGATGCGAAGCGTGTTCTTGAATAATAAGTCCGCATAAGGGCAGAAACACGATACGATACGGGGACGCCGAGTCGTGGAGATAAATCTATGGGCGTAAGGGTTGTTGGCAAAGATATGTTTGCAATTTTAGACTTATTACGACGGTATAAGGTCCCATATGGCTGTTACAATCATGATATGGTGTCATTTCAAACAAGACTCGATGAATCGTATCTCGGATCATTAAAATTATATACGCTGGGCCAAAAAAAGTAAGTTAACAGACTAAACAGACGAATAAAGATCATGCACGACTTATTTGATTATTTATTATTCATTATAAAAGAAAGTTATATAAATTTCCACAATTACGTGTATATGATCAACGTGTCACACTGTGCATATCACGGTGTGGCATACTTTCGTGAATTTTTACGTCACTATGCTATGACACAGCATGTGACACGACACGCGACACTATGTCGCATCATGAGGCGCTATACAGATATTTCAAATATATCACACTGGCGACACACGACACTGCATCGCATAAATCTTTTGTCACGTACGCACACAACGATAACGCACAGCGATAAACCATCCCCTCTATCTCATGGTGGCCTGGTCCTTCAATCATATCCCCAAAAAAAACCGTAAACGCTCTCTCATCTTAAAGCAAAAACTACAGAACCCATTAACAGCTATCTGCGGGAGTTTTTGCCCTATTATTATATGAGGGGGTAAAAGCGGAGGCGGGCCGGCAATACGTATTTTTGTAAGTTTGCTCTGCTGCTTATGAATATTGATGTGGAGAGGCCATTAGTCGTAATTTTTTTCTACTTTACGACGAATGTTTGGATAGATGGGTATTACCTAGGATAAAATATATAAGTAAAGATTCAATATAGCGTATATTTGACGCGCACCCTATTTCTAACCTCATAGTAGTCATAGAGATATTTTCCGGTCGATAGCTATTGACTTTTTAATTAAAAGGACTCTTTATTTAGAACACATTTTAAATCGACTATTTATATTTAATTTACTAATACAAACGTAGCCACAAAACAGCAACCTAAACACAGTGGAGTTACAAAAACATATTAAAGTCAGATTCAATTATCTAAAAACCCCTTTCAAAAATCCCGAATATATTGTCAAAGGAACGGACTGCGATCGTGATAAAAAAGATACGATAACTTGATCCCATTGTCCGGCACAATATGCAGACTTTTGCACCATAACTTTCAACATTTCTATTTGCGAAATAGATTTTGTGGTTCGGTATTTTTCTCCTGAAACAGTATTTGCAAGTAACGGCCAATTCTGTTTCATCAATTTGATAAGGTACTCGTATTAATTTTATTTTTATACAGCCTTCAGTCTTGTTATCAGTCATCTCACGCGCACCAATAACTAGTCGTCCTTCAATCAGGGGACCAATCAGTTTAAGCGTCTTACGCTGATTGGTGGAGCGGCGGACTCTGACTCAAGGTCGTGTCAAAATACGACCAAAACCTTATCAAATTGGGGTAACAGAGTTGGCCCCCTTTACAAATACCGGCCACTTCTAAAAACTGAATCGTCTTAGGTTTATACATTTTCAAAACTTTGAAACGATTGCCTGCAATGAAAGAAGTTAGTCAAGACAGAAAGTTAAAAAAGAAAGAGGATGGGCATCCGGCGCTCTCAAACAAGATTTTTTAATTAATTTCCTCTTAAGCAGGGATTGAATGAAGTTGGGGGGAGTTGAATTTAATCGAAGTTTAGTGTAACTGTCGGCAGGTAATCTGCGCAGATAAGTTTGCGGAGTATATAAGCTAGGATTTTGTGTCAGAGGGGCATCGTTGCTTGCTGGACGGATATTAAACGTTTGGATTATCGGTTTTTATTTATTGTTGATGCTGTTTTAATCTAGACGACTTTTATGTGGTGCTGGTTGTAAATATTTAGATATTACGTTGATCAATAAAAATAAGAAATATGTTCTGAATAAGGGTAAAAGAGGTGTTACGAATTAAAATAAAAGAACGATGTTTGCGATTATTTTTATGAAAGCCATTTAACTACTTACATAGACTAGGAATGTTGCAAATCTTCATAATGTGGAATTGTTGACACTCGATTTTGAAACTCTTTTGCGATTTCGTGTATGTGATGTAAACTCCGTAAACCAGGTTTCGTTGACGAAATATTTTGCTCAAAAATACCTACACATGTACTTCTTCATTGTTATTAGCTTTAACTTGCGACTGACATGTATAAGGCTTGAAGACAGATACATATTTGTAGGCACATACTAATTTTAGTATATCCACACAAGCACAAACAAAACAAGATATGTATAAAAAAAGCGTTCAAAGGTGAAAGTGCTACGAAATGGCCTCATCACAGCATGTTGTTGGCGTCTTCCAGCGCTGATCTTCCGATGAGACCATCAAGTGAGAATCATGGCACACAACAAGCAACTTCGTTCTACTTATATTGTACGGCTAACAATTTTTACGAAAAAAGTCTTGAAAGCAAAATAAAAGCTGAAAAAAACCTAATGTCTGTTCTATGTCCTTCCACCTAACTTAGTTTGAGGCGGCTGCGAGACTTGTGTTTAACAAAAATAAAACGCGAAGGAAGTCCGCGGTCCATTAGCCAACTAAAAGCTTGTTTAACTCTGCTTTCTGTTTACACGCAGTTGCGAGGAAAGAAAAATAAACGTCGGGAAAATGGTACAATGTTGCCTTTTATTATTTCGAAAACTATGGGAATTAAAAATATCGACGACTAGTCGCGACTTACTAAAGATGTTTCAAGAACCGAATTTAAACTGACTGTAAACTTTGTTCTGTAGAAAGCGACCAACTTTTTATTGTTCTCAAAGTTGTGTAAGTCACACCATATCTCGATGGATTAGGTAGCTTTTTGCATTGATAATTGATAAAAAATGGATTTGGTTGTTTTCTGTAAAACTCCGGTCAACTTTCGTGAGTCATACTAACAATATGCTAAAAATACGTGTGTTGAACCGTATAATTCGCTTGTATTAAGAACGCCTGAACCTTAGTTGAATGACCATCAGAGGGTATACAATGGTTCATTGGTGTAAACTGTAAATGAATCCTTTGACTGAATAGAAGTATATTAATGTAGGATACGTCAAAAAAAACTGTCCCATATGGTTTAGCCATGGATGGCACAATAAAGTTCGAATGACACTGACAGTTTCTGACCACACTAACTGGTATTCTTATGCATACATATCCCTATTAATAAGCTCCATACCTAAAACGTATCACTTGGCATGAAAACTTAACATGGTCCGACTCTACCAGCTGTGAATCGTACCTATCTAAAAAATAAACTAAAATACAGTCCACAAAATGAAAGTCCACATCAAACAGACGCCAACTTCCAATATAGTTAATTAACTTTCACGAACTTCGCAATACGAAACTACCATGATTTCAGATCAGCTCTTTAACGAAGCTCCAAAGCGCCACTCACATAACTCGGGACTAGTTAACGAAAAGGGATGTCAATAAAGCAAAGTTACTCAATAAAGGCATTGATCAATCCCGGAGTCGGGAATCCTGCGCCAAAACTCCGCAATCAGTTCTGCGAAACTAGCTCCGGCAAGTTTTAAAAAGTAACTTCGTATTCTGTACAAACTGTATCAGGCTGGGAGTGAATAAGAGTCAATTGTAGGCGGGCCTCGACGTAGTGATGTTCCGTCTGCCAGGTTAAAAAATCCCGGTCAGAATTTATCGAAGCTCGGAAAAATGCCTGTCATTTTGAAAACATAACCATAATTAGGACCCATTTATGTGTCGGAAATGTTCTCACAGTGTACGGACGTGATTGGGACATATTTAATCATTGACATTGCGCGACTTCAAGTATGGGGTGCAAATCGGGGGAATCGGCCTCCACCTCCGACTTTAGACATCCGACTAAATCCACACTCGAATCCAAACCGAAATTGAATTTTCAGGTACATTTCGAATTTTGCTCGTTTCCTTGCCTTGGAAAATTGTCCAATACGAAAAGTATCCCGGAAATACATATCCCGTCCGTCGGAATTATTCCCGGGCAGAAGAATATTTCCGTACATCACTGGGCAGCTTCACCGTAATATCGCTCCGGAGAGAATTAGTTGCCGGCGGCGAACACGTCGCTTTGTTGGAATTTGCCACAATTTGCTGTCACTGCATTACTTCTCTGAACTGTAGAATTCTATGGAAGAGGCGCTTTGGTTCTACCTGGACGCTTTATCTAATTAGCGAAGTCTAAGAAAGCGTATTGAAATATAAATTATATTGCAGCAACATTTGGTATAAAGCTAAATGGGCCGATATTTATTTTGTTGTCGTTTTTTTTCGTCCGATTTCGATGAAATGTGGTGAATACATAGAAATCCGTATTCTAGACGATATATGTCCTAGAAAATCTTCCCCTGAGTGTCGAAAAAGTGTGCATTTTATTGTCCCAAATTACATACATTTTCTTGTCCCAAATTGAGATCTCTTATAATTTATTCCACCCAGAATGAGGCTCTTCAAACTCTTCAAACTTACCAAAATAAAAAACGACAACGAAATAATAATCGGCCCAAAAGCACATTATTAACTGTGGTTTTGATGTAAGCATTGGATCAATGGTCAATTATATTTGAAAATCATAGTACGGCGTGACTTATCGCGGATAGACCATACATTTATGGCTGTTTATTACCCTTTTTTGCATAAACTGCTGGACAGATTTGGATATTGCCAGTGGCGAGTTGCGACTTACCTGTAAATAAAAAATACAATGTTAGTAATTTTGTTGACTTGGATTTTAATGAAATTTGATGTGTAGATAACTTATAAACATACAAAGTAAATACCTAACAAATTTTGTCATTATTAATTATAAATAACACCTTCCCCTTACTCTGGCAGGATTAAATCTTATCTTTCTATCGGAGCGAGTAATCGCCTATTATTTGTCTATTAAGTAGGTACATATCTTACATTGTCCGAAATTTCTTCACACAGAAACTCATTCATCTTTACCTCAACCAATTCCAACGAAACACCTAACAAATCACCCACTTGGCCCCCAAAAAACCTTTCACCGCACTAAATAGGCCCTTCACACACCTGAAGCGAAAGTTATCGATCACTTGTTCACGGCAAACGAATTTGAGAGCTAATGAGCTCCTTGTGATTTTCCCCATATAATGATGCCATACGCTGAAACAAAAAGCTGTAGTGCAAAGTATGCAATAGGCAGTTTTACTTTTATGGTTTAAGATTTGATTTATCTAAAAGAAGATTACAATTCACTGACATATTTTTTACTGCCTAATATTGTGCCGCAGGCAAATCGTAATAAATTAAAATACAAGCTAAAAAAAGCGGCCAAGTGCGAGTCGGACTCGCCCATGAAGGGTTCCGTATTTAGGCGATTTATGACGTATAAAAAAAAACTACTTACTAGATCTCGTTCAAACCAATTTTCGGTGGAAGTTTACATGGTAATGTACATCATATATTTTTTTTAGTTTTATCATTCTCTTATTTTAGAAGTTACAGGGGGGGGGACACACATTTTACCACTTTGGAAGTGTCTCTCGCGCAAACTATTCAGTTTAGAAAAAAATGATATTAGAAACCTCAATATCATTTTTGAAGACCTATCCATAGATACCCCACACGTATGGGTTTGATGAAAAAAAAATTTTTGAGTTTCAGTTCGAAGTATGGGGAACCCCAAAAATTTATTGTTTTTTTTCTATTTTTGTGTGAAAATCTTAATGCGGTTCACAGAATACATCTACTTACCAAGTTTCAACAGTATAGTTCTTATAGTTTCGGAGAAAAGTGGCTGTGACATACGGACGGACAGACGGACAGACGGACAGACGGACAGACGGACAGACAGACAGACATGACGAATCTATAAGGGTTCCGTTTTTTGCCATTTGGCTACGGAACCCTAAAAAGCACAATAAGTTACTCCAATATAACACGCGAATAATTAAATTAATTAATCATTCCAAATTGTGTGTAGCGTGTAGCATAGTTATTATTTGACCCAGCTATTAATTAGGTATATAAGAGAAAAGCTAAATAAGAAAAAAAGGTAAAAGAGAAAAGTTATCCTAAAAGGTAATCTGATTACCTTAACTACTGCTTTACAATAGTTAAACAAAGGGTTCTTAATAAAAACTATTGGTTTTCACAAGGAAAACTTTTCGAAAAATGAAATTTTGGTAAAATATACTTCGGATCTAAATATTTCAATTACCGTATCGCAGTTGGCTGGCTAAAATCTGTTTAAGCGAAGATACGCCTGTGAATTTGGCAACCCTACCATATATGCATGTAGTCTCAACCAATAAAGTGGGATTTACAGTAATTTAATTAAGGACGTCAACGGGGCCGTGCACGTCGCTTGTATCGCGGTTATCACACTAATGTAGATCCGCACGCCGCTCCGTGATGCCTAAAGAGGCTTAGGTAGTTCTTTGTAATTTTTTATTTTTTATTAGGTAGCCAAAGAGTTAATGTCGTGGCTGAGGCATTAGGTCAGCTTAGTATGATCCAAGGAATAATCGTATCAAGCGGCATCGCCCGAAATAAAAGTGCATACTCGCTGCACATACATATATTTCTCCTCCTAAGGGTTAAAAGAAACACCTTAGCGATGTCCGGAGCGGCGTGCAGATGGCATTGTGTATACCGCCTAACTAACTGCGAGATGTTTCTGAGTTCCTGGTGGCTAATTTGCGCCGCAGGCGTCACCTACGCGTTATTTGGGTGCTCCTTTGTTATAGACCGACCGAAGGTACTATGAAAATCGAGCACACGAAACAGTTGATTTTGATGCAAGTGCGCAAGGTAGTACAAATATTATACGTGTATCCTTCCTTTCTAGGATTCGAACGCCGGACCTCCCTTCGTAGGAAGAGTCACTGCCGACAAAGGCGGAGCCGTTAATTTCATTCATATAATAAAAAGAAAATCATAAATAAAACCTTCACAAACGCCATTGTGTTAAAATATGCACCGATAGTACTAGGATCACATACGCAACCAAGAGCTGTTTTTAGAAACGAATTTCGACGAACAATCGAAAAAATAAATACCTATGTACGAACAAAAAAACACGACACTGCTACAAAAACTCAGCATTGCTTATAAACAAAATTAAACAAGCAACCAAGTTTCTCAAGATCCCTTAAGAAACTATGGTAAAACAATAGGAGTAAGATGACATTTCTTGGCAAGTACCAGGGCACGAGAATTTGTGAGGAGTTCCGTCAGGAGGGTCCGATGCAGAAGGGGCCAAAAATCGTACCACCCCTAAAGCACACAAGAGGAACAAGGACAGCAATGTCAGTGCATCTGTGTCACACAAACTTAGCATTCATTTTAAACTTTTAAAACAAGCAGAAAAGACTTTTCCCTATGTAAAAAAGCGGCCAAGTGCGAGTCGGACTCGCCCATGAAGGGTTCCGTATTTAGGCGATTTATGACGTATTAAAAAAACTACTTGCTAGATCTCGTTCAAACCAATTTTCGGTGGAAGTTTACATGGTAATGTACATCATATATTTTTTTAGTTTTATCATTCTCTTATTTTAGAAGTTAGGGGGGGGGGGGACACACATTTTACCACTTTAGAAGTGTCTCTCGCGCAAACTATTCAGTTTAGAAAAAAATGATATTAGGAACCTCAATATCATTTTTGAAGACCTATCCATAGATACCCCACACGTATGGGTTTGATGAAAAAAAAAATTTTGAGTTTCAGTTCGAAGTATGGGGAACCCCAAAAATTAATTGTTTTTTTTTCTATTTTTGTGTGAAAATCTTAATGCGGTTCACAGAATACATCTACTTACCAAGTTTCAACAGTATAGTTCTTATAGTTTCGGAGAAAAGTGGCTGTGACATACGGACGGACAGACAGACGGACAGACAGACGGACAGACAGACATGACGAATCTATAAGGGTTCCGTTTTTTGCCATTTGGCTACGGAACCCTAAAAAACAGCCTTGAATATTAAAAAAAGCGAATAACATCTCAAAAGCAGCTTAAAAGACGAGAAAAGTAGAAACTCTAGGAATTAAAACCTCGGAATAAAATTGAAGGAT
Source organism: Cydia amplana (assembly GCF_948474715.1). NCBI lineage: Eukaryota > Metazoa > Arthropoda > Insecta > Lepidoptera > Tortricidae > Cydia > Cydia amplana. The sequence continues at coordinate 913,212 of NC_086083.1, read as the reverse complement.
AATTGCGAGCATCCCGGGCATCCTAGGCACTCTAGGCAGACATTAAATACCGCCTCTTTGCCTGCATTTAAGTAGCCAGAGATGTGCCTAAGCGAGCATGGCTGAGACATCGTGAATAAAATGAATAATGTTTTTTGCAAAACTAGTTCTTTTTTGAGGCCGGTTGTTCGAAAATGGCCCGTATTTGCTATGAACATTAACTACTTTACCCCGATGGCATTAGGGTACATTTTTAGTTTAATTAAAAATATTTTATTTGTTTATATTATTTTTACTTTACCCCGTACCAGCTGAGTAGCGTAATATAAGTACTACTTATAGTCCTAAACGGTTTGAACATTGGACCCTATAACTATGGAACAACCTGTAAATAAACAGTAAAAACAGTATTTTTACGAATGGCGCAAGTTGATTGGTTTCGGCCATTAAACAAAATGGCGACGACCGACGTAAATGTAAATAAGTCCATTTATCGGGCGACATGGAACAATTAACGTGCCGCCACAATGCCGAAATGGGTTTGTGTACAAATTGGCTACTGAAACGAAATAGCGGACATTGATAGTTTTATTTCATGTAGACATATGGCCACAAGTCGGGACTCCTATATGGCACCAATACACGGGCATTTTGAACTTTCCGTCAGGACTAGGGCTTGCAATTCGAATATTCGAATATTCGAATTTGTCGAATATTCGACCTGTTTTGATATTCGAATATTCGGCCGCTCAGGTTTCGAATATTCGAATATTTTTTATTACTATAAAAAAATCTATGTCATCCGCTGTAGTTACAGTTTCTGTGTGTTTTACGGGTATTTACAGTGAATGAGGAAGGGTAGGTACCCAAATACGAAGGAAATAATATTTTTACTGTATTCCTCTCGATAGACTGAATACAGTGAAACCTAACTCAATTTAAAAGAAAACGAAATCAAAAAGTATGTTATTTTTACGGTGCGTAAGTTTTAAGTTAAAGGGTCATTCTGTTTATTCAGTATAAGCGTACGTTAAGCGAATTTTTGAAGTCTATACCTTGCTACTTATCGCAATTCTCAAATTTAATCATACCAAACCTGCCCAACTTGGTAATCTAACCATGCACCTAAAGCTGACGAATAATCCACCCAGTAAGTACTCAACTAACTTTTTGCCTTAAATATTCCAATATTATATAATTAGCCGACCATTAGGAATAATAACTTGCCAAAACAAATAAAGTCAATAAAGATTCAAAATACAATGAAATTAAAGGCCTTTTTACAGGCCTCTGAGTGATTACAAGTTAATTTAAATCGGAAAATAATTACCTACTAAAAAAAAATATCTTACATTCCTAGGTGTTTGGATGGTTAAAGTTATATTATTTCACGCAAAGACGCATTTATAATAAGTTTTATCTAGAAATATTAAATACGTCTAATTTTGGCGTTTTACTTGTTTTTAGAAATGTGGGCATCTTATAAATTTAGGATGATAAAATCTAGTCAATTAAGTGGATTTCTGCTAAATATCCTTAGTTTTAGCAATATGTGAAAAAAGCTTTTGAATAAAACGATAATAAACCGATTTCTCCTTCCTTTTCTTATTTTTTATAATATTCGAATAATTATTCGAATATTCGAATACGTCGTCAGAAAAAGTCGAATATTCGAATATCTGAAAGTTTCGAATATTTGCAAGCCCTAGTCAGGACTGGTTAGATCATTTTCCCAAAATCATAGTTTACCCGTAGCATAATTTCTATTCGCATTTTTTCCTATTCTTAATTTACACCAGACGCATTAATTCCTAACATGATTTTTCCATTCGCATATTTTCCCATTAGACAATTTAGCCACTCACAAATATTCCTTACGGCGTTTATTCTATACTCAAAAAATCGATTACCCCACCCCACTTTCTTTTCAAAAAACATTTAGTTCACAACTTAGCTAGACGGAGCCCCGCTTCCTATTTCTGGGCGGTTTGCCCTTCGGGCATCTGAAACTACCTAACGTACCTAACCTATTAATTTAGTGTGACGTCTATGAAAACATTACACTTTGGGGAAAAAAGTGTAGGTAGGTTAGGTTCGTTAGGTAGCTTCAGATGCCCGAAGGGCAAACCGCCCAGAAATAGAAGCCCCGCGAAGCGGCGCTCCGTCTAGCTAAGTTGTAAACTAAATGTTTTTTTTTTTAAAGAAACAGTGCGGTGGGACCATGGTAATATTATCGCCTAAGAAGTAAAAAGAATGCGAATAAAACGACTTGGAAAGTATTAATTATGAGAAAAATTTAACCTAGGAATTAATGCGTCTGGTATAAATTAAGAATAGGAAAAAATGGGAATGGAAAAATCATGTTAGGAATTAATGCGTCTGGTGTAAATTAAGAATAGGAAAAAATGCGAATAGAAATTATGCTACAGGTAAATTATGATTTTGGGAAAATGATCTAACCAGTCTCCGTTAGGCGTTGTTAATCGAACTAAGATTCTGTCACTCTAAAGTCAAAATACCGCCGTGTGGTAGTGGTAGGTCTCTTCTTGGGTGGGATTATGTTATGCGATTTTGTACCAAACATTTATTTATTATACTTACTCTAAATATCAAATGTAAACTAAAATAAATTAATACATTTATGTCCAATAAAGTTAATAACGACATAAAATAAAACTAGAAAATAAAGTCGACCAGGAGTGAAGAATGGACGAAGAGTTGTGCGGGCGACGTGAAATATTGATGCGACGGACTGCGGCTTGCAATAGAAACGCAAGAGAGGTTGTCATTTCAGTGGCTTTCTGAATTGATTATTGGGGTCGACCAGTATAAGCAGGTCTCTATTATTAAATAGTCAATAGTTACCCAAAAACTCCTTGATGTTAATTATTTTATCCACACATTATCATAAACCTTCTGTTGAATGCGGTGATGCGTTCATAAATTGCTAATTACGGCCAGCATAAATATAAACTGTTTTGTTACAACAAACTACTACTACTATTTGATGAATATCTGATTCCCTAGGACTTAGGTGATCCCATAAAGAATCACCTAAGGAACCATCAAAAAAATAAAAAAGTTCTATACATCCCTATCTGACGATTTTCTAGACTTTCATTTAAAAAAATATTATTCGTTTAAAATTCTGCGCCGCAACTGAGAACTGCAGCAGTGCTCCGAAATGAAACAAGTTGCAAGTGTCTGGAAGAGCGCCAAGAGCACCGACCGGTGCATTTACCCTCATTAAGAGCTAATAAGGAGTTAACGTTATAGTTCCCGTTTCAAGAACTCATCATTGTAGGTCTAATGGTGCTTCCAAACAGAAGTAGAAATGTTTTATGCTCATATGGAGCATAAAACATTTCTACTTCTGTACTACGCACGCGCGTTGGAGGGTCTGCCATCTTGTGGTCTGATTCGGAAACTTAAACTTTACATTGACATTTCACGCCAAAGCAGGTGCGGCCCTTCACAGGTACCTAACGTATGTTTTCTTGTGCATTGTAGGTTCTGACACTTAGTGGCCTACATTGGAAGCTTAAACGAGACAATACTTCGCGCCAATAATCAGGGGGCTCTTGTGCTGCCTACAGTTCATGCACGCTCCCTATAGGTAATTTGTTTCTACCCGTAACTTCGTCTGCGTGGAATGATGGTGATAATTGATAAAAACTTTCGTATTTCCTTCTCCAGGTCTCAAACTAAGTAACATAACATTTAAATCAGTTCAGCGGTTTAAGCGTGAAGAGGTAACAGACAGACGGACCGATTTACTATTGCGTTAGTAGGGATATCAGATTATGAGGTTGCAAAATCAGACCCGATAAGTCGATAAAATGGGTTTTTGAATGCGATGTGAGTTTGACCGCTCATGGTAAGTATGAGTATTGTACTTCTAAAATCACAATATGAAATATCTATCTAATCTTATACCTTTAAACGAGCAATTCTTGCATATTTATTTATTTATATGTATATGTATTTCGGCGATCTCGGAAACGGCTCTAACGAAATCGATTTCGATGAAATTTGGTATATAGGGGTTTTCGGGGGCAAAAAATCGATCTAGCTAGGTCTTATCTCTGGGAAAACGCTAATTTTTGAGTTTTTATATGTTTACCGAGCAAAGCTCGGTCTCCCAGATATTGAATAACAATACGAGTAACCCTTGTTTCTGGCACACGACCAAAACAAGGTTTAACAACCAAGTCATGTTTTGAACGACACCTTTTACTTTATCCTACTTTTTTAAATACTCAGTTCCGCAGTAAAATATGCAGCCAGCGAAATAGCTCAACGCTATACGTAAATAAGCGGATCGAACAAAGGAGGTGCAATATCGATGCAGCGGGACAATGGGACAATGCCTTCCGCCTTCTGCATTCCTAATACCGTGTGAATAATACGCCGCCATTTTATTCGACTGAATATAGTGTACTTAGTTTACAAATTAAACAATAGATGGCGCTGTTCCGTGTTGTTAAAATCCTGAATAGCGCTATTAAGTTTTCTTACGGCATTTATGACAGCAAGCTTCGTGGCTTACGCTACGGCTTACGTAAGCGGACAACGCGCGAACGCGGCGCGGCGCGGCGCGGCGCGGCGCGGCGAGGCGGCGGCGCGGCGGAGGAGCGGCGCGACGCGGCGAGGATGAAACAAACCGTTGATACGTATAGGTATGTCCTACTCGTACATGAGCGATTTAGACGCGAAGCGGCGCGGCGGCCGCGCGGCGTTCGCGCGTTGTTCGCCTACGTAAGACGTAGCGTTAAACATGATGCTCGACTGAGAAGCTATCTACCTATTGTATTACGATTGTATAAAAAAACTATATTATAATCATAGACTAGGAATCCTCTAAACGGAGTTTAGAGCAATTATTTCATGAAACCGATGCTGCCAAAAATACGAGGGTGCGGGGGCACGGGATTCTGACACTTTGACTCGAAGATGGAGTAAAACTACCGTATATAGTGGCAGAGGGGGTAGCGTTACTATGCTCAGTCTAGAGGATGTCTTGTCTGTGATTATAATAGAATCGCACTAAAAATGACCAGTACCAAAACTATCTTTCGTATTTTTATTGTGATGAATTTTCACGAAATTGCGCAAGCTGCCGGACACGTTTTTATGGACAGCATAGCGGCGCAGGCGTTTCCGGTTCCGGCGCGCACGCCGTCCGGCCGTCCGGCCCGGCCACATCCGGATACAGAATAAAAACAAGAGTATTTAAACCTCACTAGCAACTGGGCATTTCGAAAGCTTTTCACTTTATTTTTTTAAAGCTAAGGATATTAATCAGAGACATTAGCTGTTTGGATGACAAACGATTTCATTGCAAGAGTAAGTAACACGAGAGTTATGGTTGACGAAATACGTATTGGCGGTGGGAGCACTACCGTGCCCCCAGATAATCTGCACTTGTGTGGCTACCACCAGTTTGGCACTGACATAAACGCCATCGAGAACGTAATTTACTTTCTATGCATCTCGCTCGTACACGCATCTTAGGGCGAGCTAGATGTATAGAAAGTAAATAACGTTCTCGATAGCATATTATATCAGTTTTGACACTAACTGTGACTCATATGGTACGGGCTTAGATTTCTCGAACAACTTGTAGGTATGTCGAATCTGTGCAAATATAATATTTCAAAAACTATACTATTCTATTGCGGCTTATTTTTCTAAAATGTATGACAGTTCAGTATAATTCTCGAGGCATCTTTTATGAATCCTATAGATTAATGTGGTTTGAGTCGACTGATATGTTTCGAATCAACCCTTTTAACGCCAATAGCCTATCGCGAGCGTCGCGTCATTGTGCACCTTGTCGGAATGCACGAAGGTTGATATTTGGACTGTCAGTTGACATCTTCGGTGCTCAAATGTTTAATAGCAATAAATAAAGCTTCCAAAATGACGGTCCATCCGGCAGTAGGGCGCCATAAACTGTAGATTGGCGTTTAGCCCTCGACCGAGTTTACAGCGAGTCGTTAACTCTTTACGGCTTGATTGCGGTCGTGTGGGGCATAAAATTGAAGTCGTTCTAGATTAATGTCTGAATCGTTTGTTATTTCTGTAGTCCACTCAGAGTAGATAAGTCTTATAAAACTCATATAGGCTGCCTTTCCACTGAGGAGGAGGGACGTGCGGGAATCAACCGATAGTATTACATAGTTCTCTCCGCTCCGCTGGATTACAACCAATGCTACTGGTTGATTCCCACACGTCTGCTCTCATCTCCAGCTCAATGAAAAGGTAGCCTTCGAAAAACTCGAATCATTTTACAAGACTAAGTAAATACTTCTTCGAGAGCGTTTTTTTTAGTATTTTTAGAGCGTAATGTTGTAAAAAGTATAATAGTACATTGTGTAACTTCTCCCACGTAAGCGAGATTTTGTAGACGACGTCTTGTAGAGGAGGAATACAATATTCTTACCCCCGGAGTTACACACTACAAAATAGTCTGCCGATTTTTGAGGAGGAGGGGCAGGGGCACGTCAAATGTATAGCTATTTGTACGTAACGTAAAAATAGCCATGTCAGAAAAAAAAGTTTGCACAATTTTGCAAGGTTTTCAGAATAGGCCGCAGAGGGGTAACCCCTTAGAGGCGACTCCGGTTATTAAAAGGCTCTAAGAACCGACAAGACTAAATGTATAATCGGCCATCCAGATAATTTTACCCATTTCACTGTGCATATGACTTTAATGTTCCCGGACTCGAACCGTGAAATCGTAATAACCCCGACCTGTTTTGTTCTCCTTACTAGAAAGACCTTCCGCCGAAAGGCTGTATTCGCCGTGGTCTCGCGGAAGCGACTGCCTTATTGATGGCAGGAAGCGCCGGAAGCCGCCATTGTGCACCCGCGGGCGTCTGTCGCCGCCGCTGTTACGTCTGTTCTCGCCGAGAACACAGAACTTCTCGGCCACAATACAACTATAGACGAGGTAACTTTGCACCGACTTTGACGACAAAAACATACTCGTAATACGGGTACGGGGTGCTTTTTGAACCATTAGGACCACCCACACTAGCGTCTATCGAGCGTTGGCGTCTAGTCATCTCTATGGCTGCTGCTCGACGCAACGTTGACGCAACTGCGCAGCGATGCCATTTTCCATAGCGCTTACTAGACGCCGACGCTAGAAAGGCGCTAGTGTGGGGTGGAACTTAGTGTACAGGTCCGTGTACATAGATTTACTATGAGACCAACCCCAAATCACGAAAAAAGTGTAGGTACTCTTTCCGCACAAAAGGCAAAATGAAAAAATGTGACTAAAAAGGTTGGGCTTTATTCCAACATTTCCAACGCACCAGCATTCGCAACTATGTACCAGGAGCACATACCCGCAGCGGTGTATCTGACAAGCCAGCAATGCCAGCATTCCTGCGTCAAAGCGTTACACGTATCCGATTTCCGGGCCTTGTATCTCATTGGTTATTCGAACAAAGGCGAGTGGAGTACTCACAGAGACCAGTGTAACACGATCTAGACCTCGCACGCTTCGCAACTTCTGCTGCTGACTGTATGTAAGTGTCTATAATTATTTTAACAACTATACTCGTAATCGAACAGCGGAGTTCTTAACGTGATATCAATATTATATGTATCTTCTTCTATTTATTGCGTTCACACATATATGTATCTACTTAATAAGTCGCTGTGATAAAAAGGCCAGACTGAAGTAAACCTGTGGCCATAACATATAATTACGTCGGAGAAATGCTGACCTGCAGCAAGTGTGGCCGCACATTTGCTGCAAAGACTGGGTATGTCAGTCATCTGAGAGCGCACCAGCGACGCTCTCAGCTGTAGAAAGCAGTCGCTGTGGCCGAAAACGGCTGGTGATGATGATAAAATTTTAAAATCATTATGTCGCCTAGTTCATCCAAGCTACCAACTCGCTCTCTTTAAGCGTTTTACAATAACGCCCCTGTGATTGAGTGGATGAAGGCCCACCGGCAGTGCGCCGGCTGAAAAACTGTTCCAAACATCCAACGAACGCTGCGTACCTGCACGTTGTTCGAATTAACGAATCCGTCACTGTTAGATTGCTTTTTCACTAAGGTATAGCTACGCATCAGTGTTGCAAGTTGAAATGCTCAAAATACGTATATTGACTAGATTTGACATGATGATTACTATCTCTGGAATAAATTACAGCCTGTGACAGATGTGGCGATTTTTTCTTCTTTTTTATAAAATTAAGGCTTTCTTTATTCCTTTATGTACAAACCTCCTTTTATTCCTTTATGGTAGGTACATATACGGTGGAAACGGGATGCATCAAGCATACCTTTGTGCCTCAATAATGATGAGACGACGTATTAATTTTCTTGGATGTTTTGCGAAGAGGCATTTTCAGTTTTCTCTTTGATATTTCTATGTATTTTACTGGGAATTGCTATACGTACCGCAATCATTACACCCGTAATACAATGAAAATATTTATACCAGGTATTTTACACACAATTTATAAATGTCTACCTATTTTATTTAAATACGAATTCGTAGAAACGGTTATTAAAATTTTAAAGAAATATTATAGCATTTTTTGTTCCACATTTGGATATGCTTCTTTTTATTAAAACACATTCATTTTGCTTGTTTCAATTCTCGAAATGTGTTTAAAATACAAAATATATAGTAATAGCAGAAAGACGATAGTGGCAGGATGATGTATAAATACATCTCATACATAAAATATAACAGATGTAATCATCTGGCTTTATTACCCGATTTAGTAAGTAGTATAGCTAATTATTTAGAGGGGGCTAACGCAAAATTGTAGTAAAGCGCTAACGCGCTAGCGCTGCAACCGTTTAAAAAACATGTCGTTTAAGAATATGCAAAATCCAAACAGGGTTTTTGACGTCACTAGTAAAGTGAATGAAAATAAGAATGCAATCTCGATGTCGCGAGATATCAAAATTACGAGATCTCGAGCGATCTTTCTCGAGCGAGATTCTATCTCGTTGGCAGGGAATTTCAATCTCGAAGATTGACACTTGTGTATTACTTTGCATTAGGTAATATTTTTGAGCTTCGGTTGTTAATGGGACCGGCTATAACGGACGATCTTTTAAAAGTTGCTGTTTTATTTTGTAAATATGACAGCAAACACCCTAACCAAACAGGTAGTAAGTATACTGAATTTTTGACTAAAATAACTCATTTTTAATTACTTTGTCATACAAAAATAAGAATAAGAATAAGTATTGTTTATTGCCACATACATGAAAATAAAACAGAGTTAGAATTATATCTCGATCTCGTTAGTCTAACGGTCGAGATCTCGAAACACACAATCTCGATTCAGAAGTTTCGCGCGATATCTTGAATTGCCAATCTTTTGGTTCGAGTTTGCATCCCTAAGTTTCAACCCCGAAGAAAAACCCTTTCTAGATCTAATCAGCCGATATCTAACACTGCCCAATTCACCGCCCTAGTACACGGTGCCTAGTTGATCGCCCGTATCGCACCGATACCACCTGCTTTGCGGTTGCGGCCCGCCACCGCTGGCCAGTTCACACATCGATTCTCTCTGAATTTATGTTGCCCTAATAAACGAGTGTTGTAACGATATTGATATTTTTGTTAATCTGAAAAATTATGTAAGAGATACTTCAGACGCTTGAACTGTACAGATAAATCTCTAGGTGGAAAAGTTATCCAGCGTATCTGCACTTTACTTTTGGCGCATTGTCTCATCCGCTATAGTCGCTATACTATTGATGCTGACTGTACTGTTAACTGTACGCATGACCAACCATCGCATTAACTGATTATCCGTGTACGCACTACGATGCAGTCGGCTCGGTGTGTGGTTACCCGTGTTGTGTCAACACTATCACTAATGCACGCTCAGTGTTCCGGATAACGGAAGCACATTCAAACTTACGTGTTGATATCAATATGAGGTGATTTTGTTATCATTCACGTGCGTGCGTCTCGCTCGCGCCAGGCATGTACGCACAAATACGAGCGGAATTAATACACGCGCGATTGATAACTAAATGACATCATTTAGGTATCGCTTATAAATACGTAAAGAGGATATTATGAGTAAGAAATTATTAACCTTACCGTAAACACAAACACAAAAGATAATATAAATAATAGAAAACAGAAACCACCACAAAATGACCTCAACTTAGCATGATGCTTATGTGTGGTAAGCCTACTACTAGGTATAGTCTCCGTAAATGTTCCTTCCAACAAAGCGGTGTCTGTCGTATTCAGCGCCAAATTGGCCGTTTAGTCTTGTAAATGTAAATGCGACTTGCCGAAAATCTCGTAAACTGTGTCGTAGTTGCTGGTAAACTAGCCGGGACACCGGGCAAGTTGCCGGCGATTGCCAATCTAAAGTTACTGACTGTTGGCCTGGAATGGCAGTGCAGTCGGTTAGCGAATACAGGTTCACAGACACCACATTATGAAGACTTAACCTCTTGTCTGTGTATAAGAAGGATGACCGATATTTTTGTCATATTACAAGCTTTTATTTAAGCAATGTACCTAACTATGCATGTTTTTGTTTGTACGGGTCAAATCTTGCAAGTTGAATTTGACCCACTTCCTAGTTTGAGTGCTTTTTCCACTTTAAGATACGGAAGATTTTTCCTTAACCACTGGTTAACTTTAACTTACAAAATCCTCAAAGCCGCTATCTCTGTCAGATTCCAAAAATACGTACCTGTAACGAAAAACAGTTCCTTAACAAACAAACGAAGCAATTAAGAGTTTGAAATCGACTCTAAAAAGTAAAAGATAAAACGGAATCACGAAAAACCTCAACAGAGAGGGCGCACTAATCCGACCGTACGGGAAACGTTATACACAAAAAATAATTTCGCCTCCCCGTAGAATATTGGCAATTTGGCATACATAGTGAAACACATGGCGGAGTTCGGCGAGATCAAATAACATGGTGTTGCTGGAAGGTTTCCAACCCGAGGTAGTTAACCGATTATGGAATATATCGAACTGCATCGCGTGGCTATTTCATGTACAGTCAACATCGAAATTCAAAATATTTTGTTACTAGCTTTTGTCCGCGACTTCGTCTGCGTAGAGTTTAGTCTTACTGGTTATGAAGCTTTTTTGCCCGAAAGCTGCATTTTGAGAGGAAAGCAAGCCGCTTTGCACGATGATAGTGGAGGCTCAATAAAACGATTTTTTTCGAAGAACCGGTAATTTCGTCCCTTAGGAGCCGAGGTGAAGCGAGGTCTGTTATAAACAGAAAAAAAATCCTACAAATTTTACAGATCATCCGATTTCGTTAAATTTGGTATCAATTGTAAGAAAATGACTTTCTTTATCGTAAAAAAAAATTAAAACAAAATATGTCAATACAAAAATAATGTATAAAAAATTGAAAACTTATTTTTTCCTCTTACACTTTATTTTTGCAAATAGTGTGTTTCGTATAGAAAAAAGTCTACAAAAAGCACTAAATAATAAAATCAAACATATTTCTTATCGTATATTGAAAACCGCATCAAAATCGGTTAAGCCGTTTATGAGATTCAAGTTTTAAAATTTGGCTAAGTTTTATTTACATGGCGATTTTTAGTACTGTCATATTCTTGAGTTGGGACTATTATTGGGCTTCTGTTAATGACCAAGTTTATACGCTGTAGGTTGTTAGGATAAGCAAGGATACACATGTTGAAGTGTTTGTGTTTTGATGCCAGTGGAAGATGGCCCTTCGTGGACCAGAAGGTCTTCCAGGCGTTTTCGATGCGTCGATCGATTTCCTTGGACTGCATATTATCGAATGATTCTATCTGGCCCATGCAGGTGTATTCGTCAACAAAATTGTATATCCTGCCCATCTACCGTGACCCTACGTTTCACTCCATTGACCATTAACTGGGTTTTTGTCCTGTTCATTTCGAATCCGACTTCAAGACTTGCTGGTCTAAGGTCTAACATTTTCTCTAAATGAGGTGCAGTGTGGGAAAACAAGACTATGCCGTCGGAAGAACGCAGGTTTTTCAACCTTATTTCGCCGACGTCAATGCCCATTGTTTCCCATTTAGCCACCAGCTTCTGGACGATTTCCTGTAGGCAAGAGGTAAACAGCTTTGGAGATAGCGGGTCGATCATCCTGTTCGACTCCTTTTTGGATGCAGAATTAGGGCCGGGAACTTGCAGTACTTTTGCGGTAGATGGTTCCGATGAGCTTGTGCCTATAACGCTGCTCGCGTTGCTTCGCTGTGTGGCTAACGACGTGTCTTACACTAAATATGCGCCGGACCTGGGGTCGCCCCTTTTTCACGTAGGCATCATTGTCCTAACTTATTGATAGTTTTTTTTTCCTCAGCACACTAAGAGCCGCTTGTCTCTACGGCTACTGGTACCTACAAATGGTACAAATTCGTAGGCAGGCTCCAAATTAGAATTATTAGAATATTTCGCTCGTTTAAGTTTTGCTGTATTTTCGGCGGCTGCTCCGACGCGCCCTGTGGTAGGTGTGAAGGGGCAAGTGTGCTTACACACGTCGCATCCCAAACGGGGCTGCGTTTTCAGCAGTGTCAAACAATCTGGCCTTTTTCCGTCAGCCCTATTTAGGCCCTGAGACTCCAACACGTCCAGCGTCCAGTAGCATTCTGAAGTACCTCCTGCCTTTATACCTAAGTAAGCTTATTTGGTTCCCTAGAAACCATTTTATTAAATTGTATTATGCACATGCAGAGCACAGAACGGTTTTTTACAGTACTTAAAGAACAAACTTGTAACTAACCTTCCCTCAACTCAAGCTGCACTTCACAAACATACGTTGCGTGCAGCATACCATGTGAGCTAAGTACGAATGAAGGCGAATAGACCTTTTCAGGGTTCCGTACTCAAAGGGTAAAAACGGGACCCTATTACTAAGACTCCGCTGTCCGTCTGTCCGTCCGTCTGTCCAAACGGAACATAACTGGTAAACATCCGACTGTATCTCATGAACCGTGATAGCTAGGCAGTTGAAATTTTCACAGATGATGTATTTCTGTTGCCGCTATAACAACTACTAAAAATAGAATAAAATAAATATTTAAGTGGGGCTCCCATACAACAAACGTACATTTTTTGCCGTTTTTTGCGTAGTGGTACGGAACCTATCGTGCGCGAGTCCGACTCGCACTTGTCCAGTTTTTTGTGAATATATACACATATTTTAAAAATAGATAAAGTAAGGGTATTTAATACTTAAAATTTACTATGATTTACATGCTTCTTGGTCTATAAAATAAATAAATAAAACTAAGCCAACTTCTGAAACATGGATCTCATAAACTGCTTAACCGATTTTGATGCGGTTTTCAGTGTATGATGAAAAATGTGTTTAATTTTATGGTACAGTACTTTTTTCTAAACATTATTCAATGTGGAAGACACTGTTTGCACAAATAAACCGTAAAAAGAAAAAATAGGTTTTCAATCTTTTCACACTATTTTTCTTTAATAATATATTTTTTTTATTTTTTTTATACTTAAGAATGTAATTTTCTTTCAATTGGCACCAAATTTAACGAAATTGGATGATCCGTGAAACTTGTAGGATTTTTTTTTGTTTTTAACAGACCTCGCTTCACCTCGGCCTCTAAGGGACGAAATTACGGGTTCCTCGAAAAAAAATGTTTTAATGGGCCTCCACTATCATCGTGCAAAGCGGCTTGCTTTCCTCCAAAAGTGCAGCTTTTTTTTCATAACAAGCATGACTAGTTAGTAATTTGGGTAGTTTGTTTTTTATCCAATCTGCTTTTTATCGATTTCCCGTATAACTTCCACCCCTCTTTTCACTCCCTTGAAGGATGACTTCTGGGATAAAATTAAACTACCCTATGTCCTTCCCCGGAACTCAAACTATCTGCATACCAAATTACAACTAAATCGGTTCAGCGGTTTAAGCGTGAAGAGGTAACAGACAGACATAAGTACACACTTTCGCATTTATAATATTAGTATGGATTTTTTCAATGGACTAATCAGTTAAGTAAACAAGCATGTCGTCAGAATAGATGACAACCAAAACTCACTAACTAACCACCACAAGTTCATAACCGTAATACACCGTATTAGTACCTGATAAGGTTGATTTTTGTTTAGTATTTTTTTAGTAATTAATGAGTTTTGGTTGTCATCTGACGATGTGTATTTTATAAATTGATTTGTTATGTCTGAATAAACTCTGAGGGGTGAATATGTGGATCATACTGACTGAACTTTCACTATGAAGCCAACCCCGAAATCTCAAAAAAATATTACATGTTCCATAGAAAATATTGACATAACAAACGCCGAAATGTATTAGACAACCAGTTATTTTTTCCCGGGTCGGCCCCATAGTTAAAGTTGACCCATAGTAAATCCTACATAGTTATTCATCCCCCCAGTATAGTCAGACATAACAAAATCACTCTGTAAAAACTCCTACGTAATATGGCAAAATGGTATTTTCTGGAGGGTTTCCAATGCTCGAGGCAATAAACCGATTACATAATCGAGCTGCACTCGCATAGTTCATGTGCATTGTGCATCCAATATTGAAAAAAGCGGCCAAGTGCGAGTCGGACTCGCCCATGAAGGGTTCCGTATTTAGGCGATTTATGACGTATAAAAAAAAAAACTACTTACTAGATCTCGCTCAAACCAATTTTCGGTGGAAGTTTACATGGTAATCTACATCATATATTTTTTTTAGTTTTATCATTCTCTTATTTTAGAAGTTACAGGGGGGGGGGGGGACACACATTTTACCACTTTGGAAGTGTCTCTCGCGCAAACTATTCAGTTTAGAAAAAAATGATATTAGAAACCTCAATATCATTTTTGAAGACCTATCCATAGATACCCCACACGTATGGATTAGATGAAAAAAAAAATTTGAGTTTCAGTTCGAAGTATGGGGAACCCCAAAAATTTATTGTTTTTTTTCTATTTTTGTGTGAAAATCTTAATGCGGTTCACAGAATACATCTACTTACCAAGTTTCAACAGTATAGTTCTTATAGTTTCGGAGAAAAGTGGCTGTGACATACGGACGGACAGACAGACGGACAGACAGACGGACAGACAGACGGACAGACAGACAGACATGACGAATCTATAAGGGTTCCGTTTTTTGCCATTTGGCTACGGAACCCTAATAAAGGGGAGGGCTCGCCTCGCTAATGTTAAGACACACGATGACATATTTACACACGTTCTACTTACACAGTTATAATGCCCTGGTAGCTGCATACATTGTAAAATGGCGACAAATGCATAAAAGGTTGAATTTAGAACTGAATTCGATACAATGCGAGCAGTAGACTTCACCTCTGATTCTGAAAAATGTCCAAAAACTGAATCTACAAAAAAATCTATAATAGGCTAGATGACAAATTTTCATTTATGGTATCAATCAATCAGGTTTGTTTTTAGGATCAAATGTGTATATTCGCATTAAAGCAATACAAAAGTCAGAAATGATAGTCAAAGTCCGACGGCCGACCGTCGTACTTCACCCGCGAAACGCCCCGAACAAAACGCTATATGAACGTGACGTCAAGGTCATTGAGATCGCATCTTGAAGTATGAACATAACAAGAAAATTGCATTTTTGTCGGTGAAATATTGCGTTTATGTATATAGTTGCAGTACAATCTTTTTTTGGATAAAATGTGAGGAATCGAATGGTATCCTTACTTATTTCGTTTTTGAAAGTTAAAAAAAAAAACTTACGTTTTGAAACTTTCAGGTTTCAGGTGCTGTATTTTTGTATTATTTCCATATATTTTTATAATAACCACAATAGAGTTAGAGTCCTGAGTTGTGTCCCGTGTTGGCGCGTCTTTTCACACTCTCTAGCGACAAACGGCATGTTCCATCTTCGTGGAAGACGGCCCTTGTGCACCCTGTGCCTAAAAAGGGCGATAGATCGGACCCATCGAATTACAGGCCTATCGCTATTACCTCCCTTCTCTCCAAGGTCATGGAGCGTATAATTAACGCAAAGCTCCTGAGATACCTAGAAGAACACGATCTGATCAGCGACCGCCAGTATGGTTTTCGCCACGGTCGCTCGACTGGTGATCTTCTAGTGTATCTCACACACCGCTGGGCTTCGGCCATTGAGAGTCAAGGCGAGGCATTGGCAGTCAGCCTAGATATAGCGAAGGCATTCGATCGGGTCTGGCATCGGGGTCTCCTGTCGAAGTTACCATGTTATGGATTGCCGGAGGGACTGTGCAAGTGGATCGCTAGCTTTTTGTCCGGCAGACGCATACGAGCTGTAGTAGACGGAAGCTGCTCCGATAGCATGTTATATAGCCTGTTCTTGCTGCACATCAATGACATGTTGTCTATCGACGACATTTTTTTTTTTTTTTTTTAAATATATTTTATTGCACGGAAAGGATACAACAGTGGTTACAACACGAGTTACTGGTAAGAGTTGTGCATAACTAAATTGACATGCCGAGATTCCAGGAGTCCCCGCACTAGGCTAGGCCTGTATCGCGGGAGACCAGATGTACATTGTATGTCATGCAAGTTAACTTAAGAGGAGAAAGATACCTAATTCTAATTTTAACGATTGTGTACACTATGTAAGTCTATCTGTTATTACATTACTACTAATTTTTGTTTCTAGGTTCACCTTTAGTATCAGTTATAATATCTCAGTCTAATCAGTACGGATATGATGGTCGTTCTTGTCTACGTGACAGCGTGATAAAACGGTGTCCGTCACTTTCTTTCCCACGGTGTTAAACAGTGACAGTTATTTTATCACGTGGATAAAGATGGATAAAGCTATCCATAATAGGCTGGCAGTTATTTTTATATCTATTAAAGTTTTCAGTTAAACAGTTTTTAGAGTTATACAATTTTAGTCTAGTTTAGTTAGTTTTACATTTATTCGAGAATTGTGTTAAACAATTTTTAGAAGTAATGTCTCAGTCTCATTATAATCAAGTGACATTCATTGCTATGCGGACGACAGTACTGGGGATGCCTTTTACACAGGCCGTGCCAACATCCCTCGTTCTGTGGTGCTTGAGAGTCGTGAAAAGCTTGTGTCGGACATTGAGAACACTCTATCCAGAGTTTCGGTGTGGGGTCGGGACAATTTAGTCCGATTCAACCCCACCAAGACACAAGTTTGCGCCTTCACCGCTAAGAAAACCCCATTTACTGTGGTCCCACAGTTCCAAGGCACAGCCCTTACCATGTCAGGGAGTATTGGGATCCTTGGTGTCGACATCTCCAGTGACGTCCAATTCCGTAGCCACCTGGAAGGTAAGGCTAAGCTGGCATCGAAAAAACTCGGTGTGCTAGCGAGGCGATACTTTACTCCGGGGCAAAGACTGCTGCTTTATAAATCGCAAGTCAGACCCCATATGGAGTACTGCGGTCACCTTTGGGCAGGAGCACCTGGATGCCGGCTTGGACCCTTCGACTCAATCCAAAGGCGCGCTGTACGAATCGTCGATGATCCCAAACTCACAAGCGGTATTGAACCTTTAAGTCTGAGGAGAGACTTTGCCTCCTTATGTGTGTTCTACCGCTTGTACAATGGGCTGTGCTCTGAAGAATTGTTTGACATGATGCCAACGGCAGCTTTCTATCACCGCACCGCTCGCCATCGGCAGGGTGTTCATCCACACACCCTAGAACCTAAATGGTCGCGTACTGTGCGGTTTAAGAGGAATTTCCTCCCGCGGACGCTCCGGCTGTGGAATGAGCTCCCTTCCGAGGTTTTCCCGAGGGTCTACGATATGGGGTTCTTCAAAAAAGGAGTGTACAGGTTTTTAAAAAAAGGTCGGCAACGCGCATGTAACACCTCTGGAGTTGCAGGCGTCCATAGGCTACGGTGACTGCTTACCATCAGGCGGCCCTTATGCTTGTTTGCCACCTATGTGGTATTAAAAAAAAAAAAAAAAAAACAATATTGTAATAAATTGCTCATTTGCTATCTATTTTACTAGATTTTGCTATAAAATTCAACATGTGTCATCATTCCTATTATTGAAGTTCTCCCACCAAATTTCTAATCATCGAAACTGTTCACCAAATATCACGAAAATGGGTTGAAAAATGCGTCCTGTAGTAAACGAGAACATCCGGACATACAAAGTAATTTTTACCCAAACTGAAACGAAGATCTTCGCTTTCGCTCGGTCAGTAACAGTCACTAAAATCATTTCTTCCTTCACTCCACTGAGTTGCAGTTGCATATTCTAAGATGAAACTTCCCAATGCCATTAACTATACCAGCAGCCGCTAAACACTAACTTTGGACAAACCAGACAAAAGACGAGCCTCCATAAATAATAATGAGGCCTATTCTGTTTCCAAACATTGAGATGGTTTTCATCTGATTTTGATATGAGCTTGAAGCCAATTTGAAATGCACATTTTGATATACTGATGCCACTTTGCTATCATTCGCGCACGCGTTTCGTTCGCACTTGTTCGTACATGTATTGGCACGAGTTAGATGCACGGGCGAATGATAACAAAATAACATTTTGATGAAAAAAAATGGAGTCGGAGATGGCGGTAAGAGCTTTACGCCTTTCACAGAGACTGGTGGGAGCTAGGGAATTAGAGATAGGGACAATATGGGCTCATAATAAATAAATAATAACAATGGGACAATGTAAACATTAATTGCATGCAAAACAACACTGATTGACTACGCTGTCGAGCGTAGACTGTAGCTTTTTTCTTTATATTTGTTCTCCGAAGTGAAGAAACGCAGTCAGGAACGCGCCGGCCGCTATGTTGCCCAGAAGTCCGCTTTTACCTCCAATTTACCACCAATTACCGGGATGTGTTTATGTGAAATAAAAACACATATTTAAGTTTATTAATACTGGATAGTGTTCAAGCTAAGTGCTTGGGTGGGTGAGTAAAACTCTCTGAATAAGCAACCAAGATCGGGGTTTATATAGGCAAATATCCAGTCGTAGGTACTTTTCCAGCAACTAGTGGGTGTTACATGGAGAGTCAGTTTTATTTATTTCGACCAATCACCTTAATCTATTACATTTTATTAAATACAGTGATACAAGACTTAAAACTAGGCACATAACATTCCACGCAATACATTAACATGATATAAACAGTAATAAACACATAAAAGTAAAATTACACGAAATTACACGTAAAATCAAGATTACACTAAAACATGCATGATTAAGAGCTATTCACGACAAGCGCTTTATTATTTCGCAAACTAAATAGAAAAGTAACATTTTTGTTTCAATATTTTTTTTGTCAATTAATTAAAACAGAATCAGCCACAATGTTCCTGAATGTCTGTAGTCCGTTGGAAAGTTTGAATTTCCCCGGGCATGCTTTAATCGGATCTTGCAACAAAGAAGTGCAGTATTTCAAAACTATTGCAGTTCTGTCTGAAGTTGAGTAAAGAAAGCCTGGAAGGCGGACGGACCAACTTTTTCCGTGGAATACTGTGCTACGTAGACAAAATTATGTAGAAAATGTTACTAAATTTATATTTGTAGTGTATGTATTTTATTTTATTTTTATTACTTGTTTTATTTTCGCGACACCCGTTAACTTGAATCTGTTTCGCCGTCTCACTATCTGAAGGTTGTCTGGAAGAGATCGCTATTTAGCGATAAGACCGCCTGTTGTTACCTACATTTTTAGGGTTCCGTAGCCAAATGGCAAAAAACGGAACCCTTATAGATTCGTCATGTCTGTCTGTCTGTCCGTCTGTCTGTCCGTCCGTATGTCACAGCCACTTTTCTCCGAAACTATAAGAACTATACTGTTGAAACTTGGTAAGTAGATGTATTCTGTGAACCGCATTAAGATTTTTTTTTTATACGTCATAAATCGCCTAAATACGGAACCCTTCATGGGCGAGTCCGACTCGCACTTGGCCGCTTTTGTACCTGTTCATACTTTTGTACTATTTCTTTTGTAGTGTGAAATAAAGCATTTTATTATTATTATTATCTGGTTTTTCATATTTTCTCGGCTTTCACCGGATTATACTGCTATGCACGGGCCTAGGCCAAGTGCATCTCAGGTAAGTGTAATATCTATTATCTCTTCATAAGGTACAGCAGATTGAGCGTTCCTGACCGTTGTGTGAGTCTCCAAGTTTGCGGTAAGTGGTTCAGTAGTTGGCGCTATGGAAAGGTTTAAGGTTGCATGGGTAGTTGATAGTAATGTTGGTCTGATTGCAGCAGCAAGCGTTTCTTGGTCAGTTTGTAAGAATTTTCTTACAATATTATTACATTTCAGACTGGTCTGCAGCAATTTTAATACTAGGGGCCCGATTCGGATTTTGTAATAGACATCTTTTAGACATCGCCAAGATACGATAACGATATGTCAAATTTGACATTTCCGCGATTCTGGAGATACTCTTGAACGATTTCCACAAGATATTACTTAGAGATCTAATTCACATCTAATAGATATCTAAGTAACACGATCTATAGTAAAAGTGACATTGGTTGCCCGAATTGCGCTGCAAAAGAGAACTAGTTGAAATCTAAACTATAACGTATCTAGAATGGATCTAGTACGTGTCGTCTCTTGTGAGCTGTAGAACTCGCGATAAGCTTTATAAGCTTAATTTTTTTTTAATAAAATAATTATTTCTTTTTTGAGTCATTATCATCGCAAACTCACAATGGTCTTAAGTGCCATAAACCCTACTCGCACTTAAATCCTTTATGCCAATGACTACCATATCACAAAAAAATCAAAAAACGATACGACAGAAGAATTATATCTAACTACCAAACCTGCTCACAAAATCTCGCTATCGGTTCGGAAAAGCAACCGGCAGAGGTGAACATCGAGACATACGAAAGCGTTTTGGCTCAAGCTGAACAGGAGACTTTCGCTAACGCTCGGTCAATAATACTATAATATGATTGTTAGCTAATAATAAGGCTCTTTAATTATTGACTTACAAACGGAAGCCGGAAACTCACCAATTTCCTCCTCCTAAATTATTTACGCGCTTGTAAGGTAACCTCGAAACAAAAAGTTTAATTTTATGACCCGATTTTTCATGTTAAATTATTTTTCTACTCCAGCACTTAAATGTGTCAATTAAATGACTGACAGTGATATCTAAAGCAATGTCATTTGAATGATTTGTCTATAGGCTCATAAGATGACTGCTAGCAGTCATCTTATGAGTATAATACAACTGCTTTATTTTTTTTAAAGATACAAGTTCCGATCATCTTGATTGAAAGAGGTATGTTTTCATTTACAATAATAACTCTTTTTTTTTTTAAATAATAACTCAATTTTTTTTAAATAATAACTCTTTTTTTTAATAATAACTCTTTTTTTTTAATAATAACTCTTTTTTTTAATAATAACTCTTTTTTTTTAATAATAACTCTTTTTTTTAATATATATATATATTTTTTTTTTTTTTTTTTTTTTTTTTTTTTTTTTTTTTTTTTTTTTTTTGCTGCAGCTGTCATAGAAAAAGTAATGTATGCAACAGCTCATAATTGGTTCTTAAAATTCTCGGGTCTTTTTTTACAAAACTCGACTACGTCTCGTTTTGTAACTTCGACCCTTGAATTTTAAGAACCCTTATTATATCACTGTTGCATAAACTACTATTAAAGTAACTTTAAGCGGCGAATTAATTAAAACTTTTGGCGGAGTCATTAAAATTCGTGAAAGTCGCCGGTGAAAAAACGGCAGTCTTCGTACTTTTAATCCGTTTAGCTGACTCAACTGCTTGGGCCTTGTTTTAAGGGTAAGTAATGAATGGATAGGATGAAAATTAAGCCTTGCATGCATAAGTATAGGTCTCGAGATGAATATGCAGTGCAGTAAATCCATACTATAAGATAGATACTACTATAGTTATTTATGTGACTGCTACATAATGAATGGCATTCAAATTCGAGTGTGGGTTTATGAAACGAACGAAGTGAGTTTCATAATAGAACCACACGAGTGTTTTAATACCTAATTATTATGTACAGTTACATACACTCATTTATCTACACACATATTATAAATATTCTATGTATGCATATATATCATTAAAAAAACATCATCTTCCTTGCGTTTTCCCGGCGTTTTGCCACGGCACATGGGAGCCTTAAATAGTATTTATAATGATTATTACATGTTCTTGAGGAGTGTGACAGAGTAGCATGATTAATTGAACGAATATAACATAGGCTACGCATACAAACATACGCCCAAATAATGGCCCCTCTGCAGTATCCTTCCCAAATATGTACGCAAGCTTTGCACCTAGTTTCACCCGGCATACATAAACATTGAGGAGATTATATTTTAATTATTACCTTGCAAAATTACTCTGTAATAGCGTGCTTTAAAATTTAAATAATTTCCACGGGTAGGTGCTTTCGACGGGCTCGGAGGTAATGCCGCGAATTAAATTAACATGAACACACAACTGGTGTCTGCTGTTTACCGACAGGTTTATGAAAACACAGAGGAGCTCATGGTCCTGGTCAATTTGGTGTCGGTCGTGTTTAAAATACCTTACGTTTCAATTTTATAGGTTGTGTGTGTAGTGTGTGTGTGTGTATCGTTTGTTCGCCTCCCTCTAAATTTAAATAAATACTTACCCACTTATCTCAAAAGTAGACAAGTTCATATATTTGAAATATGTCAAAACTTTTAGGATAAGCGTGGCCACTTAGAAATTATACAACTAAACAGACCCCCAAAGTAGCCGCCGTTTAAAAATGCGAAGTGAGTCAGACCGAAAATTTTCCTCCTCTTAAAAGGATCTTTTTACGCAAAGAAAATTACTATTAGAAAAAATGGCTTTAATAATTCAATCTTTGCGTCCTCCAGGCAGCGTAACGGCATCATTTACAATGGTAATGCGTTTTACATACCTACTGCATTATTATGCTGCGGCATACATTAGGGCGCATAGCCGGAGTATTATCATTAGTTTACATTTAGGTTTGGGAATGCTTTCAGGAGAGGTCTGTGACCTTTGTTATAAAATATTATATTTTAGCACTTTCCTCTTAGCAAGCGTATACGTACAGCGTATTCATATATAAAAGTCATGGAGATGATACTTATTCTAGTAAAACAATTTATTTTTAATCAAATATAATAAGGTTTTATAGGTACATTAGGTACCCCACAGGTACCGTATCTACCTATAAAAATTTATTAACCCTTAAATGCATAATGATGTATATATGCATCGTATATTTGATGGTCCGTGGCTCAATATGCAGCTATCCAAAATAAATGACAATGAGTGATATCATAAGAAAAACTAATCCGGTTTCCGATTTTTTATATAAATTTACGCAATATTTTAATTTATAAAAATTACATTCGTTTTAAGACGATATGTCAGAAAATTTGAAAAAATTAATAATTTGATGATTTTTAGTATGTGATATTGTATGTTTTTTTGGGTTTAGTAATTATTTTATATTTAAAAACTCTATCATAGGTGTATCACAAATAGTGTACCTTTCTGATGATAGTAGTATTTATCATATATCTCTTACTGAAAATTATATATTTACATAAATATGATTTAGCCTATGCAACTTCTAACACTGATTTCGCAGTGAAAATCGATGTTATATTTTTTTTACCATTTTTCCCATAATCAGCAAACAATTACGTAACACATATATTAATTTCGGGCAAACAGAAAAAATCATGCATTTAAGGGTTAAGTTCGATTAAAAATCATTTAAATAGGAACAGAGTTGCACCTTATTATGTTCCGTTCAATTTCCAAACAAAACAAAATCAACTCTCTTTCTTACACTGTAAAATCAAATTTCACGGACAACTGTTAAATTTTTTCTTTGTACGGCCTGCCATACAAGGAACCCTGGCCCTAGCACAATGACAAAAGAGAGACAGGTTCATACTATGTTACTACAGGTATTATACTTTGTCGCTTACGATAACGACGCTCAGACAGGTTATTCGCATAAAGATACAAGCAATTTTCGTCTTTATGGTAAGCGAGAAAGTGGCACCTTTTGATTGAGAATATCACCTATTATACAGATATAGTGGCAATACTGCAAATATTGGAAACAAGTGCGGTCTCATCACTGTTAGAGGGACGCTGGTTAATTAATTAAGTTTTAATAAGCTTTAATAAGCCGCTGCCGGCCGAAGCTTACTGCGGCTGCATTTGAGATTAAAATGCATTTAAAACTTATTAATGATAATGAGCATGCAATAAAATCACTGGAAGCGCTGGTGGCTTAGCGCCCTAGCGGTAAGAGCGTGCCACTTTCAATCCGGAGGTCGCGGGTTTAAACCCCGGCTCGTACCAATGAGTTTTTCGGAACTTATGTACGAAATATAATTTGATATTTACCAGTAGACTCGCTTTCCGGTGAAGGAAAACATCGTGAGGAAACCGGACTAATCCCAATAAGGTCTAGTTTCCCCTCTCGGTTGGAAGGTCAGATGGCAGTCGCTTTCGTAAAAACTAGAGCCTACGTCAATTCTTGGGATTAGTTGCCAAGCGGACCCCACAGGCTCCCATGAGCCGTGGCAAATGCCGGGATAACGCGAGGAAGAAGAGAATGCAATAAAATACAAGATTAAATGTACTTTTATTTAAACAATGGCAAAAATAAGAGTTTATCTATTACCTACAGCGATTAGGGGCCCGATTCGGATTTTGAACTAGATATCTATTAGATATCTATTAGACATCACCAAGATACGACAACGATATTTTTAAGATCTGTCAAATTTGACATTTCTGCGATCCTGGAGATACTCTTGAACGATTTTCACAATGTCTAAAACGTCTCGTTATGTATTTTTAGATCTCAGGGCCCGATTCGGATTTTGTAATAGACATCTATTAGATATCTTGTAGACATCGCCAAGATACGATAACGATATGTTTAAGATCTAACCTGTCAATTTGACATTTCCGCGTTTCTGGAGATACTCTTGAACGATTTCCACAAGATATTACTTAGAGATCGAATTCGCATCTAATAGATATCTAACACGATCTATCGTAAAAGTGACATTGGTTGCCCGAATTGCGCTGCAAAAGAGAACTAGTTGAAATCTAAACTATAACGTATCTAGTACGTGTCGTCTCTTGTGAATATCTTGAAGTTCGAATACGGCAGTTGATCTAGATTTGGAAACGATCTTAAAACGATAATTTAACGTAAAAGTGACATGGTTGCCCGAATTGAGCTGCAAAAGATATCTAGTTGAAATCTAAACTAGTTGGTATCTAGTACAATATCGTATCGTTCTCTTCTCTAGAACGGATCTTGTTTACCGAATACCGTGGTAGAGGGCAAAAAAATAAAGTTTGATGTAAGTGTTTGGTTTCCATAACACAGATTGTATAATGTTATATTTATCTTCAATTTCTTATCACACCTCCACTTCCAAGCTTCTAAACAAATTGATACTGTAAGACCACCGAACTATATATACAGTTCAGTATACTTGTACAGTCCAACTATAGATGGGTGGTTTACGATAGGTTTTAGTAAAATAATATATTTTTGGAAATTGAATTACCTATGTCAGTTCCGGTGTCCCCGGTATAGTTAGTCCGAATTATAGAAAAAGCTCCTAATACGTAACATTCGAAAACCTTAAAAACTGGCAACCTTAAGTACTACAATTTCTCCAAACAAGGGTACCTATGCCAAATCTGTCATCTGTCAATCTGTCATCCTCTTGTCAGGGCGCCGACAAGGGTGATTGCACTTTTGTGAACCCACGGACTAGGGGGGCAAGAGTAATCAGGAGGTCCCAGGATTTGCGAGTTGAAGGGATTTTCTTTAAGCGAAAAAGTTGCGAGTTCGAAGCTAGGCTGATATCGGAAGTCGCAAGATATTATATTCATGGATTTGAAACGGTAATTTAAACTTGAGAATTTTAAGATACCAATATTAGTGTACATTCGCCATCAGATATATCGGAGCGGCCAAGGTGCTCACAAATATCTGAGCACGCCTCTATTGTCAAGGCGTTAGAGTGCTTGTTCAGATATTGTGAATACCTACGCCGCTCCGATATATCTGATGGCGACTATATCGCAATGCACTTTGGGCGGCACGAGGCTAATATTTGTCTCAGCAATTACGAAAATTGAATTCATAACTTTGCCCATTCCAAACTCAACGGGCGTTATTGGATGGCTTGTATTGCTGCGTTGTGATTGGTCGACGAAGTTCTAGATTGAGAAAAGTCGTTAGTTGTTTATTTCTGTCGTTATTAGTTGTTTACCTACTTGTATACTTGTACTGTTTTTATGTAACATACAAGAACAAAATGTTGTGTCTCCCAGCTATACGTTATTACAATTTAAATATTAATATGGCAGCTTGAATATGTCATGCTCGCTTAAAAGTCTTTGCTTACGGTGGCGTTGTTGATCGGGTCGCCACTTTCCCGAATCAAGGTTGAGAGAGGCGATGGCTGAGATACGCGTCATACTCGTGAACGGGTGCTGTTTGTGGAGACTGGTCTATTTAAGCTAACACGAGCTATTATATTTAGTAACTTTATTTTTGAGTATAATTACACGGACACACCTCATTCGGTTCTCGTATGCTATTTTATTTTTACTATCATTTTCTTTAATTTAATGAATGTTTTAATTAGGTATACAGGATTTTGACTCTTGGAGACCCTATACATCTCTAAGGATAATTTGATTAACTACTATATATTGTAATCTTTTAGTTATGATGACACTTAGAGACATTTACATCTCTAAATAATTTTAGATTATAGTTTTTGTATCTTTGAGTTTTTTTTTTCAATACTATTGTTATTGCGTTTTTCGTAATTCGACATTTAGAGGCTTTATACATCTCTATGTTAGTTTGATTTGATATTTACGGCTTAGTTGTATTTTATAATTATTGATGTGTTTTTTTTGCTGTATGTAAATTCCATATTGACGTGTAAAATTGCCCTTGTGGCCTATTTGCTGAATAAATGTTGATATTTGATATTTGATGTATATTTATTACTGGTTTAGATGGTTATTTGTTTCTATTCACCAAACAAATGAAACCTCCATTTTATTAATTATCCCACCTTTTTTATGTAGTACATCAATATCTAATTTACCAAAGACGCCTGGTGGTAATGTAAGCGGTCATACGTTCATAGGTTTTCGATGACATCGACCTTTGAGAACCCTGGATACTCATTTGTTGAAGAATCCCTTTTCCTATTGAGAAGAAACACCTCTGAGGGTAAGTCATGTACTTACCTACTTTTTACAATCTTTGAATCAGGATTTATGTATTTTAGAAATGTTGCCTACAGTTACCCCATCTGTTCAACTGAGAATGTAACCACACTTGACGGTACCATTCTTTTATTTCATATTTTAGCGATGTTTATACCTACATATACTCATTCTTATACCTACCTAGTTTTATGCATGTAATGTTAACAAAACCTATTTGTCTGGTTGCGTGTAAACGACGTAAAAAAGCAAAAAAGCAAAATACCGCACAATCCTGCCCCGGGGGGTTGATAGACGAGAAATTTATTTTATTCGCCGTAAATCTTCCTAACTTTATCCCACGGACATATATTTAAAATAGATGTCGCATACTCAGACAGATGAATGAGAATTTGAAGTCAATAATAGCGCCCGGTATTTGGCCGAAACTACTTAGATTTTTACACATTAAAACAATATTTTAGTGAATGCCAAAATACATCGATAATAGTTCGGATTTATTTCTTAAACTACTTCACTTTAGCGTGTTTACACCACATGCGTGTTAAATGTAGATGTACCTACCACAAATGTCTCAAGTCACCTCTGCAAATCATGGTCGCTGGCACGAATGAAAATCATCATTATTGCAAAGAAACAGAGAAAAAGGTAAGCTTAATTATTACTCTCTGACAGAAAGTTAAACAAATAAGACACCGGATCATTGCCACAAATGAGCGATCTTGCTCTGGGCACATTCAACGAGTTCTTGATTGACTTTTCACGTTCTAACTGTTCACCCTGTGAGATGAATTATTGCGTGGTCTATTAAAATTGATATCTGTGGCGTCCTTTTCATGCATTACAGGGGTCCATAAAGCGAAAGTTTTGGACACACTGCGGTCGGATAGCGGGCAAGGACAGTAAAATTTAAATTTAATCGGAATGGCCCTGGTTGGTTAACTTTGGGTTAACTTCCACATGCTATAGTGACTACACACACTAGGGGCCGATTCGGTACTATACGACCTGTAAAGTGGTAAAATATATCTTATTTTTATAGTAACAAAGGTGTGTGACGATAAATTCCGTCACTATCTATTTGATGCTGGCCGTACACAAAAAATATTTGACTCATTCGAACATCTCACCCTGTATGTCACTTTGCTCATGCATACAGATGGTCAGCCATTTCGGCCCTAATTATCAACGCACATTAGGTACCGGGCCGAATAAATAGCCTTCAGTACCTAGTTATTATAGTCTTTATTGCCTATGCAATAGAGTTGAAAACAAGCGGTTAGGGCACAGTTTCCTCTCGACTCAGAATTCCTTTGATAACCACATTTGCAGCGGCCGACAAAGGTAATATTAATTCGACCACTTTAGCTTTTTTTTTTATACCACATAGGTGGCAAACAAGCATGAAGCCTGATGGTAAGCAGTCACCGTAGCCTATGGACGCCTGCAACTCCAGAGGTGTTACATGCGCGTTGCCGACCTTTTTTTTAAAAACCTGTACACTCCTTTTTTGAAGAACCCCATATCGTAGACCCTCGGGAAAACCTCGGAAGGGAGCTCATTCCACAGCCGGAGCGTCCGCGGGAGGAAATTCCTCTTAAACCGCACAGTACGCGACCATTTAGGTTCTAGGGCGTGTGGATGAACACCCTGCCGATGGCGAGCGGTGCGGTGATAGAAAGCTTACTTTTATTATTTGGCCTGACGTTTCGAACGTGACGTTACGTCCGTGGTCACTGGCAGACCACGGACCTAATTGACTGATGGAGTGGACGGACTGAGTATCAAGAAAAATATGATGTAAATTATTAGTGAAAATTGTGTTAGTTTAAATTTCAATAAACACAACGTGCAATGAGTTTTCATTCCAAATCGCTTGGGGAGTTGATTGCTTGGATATAGGTATGTATACGTGCGCTCCCCGGATACAGATTCTTGATACGGACCTTGAGATCACGTTACACTGGCGTCTAAAACTCAATCGTGCTTGCGCAAGCAATTGGAAGTATTGGAACACAGGGTGTAGGGGTCGGCACTCGGCAACCTTTTAGAAAAATAAAGTTCTTCAAAGAGTGTATGTTTTTTTGGAGAGCTGAATACGCCGCATGCAATGCAGCTCGCCAGCCACGATTTGTCAACGGCCTAGGCCAGTAAAAGCAGTCATTGACGACCGCGATCCCTGGCCTGTGCAAATAATGGCGGCCATTGACGGCCGACGCGAGTATTTACGGCCGCGGCGAAACGGCAGGCTTGCATTTCCGTGAGGAGCATTCGTATTTTAAAAATATAATACCAATGTCATACCAATATCTGCATCCCGCTCTCACTGATCTATTGTTGCTGAGAGATAAGTCTAATATTGGTATCGTATCCAAAAATTCTGAATAGTAGGTATCGCAACGTTTACACGTAATATATTGTTGGTCTAAATGTTTGGACAGACTATTGAGCATTGATGTTAGTGGCTTTCATTAAGGTACCTATAATAACAATTTGAATGCACATTTTGCTACACTTCATTGAACAGGGGGCCTAGCCAAGTGAAAATTGTTGATAGAAAACGACAATCGAAACCGTAAGTAATGTATGGAAATGATCACGTCACGTGACATGAAAAGAACTCTCTGTCCCCTGCATGCTGTAGATATGGTGAACTCCTTGGCTGCTCCGATATATACTCGTATATCTGATGGCGAATCGTTTCGATGTGCGATTGTCATCTTGTATTACCTATGCATAAATGTCTAGAAACGATACCACAATGCTTAAAGGAAAAGAGAAAAACTCTCTGACCCCTGCAAGACAGGAACTCGCGACTCCGGGATACCGGGATAGCCTCGGCCAGCATTTTCTATTTTGCTTTCATTTCAAATGTAAAATTATCTTAATCTACGCTGAGGGCAGACGGTTGCAGGCAATAAAAACAATTGTATAAAATAAATACACCAGGGCGGCAGAGAAGTAACAGAGTAATGTCGCCTGTCACAGATAAACGTCTAAGCACCGGGGGGTCAGGGGGGGAAGGGGTTGAGGGAGGGGCTCCTGTTTCAATCAGATATTGTAAATAATCGCGAAGCTCTTCTTCTTCAGAACAATTTACATGGAGCGTAATTGATCACCTCGAAGATACGATTGTCGTAATACCTATAAGTATACTGTCATTCTATGGAACTCGCTAACTATGTAAACAAACCGCCATATTTGTTTACATAGTTAGGAAGTGCCGTAGAATGACACTTTAAACATGTAGTAGGTAGTTAAATATTATTTATTTATTTATTTACAACTACACAATACATATACGTATATAGGTTGCCGCGATCTGAAGATTAGGGTTTCCGGATTTTCTAACGAAACCTTTGATTTTGATTTTAATAGCTTTCAATGACATTAATATTTCCGTTCGATATTTCGCGGTAAACTTGCTCCATATAAATAGGGCTTTACAGGCCCCCAAAATATCGTCACCCGGGTATTGTCCACAAGAAGGGAAAGCCCAATGCTATAAAACAAGATAATCCATAACTTAATAGATGAGCACGAAATCGATTCGCTAACGCTAAAGGCCTGTGCACACCGGCTGCGTGTGCGTGACGTGCACTGTTGGATGTTGGAGCCGCACACGCACACGTCACGCAAGCGGTGTGCCGTCTCTCATAAGGATCTGTATACTACAACGCCACACGTGCACGTGCACAAGCAGCCGATGTGCAGAGGCCTTAAGACCTTATTTGTATTTGATTCATAGCGCTTTTACAATCCGCTACATGTACTCCGTTTGAATTGTACGCCAAAGTTTTCATGAATAATCATTCCTCAAATAACTCCATCTGTCAACTCAGTTTGTGTTCACCCTCATACATGTCGCACTCACATTTGCACTCTCACTTGTCAAAACGCCACCGCGATTAAAAGGCCCTTCGTACGCTTAAACACGGATCCGTGCGTGAGAATTCAAATCTATTGTTTTAAATGTCAAGGTCACTTTTTCAATTATCAAATTTGACAGGCCGCATACGAGGGGTTAACTTGCGCTCTCCGTCACCAAACCATTTATACC
Organism: Cydia amplana; assembly: GCF_948474715.1. Taxonomy (NCBI): domain Eukaryota; kingdom Metazoa; phylum Arthropoda; class Insecta; order Lepidoptera; family Tortricidae; genus Cydia; species Cydia amplana. The sequence goes on along the minus strand of NC_086083.1, from coordinate 881,941 downwards.
GTCGTCCACACCGTGAACTGACCATTTGTAATCCCTATTGCAAAGACATAAGGTCCATTGATGGTCAGTCAGTGGGTAAATCTAGGAAATTAGAAAAACAAAAGATACCGCGAGTCACGCGAAACTTGCGACGGAAGATACGATAGTATGGCCCTTGCGTGGCTTTTTTAAATATTTTAAGTAGGAATGTACCGACTAGTCGTCTACTAGTCGGGAAAGCCGACTATCCGGCCTCATTTGTAGTTAAAATTTTTAACTCAATTACTCTGAAAATATACGTCTATTTAAATAGGTATTTTCTCGTAAGATTCCTGGTGATAGCACGACGATAGGACCGCAATGCAATATCGGGTGTTGAAGGGAAACAACTTAATTCGAGTATAGATGTCTTATTTAACACGTACATGGCTTTATATATACTATGGATGCCATGTGGGTAAGGCATTTAGCATAGTTTTTCATCTCATACAAAGTAAGAGACTTTAGTTTTAGAGGATACCCCAAAAGTTTATGTTTTTAGTAATTCTGTAGAGCGATCACGGCGACACAGGCCTAATAGCCTAGTGGGACCACTGAGCTAGTTATGTCATTTTATCTTTTTTAATTTAATAAACGAATTTTTATTTTATAACGACGATAAAAACGGAGGCATCTTAGGCCCGCTGGGTTGCATGATCACAAATATACTGCATGCACACACACAAATAACACACACTAATATACTACATACTTACATATAGTTTCCTCGATCGCAACATAAACCATAGTACTTATAGCCTAACCTGCCATGCGATGTTTTTATTTTTATATGACTTATACTTTTTGGCCACCCCTGGGGCCAGTTACAGTTTGAGGTGTGAGTGGGACTAGAGAGAGAGAAAGAGAAAAAAGATAGAAGTAAAGATGACAGAGAGAAGAATAGATGCGACACACCACAGCCACTGTATAACAAGACCAGATGTACATCATATTCAACCTTATCACAAAGGAGTAAAGGACAAAATCATATAGGAATCAGGTCAACCCTGCCCCCTGCAAGGTCGGCAGATAAATGACACCCGCTATCAACAAACAAATGCTGACCATCCCTTTGATGGACTTAGATAATGTATAGCCGTTATTCAGAACACTTACGGACCATTTTCCCTTGACCTACATTTACTCATAGATTTTAAGGGTTTAGGGGTCATGCTATATTAGGACCCCGGTGTTTGAATGAAGCTGAATAGGCTTTACGCCTTTGAATGAGATGTCAGTTTAATGCGAAAGTCTCCAAGCATTGGATTCACTCAATTCTTCATGTTAAATCATTTAGAAATAGAAGTATTAAACACACGAACGACACAATACATATATAAGAAACGTAGAAAGATAAAAGTACCATGAAATCTAGCCTCATTGCACGTGATATTATACTTTTGAGCGCTAAAAAAAACATGTTTTTATTAATCTAATCTTTCTGCCACTATTTAAATTCTTGAATTTTAAGAATTATAATGGTGGCAATGTGCGTTGTTTTCAATAAAAAGGTATCAATATTCAAGCCGCTTCTGGTTTAAAAATGCAATTAAAAACCGACATTTAGATAACATTCCAAACAGATCGTGACCGGAATTGGCTCCAAATCAGATTTTTTAATGTGCCTTTGGTAGCTCAATGTAATTATTGAATTTGATTACTATGAGGCCAAAATTTTTTTTTTTGTGCTATTTCAAGTACAAACACTACTATATAAATTATAAGCTATAGGTACTATAGGCATCCAGTGCCCAATGCTGGAATCGAACCAGCGTCCTATCTGAATCAGGGATGTTGCGGATGCCGATTTTTTGACATCCGCGGATGCGGATTTTTAAAGGCTCACATCCGCGGATGCGGATGCGGATGCGGATGTCAACATAGGTACATAAAAAACGTCAAATATTACATTTTAGTAATTTTTATTTAAAAAAACCGGCCAAGTGCGAGTCGGACTCGCGTTCCAAGGGTTCCGTACATTAAGTCCCACTCACGCTTGACTGCTAATTTCTAATAGGTTTTTTTGGCTAATGACTAAATTACCTAGCAGTCTAGCACTTACGCCGATGCTAAGACGTTCCTGTACCGACCTGTTCCACATCCGCATCCGCATTAAATCTGCATCGATTTTATGCGGATGCGGATCGGATGCGGATGTTAAAAATAATGCGGAAGTTTCGCGGTTGCGGATGCGGATGCGGATATTCGCAACATCCCTGGTCTGAATCGCAGCAAATGACTAAACCGCTCGGCAGTGTTGGGTAAAAAGTAATCAAATTATAAATTAACAATTACAATTACAAAATGTAATTTCAACAAATAATTTCCATTACATGTAGAAAGTAATCGCGCATTCGATTAACGATTACAATTACAAAATGTAATTATTAATTACTTTTTTACATTTTGAAATTAAAATTTTAAATTAATTACTTTTCTCAATTACAATTACTTTTATTGAATGTAATTTTTCAATCATCTTTAATATAGTCTATTTAACAAAAATAGAAAAATAACAAAGTTACAAAGTAGCCGATAATACCTCGCGTGATTTGTGCACAACCCCTATCTTAGGTAAGATGCAACTAGGTAAGAGTGGATTTTTAAAAAGTTTTTCTTTATAATACTCCAAGTAAATCTGTGCTTCTTTGCAAATGAATAAAAAGGTTAAGGAAAAGTAATCGAATAATTAAATTACGTATTAATGTAATCGAAATTGCAGATTACACGGCAAATTGAATTACATGTAATCAAATTTCCATGTAATTAAATTACAATAAAAATAATTACATGTAATTCGATTACTAATTAAATTACACAAGTAATTAATTACGTCCAACACTGCCGCTCGGCCACCCGGGTCACGGCGGCATGGGCATATAAGTATGTCAGTTTATTGAATTTTGTTCAAATTTCGATTTAACGGTCCCCCAGTTTACGTCAGATCAGACTGTCTAACCACCCATGTAAAATTCAACACGCCTTATGTCGCAATGTTCGACTTGAAAATCACCTCAAATTTATATCCAACCCCAGGGTGGAAGGGTAAGGTAAATCAATTTGGGTAGCTCGGGGTCCTAAATTCGATTCCCGGGCGGCGCTCTTCGGAAACCGTTATATAAATATATAGCCATTGACACCGACGTCACTGACACAAATTTGATTCATTGTGGTGGATATCTTTTTTAGAATTTTGCAGGCAGTGATTGAAACGAATGTGGATTTAGGTTGGAAAACGCAAAATCCGTAAAATGATAACAGATATATTTTATGCTATTGTTCTATTAGTGCTGTGTTCTATTAGTGTTTTTTGCATGGACAAAAACAAACTATAGGATAGCTCCAATAGAACAAGAAACTTTATTATTTTAAGTTGATTTCATAAATTTCAAATTTCCAGAGATTCGTCCATAACTCAAGAACTAATATCTGTTACGAACACATAAATATGTAAATGCTTTACCAGGATTTTGATTGCTCCTGCTTCGTAGGTCAGTCAGGTCAGGGTGCGTAGCCAACATGCTAATCGTTTACGCTCCGCAGCGGACGAAACGCAAACGATTGTCATCTTGGCCAGGCACCCTACAGACGAGGATAGGAGGCCGTCGAATATATAAACAGCTCTCTTTTTGTTATGATATTACAGTATGGAAGATATTATTAAGGTACTAGTATAAATTATAAATTGTATTTAATGTGATTTCTGACACAATGATTGTATTGTTTAAGAATAATAAATAAAGAATAAAGAGTCTCTAAATATAAATAGGATTGAAAGTTAACTCCTATTGCGGCTGAAGTCAGAGCGTACGCTAGTGAACAGAGCCCGTACCATGAGTCATTGACAGTGTCAAAACTGACATAAACGCTTTCGAGAACGTAATTTACTTTCTATACATCTCGCTTGCCCTAATATACGAGTACGAGCGAGATGCATAGAAAGTAAATTACGTTCTCGATGGCGTTTATGTCAGTGACAAACTGATGGTAGCCGTACAGTATTTGACTTGTCAAACTACTAATACCCTGTATAAACAGATCAAGGATTAACAGAACTATCCCCTCTAAGACTGGTCGAAGGGCGAATATTAATATAATAAAATTATTTGACCACAAGCAAGGTCCAAGGGACGGACCGAGACACGGAACCCTATTCAAATTAAATGATTCGCAAGACGGAGACTAATGGTCGCTTAGTGATGGGACTGATGGGATTTTGCGAATATTCCTTATCGATAAAACTGTTTTGGGAAAATTCCTGTGCGCACAGGAATTTTCCCACACTCTCCAAATATTCTATATATTCTTTCTCTCCTGTGTGCTGTCATTACAAATCCAATGTGTATTTTGCGGCAACTAACATACACTTACTTAATATGTAGTAGAAGTTAGGCTATTAAAAACCATTTTTTTAAACATTAATTTGTTGTGTTTTTTAATTAAAAGAAAATCGTGATATTGGCTAACAAATTGTTTAAAGAAAACCCCGTAAGTAACAAGTTCAAATGTTTCCCATGTACCCTCGAGTCGAGAATATTCCCGGGCAAATTATAAGAAAAGTAACATGCTTTACATATTACCTGCCTTAGGAATATTATGGTTAACAAAATATAATTTCCACTGATTTCTGGAACAACTTGTGTGTCGAATCGGTGCAAATTATATTAAGTCATCAACTATATGAGCACATCACTAGCACTGCTGCATCCCTAATGAACGCCGCGCCGCTGAAAGAATACAAATTGTATTCGGATGCAGACCCGCTGTCCTGTTTTATTTGTCCCACAATCTCCTGTCCTATTGTGCACGTGGAATTAAGTATTGTACTGATACAACTGACCAATTGTAGACCGTATGTCGTCGCAATAAGATTCACGAGTGATCAATCATTGTGAACGATTGTACGGAATTAAGCATCATTCGATATATTTATGTTCTCATCTCCGGTAAAGACTTCCGTTATGGGACCACTAAAGAAAATAAGGAAGGACATGTTTCCTCAATAATGATTGGAAATAAGATACGTGTTTTCAGGAAGAACAAGGCGACAGAACCTTTTTCGGAAATTGTCGTGTTTATTTATACTGATCTAAAGTGTATTCTGGTCCTGGTAAAAGGAAGATATGTTTTGATGAATTACTTTTAATTTTAACGAACTATCAAAAAGTTCTTATGGCTAAACTTCAGTTTTAGCGCAGGATCGTGTTTGTTATTGTAAAATAGTGAAGTTTTTGCTATTATTTTTTTGTTGCGGAGAGATAAGTTGCTATGTTTAGTAGAGTTGGTAAAAAACTAGAGTTTCATCACTTAACAATAAATCAAAACGCTGCGGCAGAGGCGTAGAGTGCGATTTCAATAATTTGACAAACGACATGCGACAGGCTAGCGACGTAAATAATCCGTCTCACTCTAACCTATACTTTTTAGGGCAAATTCGGCAAAAACGCCATCCAGTCTGAAGGGGCTTGACAGGTGCTTTTTACCACGCATATGTGCGCTCCGTAAGCTACTTACGCGTTAACACCTGGGGACGGGTATTATGTGTAATGGTTGCTTCAGTTTATAGCGAGGAGAAATTCCTTAAAATGCTTTGCGTGAAGAGAAGCTTCAAGCTTTTTAAATGCTCTTAACTGACACCATCTAAAATTAAACACATATTTATAACATTATAACGTATTTCATACACGTCTGTCAAGTCTAAAAGAGCATGAGGTGTAATTTTACTTGTAAAATGCTAAGATTTTAGCAGCACAATCGAGTTGTATATTTCACCATTTTATAATATACCAAGCTACACCCCAGATTATTGTTGATATTTTTAATTTACACGAGTAATAGTCGTAAGTGTCGTAACTGTCGGCGCACCTGAAATAAGAACTAGCGCTCCCATACAACATTTTTGCTTATACGTCGTAACCTTGATTGTTTTATGTGCTCCGTATAGTAGTTGAGCTCTATGACGTAAATACATCACAGCTGCGTAATATTCAAAAGAGAATCTCCAAAGCGTCTCAGCGATTTGCAGCACAGTATGAAAGGCGAATAATAAACAAGAGTTCGGATCGGGGTCCAAGGTAGTTAGCATATGTACACAGCCACACGTGCGTGCCGTAATGGCGTTTCTATTAGCCCCAGTTGTGTTCGCGTTGGACGAGTGCGGGTGAGTCGCATTGTAGTACCAACCGGTGTAGTGTGACCTTTACCTTAGCCATGAAGGGGCCTATTGATTACCACTCCGCCGGGCGATATCGGCCTGTCGGTTGTACGGAGCTGTCAACTTTTTGTTCTTACTGACAGGCCCAGGCGGACTGTTAATCAGTGGGCCCCTTGAGTTTTACGTGGTTTGAAACAGTTTAAATGCTAGCGACTGCGTCATCTTAAACGCAGTGCATTTCGCTGGCACCATTGTCAGTAAGAGAGAGATACATTGTGAGTTAGTTTACGCAGTCGCTAGCGAATATGTCAGTGTCAAACTTGAGACCAACTCACTACATTTCCATACACAATACACAGCATTCAGACGCCGCTTTTAAGGGACCCACTAATAATCAGTCCGCCGGACGACATGAGCATGTCAGTTAGAACAAAAAGTTGACAGTTCCGAACAACTGACAGGCCGTTATCGTCCGGCGGACTGATAATCAGTGTGCCCCTTTATGACGTGCCCCTGGAGACCAAGGATTTATACTGCTTAATCTGAGCCTTCGACTCGCCATAGCGATTGAAATCACACCTTTTGTTCTTCGAAAAGCGGGGAGAGTTCGGAAAACACTTACCCCCGCGAAATGTGTAAACATTTTTGTGAGGCGCCATCGAGGCTGCCGCTTGTCAGATTGAAAACACTTGTGTTGGTGATTGTTATGGGGGTGAGATGTAAATACATCCTTCTACGTTTTACACGTTTGTGGTCTTTATACAAAGTTTAAGGATCTATTTAAAACTTGTGCAATTTCTAGAGAGTAATTCCCTAATTAGGATCCCAGACGGCATATTAGGCAGTGTTGGCCGAACGTTAATTGCATTGACCATTAACCAGTACAAATTGAACCGTAATCCTTAACGGACGGTTACACTTTACAGTTAAATGTTACAGGTTACACTTTACAGATGGTCGTTCTTGTCTACGTAACAGCGTGATAAAACGGTATCCGTCACTTTCTATCCGGCGGTGTTAAAATGTGACAGTTTTTTTATCACGTGGATAAACCCATCCACAATACGCCTGCAGGGCATTAGAACGGGTTACATTGTATAAAAATTGCTTTGCTTTTTAAGAGCCAGCACTTACAACGCGTTAAAAGTTAATACGCTTAGAGATAAACCATTTTTACAAAGCGTTCCAGCAGAGAGCACCGACGACAACATCTAATGTAAGTAATCTTATAGACGCACGCACACAAATAGAACGAAATTCGGTACTTCTTCCGTATCTGTGTGCATTGCGTCTGATAAGCTTACTTTAGATATGAGCGTTATTCAAAAAATATTTTTGCCACGGCTCATGGGAGGCACTAAATAGTATTACGAAGGCGACTGCCATCTTACCCACAAACCCAGAACAACAAGAAACCAGACAACGAAGGCCTTATTGGGGTTAGCCCGGTTTACTCAAGACACCAAAAAGTGACATCACAAAATAAATATATGTTACTAGAGCTCATCAGCTAGAAGCTCATCAGCTCACACCAGGGCCCCAAGGGACCGCAACCAACATATTTTCGCGGCATATTTGCTTAGGACGGGGGTCGGTGAATTAAGTAAGTTGGTCAGGATAAATATGAGAATTCGATTAGCAGGCGGAATGGGGAAGATGCTTATGGAATATTTATATTGTTTTGATACTATAATCAAATGCAACTAAACGTGAAAAGAATGGACCAGTCTTGAATGAGGTATTTATCTATGGGCCACTAGTTGCCTCAAAATCTGGGAGCACGGCAGTGCCCCCGCCAAATCGATAAAGTTTTTCATTAATTAATTCATTAAATCAAATAGCTGAAGAAATAAGCAAACAAGATTTGATTTCTGTCAAATAAACATCGAAATAGGTTAAAGTAAAAATGGTACATAGTGGGACGTGGGACTTTAATTCATTTAACATAATGTCAGCTTATGATGTTGCCTAGTTTTACATACCTATAACTCTGAATCAAAAATGCTCACAATCACATTATAGCTCATTTGCGACTAAGGCGTCGCGCATATGCGCTTGTAGACCAGCAGGGGATGCTATATCGAAAACTAAAGTTGCCTATTATGGTCAAATCCAGACATTCACTTTCAAGGTGCTACATTTCCAAACAACTAAACTAAAAACAGACAGTTAGGGCCGTATTCGGATTTTGAACTGGTTATCTAATATTAGACGTATCTTAAAGTTCGAATATGGCTGTTACTTGCGCACTTATACAACTAGTATTCAATTTTATTCATAAGAGCATATTCCCCAAACGCGGACCCTAATACTCGAAAGTTGTTCAAAATTATATAATTAGCATTTAAGGGTTGGGAAAAGTCAGATTTGCATAAACACGATCTTGGCCGCACTCTAGCCTTCCATAACTTCCGTTAACTCGCAATTTATTATCGCAAAAAATATGCGCTCCGCTTTACGTCGTTCATAATTACGGTATTTGTCATTTTTTATGGCTTAAGTTAGATAAAAGACCATTTAATATTGGTAGTTTCTAGTCATAGAACTGGTACAAGGGACGGCTATTTTTCGAGAATTAAGTATCAGTCAAATGTAGTAGAAATCACCAGTTTTTAGAATCTCAAAGAGCCACAATCGTAAGTACAGTTTTTTAGTGTTAATCTCTTTGGAAAATCTGTTGTATTAGAAACTGCAAACTGGAGACGTCATAAAAAAGTTCAGAGCGCTATAATATATACTTACTGAATTTGTATAACGAGAACCGGGAATACACTCTACCCACAACGCATTCCACATAATATGTCGCTACTAATTAAGTGCGGCGTAACTTACGCCTAAGCCCTAACTGCCCTAAACTTAGATAATGTGGCCTTGTTTTGCGGGACTTGCGAAATGCGAACATTTGGGCTAATACGGAAATCGGGGTATTTCCAGTACAATGCTAACTTAGATTGGTATTTTAGTTTTGGCTGCATTTAGCACGAACTATTTTTAGGCGACTGGAGTATTTTTATTGGTTAATTTTTAAAGTGAATGAAATTACCTACTTCTTTTTATGTTTAAATGTATTATTTGCTAGAACAACACATTTAATTAAAAAGCAACATTTTCTTTGGTAAAGTTTATTATATACCTATTCATAATGCGCCCGCGCAACGTTGTACTACTATTAATCGTGGCCTTCTTAATAAACGGTTCGAAGGTGACTAACTTGCCAGTTTTAATAACAGCAGGGCCGACTTACCTGTAAAGACACAAAATAATACATTAGTAATTTACACAAAACAAAGAATAGTATATAAAGACAAGACACAGATACACGCAAACAAGACACAAATACACGCAAACAAGACACAGATACAGATAGCATAAAAAGTAGCGTATTAGACTACGCGTAGAGGTAGGTAGAACAATTTGATTAGACTATAACAGATACTTTTGAACGCGAACTGTAGAGAACTAGCACTATTTGGAAAAGTTATCCACATCCGGGTGACAGATACTTAGGCGCGTTGTTTCTTCCGCTACTAATTGATGCAGACTGTACCTAGGTTTCTCTTTTCTGTTGTAATTTTACTACATAAATACCATAATCTAAAAATAATTTCGTCTTTGTTCAAAATCATATATCATTTTATTAAACTAGGACAAGGCAGTAGCTTATAAAGACAGCATACTAGGCCAACATAATATGCTAGGAACTGTTCCAGGTGTCGTAAACTTCTGGCACATCCGCATTCCTCGGCACGTTGCCACCAAGTTGCTTACATTGTTCGCTAACTTGGCTTGCACTAGGAACATTTTTGTAAGGTTATTCAAACGTCGCAAGTTTGTAACATACACAACTATTGTTGCTATACTTAAAATAAGTTCAAAGCGCATGTTGTCTATATCTGCAATTCTCTGTGTACAACATAATATCTGACTTCATAAATTCGATAAAACTCCTCATGCATTTTGCTCCGAACGCAATATTTGGTGAAGTGGAACTACTTATGAAGATCATATAAATAAATAAATATTATAGGACAATTTTACACAGATCGATCTAGTCCCACAAAGCTCTACAGCGGCCAGAAAGCTGGGCGTCCTAAATAAGGTGAAGCGATACTTCACACCTGGACAGCTTCTAACACTTTATAAAGCTCAAGTCCGATCGTGTATGGAGTATTGCAGCCACCTGTGGGACGGCTCAGCTAAATACCAACTCGCTGCTTTAGACTCAGTGGAGCGCAGAGCCAGGAGGATGATTGGTGACAAGAAGCTAACGGGTAAGCTTCAGTCTTTGGCCCATCGGCGGAAAGTCGCCAGTCTGTCGGTGTTCTACAGATTGCACTTCGGGGAGTGTGCTCAAGAGCTACACGAGCTTATTCCACCGTCCCCATTCTACCATCGGACTTTTAGACGCACGGCCGGTTTCCATCCTTACCTGGTAGATATTCCACGAATCCGCACGAAGCGCTTTGCTTCCTCTTTCCTTATGCGCACTGCCAAGGAATGGAATTCCTTGCCGGCGTCTATATTTCCGAGCTCATATAACCCGGCAACCTTCAAATCAAGGGTGAACAGGCACCTTCTGGGCAGACTCGCTCCATCGTAGGCCACGTCTTCGCCCCGGCTAGTCTGTGGCCATGAGTAAGCCCATTTTTAATAAAAAAAAAAAAAAAAAAAAAAAACAAGGCTTGTGTTGTGGGTACTAGTCTACGATCTGTGGCTTTCCGTCACAGAAGGGTCCTTATGCTTCAAGTGCAATAAATAAATAATAATAAAAAAATAATAAAAAAATAAAAAAATAATAAAAAAGCCTTTATTTCTAGTCATTGGAAAAAAATGTAAAAATCAATTTTATAATCTTAGCTAGTTATTTTTAATATTACATTGCATTGTTTCTAGAGCCAAACCAAAGAAAGTCTGCAGCGCAATAATTTGACAGCGAATTAAAAAACTACATATGGCAATGTTTTTTAGCAGTCAGTAAACGTCATGCACTATGGTATGTGTTTGTCAAAATCGTTTAAATATTCGTTGTGTTTTGTGATAAACGGAATAAACATGGTGAAACCTTACAAAACCGGCGTGCGGGAGTTACTTTTCCGCATGACGAATAATTTTACACTTATAAAAAGTCAGCACTAGGCGATTCAAGCTGAAAAACGACAATGTTTACAAAATTTGGAGTTGATGACGGGTAAGTGGAATGAAACATCTTAATACTTCACCATATGTACCTACTTAGATAATATAATATTGGTTTAGACTAAGGTTTCACAGCAAATTGAACACACCTAATAGGTATAGGCATACTTATGAACTTCCTCTAACATTTCGAGAAACTCATTGGTACTAGCCGAGTTTTGAGCTCGAACCCACAACCTCCATGCTTATGCTCACGGCATGGGTACCTACTAGTTAAAGCTAAAATTTATTTTTAATATATGTTTATTGTTTTAATGGTTTATTTCGTTTTTCCGAAAACTTTCGTTCGCAAATTGCGGGCAATTTCTCTGTCAATCTAATTACGCCTTAATGGGAGTAAAAGAGAAAGATGCCCGCATATTGAGAACTTCGGTGTTCGCGGTAGGCCCTCTGTTCTGTACCTATTTACCGCCGTCGCGGATATTACAAAAGCTTATTAATTTTGATGAAGCCAAATGTCACATTCTCCGAATATTATTTATCAATATTAGTATATGTCTACATATTAATAGTGACATCTATTGTTGAAATGAAATTTATTTTACCATAAAAATTAAGCTGTGCATACAGCTTAATTTTTTCATAGACGGTAAATATGGTAGAAATTTCACAAGTATCAAGACTATTTAATCCATTTTCTGTGGTGTTGTCACATACTGATTTTTAAAAACTACTTTTAATCTAGCGCTGCAGACTTTCTTTGGTCTTACTCTATGTCAAAATTATGATTAGGTATGTCGAAAAAGCTTACATTTTATTTAGGTATTTACACTGATATAGTTAAGTAGTCTCTTTTTTTCGTGACGGACCAGAACCCCTCATCGGGTGAAGGCCTCCTCCAAAGACTTCCAAGTTTCCCTATTTAATGCAGTATATTTCCAGTTGATACCGGCTATTTTCTTAAGGCGAGGTATGCCCGGGGAAAATTTCCAGATTCTGTCAAATTACCCCATTTCACACACAAGCACACTTCACGCACACTACCTCACTTTACTGGGACAGGTCAGTGACCCAAGCTGTTTTTTTTAAGATGCAGATGAGAGCATTTTGAGTTTAGTGTTAACCATTGGCCTTTTTAGAGGAACAGGAACTGTAAAAGCGTTCCATTGAAAGAAGAAAGAGAAACAATACATTTTATCTTGCTTTCCTTGTCTGTTAATGTCAAACGTGACGTACTTAAATGTAAATAATCTAATTCATTTGATTGTTGTTGAGATGCGCATTGCGCATACTAAATAAACCGAATAAATACAGAAGTCTTCAGATGTAGGTAATACGTTATTTAGGTACCAACTGTATTCTGTCCGGCTTTCGATAAGGCGCAAAATCAATTCAATGACAATTTCAATGAACTCATATGTGTATTCCGATGATGTTATTAGTATATAACTTACCTTAGCTTCAAATTGTATATAATTATTATTTAGTTATTAATACAATCACCTGCAATAATATGTTACACAACGAAAGGCCTCAATAATATCTGACACGACCTTATTTGTAGAGCCATAAGAGCGTGTCACATATTCTTGCGGCCTTCAAAGAGATAGATATCTATATATATATATATATATATATATATATATATATATATACCTTTGGGTTCAATTGGCGCAAAGGACAGTTTGACGAAAATAAGTTATGTATACATTTTTTTTTCAGAATTCTAAGCGTTCTGCATAGTTAAAATTTCGATACCTCGAGAAAAGTTGCTTTTACGACCCAATTTTTACACTATGAGCTTGCAAAAACAGCTTAGCTCAAGGGGCGTAAATGACCAGTTAGTTATAAATTATAAGTTCAAAGATAGTATCGTAAAGGTTATTACTAGTGATGTACCGACTATGGTTTTGGCCGACTAGCCGACTGCTAGTCGGCCAAATTCATAATCGTTAGTTCCCGATAAAGATTATATATGTATGGCAACTGTAGTAGATTTATTTATTCAAGTTCGGATGCATTATAAAAACATTTTTTTTGTCCTTGCGTCGTCGCGCTTTCAATATCAACTGAAAGATGTTCTGTGCTACTGCGACGATACACCTACATAATTACCTATACATGAATTTAATATGAACACAAGCTCATTTTGTAACCTAAATACGTATTTGAGTAAAATGGGCATGTAACATTTGATTAATATTGGCTTTTTATTTTATTTATGTCCTGCTTTCTATAATTAATAATAGACCGACTAATCGGCCTTTTTCGCCGACTAGTCGGCGACTAATCGCCGACTACTAAATAATAATACTGTTGTAAAGGACTTACAAGTCTTTTGTCGTCCTTTAAGCCCGTCATTTGTCATGATAATAAAATTTTCCATGTCGTATCGTCAAGATGGTCGTAAAGGACATATTTTCCTATTGATATTATTTTACTTGCCCTTTACGACCCGCCCTAAAAATGATTTAACCATAAGTATACGAGGTGAACCAGGTTGTAAAGGAATTTTCTAATATTTCTGTCGTTTACTACCACAAATCAGTTTCTTAACTCTATATTGAAAACAAATAACATGGGCGTAGCGGTGTATAATATCAAATAAGTCGTTTTCTGTGACCTTTATTACTATAATGTAATCTTTGCCCTTAAATTTGAAAGCATTTACGCTAAGAGTTTTTTCCGCAGTTATTTATTTATTTAATACCACAAGAACGGTTACAGTATACCAATTACACCAATACCAATTACACTTGCTACTATACAATTATATCAACAGAATTATAGTTTATCAACCACATCAAGACATCATTAAAAATTATACAAATATAACAACTATAACAATAAACTCTGGCATATTACAACTATTACAAGTATTACATTCATCATCTATTTTATCACACGTTCATTCACTCTCACAATAAACGAGGCACCTGGACATTAGTTTAGGCCACTTATCCATGAAAATATCCACTTGTGGATTCGTGCGCAGGAGCCCGTTGAGTGAGTTGATCATGTCGCACAGCGGCGAGTTGCGACGCGCAGCGGTCGCGCGCGGTCCTGTACCGTCCCACAGCTGTAGGTATGGTCGCCGGCGAGAGTTATTCGGAGGCACAACTATACAGTTGAGGACATTGTGCAGCTCCATACTGTTAGTTTTGTTGCTAAGCACCTTACACACTGTTACCAACTGCTCGCATCCTCTACGAACCTCCAAAGAGTTAAGACCTAGAACGCCAAGTAAAAACTTAGTCGGATACATAAATGGATAATATCCATAGAGCTTTTTGTATATAAAACGCAGGAACGCTTTTTGGACCTTTTCTAAACTAAGCTTATACTTGGCCTCACTAGGACTCCAGACACAGGCGCTAGCCTCCAGTTTGCACCGGACTAGAGCCGTATAGAGGAGTTTGATGACGCTGCCATTGTGAAAGTCCTTAACGTTCCTCATCACGAAACCTAACCTCCGATAGGACTCTTTGGCGAGGCTATTAATGTGCTCATGGAATGTGAGCTCGCGGTCAAACTTGACTCCAAGGTCTTTAACTGAAACTACACGATTTATCGCCTGAGCGTTTATCTCATAGTTAAAGCTAACTGGACGTTGACGACGTGTAAATGTCATTATTTGGCACTTGTTGTTATTGAAGCGAAGTTTGTTCGCGACGCTCCAGCGATATACCCGATCGAGATCCTCCTGAAGCTTTAAGCAATCCGACTCCTGCTCGATGCCCATTACCAGCTTGAGGTCATCCGCGTATAGTAAGCATTTGGCGTACTTCAGGTCACTCACAAGGTCGTTCACCATGATTAAGAAAAGCAGAGGTCCGAGGCTTGATCCCTGACTTACTCCCGATCGAGTATGGTACGGAGATGAAATATAGGGTCCATATTTGACAAATTGTGTCCTGTCTTTTAGATAGTCAGCAAAAAAAACGAGCAGTTCGTGGTTGAACCCTATACCCCATAGTTTAGTTAGAAGTACGTCATTATCTTTGATTATAATGATTATGGACGTAAAGGTCTATAATGCCAAATTAATAAATAGTTTTATGAGTCCTTTGTTACCAAAATATAATGTTTGCCATTCAAATGTTTTTCCCCCAACTATTATTGTTTTACTCGCAGTGTAATCTCTTATAGTCTTGCGACAGCATACTAGCCTGTGCATAATACACTCTGAACCTTTCCGGCTCGCATTTCTTGTTGGTTAGGAGAACGAAATATGTGTATCACCGACTGCCCATTGCGTCGCTTTCCTGATTCTCATCGGATACGCAGCTTGACTGGCGTAGGGTTATGTTATGACTGTTTATTATCCGTCTCTGAGCGGTGGAAGTTGTTGTTGTTTGTGCGTAATTTAATTATTTGTGTCATTGGTTGAGCTTGGCTACAATAACTAGTTGAAATAAAGAACAATGCTTCGTTTCAAACACACTCACAAAGTTTGGAACGTATCAGGACGAACTGGTAATTAATACTTAATGACTAAAGACCGAATCGGTTTTAATTAATTCGTTTACTTAATTGTTTCACAATGAGTCCTGTTACATTTAAGGACCATAATTGAAATAGGCAGAGTGCCGGGATGGGAGAAGACACTAAACTCGGGTTCCTGTATTATAGTTTATATCATGTCACTTTACAAGTCACCACCAATCTCCCCAGTAATTCTAATGATCAACTATATATATTATTAAACTACGTGTCTTGAAGAGGAAATCCCTTATCGGATGGAGAGGTGTTTTGTCTGTTTATTAATTCGCTTAGCATCTACTACGTGGTTTACGTGTACTACGTGAGCTACGTGTAGATACGCGCATCTGCCTATCACACCTCCCCTGAAAAGGTAAGGGGTTCCCTCCCTCTGAAAATGACTCTATACAATTTTTTTTTATTTTCGTGTAGGTACATTCGTCCTTAATTAACACTAAATCTCCTATCTTAAGATTAACAATGCTTTATTTACAATTTATTTTTATAATTAAATTATTTTTAACACACCATTGCATTTCACAAGTAATATTTCACATTTCAAAGTTATAACATACTTTATATCGTGTTTTATCCAAGTCCAACTAATCTAAAAATTCCTCCTCAAAAGATGCTGTAGCTGTGATAAGTAGTCATAAATTATAACCATAATTATGTTATTATTAACCATAATCACTACTGCTAAACTTCTGCTCCTGACAATCTTTATATCGTTTTACATAATCCCGTTTTCCCACCAATACTCGTACCTCTTCTGGATACCGTTAATCATTCTAGTTCTACCAGCATATCCACTAGTTAGTAACAGTCATAATCCTTTAAATCATTTCCCGATCGGTAAGTCCGTTTATAAGTAAAAACTAAATAGTTCCTACATAACCTAGGTAATTCATCATGTCCCGCGCGAAAGACATTAATTAGTTAACATTGTAACATACTTTTTACTTGAGCTCATTTCAATATATAACAACTCTACTATATTTAAACTTTTCCACAAAGAGCCATAAGTAATCCTAATGTCTACTTTGGGACCTTCCCATACCATAATCAAGTCTCGTAACGATACGTCTAAGCGTGCCTTCGTTCATGGAGAATCTTGATTCATATAAATTGTAGAGTTCACACAACAACATTATCAGTATCATTTTTTTTTTAAACTTCTGCACAGTATACCCAAGTCTCGTAACGATACGTCTTAAGCGTGCCTTCGTTAATAGAGAATCTTGGTTTATGCAAATTGCAGAGTTTACACAAACAACATCATTAGTATCATTTTTACCAGTTCGCTTCGGATCTCCCATCAATCTCGTCAGTGCCCTAAATTATTTACTTTAGCAAACTATTAATCCCGTATATTCCTGTTTCCTTTTCATGATATCTACTACTCTAGGCTGGTCAAGCTCCAAAGACCTAGTATCAGAGTGTCATATCCAGTTTATTTGTTTAAGTATAATCCGTCAGAATCCTCAACCAGTAATCCTAAATCCTTTAACATATATTATTTATTTATTTACAATCCGTACAGAAAACTAAACTTGATAACTTCCTTTCTAAACAAGTTATATCTATGTACGTGATAACTAGTATTATAAGATCAAATAATTACCTAATCTTCGTTAGACACGAAAAAAAAACAAATTCATTACATACGTATGTCATCTACCTAAATCACGTGCTGAATAACATTGACATTACACTATCCGTCTGACCTACAGAAACTACATGATTTCTGCCTACTCGCGAAAACACCCGTCCTCGACCTTGCTGACTCGCACTAATACCGCGATTATAGTTTGAGTGTGCAGAAATAAATTCGATACAATCATTTTTAGAATGCAAATAAAGAAGCGTCTTTAAATAAAAATCGGTAATTATCCGACCATACTATTACCCTGAATCTCCAAAAGTAAATCTTTCTACCGTTTTAAACGCGACTTTTAAAATCCACAGCTGCAACTTCTTTTTTACAATTATTTTTAACTAATAAATACACAAAACCATTATCTCCTGCCAATAACTTATTTCTACTTTTAAACACGCAATGCTTCTAATAATTCCTTAAAGTTAACTAAGTAGAAAAATAATTCACACACATTAAAAATAAAAATAATCACTCAAAATACCCTTAATAATTTCCACCTCGCTCGACGCGACGCGACGCTCCACTCCCAGCACCCGGCAGCAATGCGTACCTCGACGCGTAGCCGACGACATCCCGGACCTCCGACCAATCCAAACCCGCCGAAGCCAATAAACCGATGTTGATACTGGCCGCGGTCACCATAACATTGTCCTTCGTTTATCATTATAATCTCATTCTCCGTTTTAGACCACTCATCTTGGTACGTTGATTACCCACATTAACAAAACAATAAATCACTGGGTAAGCTCGACGCCGCCGACTCGTCCTCAAAGTCCTCTTCACTGTCGTCGTCCATGATGATTTTATACTCGCAGTATCCTCACGCAGAATTCACGTCCACGGCCGCCATGAAATAGGCAGAGTGCCGGGATGGGAGAAGACACTAAACTCGGGTTCCTGTATTATAGTTTATATCATGTCACTTTACAAGTCACCACCAATCTCCCCAGTAATTCTAATGATCAACTATATATATTATTAAACTACGTGTCTTGAAGAGGAAATCCCTTATCGGATGGAGAGGTGTTTTGTCTGTTTATTAATTCGCTTAGCATCTACTACGTGGTTTACGTGTACTACGTGAGCTACGTGTAGATACGCGCATCTGCCTATCACATAATACTGTACGAAGACATTGCTGTAGGACTGATGGGCGAGATAGAAAATAGTGAATAATTATTTCACGTTTTCTCCATAGAGTCTGGCTACTGAAATATTACCTAAGGTACCTAAGAATATAAGTTAAATATACGTTGACGTGCACTCAAAGTCAGGTCACATAATTTCTACACATATGTTAACACTTTCTCACCATATACCATTGTAACAAGTCGAAAAATTAAATGTAGTGTAAATAAGACCTAGCTCGATGATACCGTATTATTATTCCATCACCAAAAAATACATAAGTACTATGCCAAATTTGCTTAAATGCTAAGTATCAAAATATTTATATAGCACCAACCTCCTAATTTGTTTACATTTGCTTACGACTTGTAAACATTGCAGTTTTTCGTCATACAACGCTACACGTCGACTTCGCACATTGTCGTAATTATTTACGAGCTTAAATAATAGTTTGCGGACCTCACTCAGTATAGACATTATTAATATTATTTAAAATAAACCCATTATAAACCCCAAACAATTTGAATGAATGACATAAATTGACAACTGACTTTTAGTTTTTTTTCTATCATAGGCAATTGGTGATACAACAATGAAATATCTCTCAACAAAGCTATCTCTCTTTTGGCTAGCCAGACGCCGGGCCGTGCTCGTTGACATCACCATCCCCCATGATGAGAATCTCGTGAAACCCGAGAAGGACAAGTCTAGTAAGTACCTAGACTTGGCTCACGAGATAACCGCCATGTGGGATGTTGATTCGACAATCATTGTCCCGATAGTTGTTTCAGCGAACGGTCTAATAGCGAAGAGTCTCGACCAACATCTTGAGAGACTCTCGCTAGGTGGTTGGATCAAGGGTCAGATGCAGAAGGCGGTGATCTTGGACACGGTGCGGATAGTCCGCCGGTTCCTCTCTCTGCAGCCCTGACCACCGGCAGCTTGGGTCTTGCCCCGCTGCTGGCGGCACCCTAGGTTAGGTTTTTTTTATAATATGTTTATAAGTATTTTGTATTGTTTTTGTAAGTGTTTTTGTATTTTATTTTTATATCCATATTGTAAAAAACCAACGTAAGAGAAATAAATAAAAGAATAATAATAAATTCATTTATTTCAGATAAGTGATCCATAATTACACAATAATCAAATTAATTAACAAAATTAGAATAAAAACAATATAAGTAGGTACATTAAAATTAAAATCAATAACAATAAGTAAATAATATAATATTAAAATTAAAACTAATAATACATAAAAACAGTCAGATAGACGCCCTGTGCAGCTTATCCCAGTGAAGCTGGAAAGGGCCGTCTAGGCGCTCTGCCACCGTCTGAAGGAGGCTATTCGGGCTGCCGCGCAGGCGCCTCACGGCCTCACCAAGGACGCAACGCGCTTGCGCATTATGGCATGGAAGCCATCCGTACGTCTCTCGCAAAACATTCCCGATGCACTGCAATGGCGCGGCAGCCCCAACAGCATCCTAAAGCTATTATTATATTGGACGCGTAGGGCGCTGAGAGCCCGTTTAGTGTAGTTGATCCATAGGCTGCAGTTAATTTGTGGCTTAGTAGTTTTTAGTACATTACCGTAACTTGACCCCCTAGGAAACTATTGATACTGGATAGGAATGGAATCGATTGGCATCCAAAAATAGCATGTGAAAAATAAAAGTTTTCATTGTCATACAAATTGTCTGGGAAAAGTTTTCCTCGCTTTTTGGGATTTTTCTAGCCGGATTTTTTCTCTGATTGCATACAAGCTTTTGATTCTCAATAGGAATGGGATCAATTCGCATAAAAAAAAGGTTTGTCAAAAATTTCCTTTTTCTCGCACCCTGTATGTTTTTTCCAAAATCTGTAAAGCCAATCTTCATTCATTTGAAATCGAAGTCTTCTAAGACCGTTTTCTCGTAGCAGCACGGGATCTGGTAGCTGCCCTCACTGACCTAAAAAGAAAATCCACCCTGTATAAGGCGGCTAGCATTAAGCACTGGGATATTTAGTTTACCGTCTTCATTAACATGACTACCGTGACTGGTAACTAATACACCCCGAATTTAGAATAAAATAGTCTGAGAATGTCACTTACGACCCCCTACTAAACAAGATACACTAAATTACCAAAAAATGTATGGGTGTAAAAGACATTCATAGTGTTTTTGACCAATTGTAAAGGACATTGAGTAACTTCTTTCGTATTTAATTCATACAATGACTGCTAATTCAGGGTAAAGTTACTAAAATTTTGAGTACTTTTCTAATACACATCAAAAATGTAGCTTCATAAACAATGATCGGAATAGGTAGTGCCATTTGGGGTCAATGACCTCAAACATTGTACTTAACATGGATAAGACTCGGGATTCCAAGACTCTTATTTTTTCACGAAAATATTTCTTGGCATGTCTTTAATAGGCTACATGATTAATTTTCATTTATGGTCAATCGATCGGGTTTGTTTTTAGGATCAAATGTCTGATTATGGGACCCATTACATTAAAGCAACACAAAAGTCCGAAATTATAGTCAAAGTCCGACAGTCGCACTTCACTCGCGAAACGCCCCTCACAAAAGGAAAACTGAACGTGACGTCAAGGTCATTGAGATCCCATCTTGAAGTATGGACAAAACAAGAAAATTGCGTTTTTGTCCGTGAAATATTGCGTTTATGTATATAATAGTTGCTATAATTTTAATTTAATTTTTTTTTAATGTAAGGAATCGAATGGTACCCTTACTTTTATCGTTTTTGGAAGTTGTAAAAAAACTTAAGGTTTGAAACTTTCAGGTCCTGTATTTTTGTAACATTTCCGTATTTTATTTTAATATTCACATTATTATGATAAATTACTCATTTGCTATATATTTTACTAGATTTTGTTATAAAATTCAACATGTGTCATCATCCCTATTGAAGTAGGTAATATGAAAACCCGGGGTGAAAAGGTATATCCATACTAAGCTAACGCACCGAAGTCCCGTGAAATGGCACTACCAATTCCGATCACTGTTCATAAACAACAAAAATATTATATAAATATCAACATAAAAAAAATCGCTGTTTTTCGCGTCTTATGAAAACTAAAATTTTGCCCTTTACGCCAACTGAACCCAAAGCTATCGATACTATTCCAGGTGACTGTACCTAGCTAGAGTAGCTAATAAGAAAAAATTGCATGCTTCTACAAGTGAACTGTACGCATCCAGAATTACTGTCCACCTATCCATCACTACATTTTTGCAAATAAACATTTCTTTATCTTTATCAATAAGTAAAGTCCTGGCAGGGTGAAAATTGGTGGGTGGAAAATAGGTACTATTATCAAAATTTTAATGTAGCTAAATTGTATTTTATACATGTAGAAATGTAACCTACCTACTTACTTACTGTATACACATAAATTTGATATACATAGAATGTTGCACTATGCGGGGACTGATTTAGCTACGGTGTAAGCAGTACGGTACCGCTTTTTACACGATTGCCGAAACAAAAAGAGTGTATTGTTTTCAGCGTTCATGTTTGTATGTATTTATTACTAAAGTAAAAAGTAAACTAATCTGAAAAAAAATCTTAAAATTACGCAAACATTGTATATGCATTTACATATATAGATTATCTTATACCTTTAAATTATATTTGGGTGCTTTAGGATAATTATTCTATTTTGTTTTCAAATACTTAAGGTATATGGACAGGGGGTATGTCCTTGAACTACGTCCAAAAGAGAGGTATGGGTACTGTGAATACCATCATCTGCGTGGTAGGGCACAGCACAGCGGATGTCATTCCAGATCTAGAGCAGAGCTCAACCTTACAGTAAACCGCAGCTCAATAACACTAGACCCTACCCCACTCATAGTGTTATGTTCCTGCCGGTGAGTAAGGTGGCCAGTTATCAACGAGGGTACGGAGTGATAGGCTCGGCAACGCGCATGTAACAACTCTGGGAGTTGCAGGCGTCCATAGGCTGCGGAGACTGCTTACCATCAGACGTATGCTTGTTTGTCATCGACGTGGTATAAAAATTAAATATGCTCAGGATGTCATTGAACTTGAACTTTGTTTATTTGGTACCTAGTAAATTTGTATATGTAGGAACCACAGAGGTTCCAACCCGCACTGGCCGTTTCTTTGCCATACTTATGTCGACAGCGACACGTCAGTTAGAAAATTCATTTATGTTCAATGCAAATTATTTACGTTTATCCTATTAGTTATAGTTATTTAAATACAGTTTATGAACCATACTCGGTGGTTTGATTGTGAAACCACATTGGTGACCACGACTAAAAGCACAAAAACGATGTCGGACGATAACGACAACAATAGTGATGTGACGGTACCTCCGGCAGTGCAAGCAGAGAATCCACCATCAACCAGTGCAATTCCAACGACCGGCGTTTTCCGGGTCGGCATACGTGTTCCTCCATTTTGGCCCGAAGAGCCGGCGGTATGGTTCGCGCAACTCGAAAGTCAGTTTACTTTATCCGGAATCACCAGCGATACAACAAAATTCTATCATGTCATTGGAAAACTCGACCCACAGTTTGCGATTGAAGTAAAGGATATAATCTTATCACCACCTGAATCAAATAAGTATGATAAACTGAAGACAGAATTAATTAGACGATTATCAGTCTCTCAGGAGCAAAAAATTAGACAACTGATGCTACACGAAGAACTCGGCGATCGCAAGCCCACACAATTTCTGAGGCATTTACGAAGTTTAGCTGGACCATCAGTTCCTGATGACTTCTTACGTCAAGTTTGGTCCGGCCGTTTACCCAATAATGTACAAACTATTGTGGCGTCGCAACCAAGACTTCCACTCGATGATATAGCAGAGTTAGCCGACCGAATCCAAGAACTGGCACCAAGTTCGAGGCACGTAGCCAGCACATCAGCCGAACCGACGGGTGCCGTCTCAGAATTAAGTCGACGCGTTGATCAGCTAGCCCAACAAGTGGAAGCTTTACTCAGTGAGGACATTATGCAACGCCGAGGTAGACAACAGACTCGACTCTATCAATCTCAGAACCGAAACGCGTCTCGATCGAAATCTCGCCAACGCTCTACATACACTCGCCGTGACGTTCCTGAAGGATTCACTGTTTGCTGGTACCACTATAATTTTGGTTCTAAGGCAACAAATTGCGTGGAGCCATGTACATTCAAGTCGGGAAACATTCAGGGCAGGCAATAGTGGCCGAGAACGTCTGCCCCATTTCGTCAGGCCGTCTATTCATGACAGATCGTACAACAAAGACCCAATATCTAATCGACACGGGTTCAGACCTGTGCGTATTTCCACGGTTACTTGTCAACGAACGACGAAAGAAAACTGATTATGAATTATACGCCGCCAACAGTACGGTAATCGCAACGTATGGTTATATTACTTTACACCTCGATTTCGGCCTGCGACGAATTTTTGAATGGCGATTTACAGTAGCTGATGTCTCGAAGCCTATTATTGGCGTTGATTTTTTGATCTTTTACAATTTGCTCGTCGACTGCCGCAATCAAAAGCTTATCGACAAAACTACTTCTCTCTTTACTGACGCACAGCAAGTCAGCGCGGCTGAAACTATATCATCGATTCGCACGACCTCGACTAACGACTCCATGTATACGCTGCTTCTGCGCGACTTCCCGGATATCACTCGCCCCGCCGGTAAACTAGGTGCCCCTAAGCACGATACAGTGCATCATATAAGGACAACACCTGGACCCCCGGTCTCCAGCCGCCCTCGACGTCTGGATCCTGAGCGCTTAAAGATTGCTAAAAAAGAATTCGATGACATGCTGCAGAACGGCACAGCTCGCAGATCAGAGAGTCCATGGTCGTCACCTTTACATCTGGTGCGCAAGAAAAACAATGAGTGGAGACCTTGTGGAGACTATAGGGCGCTTAATGCTCGAACTATACCCGACCAGTACCCTGTTCGTCACATACAAGATTTCGCTTATATATAGCAGGCAAAAACATATTTTCCACCATAGACCTAATCAAAGCCTACAATCAAATACGCGTATATGGACCGGATATTCCCAAAACATCGATAACGACACCATTCGGAATGTTCGAATTTCCCTTTATGACTTTTGGATTGCGTAACGCAGCCCAAACATTCCAAAGGTTCATGGATGAACTCCTTCGTGGATTCGACTTTGCCTACGGTTACCTAGACGACATTTTGATCTCCTCATCCTCAGAAATCGAACATAAAGAGCATCTGAGTCAGGTCTTCAGACGACTTCAAGACTACGGTGTTTTGATCAACACTTCGAAGTGTGTCTTTGGACAATCTGAGGTAACCTTCCTAGGATATCGCGTCTCAGCACAGGGCATAAGTCCATTGGAGTCGAAGGTGCAAGCTATTAACGACTTCCCAGCACCGCAAACCGTTAAGGAATTACGAAGGTATTTGGGTATGCTTAATTTCTATAGGCGGTTTGTTCCAGGAGCAGCTAAAATATTGGCACCACTTACCGCCTTGCTCGCTGGAGATCCGAAAGCATCAACACCTATTGTTTGGACCCCAGCGCTGCGTGAGACATTCCAACTGAGTAAGTCACATCTGTCAAAGGCTACTTTATTGGCCCACCCAGACTCTGACGCAGAGCTGGCTTTACAAACGGATGCATCAGATGTCGCCATTGGAGCTGTACTTCAACAACGCAAAAACGGATTGTGGGAACCATTGGCTTTCTTCTCCAAGAAGCTAAATTCAGCTCAACAAAAATATAGCCCATACGATCGAGAGTTACTCGCGATATATGAAGCCATCAAGTATTTCCGATATATGGTAGAAGCCCGCTCATTCACAATCCTAACTGATCACAAACCACTAACGTTTGCCTTCATGACAAACCGCGACAAGTGCTCACCGAGACAATTCAGGTATTTGGATTTTATATCCCAATTTTCGACAGATATCCGATTTGTGTCTGGGAAGGATAACATAGTGGCTGACGCTCTCTCCAGAATCGAGGAGCTTACTACATTCTTAGATTATCAAGCCCTCGCGGAAGCCCAGACAAGCGACACTGAACTGTCGGAGCTTCTACAAGGCGGATCTTCACTTCAGCTGCAAAAGATTACATCCTCAGTCTCAGGTGCACAAATTTACTGTGATGTTTCTACATCGAAACCAAGACCATTTCTTACATTAGCATTTCGTCGACAAATCTTCGATTCACTTCATAACCTTAGCCATCCTGGAGCAAAGGCAACTAGTCGCTTACTGACCCAAAGGTTTGTGTGGCCTGGCATTAAAAAAGATTGTATGCAGTGGGCAAAAGAATGTCAACAATGTCAGCGTAGCAAGGTCACAAGACACACTAATGCGCCCTTGGCAGAATTTAGCCTTCCGTCAGCACGCTTTCGCCACGTACATATCGACATAGTGGGCCCTTTACCACTGTCATCAGGTTTCAGGTATTGTCTAACAATCGTTGATCGCTTCACTCGTTGGCCTGAGGCTTACCCATTACAAGACATCACAGCAGACACCTGCGCCGCGGCCTTCGTTGGAGGCTGGATCGCACGATTCGGCTGCCCAGAACGAATAACTACCGACCGCGGACGTCAATTTGAGTCACAACTGTTCAAAAAGATCTCCGCACTCATGGGTTCGACTCATTTAACCACCACAGCTTATCATCCGGCTGCTAACGGTCTCGTGGAAAGGCTCCATAGACAACTTAAGGCCGCCATTATGTGTCACGCTACAACTCAGTGGACAGAAGCGCTTCCCTTAGTGCTACTGGGCATTAGAAGCGCATGGAAAGAAGATCTAAATAGCTCTCCTGCTGAACTGCTATATGGCGAACCACTTACATTACCAGGTCAGTTCTTCTCTTCCTCTTCTTCGGAGTCAGTAGTAGACATCTGCGATTTTGCCAGTCGCCTTCGAAAGCACATGAGCCAACTTTCTCCGCTGCCAACATCATGGCACACGAGCTCCAACCGTCCCTTTTACATTCCGAAAGACTTGAAGGATTCTGCATATGTATTTTTGCGTCAAGGTCCAGAACGACGATCTCTGGAAGCACCATACCAAGGACCGTTCAAGGTATTGCGCCATGGAGTTAAAACCTTCGATATTGAAGTCAACGGAAAAGCAATCAAGGTTACAATCGACCGATTGAAACCAGCATATTTAGCTAGAGATGATTTCGCACCTTTCTCATCACCTGTGCGTACAGGCGACGAAACAGCTTCAGATAGCTCTGATTCAAATCATGGTGCAGATGCAGATGATCAAACGTCACCAGATCAGGGCTTAGCGCAAAGGACACGGAGTGGTCGGCATGTACGATTCCCTGCTCACCTGCAAGAATATTATCGACCGTAGCCACGGTCTAGGGGGGGAGTATTGTAGGAACCACAGAGGTTCCAACCCGCACTGGCCGTTTCTTTGCCATACTTATGTCGACAGCGACACGTCAGTTAGAAAATTCATTTATGTTCAATGCAAATTATTTACGTTTATCCTATTAGTTATAGTTATTTAAATACAGTTTATGAACCATACTCGGTGGTTTGATTGTGAAACCACAGTATAATACTGTTTATATGTATCCAAACAACCACAAACACAAACCTGTCTGTAAGCCTCGTAGGTAAGTATATCTCGGTCTCAAAAGCCGCAAAAACTCGCTAGGACTGAGGCTAGACCCTATAGCCGCTTAATTTTTCTTGATTTCATGAAGGTTTGCAGAACAGCATGTAACCGCAACAAAATAAGCCGCAAAAATGTCGTCATATAAAGCTGTAGTACCACGTTCCCGACTATCGGTTCGTCCGGCCTGGGAACGAAATCATAAAATACCCGATAGTCGGGTTATCGGCACTGAATGTTAATAGGTAATATTTGAAGAACAAAAGTTCTCTAACATAAATACAAAATCACAAAATTGTCATCTGTCATCACAGTTCATTGACGTACAGAAGTCACGTAGGAACGTTTTTAAAATGACGCTATATTAATACCAGCATAATGAAAATTAATTCCAATCAGTAAAAATGAGTCTTCAAACTTTTTTCATTTTAAGCGGGATTTCAAGGAGCAAATTACTTAAATGATATTGTAATCGTATTGTTTTAACATAGTTTACTGCGTTTTTCAACCATTATGCCCCGTAAATAACAGCAAATCAAATTTAAAATGAAACTCGAGCTCTACGTGATGATAATTATTTACCCTATTTCTTTTAATACAAACTGTCTACTGGTATACTTTTTCGTATACGTACATGATTTATTTGTCAAGAGTAAGCTGTCATGGAGCTCCAAAGCGCGATGCGTCCGCCTTCGTCCGAGGCCAGCGGCCATCTGAATCAAAGAAGTTGCGTGCACGGGACCGCTGATATCATGTCTTTGAATATATTTATTTAATGTTCAATTTAAAAAAAAAAGGAATCACTGAGTTCCATCAAGAATAAGATTGCGCGTTATTAGAAGCAAATTTCATATCTTTCTCTTTTGTGCCAAAATTGTTACGAATATTTCAAGTCCGTTTTAGACCTATGTTCGTGATTGTTTTCTATCGAGCGAAAGTCAAAAACTTAGGATTCGAATCGTTGAGTTCCGTAGAAAAAGGCCTCAAGATTGCTTATACCATTCATGGCAGCCGTACGGTGATCCAAAAAAGCGCTACGAATATTTTAAAACTCCGTTTTCTGAACTCACTTCACCTTAATGTCATCCGCCCAGCGACTATTTGGTTTGCCTTTACGGCGTTTTCCTGTGGGTCCCTTCCAGGTAGTAACTGTTAAGGTCCATCGAGAGTCGGAAAGCCTGGCAACGTGTCCAGTCCATCTCCATTTTTGCGTTTTGGCATGCTGTAAAGCGTGTATTAATTTTGTTATTGCTCTTATATTTATGTGCGGTATTTTTTGCACTCTTCTAATGTTTGTTAGGCTTCTCTCCATTGCTCTTCAAGTGCAATAAGGAACTTTTAATCTGAAACTCCAATAGAAATTCTGAATTGAACACGAAGCATTTTAAACATTTACATTATCTCTAACCTTTTACAAATCCATATTTCCATTTCACTAATTCTATTAGTAAAAACACATCCGCTGTAAATTCCTTCAACAGCTTTTTTCATTCGTAATCTCGCCCAGTCCCATGCGAGTTCTGTTTTCTGCACACGCGCCGCATTTCGCACAACTTTTAATTAAGAGACCCGTGCACGTGCACAACTCCAAACTTGTTTGCATCCGTACATCTTCTGTGCAGGTGGCATTCGCTCCCAACTTGGTTATTGGAAAACTGATTTCAGGTACTTGGAAGTTTGGAAAGCTGGCTGTTCAATGTTCATTTTACGTGTTTGTAAATAGAGCGATGAACGCAAAAATATCGTACGCACTGAAACTACTTGACGGATTTAAGAAGGATATTATTATTCGACTTATTAATACACTTTAATTTTGTTATTCAAATATATTTAGACCCAAGATATAAAAAATCGCATGTCTGAAAATTGCGGAATAAGTAAATCGGCGTACGAAGGTAAATCCATGCGATAACTAACTACGAAATGAATTTCTGAGCTGTAAATTGTTTATTTGACATGTAAATTGGCTTTATGAATAAACGAGTATTAGAGTATGAGTATGAGTATTCTAGAATATTCACCCGTGAGTTATTAAGTCAAGCTGACATTTGCGACTCACAAAACGGGTGTCCCTAAAATGACGAAATGAAAAACCCAGGTTGACAGTATTGACAGTGATACCCTGCGCTCTCGATTCCAAAGTCTTTAAAAGAATGTTCAAAGTTCATTGTTCAAGTCTTTAAGAAAAATCTGAAAGATTTCCGAATTTCCGAAAATTTTTACTTAATCACGCGCCTAATCCGTTTAAAAACTTTCGATAAAACTTTTCTCCTCCGTTTTCCCAAAACCTATAGCTTTACTTTTTAGGTCACAAGCAGTTTACTTCTACAAATAGCACACATTACATGTGCACACATGTGTCATTGCCATCCAGCCAAACAAGACATCCGCGCCAGGCCACAAAAATTTCGTTATATAAAGCTGTAAATACCACGATCCCGTCCCGACTATCGCGTCGTCCAGCCTGGGAACGAAATCATAAAATACCCGATAGTCGGGTTTTCGGCACTGAATGTGTTAAGTATATAACAGTAGTTCCCAAAGTGTGCCGGCTCGCACACTGCTGCTGTCTTTGAGCACGAAGTCACCGCGTGGGCATGCAAAATGCTCTCGAATGAATTGTCAAAGTGACCCCGGTTCCCAAAGTGCACTGATCAGGGCTTCTGCAAGAGGCAAACCTTTTATCGAGTGAGCGAAAGCCCCTGACACAGACTGCCCACCGTAGACTCTGCATCAAGAATTTACGAAGACCACACAATCACCAAACAGGCCTACATTTTTAATTAAAACGCTGGCGGTTCGCATTTTCCTATGTTAGTGTTCTGCGCCATTTGGTACAACAATAGTCTTTATTTACTATTAGAAGTAACGACTCTTTTTTAGGGTTCCGTACCCAAAGGGTAAAAACGGGGCCCTATTAATAAGACTCCGCTGTCTGTCCGTCCGTCTGTCCATCTGTCTGTCACCAGACTGTAACTCATGAACCGTGACAGTTGAAATTTTCACAGATGTATTTCTGTTGCCGCTATGACAACAAATACTAAATACAAAATAAAATAAATATTTAAGTGGGGTTCCCATACAACAAACGTGACTCTCATTAAATTAAGAAAGAACCAGTGCAATGAGCTAACACGATTTACGCCGACAGTTAGTGTTACTTGGTGTCAACTGTCCCTAAGTTAAGAAGAGAAAATGTTTTAAGGGTCGGCAACGCCCATGTAAAACCCCTGGAATTGCAGACGACCATAGGTTACACGGTGATGTCGGTGATCGCTAACCATCAGGCTGACCGTATGCTTGTTTATTATGATATAGGTGGCAAACACGTGGCAAACGACCAGATGCACCGCCTGATGGTAAGCGGATTACGTCGCCCGTGGACACCTGCAACACCAGCGCTACCAACGTGGTATAGATAGATAGATTTATTTATAAAAAAGTTACGTAAAATCGAATGCAGTGATATCTTTAAATGCTCAATCTAGTGGCTAAATCCACGTCCCCTGAAACCCGTTTAGCCATCGTCAACGCAATCGCGTCCTTTCGATATCGACTCCGGAATTGCAGTCGTTGAGACGTGAAATGGGACGCCCGAGGCGCCCCGCCACATTGGATCCGCACGCCGCTCCGGTGTGCGAGCGGGACGTCGCTATATACGCGTGGCGTTGTCTCGCTCACGCTGGAATCAGCGTGATAACCGAGTAACACTGCCTATTAGATTAGCTAAACTATGATTAGTTTGATTCAAATGGGATTGGTAGTGCGTTTAGGTTGCCCGATAAGTTGAGATTTTGACTGGAGGGTCTTGAAGACGTGACTCGCATTTACGACTAAATTATGAGTAATTCTTGGTAGAGGTACACAGAATTTTAATAATGGTATACAGAGGTATATTGTGGGTACAATATATAATTAATAATTATAATACCTACTTTGGCGCAAAATTCAAATTGTCTATGGGAGGACAACCCTTTTTCCACTGACGGAAATGGCTTTCCAAACTATAATTACAGACTTTTTTTATGCCATAATGCAAGATTCAATAGATCCTGTCAGTCAGATTAGCGGGTAGACTTTTTAGGGTTCCGTACCCAAAGGGTAAAAACGGGACCCTATTACTAAGACTCCGCTGTCCGTCCGTCCGTCCGTCCGTCCGCTGTCCGTCCGTCCGTCCGTCCGTCCGTCCGTCCGTCCGTCCGTCCGTCCGTCCGTCCGTCCGTCTGTCACCAGGCTGTATCTCACGAACCGTGATAGCTAGACAGTTGAAATTTTCACAGATGATGTATTTCTGTTGCCGCTATAACTAAAAAGAGAATAAAATAAAGATTTAAGTGGGGCTCCCATACAACAAACGTGATTTTTGACCGAAGTTAAGCAACGTCGGGCGGGGTCAGTACTTGGATGGGTGACCGTTTTTTGCTTGTTTTGCTCTATTTCTTGTTGATGGTGCGGAACCCTCCGTGCGCGAGTCCGACTCGCACTCGGCCGGTTTTTTATTTTTTAATATATCGTTTTAGGCAGAGGTACACTGGTTACTTTTAAAGGTACACTGAGGTATGTACTGCAGTAATAATTTGCTTATGAATTCTTTTTTGAAATTCTTGAACCCACCTGACTCTCACGCTTAGTTATTTCTTCTGCTATACGAACGACCTTGGTGACTTCCCTTAAGGGCCTACTGCAGCCGCGTCTGGCGCTTCGTAAACCACGCCCGCTAGTTCTTCCCTCCCCGCTAACACTCACACATGGAAACGCTTCGCGCCGCACGTGAAGTTTGTGTGACCTTTTAGCACCATCTAACGTTACAGAAGTTAACTACCATTATACGCGGTCGCTGCGGTCGGCCAGAAACTTAAATTCGGAAAAAATTGAAACAGATGGCGTTGTTACTTGTTCATAATAGCAAACAATAAAATAATTAATTCATAAACCTGCATATTTATTGTTGTTTTGGAAGATGTTAACAGCATAGAAGCAGCAGCGTATATAGCATATAAGTTAAGAGTATTGATAATAAGAAAATAGCACAAGAACAGAAAAGATATTATTTTTGATAAAATATGATGAAAACAGATTTACTTGATTACGCTCACCTGACTTTGCGGTCACTAAATGCAAATTTCAACCTTATTGTTATGGGGTTACAATACCCCTGGGGTTGCAGGCGTCCATAGTCGTTATTATTATAAATGCTTTGGTTGAAATGCTTTTTAACCCTCGAATTTTTCATAGGTACAGTCACCTGCAATAATATGTTACTCTTCGACGGCCGCAAAAATATGTGACACGCTCTTATGGCTCTACAAATAAGATCTAACATGATCTACCGCAAAACGGCCTTCGGTGTGTAACATATTATTGCAGCTGACTGTACTGGTATTCATTGTTGTATAGATAGGTATTAATATCTTTTATCCGATCGATTTGCATTTATTTGAAATAAATCACAGTGTTTAGTAATTATATGTTTTATTGAATAAGAGATTATTTAGGTATGTAAGGAATACAGGGTGCCTTTTTGAAACACTCATTTTTAGGGTTCCGTAGCCAAATGGCAAAAAACGGAACCCTTATAGATTCGTCATGTCTGTCTGACCGTCTGTCTGTCCGTATGTCTGTCCGTCTGTCTGTCCGTCTGTCTGTCCGTCTGTCTGTCCGTCCGTATGTCACAGCCACTTTTCTCCGAAACTATAAGAACTATACTGTTGAAACTTGGTAAGTAGATGTATTCTGTGAACCGCATTAAGATTTTCACACAAAAATAGAAAAAAAACAATAAATTTTTGGGGTTCCCCATACTTCGAACTGAAACTCAAAATTTTTTTTTTCATCAAACCCATACGTGTGGGGTATCTATGGATAGGTCTTCAAAAATGATATTGAGGTTCCTAATATCATTTTTGTCTAAACTGAATAGTTTGCGCGAGAGACACTTCCAAAGTGGTAAAATGTGTGTCCCCCCCCCCCGTAACTTCTAAAATAAGAGAATGATAAAACTAAAAAAAATATATGATGTACATTACCATGTAAACTTCCACCGAAAATTGGTTTGAACGAGATCTAGTAAGTAGTTTTTTTTTTATACGTCATAAATCGCCTAAATACGGAACCCTTCATGGGCGAGTCCGACTCGCACTTGGCCGCTTTTTTTAAGTCTCCTGACTTACCAAACATATCGCAACGAAGGCAAGGGTACAACGCGGCATCGTGAACCTAATAACGTAAGGTTTCAGTTACTTTTTTAGTCGCCGACCATTTTATCCGGGGTACGAAAAGAGGTATTAGATCTATCCTGGGTCTAATATGTTATAAAAACATAGTTTTTTGAAAAATGTTCGTAGGTAGTACACAAAATTTACATTTTCTTTTAAATGTGATTTGGGTCATCGTTCTCCCTGGTGACTTTTCTGGTGACCCAAGAGACATCAATTTTATTATGACTCAGGAGACTTTTTTTCTATGCACTTTGATTTTTTTGATGCGCTAATTTTGTAATCTAAAATAACTTTAAACTGCTGATATACTTATATCACTTTGCTGATGAGTGGAAGTGGAATTTAAACTTAATTTATTGTTCTCTCCCTTGACATTTTGGCATACATTTGACATGCTGCAGTGCACTCCTAACGTTAATAAAGACATAATTTTTAGAAAAAGCTTTAGGAAAACTCACTCTTGAGCTTAAAACGATTAAGTCCTTATCATATTATGTTAGATTTTTAGTACAGACCCCAAATCAGTAAAAATGTGTCTTAGCCAACTAAATTTGTCTCTGGGAAAAGTACGATATCCCTAAAAATTGTACGTACATTTCGCATTTTTCTGAAGGAACGGAATTCATAAATTGGGTTATTATTATTTTTTCAGATTATTTAATTGCATTGACATATCACCAAGATAGATAGAACATTTAAGTTACCAGAAGAAAAGCATTTGTGTTCTTTTATACAGTGTGGAAAAAGTAGGTTCGATTCCCGGGCGCGACTAAGCGAATTTAAAAAAAAAACAACGTGTTGCATTCCGGGAGTGCCGACAGAAGTGAAAACTCAATGACTAGTCCAAAATGTCTGCAGCACTATGTATAATTGACCCATCCTCCTTTCTATTGAAAACTTTTGGTTCCGAAATTGCTGGTCAGTGAGCTTGTTTAAAATTCTAAATTCAAATTTATAGCGTTAATTGTTTAAAATTCGAATAGAAATTGTAAAGTTACCTTGCAGACCTCGCATCTAAATATATTTGGTCATGATATTTTGAGTTTTATTCACCAGTATTAGAGTTCACTTTTATTAGCGATTTCATCAAGATGTAGCTTTATTGAATTATATTTGAGTGATATAAAGTTATAATACTGTGAGATCCTCGTATTTCAGCCCGTACAAGATTATAACCTTTTTCATGTAATGTCATTGAGTTTTTCTTTATTGATTTAAATGCCATCTAAATGATTGGCCATCTAAACCTTACGGTCACATGATCGCCTTACGCTGTCTCGAGTTTATCATTTTTTCCCCACCTCAAAAAGGACAAAAAGTGCCTAGCGCCGCTAAAGAAGTTTTCACTTCAAAAATCTTTGAATGCAGTTGTTTCTTTAAAAAACAATAATGTTTCATTTAAGTAAAATGAGCAAACTTAAGGTTTTAAAGCACTTTCCCTCCAGGGCCCATAATTTTTTTCCACCCGGTAGTAGACAACTATTTTTTTCGACTAAATGAAGTTTTATTAGATAAATCGTTGATCACATAGTTCGTTTCACACATCACATCAAATCGTTTGTCATCACAATCAAAATTTGTCAAAAGTAATGAAATTTATGCCAAAAAAACATAAATAAAACATATAAATTCAACACATTTTTTTAATAAAAATCTTTCTCGGTGATATAAAAAAGAACATCGACAAATTATGTTCAAAGAATTAATATCAAAACAGATGTCATAATTAGGATTGGCTACTTTAAGAAAGGGACAGAGAGATTTAATCCTCTCGCTCTGCACGTTTTTCTCATTCCTCCTTGTCAAGCCAAAATAAACTATAAAATGATAGTAACACAGTACATTGTAATATTCACTTTTTCCACGGTATCATGTCATTGTAAATTACTTATGTGAAATTGTAGTGGCGTGCGACTTTCAAACCGGAGGTCACGGGTTCGAACCCCGGCCCGTGCAAGTGAGTTTTTGTAAGTATACTTGGTCAAGCAGATCTTGTCAGTAGAAAAAGGCGGCAAATTTGAAAAATGTAGGCGCGAATGGATATCGTCTCAGAGAAAATTTGAATTGCGCGCCTTTTTTTACTGACAAGATTTTCTTGACAAGCTATAGGGACATTTTTTTAGTGGTACTTAAATATAATAACTTTTCGTATTATTGAAATAAAATATTTTATTCAAACAAACTTAATAATATAATAATTAAAACGAATAATATCAATTAGTTTTTTATATTTATTCAATTATTTTAAATTATTTGAGCATGAAACATACTAGATTTATTTTTATCATTACAATAGAAAAAAAGCAAAAAATATATTCTTATACATATTTTATTTTCAAACAAAAATAAAGCAAAAAGTTACGGTTAGATTCTGATGGCTAAATACCAAACAGCTACCGATACATTTCAATATCTGTCGAAATTTCCTAACCCGTTGTAACTGACAAAGAGTATAGATTTCGACGTAGCATGACGTAGCCTAGCAAACACGCACACATGCGTAACGTATAGGCCTGTAAGAAGGCACCATCATAGGTTTATCTCCAATTCCGTTACTACTCAATGGAGTTACGACTCAACGTTTATTGGATATTAAAATTTTACGTAATTCGGAGCGCTGCGCGAAGTGACATAGGTCTTACCTCTTTGAGGCACGACGGCCATCTAACATTACTGGCATAAAGGATGCATTTATGACTTTGACGCATGACAGAAAGAGAAACCGAACTGCGTAAAATGGGCGTTTGCTGTTGAATTCATAAAATCAAAAATCGATAATAAATCCATCGGTAAAGGATAATAAGTTAATATTTAGTTCTTTGAAAGTTAAGACGAGATGAAAACCTTTGCTGTAAGGTGGGTTGTGCTGGATATGGATGTGTTTTCTAGTTGCACGAAGCTAAAACCGAAAAATGAACACGTAAGTTTGGATTTATTTTCTATCGAGAAAATTTTAAGCATTCGTGTTTCGACTACTACGAAATCTCTTATCATATAGTCAAGAAACATATATCCAAAAATCACTACTGTTTGTTTCCGGGGCTAGCCACTGCCACCTTTCTAAGATCCTGTTATTTTTCGATGCACGGCCTTAATATTCAAACATTATACAGATTACTTTAATATCCTTAATGGCGAGTTCACACACACTACTGCGTCGCTAAGGCACTTATCAACCACTTCTCTCCACCTGACGATCGCATTACGCATCCTTACGCAAAAAGGGCCTAAGTCACACAACAATCATCATCATATCAGCTTTTATCGCCCACTGCTGAGCATAGGTCTCTCTTCGAGTAGGTACGCCACTTATCCCGGTCCTGAGCCAATCTCATCCAGAACTATTGTTGAGTTAAACACAAGCTGCATGCGAAGCTATTAAGAAAGAGACAAGATGCCACCCGCCGCAGGTGTGACAGAGCTAGGAGTCCCTTTGTTTCACATAAAGTTTTAAGTCATAATGTATTGTTTGTCATATTAGTCCTTAAACTGAAACCGTTAACTTTTCAGGATTTTCGTAAGGTTATCGTATAGATAGGTTAGGTTAGGTTTGTTTTATGGCAATCCTGAAAAGTGACGCGTTGCTAAACCAAACAAATTATGACTAACGAAAATGCGGACAAAAAATACATTATGACTTAAGACTTTTTGAGAAACAATAGAGACCCGTGACAGAGAGCACACTACCTATTTACATATTCGCGTGCAGCAAGTGTTTGACACATTTCTATAACGCATATACTCTTCCATCGTTACGCTCAACAACATACTAAAAACATTCATGTCGTTATAAAACTTTATATTAAAAGCGTTAAGGCACATAATCGAGTAAGTTTTGTCCAATAATGGAAACCATTTTTCTAGTGTCGGAAAAGAGTGCTCGAGAAAGCTTTCGGTTTGAAGCGATTTTCAAAGTATAGACAAACGTTTGGAATAAACAGCGAGTCTTTTGACAATTTTCATATTTGTTTAACGCTTTTGCGGAAATTTTAAAAGAAATTCCAGGGAAAAAAGCAACTTGAGATGTATTTTAGAACTTTGAAGATACGAAGCGATTGTAAGATAGGGTTGGGAACGATGGAATCTTAGGGAAAATATTGTAATTTGGATACGTTTTTTGTAATAACTCGTTTATTTCCTCTCGGAATTCATTAAGGATTAAAATGGAATTGCGGATGAATCCCATAAAATGAGATTAATTTACTGTCATAATGTAAATACTTTTCTGGGTTCTGACTTGGATTAGTTTGGACTGACCGCACCAAATTATCATACGTATAATTATGTACGACAAACATTTTTTTGAAATCGTTCTTTTATTGTGATAAAGATTTTTAGGCATTTTCCTACTCAGCTAAATTCAGCAAAATCACGTTCCTTCAATCAATAAAAAAGAAAATGTCTACCCATTTTCGTACTGTCTACTCCTATACGTTAATTCAAGTAAGAAAAGGTAACGGAATGGAAATACCTCCACACGTTTTTGTAGATGACTTTTCAAAATGTCAAAGGTGAGCTCGTTACGGGTCCCGGGAGAGCAATCGCTATTCATCGGGACTAATTGAAGGCAACTCGAAGGCAACAAACATTTTACCACTTTGGAAGTGTCTCTCGCGCAAACTATTCAGTTTAGAAAAAAATGATATTAGGAACCTCAATATCATTTTTGAAGACCTATCCATAGATACCCCACACGTATGGGTTTGATGAAAAAAAAAATTTTGAGTTTCAGTTCGAAGTATGGGGAACCCCAAAAATTAATTGTTTTTTTTCTATTTTTGTGTGAAAATCTTAATGCTGTTCACAGAATACATCTACTTACCAAGTTTCAACAGTATAGTTCTTATAGTTTCGGAGAAAAGTGGCTGTGACATACGGACGGACAGACAGACGGACAGACAGACGGACAGACAGACATGACGAATCTATAAGGGTTCCGTTTTTTGCCATTTGGCTACGGAACCCTAATAAAAAGAAAGTACAATGTACAAAGGCGAACTTAGCCCTATAAGGGATCTCTTCCAGTCAACCTTTGAGCAATTGAGAGTAGACAAATAATAGATGTTAATGGATAACCAGGGATAACCGGTCCAAAACAATGCAAATTGAAAACACAAATCAAACAAGTAATACATCGGTTTTGAAATAAAAGCTATACAATTACTATATAATTTTTATATTCTGGATTTTTTTAATATGTACTTGCAAATCTTAAATTGTGTATTAGTTAAATTACACACACTTGCACTTATTCTATTGAGCTGTAACTTCATATAGGTACTTAGTACATACATAAGTAAGTTGGGTGACAATGCAATATTTTGAAGATGGGTGACAATGCAATATTATGTATGGATCTGATGGTGATGATGATGGACACAAAACATCAGTTTTGTTAGACAGCGGGCCTTCAGTACAAAGTATTATTTATCTATACCACACCTCGGACACTGGCGATCAAATGTATGAAACAAACGCGTTCCTACGCACACAGCCTAAGCTCGTGTAGGTGAACGCGTACCATGCTTGTGTGAGTGAGATAGGACATTGTAGGGTAACTGTGAGGTAACCGAGAGCGGGTCTCAGCGGGTGGGCGGTACTTTCAACGGGAGGCAGGGAGCGTCCATACTGTATGCTAGTACTCTTTATTATACTGTGTCTATACCCACTGTTGGTATGTTTAAAGTTGGCGACGAGCAAAAATAACCTCCCCTCCCCTCCCTTAGCGCTACTGCTGCTACTGAACTGCTTAAGAGTTAATTTGAGTAGTTTTGGTTCTTTTAAGTCAGAGAAACTACGTTGCTGCATAGTATTTTCAATCAATACGGCAATTTCGCGTGGATCCCCTATCTCGGTAAAGCGTGGCAATCAATCTCTGCCGCAGGGCGGCGCTGGCCAATCGCCGCAGATCGTTTATCCATCAGAAATGTTGAACCAAGTATTTACCTACTACTAATGTGCTTAATAGTATGTAGATGGCCAATGGGCCAGCAATGACTGAAAGAGCTTATAGCTACCAGAAAATGCATAGTTATTTGTATAATACATACCATAAAACCTAAGTGTTAATAGTGACCCAGTGGAACGTAACCATGGCAACGAGTGATATGAAGAAGTTGATTCACCCATAAGTAGTCAAGTGTGCGTGTAAAGGCGTCGTAACTCACGCGCCGCGTTTATCCCACGCGCCATAAACCAGGGCAAATAAAATGATATAACAATGGAACTTGTTAAGAAAACCGTAAATCCGCGTTGATATACCCCGGACATTAAATAAAGAGCAAGAAGGTTATGAGTCCCGTGAACCGGTTATAAAAATGGTGATTTTATTGGGGTCACACACTACCAGGGTTCACGAAAGAAAGCGCACATGCTCAGGTGGAATTTCTTCGATAAATAATACCTGCCCTTTGCCCTCGGTACGTGCTCGGATTTCTGCAAGCCTAGTGGATTCCCTAACCGATGTTTCTTATCTTATTGCGATGTGATTTTCTTTTATAGTTCTTTCGATAAAAACGGAGCTCCAAATTTTAAGAGAATTCGTTCTGCTTACGGAGGTGTTTTTTTAAAGAAAACTAGTAGTTTAAGCGTCTATGTCGCCCCTAATTGCGCCAATGTTCGAAACGGAGAGGACGTGTCGACGTCGACAAAAACGTCTTCGGAACTTTCATTTCGCTTGGAAACAATTTGCGGAACGATGATTTACCGAATCGCTATTTGTCGTTCGTATCCCGCCTCGCCGATCGCTGACTCAAATATTCGGAGATATTGTTAACCGAGAGAAAATTCCTTAATCTTGGTAATAAAGGTCCCTCGGGTGTGAGTTATCTCCATAAATAGTGTCAGAGAATGATTAATATAGCGTCAGGGTTCGAGGCGGCAGTGTGACAAATGAACTCTCGAGATAGCCGAGCGTTCATCACAATTTTAAACTTCTCCGGGTAATCTTATGAACAAACAGCTTTATTAAGTGCTCTTATTTACTGCTTGCGATATTAGATAATATCTCAGATGTAAACTCCGTTAAATGCAGTAAATATGAGCCAGCTGTCTACTGGTACAAGAGGGGAGGCGTGTTCACTCGACTGTCAAAATTACGTGCACACGTACTGAAGCCGACTCGCTTTCGAGTTGAATATGTTTTTTCCCTTATTTCGCGCTACGGGGAAATGTGTGAGCAAACTTGAGGATCGTTTTTCAAATAAGTTTGTGCTCGTAATGTATACCTACATTGGGAACAGTATTAGTAATAGTTTAGGATCATTGTAAACATCTATGTTTTTTGAATGAATGATTTAGTTAATGAAATAGTAGTCGTAAAAGGGTTGTTTATAAAGAAAATAAGAAATTTAGAAGAGATACTTTTGATTTGACTTGAGATACTTTAGTGCAGGTACTAAACCAGCATACTGAGGATCTAAGTTGAAGTCCAGAATTACGAAGGGTCCAATTTTTCATACCAATTTTATACATTCATTTTTTTATACAATAAAATACCTCACTAGTGTCACGCCTACAAATAATTCTGGATCGATCATTGGCCCGGCCTAACAAATGATACTATCTATGGTCATTTGCCGTAATGTGATATCCGTTCATGTTACCAGGGTGACATGAGCCGGCAGGTGTTATGGATGTTAGACGGGTCGGATACTAACAGCACCTACACCCATAGATGGACCTTATATATTTGTATTAAGGTCCACGAATGATCAGTTCACGAACAGGGATGCGGGGCGTCAGCGAGCAATCGGCGGCACCTGCCCCGTTGATAAATGGTGTGAAAAGGGTGTATCGACTGCGAAGGGCCTTAATATTGGAACTTTGTCACATTTCAGGGACATTAGCTACGAAAACTTTAAGAATAATCTTTAATAAAAAGAACCGCTCTCCCAAAATATTTTTCACCACATCAACGCGAGGCAAATAGAATATGTAAATCATTACAAATCAAATCTTCATTTCTAGTATCTGTAGACTGTGATCAAATGCCGCAACAGCTGTCGTAATATGTGCTTCCTGAACACATCATAGACAGCTTAAAATATGGGTGTAGCTATAGGTGTAAATAAAGCGGTGTATGCTACTGTAAGTATATAAGTATCACTATTATCAGTCACATAAAGAGTTCCGTCGATTTCATGATTACATAATCATATCCTGGCGTGATAATAATGTGACCAACTAATAACATACCTATGTACATAAAAAAAACAACGGGTTGCACTCCGGGAGTGCCGACAGAAGTGAAAACTCAATGACTAGTCCAAAATGTCTGCAGCACTATGTATAATTGACCCATCCTCCTTTCTATTGAAAAACTTTAATTCCGAAATTGCTGGTCAGTGAGCTTGTTTAAAATTCGAAATTCTGTAGCGTTAATTGTTTAAAACTCGAATAGATATTGTAAAGTTACCTTGCAGACCTCGCATCTAAATATATTTGGTCATGATATTTTGAGTTTTATTCACCAGTACTAGAGTTCACTTTTATTAGCGATTTCATCAAGATGTAGCTTTATTGAATTATATTTGAGAGATATAAAGTTAGAATGTAACTGTGAGATCCTCGTATTTCAGCCCGTACAAGATTAGAACCTTTTTCATGTAATGTCATTGAGTTTTTCTTTATGGATTTAAATGCCATCTAAATGAGTGGCCATCTAAACCTTACGGTCACGTGATCGCCTTACGCTGTCTGAGTTTATCATTTTTTCCGCCACTAAAGAAGTTTTCACTTCAAAAAACATTCCAAGATTAATAGCGAATGATTCTCCCGAGACTCGTTAAATTAAAACTTGCCCTCTGACATTTCATAAAATAAAGCCATATATATATATATATGCGGATAAAAGTCATGTGAATGTCGGTATTAATTATGTACCGTGTCTCATGTTTGTAATAATTATAATTAATTCACTAGGGGATCATGGCTCGCTGGGGTAATAGAGTATTACATATTGATTATAATACGGGCGTAATTGGGATTGGTTTACGGAGAAACTAATCGAAACATTATTCTCTATTTAAGGCCGTGCATCGAAAA
Source organism: Cydia amplana (assembly GCF_948474715.1). Lineage (NCBI taxonomy): Eukaryota > Metazoa > Arthropoda > Insecta > Lepidoptera > Tortricidae > Cydia > Cydia amplana. The sequence continues at coordinate 839,469 of NC_086083.1, read as the reverse complement.
ATAACAGGATCTTAGAAAGGTGGCAGTGGCTAGCCCCGGAAACAAACAGTAGTGATTTTCGGATATATGTTTCTTGACTATATGATAAGAGATTTCGTAGTAGTCGAAACACGAATGCTTAAAATTTTCTCGATAGAAAATAAATCCAAACTTACGTGCTCATTTTTCGGTTTTAGCTTCGTGCAACTAGAAAACACATCCATATCCAGCACAACCCACCTTACAGCAAAGGTTTTCATCTCGTCTTAACTTTCAAAGAACTAAATATTAACTTATTATCCTTTACCGATGGATTTATTATCGATTTTTGATTTTATGAATTCAACAGCAAACGCCCATTTTACGCAGTTCCGTTTCTCTTTCTGTCATGCGTCAAAGTCATAAATGCATCCTTTATGCCAGTAATGTTAGATGGCCGTCGTGCCTCAAAGAGGTAAGACCTATGTCACTTCGCGCAGCGCTCCGAATTACGTAAAATTTTAATATCCAATAAACGTTGAGTCGTAACTCCATTGAGTAGTAACGGAATCGGAAGTAAACCTATGATGGTGCCTTCTTACAGGGCTATACGTTACGCATGTGTGCGTGTTTGCTTAGCTACGTCATGCTACGTCGAAATCTATACTCTTTGTCAGTTACAACGGGTTAGGAAATTTCGACAGATATTGAAATGTATCGGTAGCTGTTTGGTATTTAGCCATCAGAATCTAAGCGTAACTTTTTGCTTTATTTTTGTTTGAAAATAAAATATCTATAAGAATATATTTTTTGCTTTTTTTCTATTGTAATGATAAAAATAAATCTAGTATGTTTCATGCTCAAATAATTTAAAATAATTGAATAAATATTAAAAACTAATTGATATTATTCGTTTTAATTATTATATTATTAAGTTTGTTTGAATAAAATATTTTATTTCAATAATACGAAAAGTTATTATATTTAAGTACCACTAAAAAAAGGTCCTACTTACAAAAACTCACTTGCACGGGCCGGGGTTCGAACCCGTGACCTCCGGTTTGAAAGTCTCACGCCACTACAATTTCACATAAGTAATTTACAATGACATGATACCGTAGAAAAAGTGAATATTACAATGTACTGTGTTACTATCATTTTATAGTTTATTTTGGCTTGACAAGGAGGAATGAGAAAAACGTGCAGAGCGAGAGGATTAAATCTCTCTGTCCCTTTCTTAAAGTAGCCAATCCTAATTATGACATCTGTTTTGATATTAATTCTTTGAACATCATTTGTCGATGTTCTTTTTTATATAATCGAGAAAGATTTTTATTTAAAAAATGTGTTGAATTTATATGTTTTATTTATGTTTTTTGGCATAAATTTCATTACTTTTGACAAATTTTGATTGTGATGACAAACGATTTGATGTGATGTGTGAAACGAACCATGTGATCAACGATTTATCTAATAAAACTTCATTTAGTCGAAAAAAATAGTTGTCTACTACCGGGTGGAAAAAAATTATGGGCCCTGGAGGGAAAGTGCCTTAAAACCTTAAGTTTGCTCATTTTACTTAAATGAAACATTATTGTTTTTTAAAGAAACAACTGCATTCAAAGATTTTTGAAGTGAAAACTTCTTTAGCGGCGCTAGGCACTTTTTGAGGTGGGGAAAAAATGATAAACTCGAGACAGCGTAAGGCGATCATGTGACCGTAAGGTTTAGATGGCCAATCATTTAGATGGCATTTAAATCAATAAAGAAAACTCAATGACATTACATGAAAAAAGTTATAATCTTGTACGGGCTGAAATACGAGGATCTCACAGTATTATAACTTTATATCACTCAAATATAATTCAATAAAGCTACATCTTGATGAAATCGCCTATAAAAGTGAACTCTAGTACTGGTGAATAAAACTCAAAATATCATGACCAAATATATTTAGATGCGAGGTCTGCAAGGTAACTACAATTTCTATTCGAATTTTAAACAATTAACGCTATAAATTTGAATTTCTAATTTTAAACAAGCTCACTGACCAGCAATTTCGGAACCAAAAGTTTTCAATAGAAAGGAGGATGGGTCAATTATACATAGTGCTGCAGACATTTTGGACTAGTCATTGAGTTTTCACTTCTGTCGGCACTCCCGGAATGCAACACGTTGTTTTTTTTTTTAAATTCGCTTAGTCGCGCCCGGGAATCGAACCTACTTTTTCCACACTGTATAAAAGAACACAAATGCTTTTCTTCTGGTAACTTAAATGTTCTATCTATCTTGGTGATATGTCAATGCAATCAAATAATCTGAAAAAATAATAATAACCCAATTTATGAATTCCGTTCCTTCAGAAAAATGCGAAATGTACGTACAATTTTTAGGGATATCGTACTTTTCCCAGAGACAAATTTAGTTGGCTAAGAGACATTTTCACTGATTTGGGGTCTGGGCTCTAAAAATCTAGCATAATATGATAAGGACTTAATCGTTTTAACCTCAAGAGTGAGTTTTCCTAAAGCTTTTTCTAAAAATTATGTCTTTATTAACGTTAGGAGTGCACTGCAGCATGTCAAATGTATGCCAAATTGTCAAGGGAGAGAACAATAAATTAAGTTTCAATTCCACTTCCACTCATCAGCAAAGTGATATAAGTATATCAGCAGTTTAAAGTTATTTTAGATTACAAAATTAGCGCATCAAAAAAATCAAAGTGCAAAGAAAAAAAGTCTCCTGAGTCATAATAAAATTGATGTCTCTTGGGTCACCAGAAAAGTCACCAGGGAGAACGATGACCCAAATCACATTTAAAAGAAAATGTAAATTTTGTGTACTACCTACGAACATTTTTCAAAAAACTATATTTTTATAACATATTAGACCCAGGATAGATCTAATACCTCTTTTCGTACCCCGGATAAAATGGTCGGCGACTAAAAAAGTAACTGAAACGTTACGTTATTAGGTTCACGATGCCGCGTTGTACCCTTGCCTTCGTTGCGATATGTTTGGTAAGTCAGGAAACTTAAAAAATGAGCCATGATTTTGGGACATATTAACAAATATTTTTTTGAATATATATTAATTTTAGCTGACTTTAATAATTTACCAGTTAAATTAGACGTAAATACCTTTTTAGTTAATCGTTAATATGATATATTAGTAGCAGTAAAACACTTTATTGTACAAAAAGACACATAAAACATGAAAAAACACACGTCCTTCGTATATGGTACAATATATTTTTCACACTTATAAGTAAAAACCAAAACCGATACGCGATTGGGATACGCTCTTTTTGTATGGGATACAAAAAAAAATCTCCAGGGTCACCAAGAAAAATCGACATTAAAATAATTCAGTTCGTTTTTAAGTTCTAGTCAGATTGACTTTTTGGTTATTTGAGATAAATTACAATAACGCTTAGATTTGAAAAACATGATTTTCTATTTTACTATTTCTATTAATACGGCGAATTTGAACTTTTGTTTGTTGTCGTTGTAAAATGTATTAAAAAATAATGTAGGCACCCTTGACAATTGAAATTCAAAATTATCCAGAAAAAGCGGCCAAGTGCGAGTCGGACTCGTCCATGAAGGGTTCCGTATTTAGGGGATTTATGACGTATTAAAAAAAAACTACTTACTAGATCTTGTTCAAACTAATTTTCGGTGGAAGTTTGCATGGTAATGTACATCATATATTTTTTTTAGTTTTATCATTCTCTTATTTTAGAAGTTACAGGGGGGGGGGGGGACACACATTTTACCACTTTGGAAGTGTCTCTCGCGCAAACTATTCAGTTTAGAAAAAAATGATGTTAGAAACCTCAATATCATTTTTGAAGACCTATCTATAGATACCCCACACGTATGGGTTTGATGAAAAAAATTTTTTTGAGTTCTAAGTATGGGGAACCCCCAAAAAAATTTTTTTTTCTATTTTTGTGTGAAAATCTTAATGCGGTTCACAGAATACATCTACTTACCAAGTTTCAACAGTATAGTTCTTATAGTTTCGGAAAAAAGTGGCTGTGACATACGGACGGGCAGACGGACAGACAGACAGACAGACATGACGAATCTATAAGGGTTCCGTTTTTTTGCCATTTGGCTACGGAACCCTAAAAATGAGTGTTTCAAAAAGGCACCCTGTATTCCTTACATACCTAAATAATCTCTTATTCAATAAAACATATAATTACTAAACACTGTGATTTATTTCAAATAAATGCAAATCGATCGGATAAAAGATATTAATACCTACCTATACAACAATGAGTACGAGTACAGTCAGCTGCAATAATATGTTACACACCGAAGGCCGTTTTGCGGTAGATCATGTTAGATCTTATTTGTAGAGCCATAAGAGCGTGTCACATATTTTTGCGGCCGTCGAAGAGTAACATATTATTGCAGGTGACTGTACCTATGAAAAATTCGAGGGTTAAAAAGCATTTCAACCAAAGCATTTATAATAATAACGACTATGGACGCCTGCAACCCCAGGGGTATTGTAACCCCATAACAATAAGGTTGAAATTTGCATTTAGTGACCGCAAAGTCAGGTGAGCGTAATCAAGTAAATCTGTTTTCATCATATTTTATCAAAAATAATCTCTTTTCTGTTCTTGTGCTATTTTCTTATTATCAGTACTCTTAACTTATATGCTATATACGCTGCTGCTTCTATGCTGTTAACATCTTCCAAAACAACAATAAATATTCAGGTTTATTAATTAATTATTTTATTGTTTGCTATTATGAACAAGTAACAACGCCATCTGGTTAAATTTTTTCCGAATTTAAGTTTCTGGCCGACTGCAGCGACCGCGTATAATGGTAGTTACCTTTTGTAACGTTAGATGGTGCTAAAAGGTCACACAAACTTCACGTGCGGCGCGAAGCGTTTCCATGTGTGCGTGTTAGCGGGGAGGGAAGAACTAGCGGGCGTGGTTTACGAAGCGCCAGACGCGGCTGCAGTAGGCCCTTAAGGACCTACATCCTATAGATGCGAAAGCAAGTTACGTAATTTCCAAACATTATTTAAGTTTCGATTATGGTGTTGTACCTACTTATTGTAGGTAATTAGGTATGTAATGACTGACACTTCTTTAGGCCTTTTAGGGTGGAATCACATCTATCATCTATCAGAATCCAACCGCATTTTATATATGAAAAATCACTCGTGTCAGAGAATGATTGAAGATGCGTACGAATCGGAAAGCTGGAAGCTAATAGATGTGATTACAGCCTTAAAAAGTATTCCTAGTAAGTACGCGTTTGATCTATCCAAGCAATAAAAGACTCGAGTCGTCATTTAATTATCTAAAATACAGAAACAACCTATAAAGTATCGGATCTACTAATTGACCTAGTAACAGAAGTTCGAACCCATTTATTTCCAAGAGCCGGCAAGCCGCTCTACGAAACAGTTTCCAACTTGTATCCTTCGCGATCGAACTTCAGTGGACTCGGGAAAGTTAAATCCTCGCCGCTGCTGCTTTCCTGGTACTAATTAACTGGCAGGGATAACGTTTGACAAATTTTATTTGACAGTTTTCCGCAAAGTTGGGTTTTGGAGCCTTCTGGCCCCTGTTTCACATGCTGACAATTGGCGCATGACAAAAAGAAGGAAAGGAAAAATCGCAGGGACACTGAATGAATTTGAATATCAATATTAAAAAAAAAATATTGTCATTGTCAAACGACAATTGTCAAGTTGGTAAAATAGACAGGCTTCTGACCCGTATAGTTTGGAATATAAAGTGTCATTCAATAGAACTTGCTAACTATGTAAACAAAAGTTACTACTAAATTGACATTCAGTGTCAATTTTAGTATGGCGGTTACTACTAAAGTTACTAAAACTTACTAAAAGTTACTACTAAATTGACATTCAGTGTCAATTTTAGTATGGCGGTTGGTTTACATAGTTAGCAAGTTCTATTGAATGACACTTTACTATTACCGATGACTGACTAAAAACAAATGAATACCTATATCAGCCTGAAAACAAGCAAATTTTAACCGTTCAGTGCATTAAACATTTATACGTAAAGGCACATCATATATCACCAGGCGACGTCCCATTTACATACAATGAAATTAACACGACTTAACTAAGACAGATTTGAGATGCTGTTCGCAATCCTTACATGCGAACCCATTTCGGAAATTAATATCCCATTATTGAATGGTTTGCACCCGGGTTTGCGCACCCCTAAGATCGAATTGAAATTAAATATGGATTTGATTGGCGAGATACGCTCACGGCTACCCAACACGCATAACAGTCGTAACCGCCATGGCGCGCCATTGGAAAACGCATTCAATTATTTACCGTATTCCTGCGCTATAAAGTCCAAATTCCAACTGGTTTTCCAGTGGCTGTTATGACAAAGTTTAGTAGGGCAGGTTCCACAGAGGGGTAACCAATTATGTACGCACTACAAGCGCACGTTACCAATTCGACTCGTGTTTCATTTCTGTTCGATTGTAGCGATGCAAAAATGGAGTTTGCCAATTTTATATGTATTGGTTTTACAGTCGTAAGTGGCGTCCAATGTACTCATATTTTAATACGATTTGTTAAATAAATAGTTAGTTCAATGGTTAGTAGTACTTTAGAACAAAACGAAGAATCTAAATTGCGAATAAATATTCGGCATAGTTTCGCAAGAGTCGCTTGTCAGTGGAGCCCAAATATATCATACTGTCATGTCATTTTCTTACGCTAAGGCATTTTCACTTAACTGTGCACCTTTAAAGGCCGGTTAGCAATCGTTACAAAACTGACGGTCAATGTCAAATCCCATACATTTTGTCAGGAATGTAACGGTTAGACGTTACTGAAACCAATGATATTATATAACCATAGATAGGTTATACTCATACTTGAGGAGCACAAAAAATACTTCCATATTTATTTATGTGCCTACGAAGAAATCTGTTATTTTTGATTAATTTTCTCATTCCATCCATCTTTGTCACACTCGTTGTTAAACATAAGGTCGTCTCTTTCTCTTTCGGTGTGCGGGAGCTCGTTAACACGTGCACATTTATCGCTTGTCCAGCCGCGTCTAAAGGCAACTTGTCCAATTTGTCACAAGTTAAGCGCTTCAACTTTGGAACGCCTATAACCTATCTTGAGTTATAAATCATTGACTGAAACACGACTTAAGTCGCGCTTTAAGGTGCAAGTTAAAATGAAAATGCCTAGCGGGTATTGTAACCCAAAATAATTTTTAAGAAAAAAAAACCGACTTCTATGCGGCCCGGTGAAAGATTATTGTAGATGGTGCGCTATGTAGAAAAGGAGGTAAAACCACCCACTTTTCTAGTAGCATTTCGTTTCTGTAAGGCTCGCAGTTCTAACCTAACCTAACCCACTTTTGTTCGGTTCTGTGAGGATAGCAGTTCTAACCTAACCTAACCCACTTAACAGCGCATATGCGGTGCGGTGTACGGGGGTTTGAGCGGGAGGGGTTTGGCCTCATCATACTTTATACCTACATTTTATGGTAGGTAATCATAGTGGTTTATTTAGTTTAGGTATCATAGTGGTTTTCCGGGTCAAGGTCCGGGTCTGTGTCCGAGTCCGGGTCTAGTCCAGGTCCGGGTCCGAGTCCGAGTCCAGGTCCGGGTCCGGGTCCGAACCGGATCCGGATACGAGTCCGGATCTGGATCCGAGTCCGAGTCCCAGTCCAAGTCAAAGTCGAAATTCGAAATCACCAAACGTGTACTATGCGTCGTTGAAGAGTTCTGTTCTGATCATCATCAGCAGTTCCAGTTCATCAAATGCGACAGTTTTTAATGTTAATGCTTTATTTTATGATGAAAATACAGAAAATTCTATACGTGTGCCTTTAAGATTTGAGGAGTTCCCTCGATTCCTCATGGATCCCATGTTCAGAACTTGAGCTTGACATAAATATGGCTTAAAAACCTAACTTGCTTAACAAACATAACGAAGAGGAAAAATCGCCAAACGCAAGCTATGCGTCGTTAAAGAGTTTCGTTCTGGTCATCATCAGCAGTTACATTTCCTCAAATGTTACTTTTTTGAATGTATATGCTTGATTTGTTGATAAAAACACAACAATCACTATATGTATGCCTTTAAAATTTGAGGAGTTCCCTCGATTCCTTATGGATCCCATCATCAGTACTCGAGCTTGACAGAAATGTGGCTTAAAAACTAAGCTTGCTTAACCAACATAACGAAGAGGACAAATCGCCAAACGTGAACTATGGGTCGTTGAAGAGTTCTGTTCTGATCATCATCAGCAGTTCCACTTCATCAAATACGACAGTTTTTAATAAAAATGCTTGATTTTCTGATGAAAATACAAAAATCTCTATATGCATGCCTTTAAGATTTGAGGAGTTCCCTCGATTCCTCATGGATTCCATCATCAGAACTCGAGCTTGACAAAAATGTGTCTTAAAAACTTAACTTGCTTAACAAACATAACGAAGAGGACAAATCGTCAAACGTGTACTATGCGTCGTTGAAGAGTTCCGTTCTGATCATCATCAGCAGTTCCACTTCATCAAATGCCACGTTTTTGAATGTATATGCTTGATTTGTTGATAAAAACACAAAAATCACTATATGTATGCCTTTAAGATTTGAGGAGTTCCCTCGATTCCTCATGGATCCCATCATCAGAACTGGGTTTTGACAAAAACGGGACCAATCTGTATGCATATACATACAATCAAAAAAAGAATTTTCAAAATCGGTCCAGTAATGACGGAGATATTGAGTAACAAACATAAAAATAAAATAAAACATACAACCGAATTGATAACCTCCTTCTTTGAGATTTGGAAGTCGGTTAAAAAGGACGAGTTTCGTTTTTTTTAACTGTTAATATTGCTGACAAAATTGGTTTGCCAGAGTTTCTCCGTCGGACCATTAATATTCTCGCAAACTTTTAACCCCGTTCATGTTATGTTAACCTGGTGAATGAGAATGCTAATCCGATCCGACGCTCCTGGTACCCTGGTCTAGATGCATGCTAAACAGCTCATGTCCTGACTCTCGTACATTATACATCCGTTCATTTGTATGTAAATCTACGCAAACTAATTTTAAACCATTATTCTGAAATTTAAAATTGCAAATTATGCTTTGACCTAATTTTTAGCTATGATTATTCATTATCATCTAATCGATAAAGTATACTGATATTTCAACAGGCGTATATCGTAGTACTAGTATGGTTATAGCGTTATCCACGCGATATAAAATAAGTTTATTTTAAACACCGCGCAATTGTAAGCGACAGACACTGTCTGTAGACGACAGAACCTGAAAAAGAAACTTAAAACTAATACTTACCTATGCTTACATCTATATATACCTCTTTTACTTACCTACTATGTATGATGATATACTTCTTATATAAATAAATCTATACTTACGCATTGAATGGTGAGCGCGAGCGACATGCTATACTATATATATACATACCTAGATGCATAGATGCATACGTACCTGTATCGAACCCAATTCAGTTGCTAACTGACCACTGTCACACACAGACGCTGTCCCTCGCGGCCGCTATACCTATCTTTCATTTATCATACTTACTTGTTTTTCTCCTGCTACTCTTCTTCCCTGCACCCCTTTCACCGTCTACAGTCTACAAAGTGGTCTTCGAGCCGGATCTGGAAATTACCTGACCGCCGCGCAAGATGGTGAACACCCGCAGAAATGTAAAAAAAGAACGTGAAAAGCAGGAACTTGATATGAAACGGGCGGAGAAGGAGGAAAGTGATGTGAAGCAACTCACTAAGGAGTCTACCGATGAAAACTCAAAGAAAAACGTTAAGGAATTCGACAAGACTTACGTAGCACCCGATCCAGGAGAGGGTACTTCAAAAATGTTTTTGAACCCGGCTGATAAAGAGCCCCAACACCCATCCGGTTCACGCTGTAGCAATCGCTCGAAGTCGAAGAATTCTCCGTCGTTTAAGAGTACATTATTGGATGAACGCAAAAATTTTAAAATAAAAGCTGCTGAAGAGTTAGCTCGCATACAGTCGGAATTGGTTCAAAAGAAACTAGCGGCAGATCTAGCAGCCTTCGAAGAAAAATACAGTCACATATCGTCGTCGAAGTCAAGTGAAAAGAAGAGTAATGGAAGTGAAATTGTGAAGTGGATCGACCAAGGTCAACAAGTGCTTCAACAGGCTCGCGAGGAGGGTGACGTCACTAGCCGCCCGCCGGCGCCTGCCGCCAACGACCCAGAAGCCACCGTGTCTATGCTGGCACAGGCCCTCAAGGATCTCACAGCTTCCACCTGCAAACAAAACAATAATTTAATTAGTCGTTTGAGTACACCGCGAGAACTACCTACCTTCTCCGGTGATGCTATGGAGTGGCTAAACTTCAAACAATCCTTTGATGAATCTACGGAACTCTGCAATTACAGCACTAAAGAAAACATGTGGCGTTTGAGGAAATGCCTCGTCGGCGCGGCACGAGAAGCAGTAGCCGCATTACTTACCAGCGGTTCGTCGCCCGACACCATCATAGCAACCCTCCAACTGCAATTTGGAAACCCAGAATTAATTATAAATAAAATCATGAATGATATCAAGAAGATACCTGCATTACCTCAAGATTATATTGGGGACCTCGTGAAATTCTCAATAAAAATTAAAAACTTCATGGCAGCAGTGAAAACGCTCAACCGAGATGAGTACCTAAAAGGCGTCAGTATTTGTACAATCGTCTTATCAAAGTTACCGACTGCCTTACTCACTAAGTGGTCTGATTATTATTATAAACAAAAAGAAATTAAAGGCGACATCAAGCTGAACAAGTTGGAATTATTATCACAGTTCCTCTCAGAAGAAGCTACAAAAATTACTGAATCTGGTATCAGTTTACTAAACATGAAGCAAATAAATTACAGTGCTGATAAAAGTGGATTTAAACAACATGCAGTTTGTACGACAAGTCAACAAACAGAAAAATGCAAGTTTTGCAAGTTATCCCCTCACAGCCTACTTAATTGTAGGCTATTTAAAAAGTCGTTACGCAAAGAGCGATGGAACTTTGTGAGAAATAACGGGATTTGCTTTAAATGCTTATCAGCTGATCATGATAAGGACACCTGCCAAGCGCCGATGTGCGACAAGGACGGCTGCGCATAGCCACACCATGCACTACTTCATTACCCTATCAACAAACAAGCCCCGAAGCAAGTTAACGCCGTGGATGTTATCGCTGAAGATAAGGAGGTGGAGCCTGAGGAAGACTCACAATCCTCACAGCCCGAAAGTGAAACCGCGTCTGAGAACAGTATTGTGGCGAACGTTAGTGATAATAACAACAAAGTATTTTTAAAAGTTGTTCGTGTCAATGTTCACGGTCCTAAGGGTGTGATCACAACGCACGCCTTTTTAGACGACGGGTCGGCAATTTCATTGATTTCGGAAAACGTTGTAAATCGAGTGGGGTTGACTGGAAAAACTCAAACTTTGCATTTACGTGGTGCCTGGAACTCTGGAGAAATCTTGTGCAAATCGGAACTAGTGGACTTAAAAATATCGAACGTGGACAATGAATGTTTTGAATTACGTGCTCGAAAAATGTCGGAACTGAATATACCGGTGCAAAAGTTATCTAAAATAAACATTAAAAACTACGAACACTTAAGTGAATTAAATAACTACTATTATCAAAATACGGATGTGAAACCGGAACTATTGATCGGACAAGATTATTATCACCTAATTAAGCCTCTAAAAATAATTTCGCGTGAACGGAACGAACCTTGTGCTACGTTGACTGTTTTGGGATGGTGTGTGCACGGCCCTATAAATCAAGCCTCGCCAAAACAGCGCACTGCAAGCGACATCCTTCTCGTGTCTCACTCTCCCGCGTGCGCGCATCGTTCTCTCTCGCTCGCTCCTGGCAAGTTAGGCGCATCACCTGTTGTCAATGAAGCCGGCCGCCTTACCTACGATAACAGCGGCCTGCCCGGCGCCGGCGCGCACGCCGCCCCTGCAAGTACATGTGCATCAGCCGTGTTGCCACCGGCCGAGCAAACTTGTTTTGATGAATCTGCAGTTTTATTTATTGATGCCAGCGAGCCCGCTGATAATTACAACGCAGATGTGTTATTACACGAAACAGCGAGACATTATTTTAACTTAGAAAGTGCCGGAGTAACTTCAAAGAAGAGGGAAAATAAAGAAGAACAACATGCAATTTCTATTTTAAATAACACGGCGAAGTTAAAGAATGGCAGATGGGAAGTGGGACTTCCCCGGAAAACAGAAGTAAAACCGGAAGAAAGTGGGAATAGAATTTGGGTAATTTCCCACTTTGGAGTAGATAATCCGAGAAAGAAGAAACTGAGATTAGTTTTTGACTGTGCTAGTATTTCTCATGGAAAATGCCTAAATGATTATTTGCTTCAAGGTCCTGATTTATTAAACTCACTTTATGGGATTATGTTACGATTCAGAGAAAACCCCATAGGAATAACGGGTGACATTCGTGACATATTTCTGAGAATTAAAATAAGAGAAGATCAACACGCCTTGAGATTTTTATGGCGCGACAGTCAAGATCAACCAATAAAACAATATGTTATGACGTCACTTTTATTTGGAGAAAATTGCAGCCCATTTATTGCACAATTTATAAAAGATAAGAATGCTCAACAGTTCATCGAAACAAAGCCTAACGCCTTCCGAGCTATTATGCATAGTCATTACGTAAACGATTTCATAGACTCGCTGCCCACAGAAAGCGAAGCGATAAATATTATTGATGATGTTTCTACGGTGCATAAATTCGGAGGATTTGAGATACGTGGCTGGACAAGTAACAACAAAAATGTTTTGTCACACTTACCTAAAGATCAATTAAGTACTAACGGAGAAAGTTTGCTGGTAGATGGCAAAAATAAAACTCAACGAACTTTGGGATTATTATGGGATCCATCGCAAGATACTTTGGCAGTCGATGTGTCTCTCAATAACATACCCGAAGACATCCTGGAATTCAAGAAAACGCCGACAGAACGAGAAAATTTACGCATCACGTCAATTTATGATATATTTGGTGTATTGGCACCTGTAATAATAAAAGGAAAAATATTACTAAAGTCCATCTTTATTGAATTTAAACACTGGATCACTGACCTAAAGAGTTTTGTGCACCTCAACATACCAAGATGGTATTTTACTACGTCTGCAAATTTCATAACGAGTGCGAAAGAGACAACTAGCATTCTGGTACTTCATATGTTTTGTGATGCAGCGACGACCGCCTTCGCAGCTGTTGCATACTGGAGGTTGGTGAATGCTAATCGGAAATGTAAAAACAAAATCCCGAGTGTTAGTGAGACCAGCAGCTCGCATAGTCCGCCTACCAGTGTGAGTACTGCCGAAGCAGTACTGGGCGGGAGATTGTAGACGACAGAACCTGGAAAAGAAACTTAAAACTAATACTTACCTATGCTTACATCTATATATACCTCTTTTACTTACCTACTATGTATGATGATATACTTCTTATATAAATAAATCTATACTTACGCATTGAATGGTGAGCGCGAGCGACATGCTATACTATATATATACATACCTAGATGCATAGATGCATACGTACCTGTATCGAACCCAATTCAGTTGCTAACTGACCACTGTCACACACAGACGCTGTCCCTCGCGGCCGCTATACCTATCTTTCATTTATCATACTTACTTGTTTTTCTCCTGCTACTCTTCTTCCCTGCACCCCTTTCACCGTCTACAGTCTACACTGTCATTGTTAAATTAAATTCAGTTCAATTAATACTGAATTTAATTGACTTTTAATTTTAATCAAATTTTATTGAAGTGAAATTAATTTATTGAATATTTTAATTTTATTTATTTATACAATATAGTTTTTAAGCGCAGTGTAAACTAACAGAATAGGTCCGCTTGTAAATCATTGTAGAACCACTTTTAGCACGCTCTATCGTCTGACATTATTAATATAAGGTGCTTATTGCTAGCTTAATAATTAATGATTTGCTTGTGAAACAATTTTACCAGTGTTTAAAGTTAGAAATAAATGAAGTGTCACATGAACTAACATTTCATTTGATATCCTTTTACCCTGAATAGCTGATGGAAATAAGTTTTAGCACCTGTTTGAAGTTTTAATTTGGTAAGTTTAAGTATTAAATATTGTCCGTGGGTTTCCTTTGGGTAAAGCCCACAGCCGGGCTGGGGAATCTACGTGACAATTTGGCACTTGGTATATTCAATTTCAATTTCAATTGTCACGCTGTCACGTAGACAACTGCGATCATAATCGACATTATCAATATTTTCAATAACATGACAATTGTCATCTGATAAAACCAATTTTCCATAAATTTCTCAACCGAAAAATAGGATTGCTTGCAGACGTTACCCATTAGCATTTTACCCATTGTAAGAATTGTCATTTTGGTGAAATAGAAAGCTCATTTTCTATTGTTCTACAACAACTTAAGTATTATTAATCAAATGAAGCCAAGCGTAAAGACAAAGGTAACATAGTATTTGTAAGAAAACTATCAAGGCTAGTGTGGAACAAAAGACATGAATCATTTCTGGGAGCGCTCAGAGCAGAGCGCGCCATCCGGCGATAATTAAAAAACTTTCAAGATTATTTTCATTACCTTCCTCGCATTACCTGCTCTCCTGGTATTTCTTCCCATAAGTTGGGCCGTTTGGGGAACAGCGGAAAAAGGTATAAAAATCTTCAAAATGTCCCATCCCCACACAAATATATAGAGTCGGACCAATAAAAGTCTGCAGCGGATTTGATAGCCCACGCAGTGCAAGTGTTATGTATACGTCATAATTTTATAGAAGTTTGACGTTTAAAATAACACTTGCACTGCGTGGGCTATCAAATCCGCTGCAGACTTTTCTTGGTCTGACTCTATATGAAATGAGATGTTTCTGAATAGTTTCCATGTGGCAATTTCATAATATCGGATACTTTCCAGCGCCACATTCATAGACCACACTGACGCTGATCCACATCCTCTATATACACGCCACCCCTCCGGTGTGGGATCAAGAGAGAGCGTATAGAAAAGGGCGTCTTTTTCTTTACTAGTGTTATGAACTTAGTTATTCTTTACCTTGTTAGAGCAAGCCAAAGGTATAAAGAATAGTGTATTTCGTTATTTTAAGGCTTAAAGTTTTTTTACTTCATACTAAATTGACACCATCCTAGTACGGATCCGCATGAGTGTGATAACCGCGTATGTGCTCTTTTGGAACTTAAAAGTTGGCCCATTTGGAGAAATAGTAACGCTGTCTTTTATTGCACAACAGGGCATTATATCTTCGGTTTTATTGAATCAAGTGTCCTCGGTTTGCGAGTTGTTTGTTTAGTTTATGTTCTCTTGCCAGTTTTATTGTAGATAGAATTCGAAGTCTCATTATTTACAAAACTTTTGTGTGTTTTCGTCCAAAATACTTTTGAGATTAATACGAATAGTGGTTTCTACGTACGTGGATGTAATGTAACTCATTGTACGAGCCGTCAGCGTTCTCTATTTTATATTTTTTTAAATTAAATAGTACAAAAACAATTATAGTAGCATCAAACGCTCTGCTCGCGTTTAGCTTTGGCAGGCTTCCAATCTAGGCTATCTAACTCTGGCAGTTTCTTTCACCCAACGACGCTATAAACGATCGGCCGGCGTGAATAGCCTGCTTAACTTCCCGCGGCTTTTTACAGAACAAACACAACGTGAATAGCTGCCTCTATACTTACTGCTTACCTGTCCTTTATGCCTATAAGCCGTAATAGAAACGCCTTCGCTCTATGCGGTCCTGGTAGTTGTGGTTCAAAATGATAACCCTTTACGGAGTGATGGGATTTTGGTATATGAAAAACTCTTAACACCACGTTAGAAAGGCGTTTTTTTTTAAATATCAAACGTACATTTTGATTAATTAAAGAAAGCCTATTGAATCTAATCCGCTTCAATGCACACGTGACCAGGATAACATAAATGCTTAAGACGTATAAAACTAACGCACCATGGTGAAGGATCCCATTTTAGAACCACACCCCATAAGTGTAACTCAAGAAAAAATATGCCGTGGCAAAGGCGTTCCCTTCGCTCCAGACTAGTCCAGACGAAAGAGCGAGACGATTATATTTGTATTTAACGATATATTTATGTTTATTGAATTTATTGAACAAATATCTACTTTACTACATGCCTATGAATGTTTTTCTTTAAGATTTGTATTTCACATATCCTTTCGCCGACAAGATTGATGGGTTCTGTCTTCGAATTCGCCCACAGTACCAGGGCCACAGAAGTCCTAGGCGGTATTAGGATAAGCTGTAACAGTGACGTCGCGCCAGTTTACCAAGCTTAGGGGCTGTATAACAGCAACACCAACTGACCACAGGTAGACCTTATGCCATTGCAATAAGGTTCAAAAATTGACAATTAACAGTGTGGACGATGGAGAGAATCGTCGGACGCAGTAATCCCTTTGAGCACTGTACCACGTTGCACTGTCTGCTTTAATTGCATTTAAGCATCCATTCAAAGTGCGATTCGTAATTACATATTTGAATTTATTATTAAAAAGCTCTACATTTAATCCATTGCCAAAACTCGTTGGGTTTTGTGAAATGCTCAATTTGAATCTAACTCTCAATACCACTGGGTTAAGAACATTTTTGATGTGAAAACTTCTTTAGCGGCGCTGAGCACTTTTTGAGGTGGGGAAAAAATAATAAACTCGAGACAGCGTAAAGCGATCACGTGACCGTAAGGGGCGTAAGGCGATCACGTGACCGTAAGCGCCGTAAGGTGGCCACTCATAATTTAAATGGCATTTAAATCAATAAAGAAAACTGAATGTTATTTGACATTTATGTTGCGGACTCCTTTTCAAGACTCTTTACCTATGTTCAAATAATTTGACGTTGTCATGGCAGTATGTAAATGAAAAAGTGTGATCTTATTTGAGAATGATAATAATATATAATAAATAAATAGAATACCTCCGCTAAACGTATGTATCGTGTTACCGGGCATCGGTAACATAGTGAGGTGAGTTTTCACTTCTATCGGCACTCCCGGAGTGCAGCCGTTGTTGCTTGTTTTATTTGCTCCGAGCATGACTGTGGCAGCGCCCTAGTGGGTGTGGGACATATTGTTTATTTGACAGTTGGCAACTGCCAAAATAGTATGAAGATGTCGTCGACTGTCGATGTGTGAGATGAAGACTTTTGTGGGAACAAAAGTTCATATTTTCATCAAGTAGTGCGTTGGCATCGCTTGTATTTTCCCCATTAACTTCGCACATAGCTAATAAAGTTACTATTCTCGATTCTATCAAGATCTAAGTTTACTTATGTTTCAGCTGAAACATAAGTAAACTTTCAGCAGATCATTATCGTATGGCCATCTTAATTTATCTATCTTTAATATAAAAGGTAATATGGCTGTGCTTTTTGTAGTTCATTTAACATAGCAGCGATTCTCTATGGATTAAATTCGACTCTATGGATTAAATACGTTTTACTCTGATCTGGGGGCACGACAGTGCCTCCGCCAAGTCGAGCAAAACAAAGAGGCATGGCCGTACCATCCTTTTCTCGAAGCGATTCAGGCCATTTTCGACGTCCTGTAATTTTGTGCTAGCTGAAGCTAGAACCCTGAATTTTCAGTGACATATAGGGCTTAACATGCTTTAGATATATTCTCAAAAACATTAAATCTGAACTAGTAGTTTAAGAATTATTGTACGTCAAAGTTCCTTAGTTTCGACACTGACACACTCATTCACTCACTCACCGATCATCATACTCGATCTCATATCTATCATTATACGTATTACAAATTAAAGATATCTTATTGATACGGTTTTAACACCCCCTGGCACTGATTAAAATAACCGACTTGGTTTCATCTCAAAACATTTTTCTAGTAAAAGCGTTGCGAGACTTGCACCTTTTTACATGTAATGTTTTTGATGGTAATAATTAACGAGTATGGGCCGAGTGCGTGAATGAGCTGAACAGAGTATCTCATTAAAAGTTTTAATTGGAAGTTATAGTGAAACGAAAGAAACGAGAACATAATTATAAAGCCAACTGAAACCAATTTAATTATTTACTCACTCGTAGGCAGTATTATTCAACTCTTATAGTCTGGCAAACCAATACGTCAGTAGAGGAAGGCTCGAAATTCAATATGTCCATGGGAGATTGACCCTTCACGTCTACATTTTGTGTATGTTACGTATAGCCTACTGACAAAATGGTTTTCCAAAATACAGTACGACGAAAAACAAAATACAGTATTTCCAAAGCACAGACGCTGCTTTAGCCAATTGTCAAGACGTACAGCAAGCTACAAACTTGCATGGACATATTATGAATATATTAATTCATCTACCACTACATGAATTCATTCATAAAGCGGTCATGTAATTTTGCGGCTGAGTATACAAAAAATGATGATAAGTAAGAACAAGCAGTCTTTGTGTCTTAGAAAATGATTTGAAGAAAACTCTTAAACAGCCGAAGATAGGCTACTGTCTTGTCATAAACTGTAACAATGGCGTCGCGACGGCGCGGCGTCGTGTGACGTCACAATGGAATCTTCTTTTCGAGTTCGTGACTATGGCGTTCAATACTTAATACAAGTGTACTTTGCGCATTTCCACTCTCTAATGGCATAAGGATAACTATTCTGGGGAAATTGAACGATTGAAAATTAGGTGTTAATTGACCACATGCTGAGGAAACACACCAAGCCCGATATCTTCTATGGAAACAACCAGAATAACATTAGGGCTCCTCTACACGATGGGCCAGCGCCGGCCACTCCAAGGGACGCAGCCATGCGGTAGAATGAGATAGCAATATCACTTGCTCCCTCTAACGCATAAATGCGTCCCTTGGAGTGGCCGGCGCTGGCCCATCGTGTAGAGGAGCCATTAGGAGAACGACAGTAAAACTGGTAACACTCAAATTAGACACTGCTGTGAAACGGTTATTGATTTTTTTAAATTATTGACGCGATAACGTCTTATAAATCGATGAACACCGGTAGCATGCACGAAAAAGTGTCACGTTGTGGATAGATCTCCATGGTAACGTTGTGGACAGATCTCCATGGTAACGTATAAAGGTATGCAATTTTTCATCAATGTTTTCTTATGACGTTATCACGCAAAATTATCGTCCGTAAACCGACTTTACAGACAACCATTTTTTTTTTCATAGTAATTTCAGTTATTCAGTTAACAGTTTAACAAATTTTTCAAAGACCCCGAGATTATGCTGTCGGGTTCCGTTTTTCCCTCCACAACCCGCGCACGCTGTGTCCGCCTCAATTATGTTCCCCGCTCTGTGAATAAATAATGTGTGCGTGGACGTGACACAACACGTCAAGCGAACCACGTCCGACGAGTTGCCTCTCTGTCGCACTTGTAAATTCGTACGTAAGTGTGACAGGGAGGCAACACGTCGAACGTGGTTCGCGGTAAGGCCTCAGGCTCCCAAGTTTTATGATCTTACGGGAATTAACGTATACAGGTTTTAAATGGCGGTGGTTTCTTTTGTACTATATGCCCAAGTTAACATATTAACAGTAACTATACGTTACTGCCTGCGACATAAATATGCGACGCACGTAATTGTATAAATAGCATGTAAGCAATAATAGCCTATAAATATATGTGTTAAGTTTAGATTTAGGCTCTCTATACTTGGATACCGAGAATACAACACAACTTCGGTAATGTTTGGTTTTACTTAAACTCCATTTCGACCCTCCGACTACCAAGTCATCTCATGGCGACCCATACCAGAAGAGAACCAGGAAAGTGAAGAATACCACGGCGCACCGCATACGAGAATGAAGATAGAAGTCAAGGCAAGAAGATCACCCTAATGAAGATTCAAGTTGAAGAACCTATTTTTCAAGAAAGAAACTTCCTGCGCATTTTCAAGAAAGAACCTTCCTATTAGAACAGAACCCTCCCACGCATTTTGAAAACGAAAGAGAAGAAAGAAAAAGATGACCAAGAAACAAAACTCAAATTAAGAAGAGACGAAGAAGGAAGAAAGGAGAGCGTTGTCCAGGGTTATCCCGGCTCGCAATTCAAGAGGTGTCCAGGGTTATCCCGGCCCACATCAAGAGGTGTCCAGGGTTATCCCGGCCCATGCTCGAGGGAGTCCAGGGTTAGCCCGGCCCGTCATCGTCGTCGGAGCAGAGGCAGCCACATGCAGCGTCAGCGAGTGCCACATGGAGGTGCCAGCTCGCCAGCAGCGTCACGCGACCGCCCGCCCGTGCCAGCGCGGAATGCAGCGTCGACATAACCTACTTACGGGAGTACATTGCCCGCTACTAATGTAAGTTAGATATAACTTTATTATTATGTTTTATTATTTCGTCACGATATTTAGCGAATGATAGGTATCCTAATTTTAGCCATTGTATGTAATTAATTGTAGCCGCGAATTTATTATGCTAGCCGAATTACAGTCCATACGCGACAGATTAAATAAATTAAGAGAAGATATTGTAAAGTTAGGTCCAGAGAGGCGACGGAAAGAAATAGGTAGGAAGAAATTAGACGAATCGAACGAACTGCATAACCGTGCGGCGGATATTGTGTCTCAGTTACAGGAGCAAAAGGCAAACTTTGTGCCTTCGGAAATAGAGTTAGCTAATAAGCATATAAACGATATTATCGAGACTTACAGTAGGATAAAAATAGCATTACAATTTTTCGATACGGAATCTCAAACAGAGGTAAAAATGGCTAAGCCCAGTTTTGATGTCAAGACGGCCATCGCCTTGTTGCCCGTCATGACGGGGCAGGAGGATACCACTAAGCAGTTGATAGACGGCATTATAATGTACAGTTCCATTATTAATAGCGAAACTCAACAGGTTTTAATAGAGTTCGTCCTGAAAACAAGACTCTCGTCTAGCGCTAAGCTCAGATTAAAGACGTCATATACTAGCGTAGAATTACTTATCGCGGATATGCGTACATTCTTACTACCTAAAAAATCGTCCGAATCGATTCAGGCTCAACTGTACAGAGCTAGGCAAGGTAGGAGAACTATAGAGGCATTCGGAGCCGAGATCGAGGATCTTTTTGTCAATCTGACCATATCCCAGGCCGACGGTAACGATAGCAGGTACGATATACTTCGTCCACTGAACGAGAGATCAGCCATTAAACGGTTTGCAGACGGTTTAGCGGATCCCAAGTTAAGTACCATAATATCATCTAGGCAATTTACGTCATTGCCCGAAGCGATAAGGACGGCCATCGACGAGCACAGCTCATCACCACAGCAGGAGCAGATCCTACATTACGGGCGCAACCATTATCGTAATAATTACGGGAACCGGAACGCCCACTCCGCACGTTATAATAGGGGCCAACCTTTTAACACGCAAAGAAATACATTCGGGACACGATATTATTCTAGGAATAACCGTAGCGTAGGTATTTCGCAACACGTCCCGACAAATAGAGGCAAACGCCCTGACAATTTCGCTGACCGTGCACCTACAGTTCGCCGACCCGCGCACACGCCGGCTCGCCCGAATACGCGTGCGCAGCACATACAACCGTCACACGATGATGAAAAACCTAACAGGCAGTTTTTTCGTGACTAATATGAATAGCGCAATATTTAGTTATAATAAAGATAATTATAGCACAGTAACTTGTAGTGTAGGTAATGGATATAAGTTAAAGCTCCTGGCCGACAGCGGAGCAGCCCTAGGTGCTATTAGATACGAATATTTACAAAACAAACCCGATCTTTTTAAACAAATACAAGGATATAGCATTACCATTAATGGAGTATGTGGAGATTTAACTTCAGAGGGATATATATATTTAGAATTAGACTTTAACGGTTTCATTTGCGAAGAAAAGTTTCATGTTTTTAAGAATTTGCAATGCTCAGCCCAAGCAATTTTAGGAGAAGAATTTTTCAAACGTTACGATGCAGACATAAGTTATAAACGCAACGCATTAATTTTAGAGGACCGAGGTCAGTCCGTATCGATACCTATGCAAGTACATTCAAAGAATACGTATGTCCATAATATACCTCCGCGATGCGAAGTTATGACTCACATTACGTCACAACTAGACGATGATTGCGTAGTACTAGCCGAGGAAATGCAAGAAGGCGTTTTTGTAGCAGGTGTTATTTCAAGACCAGACAAAGGTCAAATACCCGTACGGATATTGAATACGACTGATAAGCCAGTTACTTTAGATTTATCAAAGTTAAAAGTAAACAGATTATGTAATTTTGATATTTGCAATTTTGACTCAAGGAGAATTAGCGTCAATAGAGTAAAAACCTTATTAGATCTTTTAAATTTACACACTTATTTAAACACAGAGGAACAGTTAAGTATAGAACAAATTTGCGCAAAATACGCAGATGTTTTCCATCTGCCAGGCGACAAGCTTACTACAACAAACTTGCTGGAGCACAAAATTAACTTAAAAGAAAATGCCAGCCCAGTATACGTAAAACCTTACAGGATACCACATGCCTTACGCAAAGAACTCCAAACTCAGATCCAAGATATGCTAGACAACGACATAATTGAAGAGACTACTTCCGAGTGGTCCAGTCCAGTTTTGCTTGTTCCCAAAAAGAGTGATAAGTTAGGAGAAAAGAAATGGAGATTGGTTGTCGACTATAGGCAACTAAATAATAAAATACAGGATGATAAATTCCCATTGCCCAACATAACAGAAATATTAGATTCCCTAGCAGGTAGCATATATTTTTCAAAGCTCGATCTTTCCCAAGGTTATTACCAACTAGCTTTAGACAAGGAATCCCGGAAATACACCGCGTTTACGACCGATAAAATGTATTCAATGAAGAGATGTCCCATGGGGCTCCGAACAAGCGGTAGTGTTTTCTCAAGGCTTATGACCATAGCCATGTCCGGATTAAATTACAAACAATGTTTTATATACTTAGACGATTGTATTGTCATAGGAAAATCCATGACGTCACATAACCATAACCTTACTCAAGTTTTAGAACGTTTGAGGAGCGCGAATCTTAAACTAAATCCATTAAAATGCGAATTTTTACGTAAAGAGATAATGTATTTAGGACACAAAATAACTTCAAAAGGAGTAGAGCCCGACCCAGCGAAAGTAGATGCATTAACCAAATACCCAAGACCAACGAATACAGACGAGGTCAAAAGATTCGTAGCATTTGCCAATTACTATAGACGGTTTATTCCAAATTTCGCGAACATAGCTTATCCCTTAAATCAACTTTCCAAGAAAAACGCAGTTTTTAATTGGTCTACAGAGTGTGAAGCAGCATTTTTAAAATTAAAAAATATTCTTACTAGTCCACAAGTCTTAGATTATCCAGATTTTTCGGAAAATAACACATTTACGTTACATACAGATGCATCAAAAATAGGATTAGGGGCAGTATTATCGAATGCTAGCGGGAAGGTAGTCGCGTACGCAAGTCGAAATCTTAAGCCAGCCGAAACGCGATACCCATAGATACCGATACCGATAGATTTGGAATTACTTGCCATAGTTTGGTCGACAAGACATTTTAGACCCTATCTCTTCGGAAAAAAGTTTAAAATTGTCACCGACCATAAACCATTGATTTATCTTTTTGGAATGACTGATCCTTCGAGTAGATTAACCAAATTTAGGTTGTATTTAGAAGAATTTAATTTTGATATTGAGTACATTCCGGGGCGAAACAATGCAGCTGCAGACGCATTGAGTCGTTTACCGATGAATAGTGAAGATTTAAAAAATATTAGAACAAACGTTGTATCAGTCATGACCAGAGCCCAATCACGGAAACAGCGCGCACAACAAACTTGCGATCAAGGTGACTTAGCGACAGATGTACCCGCAAACGATAGGCTTGATCAACCTAGAGTTGTGGAAATCATCAAAGCACCAAAAAATTGTATTGAACTCATATTAAGTTCCAATTATAAGTTAAGTAAGACATGTCAAAATAAAATAATGAGTAGTAAAGGAAATTTTGAGTACGTACCAAGCAAATCATGCATATATCTAACATCCCGATCGTTATCTACCGTAGGCGTGTTAGCGAGGGAATTAGAAGAATTTTGCAAGAAGCAATGCATAAATGAAGTTATAATAATAAAAGATAAACGAAATGCGCAAGAAATAAATGAATTTTTAGCTAGCTACAAATGTGATATTCCTAGGATCCTTGTAACAAAAGGTGTTACGAAAGTATACGATAAAGAGGAAATAAAAGTTATTTTGAACGATTTCCATCTATTACCCACGAGTGGCCACGCGGGGGTTAATAGAATGTTAAACAATATAAGACGTCATTACTTCTGGCCAAGAATGAGCCACGATGTATACGAATACGTAAAGAAATGTGCACATTGTCAACACAACAAACACACTAATAAATACACTAAGGAACCAATGATGATAACTACAACACCAAGCTCATCCTTCGAAAGAGTTTCTTTAGATATTCTAGGACCTTTAGAAGTAGATAATTATAACTATAAGTACGTATTAACAATTCAGTGTGAACTGACTAAGTTCGTCGAAGCATACCCTTTAGAGAGGAAAGACACCGAGTCTGTAAGCAAAGCATTTGTAAATAATTTTATTTTAAGATATGGCGTACCAAGCGACATCATAACGGATCAAGGTACCGAATTTATGTCCAGTGTATTTAGCGATATTTGTAGATTATTAGGTATAAATAAGCTACACTCGACTGCTTATCACCACGAAACTATAGGAGCACTCGAGAACACGCACAAAAACCTAGGAGCTTACCTTAGGATACAATGTAGTAATAACCGCACAGACTGGAGTACCTGGTTAAGCTATTGGTGTTTTTCGTATAATACCACCGTACATACCGAGACGCAATATACGCCATTCGAATTAGTTTTCGGCAAACACTGTCGTTTACCGAATAATTTAATTTCTTCTGTCGACCCTCTTTATAATTATGATAGTTATACTAAAGAATTTAAGTATAGGTTACAAAGAGCTCAGTCAGAAGCTAGAAATAATTTAATGTCTAGTAAAGTAAATAGAAAATTAATGTATGATAAGAAAATGAATTCTGTACAATATAAACCAGGAGACTTAATACTTTTAAAAAATCAAGTAGGCGATAAATTAGACTCCATTTATAACGGACCTTACAAGGTCATAGAAGATATGTCACCGAATGTTAAGATATTAAAAAATAATCAGGTTTATATAACTCATAAAAATAACACTAAGATGTATTTTGAAACAAAGTAATAACTAGTTTATTATTATATTCAATTTATAATTAGAAAAAAAAATGTAAATGCAACTGCGTGTGTCACATTTTTTTTCTCCTTTGTGGGGGTGAAGAGTAACTTTCCAGGGAGGTGTACTATATGCCCAAGTTAACATATTAACAGTAACTATACGTTACTGCCTGCGACATAAATATGCGACGCACGTAATTGTATAAATAGCATGTAAGCAATAATAGCCTATAAATATATGTGTTAAGTTTAGATTTAGGCTCTCTATACTTGGATACCGAGAATACAACACAACTTCGGTAATGTTTGGTTTTACTTAAACTCCATTTCGACCCTCCGACTACCAAGTCA
Organism: Cydia amplana; assembly: GCF_948474715.1. NCBI lineage: Eukaryota > Metazoa > Arthropoda > Insecta > Lepidoptera > Tortricidae > Cydia > Cydia amplana. The sequence continues at coordinate 813,794 of NC_086083.1, read as the reverse complement.
TCTCACTTTAATATTTTATTTGGTTTTCTGAGTAAGTAAGTGTAAAGAGAAGAGGATGATACTAAACACAATCAACAACAGACGGGGAAAAATTATTTGACATTTGTTACGGCACGACTTCTTTAAAACCATCATAGAAGGGAAGATAAAAGGAAAGAGAGGCAGGGACAGACCAAGACGTATATAGACCAAATAAAAAAAAGCTGGTGTCATACGAGAGGGAGATATGGAAAATACTCCACCGACAAGAGGAAACTTCTTTAATTGAAGAAGAAGAGTAAGTAGTGCAGCCAGTCCATAAGCCAGCCAGCTTGTAAGTAAACTAACCCTTAGTAAATCAAAACATTATCAAACTCATAGCATCTAAGTACTTAATGCCTATAATATTTGAAGAATTCCCGCAATTTCTGCAATTACTGACCTCGTTAAATCTTGACTTAATGATAAAGGAATCAATTGTAAGGAAACATTCAAACAAAACAAAACCTAACACAAGTTCAGAGAAACCCATTGGCACGAGTCGGGATTTGAACCCACGTCCTCTACTTGAAAAGGCCTTACTGCCCTATGTTTAAGCAATAAAAGCACTTGTAAGTAATTAAATGTATTCCACTTCTCTATATTACACGTAAGTTAAAAGAAGTAGGTATAAATATTTTCCGCAGAAAGGTATATAGTTAAAGCACTAAAAAGTAATTAAATAAAACAATGCGCGTATTCAGTCTCAAACTGAAACCTTAAAATAAAAGTGAAAGGATATTAGGATAGATTACCAGCGCAAAAAGCCATACAGTTTCTGAATATCTTCAGTAAGGCATAAACGCCAGGATTTCAATTCGCCCGGTGGAATATTTCAAAAATGTAATTCCATTTGTAATCCTTAGATTATTTGTCTGGATTTCGTCAGACGGGCAATTTCTTTGTCTGTGGCTGATAAGGATCGCGCGAATTTGCTCAGAGTTTAGAGCCTTTACACATTATCCTATTTGACAGAAAAAGGTGGATCTGTGTAGAGCGAAAGCGGTGTTTCACGCGGTAAAGAGACTGCTTAATTTAGAATTATCCACATACTCGTATTAGCACACATGCTGTAAAGTTTTTGCTTTTGATATTATGTCGTCTTCCTAGGGATGATTTCCGTGTTTAAAAACTAATTATATGTCCTTTCCCGGGACTCAATCTATCTCCATACTAAATCTATTCTACATGAATTTGATCTAGATTAGATATGAATCGGATCAGTCAGTTCCAAAAGTGACGTTTTTGGTTGAATAAATATCCTGTAATTAAAATAAAATTAGAATACGCCTGTTATTATAGAAACCTGCGCGTAACACTGATATTACGTAATTCTGCACCTGATTGAAGGGCACTGATATGAGTGAGCGAAGTGTGAAAGGGTTCTTAAAGGGACAATCCTTCCTACTATTTAATTCAGGATTAAAGTCACGGATAATAGATTAGTTTGACAGTTCGGCCGGTTTGTCAACGTGACGTGAGCGAGGTCGGCTTTCCAAATGAAGGGTTAACTTTAAAGTTTGAGTTAACCACATTCGGAATTAGGGTATTTGTCACTTATTGGCTTTTATCTACTCTACCAAGAGCATGGTAGATGGAGTTATCCACGTGATAAAGTAGGTAATATCACCTTAAAGTTTCAACCATTTAACTAGGATCGACCCCACGTGTATTGTGCTGTATATGTGTTCTCGTATATGTGTGCCCCACGTGTATATGTGTGCGTTTTTGGACCAAGCCAAAGAGAAAATCAACGTAGTGACGTATCAGGAGTTCAAAACAGTGGCAGAGAGAAGAAGAGAATGGCGATTACTCCACCGACAAGAGCCAGGCTCTTAAATTTGTGATGATGATGATGATGTATTATGCTGCGAGCGACTCCACTGTTCTGCGCGCAGCTTGACATTGTCATTTTAATTCCGCGTACCTAAGATGTTTGACATATATGAGACGTAAAGGAGTACCACAATTTGTATTTTCTATATACCGAATCTCGAATTAAAAGTCTAAAATAATATTTATTGGAATCTATTTACGCCTACGCGCTTGTGAGATCATAGAGATTTGGGTAATTGAGATAGGTACCTCAAGTACACAAATCTCAATGGTCTCACAAGTAAATAGCATAGTCTAGCTAGAGGGACCATCATGGGACCATAAAGGAAAACCACTAGGAATATTCTCACCGGCTAAACTAACTCAATAGATACCAGGGGCGGCGAAGCGAGAGGCGGCGAAGATACGGCAATTCAATCACGCGCCCATTACGGGGTTCTGTTCCTATCGCATACCGAGCACGGAAAAATTTGAAGGGTAGTGTGATCAGGCGGTATTTAGTTTTGATATGGATAATTATGATCCTGATGGACTAGAATACATCTTACGAGCAACAAGTGAGAGCCAGATTCGTTATGACCGAACCCCGTTATCAGTATTGTAGTTCATTGAACATTAAACAGAGAGGCTATTATGAAATATTTTTTTACTTAAAAAAAATTACGCAGCTCTTTTTATTGTTAGTTCAACGATGGATTATGGATACCTTAACAAAAACTTATCATCCAGCTAGGCTACTGTTTTGGATCTCACGTCCTATGGCCACAAGAAGAGACTCGCTACCCTAACGTAACGAATAAAAACACCCCCCGCGGGGGTTCGGATCGCTTGCGAAATAATACATGCAATTCCTTGCGCCTCTGCTCTCCTGGTACATTTATTGCATATTTGGGACTTGCCAATTCGACACGAGAGTGCCTTACAATTCAGAATAGGTCCACCACACGTACCTGCAAAGAAAAAAAATATATATTAGTAATTTTGTTATAAACCGCGTGTTCTTTGATGGTCACATACAAAGTTTATACCTTTTTGTATATAGACATATAAACAAAAAACCATCATAAAACTTCTTCGACCAATGACAATATTCAATAGATACACTGTGTTGTAATTACAATATTGCATATTTGTATGCAGGGGTGCTAAGCTGTTTTGCTGACTGTTGTGGGTTGACCGAGTCATTATATTTTTTATCTGCTGCATTGTTAAATTACGCTTTTTAAAAAGACAATGTTGCGACAAAAACATTGTAAGAAAAAAAAGCTATACCTCCTCTAGTGTCTGAAATTATATGTAAAAGGTGCAAGAAAATACTGGCACAAAATACACCGCATTTTACAAATTCTCCGCAGGTAGCACCGTCACCTAAAACCGCTGCTGCAATGCGGCCTGTCCGGGCCAAATTATTCCACACGTTTTTTTTCTTTTGTAGGCGTCCGTCTAAGCTAACTGCACTGACTTTGCTGCGACAAGATTTCAAAGTGACACTGTAAAAAAGGTAATGAAAATCTGTCCGATATTCCGGAATACCGGTATGTATGTCCTAGTTCATTCATAAAGAAATAAGAATAAGAATAATTTATTGAGAAAACCTTATTGCTAATGTTACATTATTTATTCTACTGTGATATTACGTACATTTTTACGTGCACCTGAACTAGGAATATAATCCTGAACTCCAAGAGATAATATACTAATTCAAAGAACAATATAACAAATTAAAATCATGAACATAGAGGGGCGTTTTTTTTGTTGTCCCCAACACTTATTTTTCAAATTTGGTATTTTTTATGTTATTTCTACTCAGAATCACGAGCTCTTTCTATCCTAATAGGAGAAAAATAGTGTCCCAAAATTTCCATACATTCTTCGATCTTTCCATTCCGCGACCGCCATACAAAGTCTATGAAAAGTGGTGACGTAATGGAAATAAAAACCTTAGGACACTTTTTTTCTCCTATTAGGATAGAAAGAGCTCGTGATTCTGAGTAGAAATAACATAAAAAATCCCAAATTTGAAAATAAAGTGTAGGGGACAACAAAAAAAAAGCGGCCAAGTGCGAGTCGGACTCGCCCATGAAGGGTTCCGTATTTAGGCGATTTATGACGTATTAAAAAAAACTACTTACTAGATCTCGTTCAAACCAATTTTCGGTGGAAGTTTACACGGTAATGTACATCATATATTTTTTTTAGTTTTATCATTCTGTTATTTTAGAAGTTACAGAGGGGGGGGGGGGGGGACACACATTTTACCACTTTGGAAGTGTCTCTCGCGCAAACTATTCAGTTTAGAAAAAAATGATATTAGAAACCTCAATATCATTTTTGAAGACCTATCCATAGATACCCCACACGTATAGGTTTGATGAAAAAAAAAAATTTGAGTTTCAGTTCTAAGTATAGGGAACCCCAAAAATTTATTGTTTTTTTTCTATTTTTGTGTGAAAATCTTAATGCGGTTCACAGAATACGAGGGGCGTTCAAAATATTCTCGGTATTGATATCTTACGACCTCTTCTAAAATTTCTTTCGTTACTGGCCGCTAAGGTTTATTCATTGACATTAAAAAAAAGTATAATTCGAACCGAGATGGTCTTTTGTTTTTCTGCAATTGCTGAACAAACATGAACATCATGTGCGAATTGACAATGTTAACTAAATTAGAACATCGATGCGTGATAAAATTCTTGACGAAACAGGGTAAAAATCAAAAAACCATAAAAGAGGAAATGGATTGTGTTTACCGTGAGTCTGCTCCTTCTTTATCTACCATTCAAAAGTGGTCAAGCGAGTTTAAACGCGGAAGGGAGAGTATTGAAGATGACCCTAGACCTGGCCGGCCTGTAGTAGCTACTTCACAAGAAAATATTGATAAAGTGGAAAAACTTATATTGGAAGATGGTCGAGTGAAGGTAAAATCTATAGCACAAGTAACCAATCTCTCTATTGGTACCGTACATGATATTATACATGACCATCTTAATATGTCAAAAGTAAGTGCAAGATGGGTTCCGCGAATGCTGACTCGGCTTCAAAAAGACATGCGTGTAGCTTGTTGTTCCGATTTTATTGACCTGTGCGGTGAAAATCCTGATGAGGTGCTGCAAAGAATAGTTACTGGAGATGAAACCTGGGTTCATCATTATGACCCAGAGAGTAAACAAGAGTCCATGCAGTGGCACATTAAGGGTTCAGCTCATCCCAAGAAGTTCAAGGTCATCCCTTCTGCTGGCAAGGTCATGGCCACGATATTTTGGGATTGTGAAGGAGTATTACTAATCGATTATAAAGAAAAAGGTGTAAATATCACAGGACAGTACTACGCTAACATTCTACGTCAATTAAAGGATGTAATTAAAGAAAAGAGGCGAGGAAAGTTAACCAAAGGTATTCTGCTTCTGCATGACAACGCCCCCGTCCATACTGCTCATATTGCCAAGGCAGCTATTGTTGAATGTGGGTTTAAAACTGTTACTCACCCACCGTATAGTCCGGACTTAGCCCTCAGCGACTTCTTTTTGCTCCCCAATCTTAAAAAGGATCTGCGTGGAAATAAATTTTCTGACGATGAAGCATTGAAGGCGGCAGTGGAGGAGCATTTTTACACGAAAGATAAAAAATATTTTTACGAGGGATTAAAAAAAATAATTGATCGATCTTTTAAGTGTATGAACATAGGGGGGGAGTATATTGAAAAATAAAAATATCAAACTTTTCGTACTTGTTTGTTTTCATTCTCATACCGAGAATATTTTGAATACCCCTCGTACATCTACTTACCAAGTTTCAACAGTATAGTTCGTATAGTTTCGGAGAAAAGTGACTGTGACATACACGGACAGACGGACAGACAGACAGACAGACAGACAGACATGACGAATCTATAAGGGTTCCGTTTTTTGCCATTTGGCTACGGAACCCTAAAAACGCCCAGAGACACAAATAGGTATAATAATTATCTTAATATTAAATGATGCTTAGCTTTACACAAGAATTTCGTACACTGATCCACCTGTTCCTACCTCTATCGCACACCTCACATTCAAACTGGATCTTTCATTTGGGTAGGCTATCTACTGACTCATGTGCCATTGGAAATTTTCCATTGGAATTTTCTAAAACTTCTTATATATTCATATGGAAATAAAATTTTCCATTTCTTGTGCAATTTCAGGAAACCTTTTAAAAATTGCTGTCCCGGCACTGTGCAAACGGGGCAGCAATATAATTATGCACGTGCGATAGAGATAGGAACGGGCACCAACGTACGAAATTCCTCGTCCTTTCTGTACTACATTTTCAATGGCCGTTACCTACCTCTTTAAATGTTTATTGTAAGGTGTTTTGGTCGCCTTTTGTATGTTACGAGGTTTGAAATATGATACGACATCATTTTCATCATCAGTCATCTTTTTTTTAAATAGGTAGTAAACGCGGGGATGCAACACAATGCAACAGGGTACGAGTATGAGTACCAATTATTGCACTTCTGCGAATGATAACACCTGATATACATTGAACTTGAAATCAGTCATGTATTATGTAGCCTACATTTTCAAAAATATTAAAATTATTTTGAATACTAGGCAGATACCGATTTAAAAGCATAAATAAAAGTGGCATCGATGCGTTAGAAACACATCCAAAGCGCACATGCCTCTATTCATAGGTTTTGTTCATATTTGATAGCATTTTCATATTTCAGTCGAAATTCCAATAGAAAGTAGAACACGCAACGAAAAGGCCGATTTTTATGACATTTTAACAAGGTTTGGTTTTGAGCTTGTTTTGATAAGACCTTGAAGATCACTCACGCTGATTAATGCGTGCAAAATGCAATCATAATCACGTCATTAGACATCTCGCTCGCACTTGTTGGCGAGCGCGAGATGCCTAGAGACGGTTTTGAACGTCTTATCAAAACTTTAACAAAATATTAAAATAAGAATCAGCCGCATAGTACCTATGTCAAACGTGTCCGCAATTTCAGCGCCCATCAAATTTAGTAAAAAGTCTTCCACTGGCATTGATGCGTCAAAAACAAATTTCCAACGCACGGGCTTCATTCACTAGAGGTTGTTAATATTTTAGCTATGACGGGATATGAATATGAAATGCCACATTCAGCTGAAATTCCCACAAAAGCTTTAACAATTTTCAAAGCTTTTTGCACCATACAGTGAGGCCTTTTGATTTAAAGTTGTAAACTTTTTTTTTAATTTGGGAATTTTCATGTTATTTCACTTATTTCTACTCAAAATCACGAGCTCTTTCTATCATTGTAGTAGAAAAAATAATGTCCCAAGGTTTTTATATCCATTCCGTTACCATTTTTCGTAGACTGACGGTAACGAAATGGAAGGAATGGCAAAACGTTTTTCTCCTATTAGGATCGGAAGAGCTCGTGTTTAATCTAACATCTAAATTTGTAAAATAAAATAGCCCAGATATGATTTTTTTATACCACATCATTTGCAAATGCAAGCGCCTGAAGGCAAGCAGTGACCATAACCATTCATTGCCGATATCAAAATCAAATATAAAAAAAAACAACATTTTAAACTCGAATTTGCCTCTAAAATGTACCTACAGTCGAGTTTATATAGTATTTTATGCAACCGTTGTTTAAGAGAGGTCAAAAAAGGCGAGTGGCGTGAGTAACAATTTGAGGCGAAGCCGAAAATTGTTAATAAAGACGCCACGAGTATTTTTTGACCTCTATTAAACAACGTTGCATACAATACTTTTTCTACGACCAAGCACTTACTCTGAAATAAAATTGTAAATTTAACAAATATTTTTAATTCAAGAAGTAGCAAAAATGGAGGGTACGGGCGGGAAAAGAATGAATGAATGAATGAAATTAAAAAAAACATGTCTATGGTTCACTTATTTGTCAGAGATGACATTTAAAATAAGGTTGGCAACACTGTATTTCATTCAATATTTTTAAAGTGGTCATTACACGAAGTATCGTAAAATCGCCAAAAAGATACTGCGTGTATGCACAAATACTTTTTTGGGGCATAGACTAAAGACTTGTCTTGACAACTATAAGGTACGGTTTTAAAGGTGTGTGCACGACCCTTTAAATGACAAATAAAAGTACGGGAGTAGAAAAAATATGTAAACATCTTTTCACCTTATTGCAATGGATTAAGGTGAAGAAATGTATACATATTTATGAACTCGACTGAAAAAGCCCTCTTAATCAAGCCCAGTCGTACATTGGCACGGAAGCCCCACGCCTCCAGCGTGTCATCTTCGAGGAAATTAAAACGTTGTAATTGATTTCCTCCCCAGGAACCTAGTATCCCTTTGAATGCATACCGAGCGCAACATTCAGATATAAGAAGCATAAAATCTCGCCTTCAATATTGCTCCGTTGCACAGAATCATAATTTGTCTCGGAGGCGTCTTCTGATTGTGATATAAGGATACGAATTGATCTAGATTTGTTATGGATATGACCTATCAATGTCAAAAGTGGCGTTACTGGTTGAAGAATGAAGAAATAAATGTAGGGGAAAGTAAGAGGAAAGAAAAACTGAGTAAACGGTGGATGGACTGTGTGAGAGATGATAAGTATAAGTAAAAAGAACATAAGTAAATGATGACATGACGAACGACAGAGGAATGTGGAAGAAAAAGATATGCTGCTCCGGCCCCAAGTGAATAAGGGCAAGTGAATATTAACGATGAACCTGTTATTAAAATCAGAATATGCCTCCCAGTTTCTACGAATATTTCCACTCGCACTTCTTTGACAGTCGGCGGTGCAGATTGAAAATTTAAAACTGCTTCGGGAAGCCACAATTCAACATCAAATTGACATCACGGGCTGAGGGATTTGTTTTCATCACCAATTACCATCAATTAATTTACTTTGCATTTGTCATATTGCCCTTCTCTTTTGTAAGCGTTTGCGTGGAAACGATCGCTTTTATTAAAGGAACAATGGCCGCAAGCCATAACTGAGAAGGGTTCAATTAAGAATTAAAGGAACCGCGGTTGCTGTAAAAGATTGCTGAAGAGTTAAAGTTGTTCATTTGTTTTGTGATTACACAATGTCGGCTTCAGTTCTCTGTCTTTAAGCGACCAGATGTAACGGCAATGTATTTATAATATAAATACTCTGATGCATTGAAAACATCCAAAACTAATATTTGTGAACTGATAAACAAACATATGCCCTAACCGGGATTCGAATCCAGGAGACCAATTTGAATTAGTTTGAACTAATTTTGTGACATTAAAATGATATCTTAATGATAGCTACCTTTTCATATAGCTTATTTTATTTGTACATTTGTTCACAGCCTGTGGCTGCAGGATGTCCGGGTGCAGCTGGCTCCGCCTCCGGGTCCCGGGAACAATTTCCGTCGAACGTCGATGCCAGGCGTTTATCCGACACAACCCAAAGACAAGTTAAGTGCTTGTAAATTCCTAGAAAGTTTTTGTCTACAATTTTTTTCCAAGCTATGACAACTGTATTTTATCTTATTCTCAGCATATTCGCGTCCACTGCTGGACAACTGCCTCTTTCATGGATTGCCATGTCTCCAAACTCCTGTACAAAGAATTATCTGTTCCGCGCTATCCTGTCCATTAGAAAAACAAACAAGAGAGAGGCCAGGAGGCAACAGCGAGCATTGTCGTGGAACATAATGAGCGAGATGTCACCGCCTGCTGACACTCGGGGCAGAACGGTGTCCGGAAAACCTGATATTGCAAAATGGACCTCTTTACAAAGTGCGTCGTAAAGTTTTCATAGAAAAAACCTTAAAAGCAGTAAAAAATATAGAAAATATAATATAGGCTGCCTGTTGTCTGCCTCTACATTTAATCAATTGTATTTTTTTCTCTTTTGTATATTTTTACTGAGGTGTGCCAATAAAGAGTATTCAATCTATCTATAACTGATGGCGGCTGTATAGGAAAAATATTTGTATTTTTTACTGTCTACCGATATTTACTTACCCTAAGAGAGCTGTGCGTTTGTATGATATCAACAGATATAAAAAAATGCACTTTAATAAAACAATGGCCTGGTTTTTTTTTATAAACTCGTCGAGCATATACGATTGATTTACATTCGTTATACAATATAATACCCGTCTATAAATGTGAGTTAATTCGTTATACAAGTTTCACCCGTGCATATTAGTTGCCTAGTTTAATGTGCATCCAATATTCGGGGTGTAATACGCACAAAGGATATACCTGTTTCTTGTAGTATGAAATCTCGACTTAAACGTTTTGTGATATTAATGCATAAATACGAACGTTTCCGAGAAAATACGATGGCAAATGATTGTTAACTAAATCTGTAATGCCAAATGAGGAGTGTCTTTTCAAAAGGGTTTATTTTTTTCTTAGCGGTACTTCTAGAGAGAACCTTGCTCAAGAAAACTTAAGGTCCAATTTAGAAATAGATTCCCAGAAAAAATAAACCCTTTTGAAAAAACACTCCTCAAACATATGTGACGTTTCAAATGGTACCACTTCGTCGCTTACTGTGAGGACGCGGACGCGTAGACAGGTTATTCGTGTAAAAAATCAAGCTAATTTCTTCCATTTCAATGATTGACATATATGTTTGAAATGACATACACAATTAGATAAACAAAACAATTAACAAGCTTAAAAAAAATAATACAAACTAAAATAGTAAATAAACTTAAAATGAAGGCCCTATAAATATAAAGGTTAGCGACTAAGTGGCCCTTTTGGTTGAAAGCTTCACATATCGCGGTCGGAAATGTAAATATATCCTCATATGAAAGTTAAAAACAGTTCAACTAAATCACACGTAAATCGTACTTTTATCATAAATGTAATTTATGCGCAATATTTTCCGGTCCCGCCGACCGCATTGCGCGAAAAACCGCCCTGATCCCAATTATTCCGAGTCGTCGACAAAACTCATCTAACTTGGGCGGCGGCCCAGCGCCTACTCTGTAAATATGCCTCTAGTGGTGTTCCGAGGGAATATTCCCGGGAATGATTGCAATATTCGCGTAACTATCTGGCCTCAGGAAGATATTGGGTATATAATTTTTTTTAAACCTATTAATGTTACTTCGTTATATTATTTCCCAATTATTCTTAGTCGCCGATAAAACTCATCTGGCGGTCTAGCATGAGTTGCGTTCTCATACTTGAAGTCGCGCTTGATTACGGAGTCGCGCGCGAGAACGCGACTCATGCTAGACCGACTAATAGTGATTTTTCCGAGAAATGAATGTGATGATCGTCGTAGTCTACGGGAGAGCATGATAAAAGCAGTGTCCGTCACTTTCAATCGCATGGTGTTAAAAAGTGATGATTACCTATTACGTGGATAAAATCAACCGTCATATCCCTGCTGCTGGTGGTAGTGTTTGTGGCAAAATACCCGTAAATTTTCCCGACTCATCAGGAGAATATTGTGATTTTTTATGATTCAATTTATGTTATTATAAATACGTTACTTTACTTTATACATATATTTAAAATATCATATCAAAGTGCACAAACGAGACGATACATTTTAAGCAGCAGGAGCATTTTATTTGTTTTCAAAGCCCCCTTTTGAAGGGCAAAATATCAACTTCGGCCAGGATACCATTTGACAATTGACGGGCTGTCAGAAGTAAATAATAAAAATACCACTCCTAGGGATATATGACTTCAGCTACGAGTAACGGTCATTGGTCATTTACATTATTTATTTTATAAAGTTTATAAATTCCATGTTGGTTATAAGAATATTCCTAAAAATTATTTTGCGTGATTTTTTTCCCGTGGCCCATTACTATTACTACACTTCCGGTCAGGATTCCATTCGGCGGCTGTCAGAAGGTGTTAACGACGTCACTCGCGCAACGTGGGATTAGGTACTATTACTTTTTTTAGAATACTTACATCTGGAAATATTTTAGGAAAACAGGAATTTTTATTTTAGACAGTTTGTTTTCGTCCTTGATATGGTTCGCCCTATCAGTGAATTTTTGAATCAGAGCAGAATGAAACATACACAACTTATTATTCCATTAATGATAAAGAAAATAATGTATAATAAAAAGGAGGTCTGAAAATTTACACATATGATATGATCCCAAAATATGACGTAATTTTTCGCACACAGCATGAACTTAAAATTTAAGTAATATTATCAATTTACTAACAAAAATATCAATTTGGGTTCAAAATAAAGGCAAAATTTGATCACATGACATGATTTCTCGAGGAATCCCTAGGCTATTGGAATTACATTATACGAAGGTACTTGTACGAGTACCCTACACTCTTCTGCACCCCTGGTGCAGATGTCTTGCCCAACTATGTAAACTTTGGAGTGACCTTTTCTGTCATAATCTCCTTTAACGCTCTCTATTACGTAGATTAAGTAGACCCTTCTTTTATGTACTTTACATTAAATTTCAAATTAAAAATACCGTAGAAGCACTGTATGAGTTGAGCTGTACCTTAGTCAGCCTGTCAAGTGTTTTATGACGGCGTTTCATACGTCTAGTGTCCGAACGAAACCGGAACATTCGATCGAGACATAATTTTATAAGCCAAAACCTTCCGAAACCGAAACTTCAGTTAGAAACTACGTATACGAGTAAGTGTAAAGTGTACTGTGTTGTGTTGTTTACTCCAATTAAGGCCACGATACAAAGAATCCATGAAAAGTTAACGCCACAGCAGAAACCAACGAGAGCCCTCGGGGATCAAGCCGATAATAAAACTGTGGCCTACTCCCGATTCGGGTGACCAGGCCTCGGTGTTTATCTCGGTATTCAGTATTTATTAGGACTGCGTAGAGATAACATCATTATGTTTTTTACTTTTCACACATGTTTTTTGGGCAACTTTTATTACTTTCAAAGCAAAGATTTATAATATAAAATCAATACTAGTGGCTCTGTGAGCTGTAGACCTCGCGAGCAGAGCTTAAAACTGAATAAATGTATGGCAAAAATATTTATTAAAATATAGGTATAGTACATGTAATATAAACAAAAAATTAAAAACTACATAAAGCTACAAACAAAAATTAAACGAATACGCTTAACCCGTGCTTGATAAATAAAAAATACGAAATTTTTCATATTTTCAAAATAAAAAATAAAATAAAAAACAACTACCTATACGAAATTTAAGTATTAAAAAAATACAAAAAGTTATGTAGCAGTATACAATTACTGGGGATGGAACCAGGGACCTGCCGATGCAAACAAAAAAAGCGAACGTTTGCAAAATACGCCATTATAGTTCTTACTAAAGCTGACGAAATTTAGCTACTCATTCTCAAGTAAAAACTAAATATCTAAATACCGCCAAAACCAGCGATACAAATTTTCTGAACTTTTGGCCATTTAATCTATAAACATATCTCAAAAAGAAAAAACTCTTATGATACCGATACGACTATTTGTTTAGGCGGGAGCTATCACGACTCCGCCATTTTGAAATATTTCCAAAAACCGGATCGACATAAAAATTTTATTTAGTCATAGAATTCGGTCACAAAATTTCATGAAAATTGGTTAAGAATTGCGACCTGTAGAGGAGAACATCCGGACATACAAAAGCAAAATGCCCGAGTCAAAACGTAGACCTTCGCTACGCTTCGGTCAATCAATAGTGTTCCAGAGGCATGCTCAGGTAGAAATCTACTGGCGGGGAGACGAAGTATCATAATCCAATACCTTCTTAGAGCGTCCGCTAGCTGGCGCGAGTGCACGGAGCGGGCGCACGCACGCGGGTGCCAGTGTAGGTAGAATCCGTCGCGAACTTGCCGCGTCAGTTAAGGCTTGGCCAGACACAGAGCGCGACGCAGCGCCGCGTCCTCGCCGCGCGACCGCGGCACATGCTAACAGGTTACCGACGTCAAACAGACTGCGTCCCGCCGGTATCACGCCCCGCGCCGCGCGGCCCCTTGCGTCCGCGCAGCGCTGCGCCGCGCGGACGCGGCGGGACGCGGCGGGCCGCCGCGTCGCGCTGGGTCACATCAGTCGGATCGGACGTTAGGCAGCGAGCGGTGGCGCGCGGCCGCGCCGCGTTCCCGCGCGGCCGCGCCGCGTTCGCGCGCGCGATGAAGCGTGTTGAGAGCGCGGTCCGCGCGCGCCCTGTTTGAACAGTCATCGCGTCGGCATCACGCGGCGCGGACGCGGCACTGCGTCGCGCTCTGTGTCTGGCCAAGCCTTTAGCGTTGCTCATACTATTTCTCGTTAACCCGCTCCGTGTATAACCGCGCCAGCTAGCGGACGTCCTTATAATTTATTTAAATTCCTTAGGTAAAGTGTCATTCAATAGAACTTGCTAACTATGTAAACAAACCGCCGTACTAAAATTGACACTGAATGTCAAATTACTAGTGAACTTTTGTTTACATAGTTAGCAAGTTCTATTGAATGACACTTTAGGCCTTTTTCATACTTTCCTTTTACATCTTTAAACTTTATACTAAAGTCATTATTGAACTAAAGTTAGTTGTTTTTCATAAAACAAACCGCCTAAAAGATTTTTTAAGCCACTATTATTTCTTGCTTGGCCACCCCAATCTCGGCTAGACGTAAATGAAAAAGGAGGCATTCCGGGAGCTCGTAAACTCCGACTTATTAATTTAAAGATCGTAAAATAAAGGCGTTCCATCCTGACGTGTATTAATCTGTGCAATCAGTCCGGGGTCGGGCGAAAATGCGAGTAATAAAAAAATACAGGTCAAGTGCGAGACGGCCTTGCGCGATGAGGGTTCTGTGATTGTGATTAACGCACTACTGTAATATGGTAGACATGAAGTCATCACATTCATCACTTTTAGCGTAAGATACCTATACCTAGGTATCCAATGTAATACCGGCAGGCAGATTAGGCATTTCTTTGTGCACCGCGAGACGAGTAGAGACAGTACGCGCCTGTCTATGCGAACCTGCCCTCAGCACTCTTAGTATCCCGAGTTAGAAAACTTAGCGTACGGAACCCTAAACACGCGCTTCAATACGTAATCTCGGCCGGACGACCCTATTCATACTGCCCCGATGCCGGGAAGTATAAATAGCCGCTATAGGACAACTTTTCACCGAAATTAATAAGCGCCAAAATTGCACAGCCCGGGTCAACCATACTATGGAAGGACAAAAGCAGAAGGTTCTGAGAAAACCGACCAAGAGGATGTCGGGCCATGCAATTTATAGGGTTCGAAGGGTCGGAGAATCACAATCACAACAGGCAGACATTTTACTTTTAAATTACAGTAAACATTTAGAGAAAGGGCCGCTTTTCCATGTAAACACGGCTACGCTCTTTAGACTATTTACGAAAACTTAAAAATGAGTTAACTGATCACACATTATTTTATGTAGCTTTACTTTCAAGAATATTTATATATTTTTTGGATCAACAGTTTAGGTAACATTTACAAGTGATTTTATCCGACAACATTATCATATCACTTGGATTCCTAGTTGGCTATGGAACCCTAAAAAAATTGTAAGTATAGGTTTCTAAACTTTGTATATTTTATCCCTCTTCACAAAAGGTCGGAATCAATACTAATACCGTACAAAACACGCCCCGACACGTGCATACGCTATAAAAACAAATCTAACGAAAATAAAATGAACCCGCGCTGAATCCCTGGTAAACAAGCGAAAGAATAAAAAAAACAGTGCTATGCACTAACAAACCAAACTAGAAGCCGTATCTCACGTGCTGCACAAACAGTCCCTACTACGAGTTTGGTTCCGTTTGCATAAACTGATTCGCAGTGCATTTTGCACTTTATTAAAAATAAGGGTTGGCAAAAATATGATTCTATTAGATAAGATAAAGATAAAATATAGTTTATTCAAGTAGGCATATTACAATGCACTTATGAACGTCAAATAAAGCTACACCGGCTCCAACCCTACACCTCTGCCTCGAGATGATTTAAATCCCTCCTCAATTGGAGGCGGGTATCCCAATATGGGACCGGCAACAAACTCAGCGGGACACATCTTTTCAAAACATTATTACATCTTAAATTTACATGCATTACGAGTAATTTATATATTTAGGTAATTATACACCGGTATATTAAATATGAAACGCTCTGTCATCATCGTGTTGCTAAACGAAGTAAATATCCGATCAATATTCAGATTTTTCAAATTTCAGTCAATCTGGCACCACGGGTAAATCCGTGGAGTGGAGTGTAGTGTCAAATCCGTACAAACTGCTATTGCAGTAAAACCTGCTTAAGCAGAGTCTGACAGAATTACGTTAAAACGCGTCTCAAGCGAGAAAGAAAAAAAAAGTAAAAGAAAGAAAAAAAAAAGAAGAAAGGGGGGAAGATATGTATGAAAACAAGTTGCAGGGATCAGTTTAAAATAGCGTATTACTTGGGAAATCGTATTAACCGTGATGTTGTTAAGCGGGTTCTACTATACTATTATTTATTCTGTGATAACTTCATGGTAAGGGTCAGGAGGAATTCACCCGCACACGGAACAAACAGTGCTAGTTTGCGCCAAACCGACCTGCTATATTAAATCTTGTATAAGGCGGGTTCTCTGAAAAAACGCTGCTATAAAGAGTTTTTAGAGCCACTCGGAGCGCGGCAGATCGTGAGCCACTGTGTTTTAAAATTTTGCGTAAAAGAATAAAAAGTAATTTTAGAAAAGTTAAACGTGGATTTTTCTTTTAACTTTACGACTGCGCTTTACGTGAACAAACTGTTGTTATTCTGTTTTTTCATAGTAACATGTGCTGGATCCTGTATCACAACGCCAACTATGAAAATGCGCTGTACTTTGCTGGTCCAACAAGTAACTTTTTGGAAGTTACCGATCCAAAAATGTACAATAAATTCCCATTCAGGTCAGGTGACAGTTGTTAAGTTGGTGAAATAGGTCCCACATATGATTATGTTGATAAGAAATAAGGTTTTTATGAACACGCTTTTATATCCCTTTTCAGTAATTAATTAATGAAATAGCCTTTTCCTACGATTTCATACGTAAAATCCATTAAAAACTTTCAAGCCCATTTTCTGCCTCTTAGGGGCTAGATTACTAAAAATAAAAGCTATTAAAATAATATAAGATCAACAATATTTATAGCCCTAACTGTGCGTTATTTGTCTTTATAACGCGATTGTCTTACGTGTTATGATATGAGCTTGTTCATATGCCTATATACGTTTTATAATTCAATGCATGAAACGCATATTTGTCTCCACAGATTATTCAGAAATTTTCAAGTGTAATTTGCACTTGGAAATTGACGGCGACAATAGAGTCAAATAACATTTGCATAACGCATTACCAGGGCAGCAGACAGACAGAAGAGTAAAAACGGAGCCGGCGTGAAGCTTATCGATATTGGCCGAAACCCGGGAATCCAGGCGGCGAGAGGGACCAAGATGGACGCCATTTTATCACCTGTCATAGCTGTCACGTTCTTCAGAACTACTGCGTACTTACCTACATATAAAATTATACATAGGTACTAAGAGCATACGAACGTTTGTATATAGCATTTGTAATGATAAAGTGTGCAATGTCATCATTAACCTTTTGAACGCCAATGACGGATATATCCGCACCGAAGGTCCAACGTCAAAAACGGATTAATCCGTCACAGATCGCCCAACAACAGAGCAACATCGCTCTACGTGCACATACTTACACACAGTTCAACTTCAGGACACTTCGGCGACGCCGCGTCTGAGTGACAGCTTTTGGTGACGGCGTCGAAAAGGTTAATGTTAAATTTCTATGACAATATGACATTAATGATGACACGATCAACGTTTACTATGACATTCCTGTGCATTTTATAATAAAATGTTTCTGGTCATAGTAGACAGTTATTCGAAGTGGCCAGAAATATATGAGATGTCTAATATTACTAGTTCTCGCACTATAGAGGTCTTTGAAAGTGTATTTACTCGGTTTGGATATCCAGTGCACTTGGTAACAGACAATGGTCCTACTTTTACCAGTCTAGAATTTAAAGACTTCTGCATTTCTAAACACATGAAGCATACATTTTCACCGCCCTATCATCCTGCGACGAATGGTACGGCCGAAAGGTTTGTGGAAACTTTCAAATCTGCTGTAACTAAAATTAAAGAGAGCGGACTTAATTTGAGATCTTCGGTGAATTTGTTCATGTTTGACTATAGAAGTACGCCACAGCGCACTACAGGAATCTCACCTGCTCGCCTTATGTTAAGCCGAGAATTAAGAAATAGGTTTAGTTTATTGCGCCCTCCTCCTCTGTCAGAAGTAGTGCAGGAGAGAGTGGAAAAAAGGGAACAAGGGAAAAGAGATGTCAGTTTTGATATAGGTCAGAAAGTAATGGTAAGAGACTACAGAAAGGACAGCAGGCCATGGGTTCAAGGATTAGTTATAGAAGAGTCAATTCCAGGGGTTCCTGGTATTGACTCTTCTATAACTACCACGTAGGTGGTTACCTACGTGGTAGATGTAAAAGGGTTAAAGTGAAAGCGCCACATTAATCAGATGTTAAGTTGTGCTGATGAACTCGAAGAGTTATGTTAGTCTTAAGTTTCTTAAGTAATGATATATCTTTAAGTCAGACTCAAAAATAAGTGAAGGAGAGTGTGAGGAACGGAACGTTCCATCGCTCTGTGATAGAGACTACGCCGACTGTCATTGTAACCTAACTGTAAAAACAAGCATGTTGAATAAAAAGCTAATTAATTAATTTAGACTCTTTATTTCAATATATAATAATTCCCTCACTTTGTTCTGTTCAAGTCGATGCAAACTTAATTAAGACGGAATCTTGCATGACACGACAGACGACAAAAGCGCGACCATCATATCCACCCAAATGGGACTCCATTACCAGATTACTGCGTAATGGAACAATTTCATGGCAACTATAGACCCGGGAGTTTTAATAGCATTACGTTTCCGCCATGATGTGATTGGAGCCAAATTGAGATGTTTTATTGTGAATTCAATCAGTGTTAACGTAATGTGAGGGTACTGATTGACGCTTGTTAAATAACCGCGGTGGAACATGATGAGAAATCTGATCAATAATAAATTGTATGTACCTACAGTCAATTTTAGATACTGTTGTGGTTGCCGAAATATAATTTGCACCGATGTGCCGAACGGCCTGAATAGTTGTTTTATTTGTGTTGTTTTAAGTGTGTGTGTAAGTACCTAAGTGTGGACTGAAAAGCCAACAGGCCAAACAGTACTATGTAATTTCAAATACATTTAAGTGCTTGTGTGTTCAGCTTGTGCCTATGTGATTCCAAATCCCGAAAAAAATGCCCGATGTTCAATTCGCCACATTTTCATTTCACCAAAAATTAACACGTTGTTTTTAGGGTTCCGTAGCCAAATGGCAAAAAACGGAACCCTTATAGATTCGTCATGTCTGTCTGTCTGTCCGTCTGTCCGTCTGTCCGTCCGTATGTCACAGCCACTTTTCTCCGAAACTATAAGAACTATACTGTTGAAACTTGGTAAGTAGATGTATTCTGTGAACCGCATTAAGATTTTCACACAAAAATAGAAAAAAAACAATAAATTTTTGGGGTTCCCCATACTTCGAACTGAAACTCAAAAATTTTTTTTTCATCAAACCCATACGTGTGGGGTATCTATGGATAGGTCTTCAAAAATGATATTGAGGTTTCTAATATCATTTTTTTCTAAACTGAATAGTTTGCGCGAGAGACACTTCCAAAGTGGTAAAATGTGTGTCCCCCCCCCCCCTGTAACTTCTAAAATAAGAGAATGATAAAACTAAAAAAAATATATGATGTACATTACCATGTAAACTTCCACCGAAAATTGGTTTGAACGAGATCTAGTAAGTAGTTTTTTTTTTATACGTCATAAATCGCCTAAATACGGAACCCTTCATGGGCGAGTCCGACTCGCACTTGGCCGCTTTTTTTAAACCTTCATTTTTCTACATTCTTGACAAAGGCAGTCTTTAAAAGCCCTAAAAATCTCTCCAATATAAATCCTTTCAAAAAACTGACGGGATTTATGTAAGTCCGACCGTTTTGATGCAAAAAGTCTTTCGAGGTTGCGATAAGTTTTCAATTTGTAAAGACTTAACCAGCCCCAAACAACACACATTTACGTTAGTTACTAATTAAACTAGCACATATAGCGTGATCGTAACATGAGATAAGTAATCGATTATCTGTTATCAGCAGAAGCCATCTGTCTTGTCATCTCTGAGCGCTGGTTACGTCACGGCGATAATTAGAGCGGTGGCTTGACACGCCAATACCAAGTACGTATACAACAATAGTTAATTTTACATGTTCTTAGGTACATATGTAATAATTTATTGTAGGTACGCACAGTCAAAGAATTAAATTTTCGACCCAATCCGTACCTTGTCACAGTGAGCTACGTATTTGTATGATTTCATGTACCTACATTTTTTTTTAATCAAATTTCTGTACAGAAAAGTACCTACTGTGAGTAAAGTACTATTACGTGAATTCTATAGTAATTTAAATAGTATTTTTCTTATTTACTCGTAATGCACGTTAATTATAAGATGTAATGTTTTGAAAATATGTGTCCCGCCGAGTTTGTTGCCGGTCCCATATTGGGTAACAACCCTCCTCCAATTGAGGGGGGATTTAAATCTTCTCGAGGCAGAGGTGTAGGGTTGGAGCCGGTCTAGCTTTATTTAACGTTCATAAGCGCATTGTAATATGCCTACTTGAATAAACTATCTTTTATCTTATCTTACCTGACAATCAATATGCATGAAAGTCGCTAGAGACCTCATACTATTGTCACTGCACTGTGACAAAGTACAAGATGGGTAGGCAATCTTTGACTGTACCTACAATAAAGATCAGATAACATAAATTTTATTTCATCAAAAATATCCGAAAATAAGACAATCATAATAACAGCCTCCGCATATATTTGTGTGTTATATATTTGTTCCTGATAAAATAAAAGTTTTATATAATTAATGATGGTTTGCAACATGATGCTGACACGATTTTCCGGACGAGTTTTATGATTTTTGGGGTTCCGTACCTACCTCAAAAGGAAAAAACGGAACCCTTATAGGATCACTCGTGCGTCTGTCTGTCTGTCCAACCCCCTTTATCTCCGAAACCCGAAACTACTGGGTCTAAAATTTTGGAAAAAAATAGTTATTTACATAGGTAAATAACTATTTCTAATATTAGAAATGTGCAGTCAAACGTGAGTCGGACTTAATGTACGAAACCCTTGAAACGCGAGTCCGACTTGCACTTGGCCGATTTTTTATGAAAAGACTTTTCTACTATAGCGCCGCTCAAACATGAATGAAATTATTTAATCGTGCGTGATCGCAGCTCGTACGAAAATACTGGTTTTATACACGTTTCATAAGATAACTGGGTTTATTAACCTTTAAAAGTCAGCTAAGGGACAGACTAAAGAAAAAAAGTATATTTGCAATTTTGTCTCCAGTGAAAAAGGTGTAAATTTGAATAGATGTCTGTATTGTCGACGGGATCATCTGCTGCCAGCGCGATAAGAGTTATAATATGAAAACTTAACTCTAACCCCCACACTTTCCCTTCTCGAGGTACCATGGATTGACACCGCGATTTCTCCAAACAGCTTTCCCAAAGATATCGCATTAAGAATTTAAAATAGCGTCTAAAAACAGAAAATACATTCGTCCCCCATTCAATACACTGTCTCAATTAAAGTTAAAGACGGCCCAAAACAAACAAACCGAAAAACGTAACGAAGCAATTACTGGCGCAAACGAGCTTTTTGCCGACAGACAGAGAAAAAGGATCGCTTTTACAGATAGAAAGAGAGATCGGTTCATTAAAATGTTTGCCCGTTTAGGGCATGGACCGATGAACAAATCTTTTTTATGTAATTTGGAGGAAAGCACCACGACTATATAATTGAGATACTGAAAGGAAACCGATATCGCGTATTTTCTCGAGAAACGCATTTCCCAGAGCCCTCGTCACGTCTGCCTCATCAAATATCCGGCCAGGAAATATTTTTTCCCACTCCGGTGATAATTCAAAGCGAAACGTGGATTTATGGTATATTTTTTAAATATAATTATACAAATTTCAAAACGTGATTATATTGTCTCTTTTTTGGCTAAATGTACAAAGAGCGGTGTTTAATAATCCCATTAGCAAACGATTTGATAAAGTCTGACAGCAATATTATACGGAACAATTTTGCAGAACGCGTACAGTTTTACAGTCAATCTCACTCATTAACATTATCTAGGCTTCTAGTGGTTCTTTATTTTAGCTTCAATGAAATTATTTTGGGCGTTTCAACGATGCAACGAAGTGATCAATTTCCAAATGCGTCAGTTTTGTTTTGATCCTCACAATTCTCAAGGGAATTCCATTTTCGACATTGCCAATGGGAAGTCCCACAAATTGTTGTCATCCCAAACTATAACAAAGACCTTTATTCTACAGCACAAATTGTCTCACTAAGAATCCCATAGCTTGAAAGTGAAACCAACAAACCTAAATCTAAAATTGCAAGTCGTCAATCCAAATGATCAGTTTCCAACTACAATATTAGCGGCCTGATCAACGTCACTCAGCAGTGAACAATGAAAATTCCCAATTCCCATAGAATATCTAAAATTTAGCGAACGTTTTAACGGTAACAGACGGCTTGAAGCAAACGACTATTTATAGCACTTCCTTGTCCCATCGTATAAGGAAAAATAAAACGTCCGGATGCGTCGGATCTATGTAGGTAGTTACAACCGTAAATTATAAATAAATACTTTTCACGTTGCCTTTTTACAAATGAAAAGTTAGTATACAAACAGGAAAAGTAAATATATTAAATGTATTGATCAAGTACCTACACACATACAGCCACGTATTTGTTCGGCTACCAACTCGTTTCCTTTGCTGCGGTGTTGCGCAACTTACCTGTAACAAAATAAAGGAGTACGTTAGTTATTGGAAAATTAACTGGGGCAACGAAGAACGGTTTAAATGTAGGCCCTACCCCAGTCTCCTATTATAAGACTGCGTACATATTTTTGTAAATATTCCACAATCTATTTAGTAGTAGTAGTAGTAGTAAACCTTTATTGTACAAAAAGACATATTAAAAATAACATACAAGTAGTGAGAAGTACAAAGGCGAACTTATCCCTATGAGGGATCTCTTCCAGTTAACCTTTGAGTAGATGATATTTATTTGGAACCTTTGATGTGTTATGTGCGTAAGGTTATATTTCTGAGAGCAGGGGTCGATATTTTAATAAATAATGCTTTAAGATCTCGAGGGTCAGAATTAAAGGTCAGCAAAGTAGCCAAGGAGTAATAAATAATGCGACGGGTCCCAAGACCTAAGTCCTCACAACACCGCTTGCAATTTTGCAACAGCAAGAAGCAGCCATATTCTAAAGCGAGAGAGTAATATAGGTATTTTATTCAGGTGAGCATAAAACGCGACTATCATATTAATATCCACAGCTCTCCGACGCGGTCGCGCTCGAAGTGACAAGGGTTTTTTGACAAGGGACGTTCAGTATTAAGTAATTTACGTGCGCCCGTCCCCTCGCATCTTATGAATGGTATATCGAGCGATATTATGCGCCCGTCAGTGGCCAGATTCAATTAAAACGTAAGAGGCGCTCTTGCGTGAATACGGACTGTTTTTTAACCCTAGGGTTTTGAGAGGTAAATCTATTGGTTATGTTCGAAGTTGGTGGTGGGGCAAACACAAGCAACGCCAACGCACGACGTGGTGAAAGTAGGAACTTTCGTGGGACGCCATCTTCATACTATGTCAAAAAGTGACATCCGCTTGTAGTACAAGTTACAAGCTTTTGAGAAACGGGCCCCAGGTCTGATGTCGATGTTAAGAAAAACCAATTTTATTCCCGATTTCAGGGTTAGTCCCATGGTAAAAATTGCTCAGTATGACCTATAAGGGTTAAAAAAATACCCCATATAAAAAGTTATATTAGTCTTATTTAGTGATATAAATGGGTCTAAACATGTTCGAAACTTAGCTGCACCAGCTGTGGTCACGGATGCAGGTACAACCTAGCTGAAACGTCGGATAAAGTAAAAATAATGAAATACCTAATATCGCGTTAGACCTGTTTATATTACTAAATATGTGTACATACAAAACGCAACAGTTTAAATTTTATATTTATACTCTTACCTAAAGAATGAATCTCATGTTACGCTAGAGCTAAGGAGTTTAACATTTTGTTGTTTGTATCAAAGCGGCGCCTAGTTACCAACTCTCGCAGCAATTTAATTGAAATTCGCTGTAAGACCTGCCTTATTTCATTAGCGACATATTTCAGTGCTGATTGAGTTGTGTCTTCGTGCGGCAAACAGTATTAATTAAAAGAGAAACGTTTTAAAGGGAAAACAATCCGAAATGTAAATAAAACTTACTGCGCTGACAAAAGGCGTAAAAAATACCTATATGGGTTATTTAATTAATGTTGTACACTATACTTACAACTAGGTACCTTTTATTTTAAATTTGGATAATTGAATACTATTTCTAATCAGAATCACGAGCTTTTTCGATCCTAATAGGAGAAAAAGTGTCAACGGTTCTTTCACTTCCATTACGTTACCATTTTTCAGATACTTTATTGTATGAACCGAATGAAAGCAACGAAATTTTGGGACACTTTTTCTAGTAAGTACCTATGTGTATAGGTGCTGATAGACTTAAGTGTAAGGTTTGAGTGGACGCTCGAAGCGGAGCGTTCGGCGGGCGTGCAGCGTGGCGGCCGCTCCTATACGCTTGCATTTGTTTAACATGCACGCCGCACGCCCCGCCCAACTGCACGCCCAAATCGAGCGTCCACTCAGTCCTTACAATTAGCATTCTCGCGAACAGAAAAATGTACAAGCATTTGTTGAACAATTCGCCAAATCTGCATAAAAAACTGCGAATCCTCGATGTTCTGCTCGAGTCTGTTAGTACAGGGTGGTACAGGATCGAACATGGCCGTGAATTTGAGTAGAAATACAATACATAAACATTCCCAAAATTTAAAAAGTGTAGGGCTAAAACACATTCAGTGCCAGCGCCAGCTACGCGCTAGGAGCATAGCCGATAACATAGGAAAACCCGTATACAACGAAAAGTATAAAGCGGGTCGCTGGCAGTGAATGTGTTAAAATAAAATGGCTGATGTGAGGTAAAGAATTTAATTTTAGATCCATTCGTACCTTGCCACAGTGACAATCAATCTGAAAGTCGCTAGAAACCTCATACTATTGTCACTGTAACTATAAGTACAAAACGGGTAGGAAATTAAATCCTTTGACTGTATATACCTACTACTCGGGCGCTGGCATCTCTCTTACATTAAAAGATTGTAAAAAACTTTATATAATTTATGGATGTGGAATAAGCCAGTGAAAGTCGTTTTGCGAGCGGCTTATCGCAGAGTTTGGAAGTTTGGAAAGAAGTGGGATCATCGATTACAAATGAAGCGAGATGTCGATTATCGAGCGCACCCTTTTGTAGGCTTAGTGTTTGTTTTAAAGAAAAAGGAAATGCGCAAAAATGGAGCGACAATCCGGTAAAAGCAACCATCACAAAAGATAATAGGCCAGATGATGATGACGGTATTACGCGATCAGGTTTGTTTTGAGGATTAAATGTATGGGAGCAATACAAAACTCAGAAACGACAATAAAAGTTTAACAATTTTACACAACGCACAAAACTCCTCTTACTAAACGGTATATGATCGTGACGTCACGACCACAAAGCCGTCTTGAAGTATGGAAAGCAAGAAAATATTGCGTTTATACTAACTAAATTGTCAGTTTACCTATTAAGCCTGCACTGTAAACTGTTGCTCAAGATAGTCGCGATAAACATACTTACATGGGTTTTCACAAAAGACCATCAATTGGAAAATCTCGTGTCGCTGTTTATTCATTCAAATATGCGTGAATATTTAAACGTGTCACGTCACCGATATCACGATTCTTTTCATTCGGCTTTATTCTGCGGCCTCAGGTGTGCGAATAAGAAGATTTATACAATTCAAGCTTTTCAGATGATTATGCTGAATAACTTTGAACAGCATCTGTCAATTTGTATTTCTTAACACATTCCGTGCCACGAGCGTAGCCAATAACAAGTTATTTTCCGCTAATTATTTATATAAAAGAAAAAAATGAAAAATTCGCCGGTTCCGGCAGGACTCGTAACTTGCGACCTTTCGGAACCCCGGTCCGATCGCTATTACAGTCCGACAAGAAATTGTAGAAACTAAAAAGTGGCAATATTGTAGTGTGGTCCCTTTCAAATCAATCTAAGAAACCGGGACGACATTACGACGGGACGGCTAATGTTTCTCGAAATATCCGATCCAGTCCAGTTATCGATGATCTGACGATAAAACTAATATCTCTACTCTAGATGTGATCGATAAAGTTATACCAATAACTTTCCGTATAAAACACGATAATTGCTCGACATGTTTATTGACTTGAAATACGTAAGTGGCCCGTTTTAAAATATTTGATAGTTCCTTTATGCCTATAAATATGCTAGAACTCCACGTATACTTACCTAAAGGTTTTTTTTGAAGTTGTTTTATTCCAACCCCAAGAGAAAAATATTTTAAACGACTAAAGTAAGTAAGGTATTTACGCGAAAAAATGTAAGTAGTCAATATTTTAAAAAATAAACAACTTGTTAGTTTATTTTTAAACAGAAACTTTCTCAAGTACGTTTTCCGTTTATAGTCATGACCCGAAATACAATATTGAGAAAAATACCATTTTATTTTTAATTTATATCTTAGTTGAAAGTCTCGGGTTCTGTTCTACTGAATCCGTCAACGGATCATATTTTATCAGAATTCTAAGTAATTGAGCACCGAAAGAATCTAAATTGTATCTAA
Source organism: Cydia amplana (assembly GCF_948474715.1). Lineage (NCBI taxonomy): Eukaryota > Metazoa > Arthropoda > Insecta > Lepidoptera > Tortricidae > Cydia > Cydia amplana. The sequence continues at coordinate 787,025 of NC_086083.1, read as the reverse complement.
TTCGTTCCGTGCTTCAGTAGGCGTCAAGCGTTTCGGGTGATTAATTCCCAATCTTCACTTCCAATAGGGTGGACCCGATGAATGCGAGGTGGCGAATCACAGCGGCGGTGCCATTCAGAACTAGACAGTTCGCTAAACGATCTATAGGTTTAGCACTTACCTCAGACGGTTGAGAGATGTTGTTATGGTTACTACTGTATGGCTCTGTCTGTCTGTCTGTTAAATCTTCACGCTTAAAACCACTGAACCGATGGTAGACGTAAAATTGGTATGAAGATAGTTTGAGGCTCGGAGAAGGACATAGAGCAGTTTTTATCAATCCTTATCATCATCATTCGACGCAGACGAAGTGGTGAGCAAAATAAATAACTAATGAATAGGTACGTAATATAGATTTATTCGCAAACTAAACTATAGCTTTTACGAGAAACATGACAGCTGCCTCACTGAAGAGCTGTAGGTGAACTAATGTAACTCTGGCTTTCGCTTATACAAATACAATTTAAATGTTTAGCTGCCTTTATTACTCTTACGAGTACTATTATTAATAACTACAAAGTAGTACTCAAAGATTACAGATTATCGATAAACCTTTAGTGCCCTTGCTAGCGCATTAATTTATTGAATGATACGCAGTTAGATATGAGTATTTATAATGAAAGATTATTTTACAGCGAATATATTATAATAGGATTAATAAATAAAGATTTAGGCTTCCGTGTAGAGAGAAGATTTAGGTATGTCGGAGTGACATCACTGACACGTTGACGTAGACATGTAGACGGGTTGTGGGCAGCCAGTATTGATGCGCCACAATCCCAAAAGATAATAACCATCTTAAAGATATCCTATTTCCCCCGCTGCAACTTATCCGATTACCCGCTGGTCCAGATAGCCGGGTGGGGGTTCTTGACGCCCTCGGGCATCATCTCCCCTCCATTGTGCTACCTTTCCCCGTGAGGAAAAAGTAGGCATTATTTGTAAATGGATTGAGAGATAGAGAGTTTAATTGATTGCGAAGAATTTCGTGGTTTGTTTGTATTTTTTATTCTGAAATTGTGCAAACCCAAATTGTGTCAATTTTACGATTCGATTTTGTATCAATCGATGTATTTCTAACTTTTCTACGATGTGGTCGCTCGATAGAAATCGCGATATTTTCCTTTACCGTTCAAAGCTAGTACCTTTACCTGTCAAATGATAATCCGTACATAAAAAAAAACATCAATAGTAAGAGATAATCGTAAATATTTGGGGTGCCACACCAGTGAGTAAAAATTTACGACAACTATTATTTGGCTGCGGTCTCTTTGAAGATATGTAGTTATCGCTCCCCAAATTTCATCGAGCCAAATATTATTTCCTCCTAAATCACTTTTCTTCCGTATGTCCCCAACACGAGATAACTTGATAATAAATTCATAACGGCATTAATCAACCCGCACGTTCGCGTGAAGTTTGACCCTTCTATTATTAGATCAAAGCGCGCTCAGAAGCGGTTTAATTGTCAATATTCGCGTTCGAAAGTCACTGGCGGCCAGGTTTTCAGCGTTGTGCGATTAATGTGGAGGGACCAGGATTAAAACTGGTTGTGTATTCATATAGCGCTCTTGTGAAAACCAGTCTAACGTGGACTTTAGATCTGGTCTTATCTTAGCGTTCTCACTAATATTGCATTCTAAATGGTCCCGGGTTTTGTTTTGGGGACCTTATGCCAAGAACGTCAGAGCTCAGGTGCATAGAGCGGCGTGGCCAGATGGGTACGCAATAGTATGTTTATACGCTCATGTATCGAAAATGCTGAATAGGCATCCTTACACTAGTTTTCCAGAGCTTCCCACTCGGTGGTCAGTAACGAAATAATCCCCGTAGTTCATTCTACCCTTTGCGGTCACAATCCCACTTCACTAATGTTACGGGTTTTCGGCAACTGTTAGATAGTTGTGTGTTTGGTCCACGCGGCGTTAACTACTGACTGCGGACCTTAATGGAAGGGGGTCCTTTTTACGGTCAGTTACGTTTTATTTAAGTCGAGGGGTCTGATAATTATTTGTTCAAATGGTTTCACGTTTCAGTTTTCGTTCTCTTAGTCTTAAGTTTTATTGTCATAGATTTTGTAATTAAGAAATAGATTTTAAACATTTTCGATCGAATCTAATAATTTATTAATTTTATAATCTTCTTTTCTAAGTTTTATTGTTGACATTTAGATATGTTGTAATTTTGTAATAATGACTATTTTTCATCGTAAAATTGTCGACAAATCTTGATTGATTTGGTCAACAAGTTATGTCGTTAACTCACATATTTTAGTCACTCGCACGACATGTTTCGGGCAGCCTAGGTCTCCATTTTCATGCACGAACAACTATTAGCAGTAGTCACGAGCGATTGACTTCATTGACTGAAAATATTAGTATGACTCACGACAATTTTAATTCGAATATGCTCACAATCATTAAATAAAAATACCAAGAAACGAAAGCCCCAAGAGAAATGAGCGGCGCTGAAAGTGTTTCCTAAAGCACCTGTCAGGAGCGATACAATTGTAGCACTCCAGCTCTAGTGCACAAAATCCCATTTTGCGGCGCATTTGGCCGCGGGTATACTTTAGCTCGGTTACTCGTCGTTACTTTGGGGACATATTTGTAACGTCGGATATAGGAAGTCGATTCGAACTTACAAATTGATTTCAATTTAGGACATTCGTCCGTGCATCCGGTTCGTGTCTTCTATTGTTGCGAGCGAAATATGGAAAAAAATATATAACAGAGACTAATATTAATACATAGGTACCTAACGGTTAATGTCATAGTAGGAGGTGACGGCAAGCCCAGTCAAGTCTGATGATGAACGCCCAACATATTCGAAACATGTATCATTTATTGGGAGAATCAACTTTTATACTGACATTATTTCACGTCTCTGGCGTTACCAAAGATGTATCTGGAATTACCGAGAAATCACGTTAATTAATAATACTGTCTACCAATTTAATATTTGTCTAAATTGTATGTCTTTCAGAGAGTAAATCGCTTGTTTTAACGTACGTATGAAATAAAATGATATAAAAGTATATATATTATTATTTATATTTATAAGCAAATTTTTCGCAAATTAGCAATAAATACATGAGTAACCGTTCTGTTTTCGTGTTAGTCTTACAAACACACAATAGTAATAACATTTTCTGTTTCAATGTAGCTTCGGTGTTCGAGACACGATCTACTATAAAGTGCAGTTTATTGGTTGGACTTTATCTTTAACTTTACCTTAGAATTCGGATCACATTTAAAATTGACAGACTGGGAGCTTTAAAATGAAACTCAAGTGAAACTGGAACATCTCGATATATAAAACGATTCTGTTAGGTACATATTTAAACATTGACAGATAACACAGCGCTTGCGATAAATAAATCACATTGAAATTAAACTATATTTGCAAGAGCAGACTCCAACCAAAATCTTAAATATTAAAGTCGGTTCTATGGTAAAATCACGAAATCATGACTGATTTCCTATTATTACACGACTGCCCAAAAAAAGGAGTGTATTGTTTTTATCAGTTGTATATTTACCCTGCATACTTCAGCAGTATAATTTCAGTATGAAATAGCTACCTTAGGGATCTGAAGAGCAAGATTTGAAACAGAAGTAGGTATGTTTTAGAGTAAGTAGGTAAAATTAATGTTAAAGCCCGTGCGATGGCTGTTTTAAAGCATTTTTAATCCCTATTCTTAAGTATATGAAAGCCGGTTAATAGATTTGTTCAATATAAATAACCATTACAAATATCATGTCAATAACAAATCAAGTAGCCATTTCTAATCTCGAATAACCCTCTTCAGTAACTTCTTAATTGAGTGAAACGCAACCCCTTTCGAACATGCCCGGTTTCCCCCGGGCTCAATTCATTCATTCTCTACTACTCTTTTTAGGGTTCCGTAGCTAAATGGCAAAAAACGGAACCCTTATAGATTCGTCATGTCTGTCTGTCTGTCCGTCTGTCCGTCTGTCCGTCCGTATGTCACAGCCACTTTTCTCCGAAACTATAAGAACTATACTGTTGAAACTTGGTAAGTAGATGTATTCTGTGAACCGCATTAAGATTTTCACACAAAAATAGAAAAAAAACAATAAATTTTTGGGGTTCCCCATACTTCGAACTGAAACTCAAAAATTTTTTTTTCATCAAACCCATACGTGTGGGGTATCTATGGATAGGTCTTCAAAAATGATATTGAGGTTTCTAATATCATTTTTTTCTAAACTGAATAGTTTGCGCGAGAGACACTTCCAAAGTGGTAAAATGTGTGTCCCCCCCCCCTGTAACTTCTAAAATAAGAGAATGATAAAACTAAAAAAAATATATGATGTACATTACCATGTAAACTTCCACCGAAAATTGGTTTGAACGAGATCTAGTAAGTAGTTTTTTTTTTATACGTCATAAATCGCCTAAATACGGAACCCTTCATGGGCGAGTCCGACTCGCACTTGGCCGCTTTTATTTAATATTCCCTGCTACTCTTTCCATTTGGTTCACATCTTAATTTAATCTCGTTTCTCGAGTATTTTAGCGATTTTCAATAAAACGGTTCTTCCCGCTTGCGGGTGTTGCGATAACACGGATCACTTTACCTATTAATGTATCAACAACAGTCAGGCAGATTTATTTTGTTATTTATAATTAGGGAAGTACCTACGTAGTACGTAACGACTAATATAAATAATAAGTTAGCCTATATTCCTGGGATCAGGGCTCTTCTTATGTATGAAAAGGCTTGAACTGTACTCCGCCCACGCTGGCTCAATGCGGGTTGGGAGCTTCACATCGTCTTTAAATTTCTTCGCGTATGCGGAATATGCAGGTTTGCAGGTAGCCATCCTCACTGATTTCCTTCAACGAAAAGCTAGTGGTACCTAATTATCAAATGATATTCCGATATGTTCAGGCCCGGCTTTGAACCCGCGACCTCCGGATTGAAACGACGGACGTAAATCGGCGATGTCTACCGTAAGACTCTAATTATTTTATTAAATATGTATTTTTCAAGTACATAGTAACATTCTATACATAAATTATAGACTGAAATAGATGTCAAATACCGTGACATAGATAAAAGAATAGAATTAGTGTCCAATTCAACTTTATTGAGTACACGGTAACCGGTTAACTTCGTTAACGTTTCGTGCGTAGTCTATATGGGAATATCCGACGGTAATTAAATCGGATTCTAATTGCGAACGGGTGACGCAATAAATCCGAGGGGCTTTTATAACGCTCCCGTCACGTACTCTCTTGGGGAAATTTCACTGGTCATAGAAAATACTCCGCATAAAGCTTTGGCGGTCACCTGATACGCACTCGCTCGAATAGTGATTATATTAGTCTGGTATTTTACCACTATTCAGTTGGGTCCTTTACCGATTTATACTACAATGTTATCTATTGACGTTGATTCTGATTTAAGAATATGGTTTTCATCTTATTTTGATGCGACCTTGATCGTGAGCACCAATCAGCGTTAGCGGCTCAAACAGATCGGCCCGGTGTTCCGAAAGGTCGCAAGTTCGAGCCCTGCCGAAGCGGTGAATTCTTCTTTCAATATAAAAGGGTGCAATATTTTTCACAGCAGATACCTGCATGATATTTGCGGCTTAATTGTATTTTATAATTGTTGATGTGTTGTGTTTTTTTGCCGTATGTAAATTCCATGTTGACGTGTAAAAGTGCCCTTGTGGCCTATTTGCTGAATAAATGTTGATGTTTGATAAAAATTAGTTTCACTATGTAAGTAAAAAATATTGTACCTACACCATTAAGATTGTAGGCTATGGTTTTAGTACCTATGAAATGTAACACCTTAATATATTATGAATTTATTATGACGTCGTCTTATACGTACGTATAAGTACTTCATCTATTAGTGAAGTTGTCTGTAGCCCTGATGGGATGGACTGCTTTCGAACAGCGTCCAATGTCGAACTACCCGGCACTTTAGATTATTCTTATTGTTATAGTCCCGTGTACCCTTCATTCGGACCCTTATTTGTCCCTTCACATGAACCTTCAGCCTTCACGACAAAGGCTAGATTTGAATGGCAAATGGAGCAGGATACAGATTGTGTTCGCATGAATATTTCATTGTTAATGCTACTTGGGTATTTTCTGAAGGAAAGCTTTCACTCTCAGCTCTTCGGGCGATGTGAGGAAATTAAATCTATTATTTTTCTGTTGGAGACAATGTTCTTAGAGTATATTCTGCATCGGGGTACCTAATATTCTTACTTTCTGATTTATGTGAAAATGTTTTTCATAAAACTTGCCAATCAAGATTTTTTTACGCAAAATTAATGTAAATTGTGTCAAAAATTTGTATTGTTCATTTTGATGTGAGGTATCATACCAAGACGAAAACCGTCAAAACTATACAAATATAAAACAAATAAAATCACTAAAATCAATCAAAACAAATCATCAAATAAATAAATATGTTAACATCAAGTAAATTACTCAAAACTACGAATGAAACTATAGTTATTTGTACAACAAGAGATCAAAGTTTGATATTTCTTCGAGTGCTTATTTTGAGTCCCGTGCAAGCGAAAGATTGAGCGTAGTAAGGGACTCAAAAGCGCACGAGATGTAAATAACTTTGATCTCGTGTAGTTCATAAAACTTTTCACCTCAGCAGTGAGAACATATTAGAGAACCCGAAAAATGTATTCCTTCTTCATCATTTACCTATTCACTCATGTTTTCTTAAGATATACAACAATTAAGTTTTCACCTCAGCAGCTCGAACAAGGGTACTTTGCTACTTAAAAACAGTGAGCAAAATCGCATTTTGCTCACTGAGTGAGCAAAATCACATTTTGCTCATTTTGTCTCACTCAGTGAGCAAAATGCGATTTTGCTCACTGTTTTTAAGTAGCAAAGTACCCTTGTTCGAGCTGCTGAGGTGAAAAAATATAACTAGTAAATCGAAAAGAAATTATAATATATAAATAACAGTACGATCTATTTACAAAAACAAATTCGACTTCACCTTCCTCTGCCTTCACCTATTCACCTTCGTATATCGTACCAGGTTATTGTCACACAATGTCCAGAAACATTACTCCCACATGAGTAATATCTGCAAGCTATTCTTTACGAGCAAGCGTGGAAAAGAAAATGGACACCATCTTCATAATAATTGTATCTGTGTCATTACAATATAACTACGTCTAACTAAGTTGTCGTCTCAGCAGGGAGCCGTCGTTGTAGCAGAGACCACCACGCATAGACTACGCTTTAGACTGAAAATGAAAAATGTTTATTTGTTAACAAAGAGGGTACAGTTGTAAAGGTTTAGACTGCGATGTCTATTTACGAATATGTGTAGCAAGCCGATTTTTTATAGATCTTTTACAGTGTATTCGTACTCTGCAACAACTATCTGCGGCATATTTTATATAGCGCTTTGGTAACGGGATTAACAACGTCATTTTCCTCAACGTCACAGCCTCCGCGTCAATTAGAACGTTTTTCGATATCTAAATGATATAATTTCGTTATTATTCGCCCGTACGTCACGCTCGCGCCAATATATATTATTACGTGATGAATGAACATGTATTGTCGAGATGTGGCTCAATTTGAATTTTTGTATCTGGACTACTAAAATGACTCTCATATAAAATTGGTTATGGAGCTACAGTGTGCGTGTGCAATAAGGCCTGTAAGTTTCATCTAGCAAGTAAGTTATCTGTGCATGAAACCTATGTTAATAAAACTTTAGGTCGTTTGCACAAGTTTGCTCCGAGTTATGTTTCATAAGACACGGTCTTTATGCTTTCATCTTAGCCGCGAGATTGTGTAGAAAAATGTGTCTTTCCGCATAGAAGGGTCCTTTTTTTCCATTAAATTAATTTACAATAAACAAAAGCGAAAACCATGTTTTTACGCTTTCACTTCACAGTCCTCATTTCTTATAAGGAGTGTCTAGTAGAAGAAACACATCCAGAGCGCTGGGCCAAATTAGCCACGGACTGGATCCCACGGGATGGATCTCGGGGCAAAGGAAGACCCAAACGGAGATGGCGGGACAACCTTGATGCATTCTGTGTGGAGTGGCGGGAGTGTGCATTGGACAGAGCCAAGTGGCGGGAAAGAGGGGAGGCCTTTGCCCAGCAGTGGGACACACTAATAGGCTATTAAAAGAAAAAGAAACACACAAATTCTAATATGAAAAAAAAAAACCATTATCTTCCGTACGTAGGTAGGATAAAATACATATTCGTACCTATTTATCTAAGTCATGTCCCCGGTTATCGGCTCGTTTGTTCCCCGACACCCCATCTATCATACTTCGCTCGAGGGATTCCTATATAATGACACTTCATTCATTTTACCCACACTATTATAACCTCAAAATATAATGTATATCTTATATATGTGACAAAATATGTAAATATGTATACTATTAAATTAATTTTGTATTAAGGAGAAACGTTTGCGAACGATGATATTAAGCTTCGAAATAAATTAAAAGTAGAAAAATTCACTGTCTTGGGTGGGACTCGAACCCACGACCACTGGATTACTAGTACAGTGCTCTTCCATCTGAGCTACCAAGGCCGTACCCAATTCAGCGAATATTTCCACCATATATGAGCCCTAGGGAGGCTCATAGCGACATCTACCGCAAGAGTACTACACTTCTTAAGCAGCTACCAGAGTTCCAAATCATATTGGAAATTCACCAGTAATAATGCGCTATCCCATACTAAATTAATTTTGTAGTAAGCAGAAACGTCTGCGAACGATGCTATTAAGCTTCGAAATAAATTAAAAGTAGAAAAATTCACTGTCTTCAAGACTCTGTGTCTTCTGTCTGTGTGCCTGTCAAGACAGTGAATTTTTCTACTTTTAATTTATTTCGAAGATGTATACTATTGTTAGGTAGGTATAATAATATAGAACTCGAATCATGACATCAATATGACTGGTACGTCCTAACCCTCTTATTCATAAAACTTAGCAACCTCTGTTAAATTTTGACTCTGTTAAAATGACGGATAGGGACAAACGATTATAACGGCTTGATAAAATGATACGTAGATAAAACGTTAAGGTTCTACGAAATACTCGTATTTTGTCCACGTAGCGGCGTAAAATGTGCTACGGGGCGTATCCCGTATAGGCGTATAAAATATTTTACGTTAGCTGCCACGAAACCGCTCCACGTTGAAGCGACCGCCATACATTTGTTGTCAGTTTGTACAATGTATGGCGTTCGGCGTCAGTTTTGAGCACTTTTTGGGAGTACAGTTAAGGACTAACTGCCGTATTCGAACTTCACGATATTCACAAGAGACGACACGTACTAGATCCATTATAGATACGTTATACGGCGCGATTCGGGAAATGAATTATAGATTCACTAGATATGAAATAGTAAAGATATGTGACGTTCCACGGCAAAAGGTACCTTATGGCGGCTGGCGCTTACGCTATTATTAACGCCGCTCCAATATTCAGCCGGGGCAATGGTGCCTTTTGCCGTGGAACGTCACATATCTTTACTATTTCATATCTAGTGGATCTCTAAATCATTTCCCGAATCAGGCCGATAGTTTAGATTTCAACTAGTTCTCTTTTGCAACGCAATTCGGGCAACCAATGTCACTTTTACGATAGATCGTGTTAGATATCTATTATAGATGCGAATTCGATCTATAAGTAATATCTTGTGGAAATCGTTCAAGAGTATCTCCAGAATCGCGGAAATGTCAAATTTGACAGGTTAGATCTTAAACATATCGTTATCGTATCTTGGCGATGTCTAAAAGATATCTAATAGATGGGCCCTAAGATGTCTTGTCACTTCGTAGGTACCTTGTCACAGTAACAATCGATATTACTGCGCTCTGTGCGGTTTAAGAGGAATTTCCCGCCGCGGACGCTCATACTATGGAATGAGCTCTCTGTCGAGGTATGAGGATACCAGGATTTGGAGGCGTCCGTAGGTATGCTACGGAGACCGCTTACCAACAGGCGAGCCGTACGCTTGTTTGCCGCGGTATAAAAAATAAAAGCCGCTAGAGTACTTATTTTATTGTCTTATGATAAGATACAAAGTGGTAGAGGAATCAAAATCCTTGGCCGTACTCGACGAAACGGTGATTTTGTATTCTCATGAAATATGCTATCACAGCAAACACTGACACAAACACTTTACAAACAAGCAAACAGAAACAACAGTAAGTAAACTCAGGATATTCTAGACTAGATATCTAGGTAGTCTAAGTAATATACTTGTAAACAGCCTGCAACTGTTGGGTCTAATGAGGGGAACAGATATTTCGTTGTAATAAATTACTACGTTCATATTACGTACGGATTTTTCAATTAAGGGATGATTACAAAAACAACATAACTGCTTAGAGCGGTTGACACTTTTTTAAGAACATTGTTAATCGTTTCAGGTGTCAACCAGTGTAGTCAGTTATGTTGTTTTTGTAAACATCCCTTCAATTATAAGAGACTTCATTTTAAAGTAGGACGTGCTACCAACCTGACCTTACCGACTTTTCTGGCCACAGTAACATTTTTGTAGAGGTCGCAGTTCTAACCTAATAGACTTTTCTGACAATAGTTTAGTTTTTGCTCGACTTGCAGTTCTAACCTAACCAAGTTTTGTTCGAGCGTGAGAGTCGTGAGACCCATTGTTACGAGCGAAATGGGCAATCACTGGCAAGTAATAATAACAGAAAATATATAAAGCTCAAATGTTTGTATTTGTGCTCAGAGATATTAATTTGGTTCCTAATTTAAACGACAAAGCCAAGGGAAAGTTCCGTTCATGTTGACAACGTTCTAAAGTATCTAAGATTAAGATATAACAAAGGGGAACTGTTCTAGGTCGAATAACAAGAAATGAGGTTATGAGAATAATAAAATCCAGATTTACTGTGCTTCACATTGAAATCAGTATGACAAGAGTTATTAAACGAAGATGTAATTCGTATATGTATGTGATAGGAAAAAGATAAATAGGTATAGAAGAAAAATAAGGTTTATATAGAATAGAATATAATTATTTTTATTCGTAAGCACAAACAAGACAAATTAAAATATATAAAAAAACATAGAAATATTAAAGTGCCACAAAATGGCCTCATCTCATGTCAGCATGTGTTTATAAAAGAAAGTTCCATATAAAAATCGCACCCAAGGAAAACGTTGTCCTAAACGTACGAGGTAATATTAAATTTAAACCAATAAGGGTGTCGTTTTCGTAAATAATAATGTGTAAAAATCGTGAAAGTATGAATCAGTTTTTTTCCGTGATTTCAGGGTTGGGTTACTCAGTATAACCTAATATAACTTAATAACTTTGAGTGACAGATGCGAGAAACTTCCCGTTAATCATACATCACTGTTTTACGCAAAACACAGCCAATTTTTTCTCACGATTTCGGGGTTGCGTTGACACATATCTATCTCACATGCCCTCATTAAACCGACAAACTTCTCTGTAATCATCAGCCAGCTCACACCGGGCCCAGCTGCGTAATGGCATGTATCGCGTTACGTCACGCTAGGATCACTTCCGCCGAGTTTGCGACGAGTGACAGATGCGAGGAACTTCGCGTTAACCATCCATCACTGGTTTAAGTGTCGCAATAGGGCAAGTGCAAAAACGACATACCAATGACCTTAATAACCATACAAAATAAATAAAATCGGCGACAAAATTATATGAACCACGGAGGCATGGGTCGAAATTTCTCAAGGAAATGCAATCCTAGGGCTTATTGCCGGAGTCAAAAAAGCATTTGGCGGGAGTAGTATGTTATATTTTTTTTGGGAAAATGACACAACACAATGTTCCGGAATGGGAACCCACCGTTTTCAGAACTCTTCAACAAAAAGCATATGCATTAAAACTATAGGGAAAGTTTTTGCGAAATACCTACCGACTGTTTAAGCTTTCCATAAATCCATACGTCGTTAAGGACGACTCGACGAGTCGTTAAGGATCCATCTTGTTTTTCTCAGCGTATGAAATCTGTAAAAGCGCCATCTACAATAAAGTTTCACCAAACTTTATTACTTTTTAAGTCACAAATAACGTTAAACACGATCAAAAGCCTGTTGTTGCCTAAATTCGCAATTTCAACGACAATTTCGCAAAGACTGGTATGAAATCATTTACGGCTTTTTACGGTCCGCATTAGAGGAGGACATCACTTAGACGTCGGCCTCAAAGCCTACAAATAAACAGCTCGACAAAAAGCCCCTTAAATAAACAAACAGAAGCGTCGCAAAAACAGTGTCGTGGCACCTCGGTAACTTGAACCTTGAAGTGAATTCCGTTCTCATCAAAGCCCAAATGATCAACTCGAAATATTTAACGTAATTAAGCCGAAGTATACAACGACGCTCTGATGGTAATCTAAGATAGGCAACTAAATAAAAGTATTGCTTACACTAGATATCTATCGAAAAAATAATAATTTATTTGATTCCCTATATCTCGAAGTTATACTTAAATTAGGTATTTGTGTAGTCATATCTGTAATCTTACGATGTTTTCTTTGTTTTGAGGTTTTTCTCTCTAGCCTAAAATTTATTATTAATACAGACATCAAGAATACCTAAAAACCTCTCCAAGTTGATACTCTGTATAAGACAAGTGTCAAAATCGTTTTAAAATGGACGTCTTTCCTATGCTTTCATCATGTCACTGTTAATGTTTTATTGACTTGTGGAAGAGCCGTTGAGGCATATTACATAATACATTTTTTTAAATATTGCGCGGAGGCACAGCTGGCACAGATGGAATTTTGGAGCTTCTAAGCAGTAGAAGGTTTGCATATTACGGTCCAGCAAGAAAGATAAGGTTTTAAAGTCAATTGAAGTATTCATTAATGATGTACTCGTATAACGCTAATTCATACAAAAAAAATGTCCAGTAAGCTCCTTAAACTCTTGTCTGCGTGTACAAGTTGTACGTACCACACACACACATGAAAGATAAAAGCAAGTTTAAAGATTTTCCCTGATATTCGTGTTGCCGAGGTTCCACGGTATTAAGACTGGCACGAGGTCGTCCATCACCCGCTGTCGGAATTCACAACTTTGCTCACTCAATCACTTATCTGTTTGAATACAATGACATTATTAACGGCACAGTTGTGTTGCCAGCCAAATTATTCCGCTTTAGCTTTAGGATATATCGGAGCGGCCAAGGCGTTCACAAATATCTGAACACGCCTTTATTGTCAGGGCGTTGGAGTGCGTGTTCAGATATTGTGAACGCCTTGGCCGCTCCGATATATCTGATGGCGACTGTACATGAATAACGTTAAATGAATGATGAATTTTTTGTTATCGAGTTTCGTGTATTGAAATGAAACACTTTACTGCTTTTTGATGGACTCTGTACAAACAAATAAATATACAATTTTATATATTTCAACCTTCCCAAAATAAGATAATTTCTCATAATAAAGTTTTTTGTAGTTCTTAAATAGATAATCGTTGATTGAGGGAGTTTATATCAAACTTGAAAACTACTTTTTCATATCACCTATTCGGAAAAGGACTTTCTCTTCCGTGCTAGTAGGGATTAAGGTGGCACTTTTCTTCATTGCTAGGAGGGATCAAAGAGGCACTTTTCTGTTCTAGGACACTATTGTTAACTTTACTCGTATTGCTATTACTATTTTAGCGCAATGATATTATAGTATTGAAATCAGTTTAGTGTCGCATCAATGTACGTTTTAGTTCTTTAGGGTAACCAGTTGAAAATATTCTGACGTACCTATGGCAACGTGGTTTAAGAAACTTGACATCTTGAGAAGCACCTATACAATTAATAGGACGTTTGAATTTCGAAAAAAAAATACGATAACGGCGACCAGTCTTTGACAGATAAAATAAAATAAACTTTGGCGGATTGAGCCCTTATTTTTGTAATCGCCTGAAAGAGAGGTACAGACAAAGAATTTAATTTCCTACCCATTTTGCACTTTGTCACAATGACAATAGTATGAAGTCTCCAGCGACTTTCATATTGATTATCACTGTGACAAGGTACGAAATTAAATTATTTGTCTATCCCTTTCTGTTTTCAACAGTGCCCACCACCGACCACAACATGTTTTTCCCTGTCCGCACCCGTCTGACCTCTTTGTTCAGGTTTCGACCCTTCGACAGCCATTCGTCTTGTAGATACCGATCCTCAATTAGACTGCCAAGATGGATGGCCCGACACATGGCCGGCCGGGCCACCTAGGTACTTGTTTATTAAGATGTGTACTTATCTAGCAAATTTTCCGTGATTGCGCACGCATGTTTGCAAGCAGGTTGCGCGCTTTAGGGCTGAATTAGACGGCGCGCGGACTCGCATGCGATTTTAGTCATATTGCGGACTGTTGGTTAGGTCTAATTCAACCGACCGATCAGAACCTGCAATGTCATGAAACTCGCATACGAGGTTTCGCATCGTCTAAATGAGCCCTTTTGCGAGCCGTGTACGAGTCTGAAGTAAACTACCTAAGTCTCACCCTCTCATCTCAACCTTGAACAATTCAGAATTATTTTACTCTGAAGGTTGGATATGTAGGTCATACTGAATCGCATATACTCGTATGTAGGTACATACGATATCGCGAAAAAGAACCTGTTGTTCCATAGAAAACATTAACGAGAAATGAGACGGCAGAAATTTTTGCGCGATTTCGGGGTTGTTAAAGTAAAAGTTGTTAAGTTTGACCCACAGTCATATTCACCCTTCAGAGTATGGTCAGACATAACGAAATCATCCACCAAATCCATCTTTGCCAAAAAATTGTTGACAGTTTTCTGAAAATACAGGTGAAGCACTATTTGAACCACTTCCAAGTTCCATGTTTGCGCAAAGGATAACGGGGGAGGTAAATTGATGCAAAGGGGATTTGACAGACAAGGAAGAGTGATTTTAAAAGGATTCCCTTTTTACTCGAATATATGAAACCGTAAAAATTCCATTGTATCTAATATTTATTTGTATCTCTAGATCAATAGGACGGTTTCCAATAGAGTCTGTGCGGAAAGAGAAGAGTCGTGGCAGAAACGGGAACTAACATTTTCAATTTTATATGGCAATCAAACCTTTGACACCTGTCTTGTAAAAAGTAAACAAACTTGTGTCATTGTATATTTTTATTAACAAAAACCGCAAGTTTTATGTATAAAATATTTTCAAAACACGATAAAACCACAAGGAAAATCATATTTAACATTGTTCGGTTTTGTCAGCGGGAAGAAAACGGCTAACAGCCGACTATCGACTTACAAAAAGTCGAGTAACGTGTTTCCTCTATTCACAAGTATTGTTGTATTTAATATTAAATAATTACCTATTTAATAAGCCCCCTATGTAACTTGTCTCCGGTATATAATCGGTAAGAATATTCATTCAAAATATATTCATTTTCATAAATATGCAGGTCATTCATGATCTTTAAAATAACTGACAAATAGTCTTGATACTTGCCATTTTATGCATATTTATATGTAATTATTTTTCAGGATTGAGCAAAAGTACCTACGGTATCTCGAATAAAAGACCGCTATGTAGATGATATGCAAGAATTTGTTATCTATGTGCCGGATTCAAGCACATCCAACTCAGATGAAGATTAGTTCTATGAGTGTCCCTGGTTGTTCTGAAGCAAGCTCAAACATAAGTGACATTGAATATTTTAATTCAGACTTCGATTACAAAGAATAAAACTTTTTCTAATAAAATATTCCTTTATTTGTATGACCAGGCTCCGTTTTAGCCGTGGCAAAATACCGGAACAAAGGGGATTCAAGTATCATGACCTTTAGTGTCGTACTATAATCACGTGACCAGTGTTGTCAGCATAGCAAAAACCATAAAATAGCACTGGCGCGCCCTCAAATCCCACGACTCTTCTCTTTCCGCACAGACTCTATTGTAAGATTTTTTTTACTTTCTATAGGTACATACTTTTGGGATTTTAAATTCACTTGCGACATTATATGGAACCGAAAACATGTAATTACACTAATTTCTTAATTATTTTTGTACTAAGCAGAAACGTCTGCAGACGATGCCATAAAGCAGTGGTCGGCAACCTTTTAGCAGCCAAGAGCCACATAGTAGTAAAACGAAGTTGACGCGGGCCGTACTTTGTTAATATTTATGACTTTATCAGACATGGTCGTTTGTCAATATTACATACAAAATAGCCAGGGAGGCTCGCGGGCCGCAAGTGACAGGTTCACGGGCCGCAGGTTGCCGACCGCTGCCGTAAAGTATGGAAATAAATTCACTGTTTCGCGCGAGGGTCGGACTCGCGACTCTGGATTAGCCCATCACTCTGCCAACTGAGCCACCTAGACCTCACCCGGGGACAGCGAATATATCCATTATATATTATATTTTTCTACTTTTATTTTACTTCTAAACTTTATCTAATCTATGGTGCATAACGTATATTTCATTATCTTTGTGATAAAATAAAAGCTCACTAATTACAAATGGATTAAGCTTAGGAACTATACATTTCAAAACTTTACTTAGTTCAAAGAAAAAATGGTATTATATAAATAAACTTGGAATTCATCGAACCGATTAAAAGCCTATTAAAATAATTACCCAGCAAGAGTTAAGAACTTAGCAATCGTTTTAAAATAAATTGAGCACTCAAGATAAGTGATTAAGTAATGAACAGTGCCGAAACAGCGCTCCAGATGATAAAAGACCCGCAACGTAATCAAATAATGGGGATCAATGTTTAGTGGAAATACAGAGTAATTTATATAAAGTAGTTTATTTCCAAAGGAACGTGCGTGTGCCGCGGAAGTTGTGTTATAAGCTAGCGCTAACCAGGATCCGCTAGATGCGTCTTAGGGCAAAAAAACAAGCAACAACGGTTACACTCCGGGAGTGCCGATAGAAGTGAAAACTCACCTCACTATGTTACCGACGCCCGGTAACACGATACATACGTTTAGGAGGTATTCTATTTATTTATTATATATTATTATCATTCTCAAATAAGATTAGGTACACTTTTTCATAGATAAAGAGTCTTGAAAAGGTAAATTTAAACATAGGTAAAGAGTCTTGAAAAGGAGTCCGCAACATAAATGTCAAATAACACAGAGTTTTTCTTTATTGATTTAAATTTTAAATGCCATTTAAATTATGAGTGGCCACCTTACGGGGCTTACGGTCACGTGATCGCCTTACGCTGTCTCGAGTTTATCATTTTTTCCCCAACTCAAAAAGTGCCCAGCGCCGCTAAAGAAGTTTTCACTTCAATTACTTATCTGCTTCTCTATCGCTCAAATAATAAATTTCCATTTACGTTATCGCGGTAAGCCCTCTTGTCACAATTATTCGAGGGATGGGCAAGTTCCTTGCCGGTCGCGAGTATTTTCTTTTAGAAAAAGTTCCTTACGTTAGAATGTAGTTGATCGTTACGTGCTTTCTTCCGATACATAGCTGCTTTTAGTCTTTTGACGGTTACTTTTAATGTAATTTAGACAAACATTGACTACCGTGCCATTGCCATACTTTAACCTTTATGTTAAAGACATAAGGACCCACCGATGGCTAGTAAAGTGTGTTACAGTTAGTAGATACAACATTTTACGCACGAAGGTCGTCGGAACAGGATAAAAAATACTATGTAGAATGTCGAGCAGACGTTGCATCCAAGATGTAAACGCCAAATGCTAATTTTATTACTTACAATTAGTTAATAATTTTTTATAGATAGGTTCTCGTGCTACTGTCATCATCCCTACACTATGTTAACCAACTAAACACGAATTAGGCGCGAAAGCTTCCCGAGCGTTACTATTTGAAACCGACCTAAATGCGGTTACCAACCGCTGTTCGGTACAAATAGTAGTTGTACGTAATTAATTGTGGTGATTTTGTTGTGGAAATGTTAAACTGATTTATAGTACCTACAATTGAAAAGAAACTAAAAATTGTACGATAACCAAGTTAAATTGGTTCAATCAGATCAGGATACTATTCATAAGCAAATACTTTCAAAGATTTGCTACTCCATCCTAGACCGCATCGGAACTTACCGTCAGATGAGATTGTGATGAAATGCTTAGTTTTATCCGATAAAAAAGTTGCTTAAATCGAAAAAAGGCAGTTTCATTCCAACATTCCTGTACCCACCCTCGCGCGCTACGTCTCGCCGGCACACCGCCAAAATAACGAATTGCCAAAGCCAAGATTCAATTTGCTGTGCACTCCTGCCGCCCTGGTGCCCTGGATCGCTTGGAAGTTGCCAAATAGGATAATCTTACTAGGGGTAACTGGGTTTTAGACGTTTTTGAATTCCAAATAGAGATGTTGCTTGTAATATCCGCATTTGTAACAGCGGAATTTTTACATTTATTCGAGCTCCTATTATGAGTATTATTTTTTGTCATAATATTAACAAGAAGAGAATGACTTAAGGCATTTAGTCCGCCTTTTCTAAACTTCTTTCAGCTTTCGCCAACATCTTGCTTAACTGATTCCCCAAAAACAACAGACACAATTTTATTTCTAGAATTCTAAAATGTCGTATATCTTACACTTTGTGTGATGCACGCACGACAAGTTATGATTTCGACGGCTGTACTATTATTTTAATGGATATTTACACTTAGGAACTCGGGTTTTAACCATCCGAATTCTCATACGCATTATAGTAAATGCAAAAAAATATACCTGATTCCGACCAGAGGAACTGCGCTTCAAGAGGATTATGCAGTCTCACATTTTCTGAACTTTGTAACTACCCTGATCCCTATGTGGAAATTATATTATTACGAGTACTATATTAAAATATAATACAGTTATGAGAGAAAATATATGGGGACGATTTTGTAGGTTAGGATTATTATGCGTACATACGATGTTATACTACTTATACCGTTTTCAGGAAAAAAATACTGCTATAATCGGTTTTGAAAATAAATAAAACCCTTTAAAAAGCATGAGCCCATAAACCGTCAATCATCAATCCATATTATAAAACAAAGTCCCCTGCCGCGTCTGTCTGTCTGTATATTCGCGATAAACTCAAAAACTACTGTACCGATTTTCATGCAATTTTCACCTATTAATAGAGTGATTCTTGAGGAAGGTTTTGGTGTATAATTTGTAAAGGTTTTGTGTAAATTCGTTGAACTACCCGCGCGAAGCCAGGGCGGGTCGCTAGTATACCGATAAATTTCTTTTACATAACCTTGAGAGAATATTAATTCTCGAGATCCCTCATTATATGAAAGTTCTCAATGAAAGCGCCATTCGAGCGGCGATAGCAACCCGATCCGTTTCATTAAAGGCTGAATGTGATCCGCAGTTGCACGATCCTCTTTTAATTGGCAACATCGATATCTAAAGGCTTGGCCAGACACAGAGCGCGACGCAGCACCGCGTCCGCGCCGCGTGATGCCGACGCGATGACTGTTCAAACAGGACGCGCGCGGACCGCGCTCTCAACACGCCCTCAGCGCCACCGCTCGCTGCCTAACGTCCGATCCGACTGATGTGACCCAGCGTGACGCGGCGGCCCGCCGCGTCCCGCCGCGTCCGCGCGGCGCGGGGCGCGACAGAAGCGGGGCGTGATACCGGCGGGACGCAGTCTGTTTGACGTCGGTAACCTGTTAGCATGTGCCGCGGTCGCGCGGCGCGGACGCGGCGCTGCGTCGCGCTCTGTGTCTGGCCAAGCCTTAATAGACCTATCTGATAACCTCTTAACATCAGCTAATTGAAATCGTCAGCCTCCCGCCTGTCAATTTTATAGATTAATTTGCTGAGAATCTTTCAATTTAGAATAGAATTAGCTACATAAGATGGATATTTATTAATGTTACCAGTCGGGTTTGTTTTAAGGATCATGTGTCTACATACGAGTATATATAGGACAGGGATCACCAAATCCGGACCGCCGACCTATTTTTTTTTTGCTTATTTAATAAACTCAAGGAGAAACGGACCGCGATGGTTATTTTATTTTAAGAACCGGACCCCTGAAGAAACTAATTGGTGACCCCTGATATAGGACCTATTGCATTAAAGTAAAACCAAACTCAGAATTGACAGTCAAAGTCTCTGCGCGCGAAATGTCCCTTATTAAACCTTATTATATGTAGGTACTTCTAGTTTCTAAGTTTCGATGTAAGTAGACTTAACACAATATGGATGTAAGTCTGAAATAAACAAATTTTATTTATTTTTATTTATTTAAACGTTGCTTGATCGTGACGTTACGATCATGAGTTTGGTGGACTAGTTCTTAGTCATAAATTAAAACATAATATATGTCAGTGAATTGTTGTTTTCGGGTATGTTGTATGTTTTTGTTGGTGAAGGAAGGTTAACCGTCAGTTCAAAGGTCATTGGCCGTTGACCCTTGACCCCTTACGCTTTGAAACGGATCAGTTTCATCAACTTCCCGCGTTTGATGTTTTTTGGAAAGTCAGGCGCCATATTTGAATGGGTTTGATGTTGGAGGGGTGAACGCAATTAAAAAGTTGGCCCGCGATGTAGGCTGAATATACGCCGGAACCCTTAGCTGTGGCCACAGATTACCAGTCATATTCGAACTTTAAGATACGTCAAATATTAGATATACAAACGATATGGATCTGATATGTCAGAGTCAAACAAATGTCAAAGGTGACATTTCTTCAAACAAAAACGTCACTTTTGACACGACTTGTTTGACACTGACATATCCGATCCATATCGTTTAGATATCTAATATTTGACGTATCTTAAAGTTCGAATATGGCTGTACGTCAAACAGATTTAACACTGAGACTATCCCCCTGTTTCTTAACACATGGCATTCACTTAGAAACCTCTGTTAAGTTTTGTCTTTTTGTTACAAACAGAAATGTAAAAATGGCGATAAGGGACAAACGATTATCAACGGTTTGTTAGATTTGACTTACGTATATGAATAACACGATTTGATACTGCATTAAATAACATTTAAAATGTGTAGGTCATCACACGTAAGTGCAATTTAAATTATAACATGTAACGCTGCGAGCATAACTACTAAGTTGCGTGCTACAGAAACATTTCACTATCCAACTTGTAGTACCCCATTGATAATCGAACTCGACTCTATACCTACCTCTAGGTATACCAAATTCGCTCGCCTCTTACGAAGGAATCGATCATGTTTGAACTTGTGACACTGTGTAACCGATGCAAATAACGGCTTCCGCATAGAACTTACTCTTGATATCTCTAGTTACAAGCCAGCCTTATTGCTTAGGCAATAGAGTTCAAAATAATCAAGCGGAAGGGGTCAGTTAATAAACACTCGTCACTGGACCTTTTCCGATTTGTTTGGCAAATACGCGCAGTACCATGATCCACTTACTAACAATTTTAGACCTTATTGCAAGCACATGAGGTCTATCAATGGTTAGTAAGAGTGATGTTACTACCATTACCATGAGTTTACAACTTTACACTGTAAACTTTACAGTGGACGTACGCGGTAGTCACTAAAATAAACGAAAAAGCATGACAGAAACGATATGCATGTATGGAGAATAGTCAACTTCTAAATATCTAACGCAGTAGTCATGTGTCAAACATATCATTTGGAGCCAAATTTAACACCTTCGTTAACATACACACACATAACATAACACACCTACCTTAAAATCAATTAAACATAAGCTTGTGTTTGGCTCATTTAATTTTATACCTTAAACGAGCAATTCTTGTATATTTATTATATATATTTATTCGGTGAAATTTGCTATATGGGGGTTTTGGGAGGTCGAAAAAACAATCTAGCTAGGTCATATCTCTGTGAAAATGCGCATTTTTAAGTTTTAATGTTTTCCGAGCAAAGCTCGGTCCTCCTAGATATTAACACCTTTAAATAGAACACTAAATTTAATAAATGTTATAAATCTCAAACAGTGTGTGTGTACGTGTAAGTATACATCTTCACCCACTTCTAGGTGACCTAAAAAGTTAAGTGTGCACACAAACCAGGTACGAATGAAACAGGAATATTTGTGCGTTACGAAGCTAAAATTACCCGCTCTCAAGTTCTCAACTGATATTTTTCGATGGCAATTCATGGTAAAGGTACCAGAGTAGCCCGAGCAGGGCATTCGGTACAGTTTGTTGAATCAATGCAACAGCGGACGCAACACTCGAGCCTGCAGGCGGGCATTTTCAAGTTGCACATAATTGGAGGAATCATAAATCTGATATTCAAGGGGTTTCGTGTGAGCACTGAACTGGGCAGAACGTACTATGCTACTAATTTGAAAACACTGACAATATAGAGTAATATAAGTCCAGGTTAGTCCAGGTTGCCTTTTTAGGGTTCCCTACCTCAAAAGGAAAAAATCGGAAGCCTTATAGGATCACTCGTGCGTCTGTCTGTCTGTCCGACCATTCCCCCCCTTATCCCTGAAACTACCTACTGGGTCTAAAATTTTGATAAAATACACAAAATAGCTCTTTACCTATAGATGACATGAAAACTTATTAGAAATGTGCAGTCAAGCGTGAGTCGGACTTAATGTACGGAACCCTTGGAACGCGAGTCAGACCAGGGACCGGAACCGGTTACCTTAACCGGGGTTTTTCATAGGGTTATTTTAGAAGTGGTTATAAAAACCCCTACCATAACGGTAACCGTCTGATAAGGTAACACTTTGATTCGGTAACCGTATCAGATCGAGTTAACCCCTGTTACCGGTAACCGAAATAAAAACCCAGTCTATTCTGTTACCTCATAATAAGGTTTTGAACCAGTTCAAACGATTGTAATCTTTACGCAGACTTACATTCAACTTATTATTGAATAACCGTGGTTGGCATGGGCGGTCTATGAAGCCTCCAGCACAAACAAGTTTTTTTGCCGGTAACTTCGCTTATTGTCAATTCAAACAATATTGTACTTTGAGTCCTTAAGCTAAAATTGAAAACATAAGTGAGCGACAGCCGCAGCGCGGCCATTCCTTTGTTTATCTTTATACCTGTGTGTTCCTTGTTTTTGTTAATTTCGGAGCAATTCTAGTTTAGAAATTTTTAGAAAAGGGGTTGCAAGTAAACAACATCATATCCTAGTAATATCTGCTATTATTTAGTTATATTTTATGCTACTTAGATTATTATTTTTATTTTCGGGTTCACACTTGGTACCTACAGATTAAAGACTGATTTAAAGAAAAATTTTCACCTAACTAGTAATTTTACTGGTACCTAGTTAGGTATAATTTATCTTAAGTGATTTAAAACAAATCACTTTGTGATAAAGATACATGCGCTAGCGGATTGTGGTAGATATTTTACCATTGTTAACAAATGACATATGTACTAGTTATTATGAGCTTATTTTATAATAAGCAATTAAAGTCTATTTTTTTATTCGGTAGACTAAAATGACATTTCATAGTATGAAATGAAATGACACATGATGTTCATACTATGAAATGTTATTTTAGTCTACCGAATAAAAAATAGACTTTAGTTTAAAATGTTTTCAGATGCGGTGAGTTGTATGAGCTAAAAGTCGTAATTTACCTTGTACCGCTTAATGCAGCGTACAGAAAATATATATCTATAGCAGTTATAAACTTATTTTAATACTACTAATCTTTCATTAATACCAGAATTCATTATACATATTCATTGGGTATCTATAACATTGGTAGGTGAAATAGTTTTGATTAAATTAAATAGATACATACATACTTAGTAAGCAGTGTTGGGCATTCAAGAATAAAATCATTATTTAAATAAGAATTCCTAAGAATACAATTTTTATTCCCGTCAAAATTATTCAAATAATTTTGATCGGAAATAATTTGTATGTGAAAAAATTGAATAAGAATAATCTCATTCTTAATCAAATAAATATAATCATGATTTTATATTCTAAATAATATTCCTGGATTAAACATGTAGTCTGGGTGCCGTATAGGCGTTACGTATAGATAGGAGTAAATTAGACAAGAAACTACTATGTTTCTTGACTAATTTATACCTGATTTTATGCAATAAAATCTTACAAATTTAATTTACTGCCGCATAGTCTTGGTATTGGACGATACTCGTATTTATTTTAATGTGATAACTAAATCATCAGGTACAATTCAGCTGCTCTGAACGGATGGTGGATAGCGAAACTCTTCAATGGCTCACTGTGCCTAAATTAATGTAAAAAATAAAAAACCGGCCAAGTGCGAGTCTGACTCGCGCAGGAAGGGTTCCGCACCATTACGCAAAAACCAGCAAATAAATCACGTTTGTTGTATGGGAGCCCCACTTAGATATTTATTATATGCTGTTTTTAGTATTTGTTGTAATAGCAGCAACAGAAATTAATTATTTGTGAAAATTTCAACTGCCTAGCTATCACGGTTCATGAGATACAGCCTGGTGACAGACAGACGGACAGAGGAGTCTTAGTAATAGGGTCCCGTTTATACCCTTTGGGTACGGAACCCTAAAAAAGATGTTTTTAAAGGTAGGATAAGGAATGGCTCGATATGGTGTATTCCTATTTCTCCCCGCCGGGCACAGATGGGAATAGGCGCTTCATTTGAATCATTCCCATATGTCCCCGCCTCATGTATCGCGGCGATCACGTTGGGCAGGAACAAATGGGGAAAATACTCATGATTTTTTTCTGTTTTCGAATTATGTTTATAGTTCGTTTTTTTTAGCATTAGAAAGAACTTGAAAGAAGGTAAGCGATTTTGACATGTCTTTTAATTGAAAAACACTTTTCAAAAACCATAACTATTACTTATGAAAGCAGAAGACTATAAAAGATCGTATTGGATTCCAGAGAATTGTTACATATTTACCGTAACTTATTTTTAAAATGTGTTTTTCAATTAAAAAAGAGACATCAAGATTTACCTTATTACTAATGCTAAAAAAAATGAACTATAGTATGTGGTTTCAGTATCCGAGTTACTACCAAGACTTATGGTGTTTTTAAAAGCTCTTCTGATATTTAAAATTTGCATTTATTATAGACGTGTGCGCCGATTAAAAAATGATCGGCGGCGGCGTTTGCCAAAAAATCGGCGGCGGCGGCGTGTTGTCGGCGTGAAATCGGCATGACCTTGACTTTTAGGTTTCTTAAGAAAAATCATTAATTTGTGATTTTTGTTGAAAATTTGATCAATCTAGGTTGCTGGTCAGTGTACTATGTATAGTTTTGAATAGGCTGTGAGTAAAATAGGGTTTGTAAATGAATATAGGATAGGTATAATAGCTTTGATTTCCCTAGTAACTGGATCCGATATCCGATCGGTAACTGTCCATTTTCTCACGATTTCCATGGCTTATCCTATTAAAAATGACGTTGTTTAACAAAATAAAACTCCAAATATCCTTGAAATTTGCTAGACATAGTGGACTAGACTTTTCTTTCTCGTTTTCTCATTGCTGAGGATCGCAACCACATATAATTTGTCTTCATTTCGTGCGGTCACTCATAAGCCGTGTGGACTGCACGGCGCAGACTGCCACAAGCCAACGTCTTCATAGCGTTAGACCATCTCACACATACTCCAACTCGAGCACTAGCAAACATTCATTCGGCCTAAATTCATGTGTTTCTCCACATCATGCGTTGGATAATATGTCCGAAGAATCTATGAGCTCACCCACAGCATGTTGTGAAGAGCAGAGTGGCGATATTGAGCTCTCTGAGAATGGATGGGTTTGTTCTTCTACCTGTCCAAGGTATAAGCAGCAGTCGTCGTTAACACCACATCTCAAAAGCGCCAACCTTTGCCACTTTACCCTTTTTGAGGCTCCACGTTTCGGCACCATACCGGAATATTGAAAAGACGAGAGCTCGTACCAAGCGCACTTTAGTTGCCTGTCGAATACCTCTTTTCTCCCAGATCTTGTCGAGGTTAGCCATGGCACTCTTAGCTATGCCAGCTCTGCGGCGTATCTCGGCGGTGCAACCACCGGCACTCCAGTGCATCAACCCAAGATATGCAAACTAGTTCGCTTTTTGGTATAATCGCTGAGTGCGTCGGTAACTGGGAGTATGTTTGCCCTGTTTACTACCATGACTTTGGTCTTGAAATGGTTGATCTTAAGAACTTTCATCTTAAATTTTCTTTAGAAGTGCCGCCATTTCGATGTATTTCTTGTTGTTATCGTCAGGCAGGCGATAATAGTAGCACAGTTTGTTACACGAACTTTTGTACTTCGACATTTTTGGCTCATGATTTTTTTAGGAAAGTCAGGGTCTCGAGAGTTTCTGCCCATCAAAATTCTCAGATATATGCTGGACTCCAACTACTTGAGCCCTATGTTTTAGTTATCTAGTTAACTGTAAGTCTTTTCATGACGAAGCATTCTGCCTTCGTATGTGAGGCAAACTGAATTCACAATTAACAGGAAAAAATCCTACTTCATATTATCGCTTCCTTATCTTTCTTGACGGTGAACACTTAGGATTACTCAGTTACTTTAATTGGTGTGTCAAATAGTTTGTGCAACTGGCTATTCTGTTTCATTTAGTTAATAATTGATGTATATTTGACAACTGTAACATATATAATACAAAAAAATCCATATTGTAATCCAAATACCAACTTGGAATAGCAAATTAACAACACTCAAGGTCACGCCGATTTCACGCCGATCATTTATCGGCGGCGGCGGCGTGGCAAAAAAGACCGGCGGCGGCGGCGCGCCGGCGCGGCGCACACGTCTAATTTATTATTTAGACGGAAATTAACAGGTATTAATATCGTTTGACACAACGCTTGCCGCACGTGTTTAGCAAACGCTGACAAAGAATTCACCACGCCACGACTTAATCCTATTGTTATTGCCAATGAGTAATAAATGACGGTCTCAAGTGGAAACACGCCTGCAACTTTCTGCAAATCTATTTAATTATAGTGATAAGCGTAGGACTCTTTTCTTACCTGCAGTAATTTACTATCTCATTCACTTTCCGTAGGTGTGAAAGAGATAGCATACGTAAGACCTCAAGGCTGATAGGAATAATAAACAAAATACATACTTAATACGCAAAGAAATATACATTGAACCATCATAATTATAATTTCGCAGTTTACTTTCTATGTAGCTTCATTATAAAATTATCATCACTGTTTCGAAGGCTTCAAAAAATTCAAATCAATCCGACCATTGAAAAGAGGGGTGAAATTCATTTTACTATCTATATACATTGTACTGCATATAATATGACGTATAATATGACCAAATAAATGCCATTTAACCTTGTTACCACTAACTCATGTATCTACAATTACATCAATTAGTCATGACACGGCAGAGCACTGATAACAATACTGTAGTGTAGTACAATAATAAGGCTTTATTGTTGTCACTATGACTCTCACCGCATTCTGCTTAATCCTAAATATCCTAATACAATAGAAAATACCACGACCTTTAAACATTCGGTGCACTTGCGTTGTAGCGCGCGTGCCAGCGGAGCGCAGCGTTTCGATTTAAATACGCATGTTGCTTCGTCTGTGTAGGTATATTTATTATCTTCATGTTATTAGGTACTAGGAAGTGCAAATAATTGACTTCATACATGAAATATATTTTGCAGATTTTGTTCAATAGTCACCTTCAACAACACGAGAGTAATCTAGAGCAGATTTGGGCAAAAAATAACTTGAATAAGAATAAGAATAAAAACAGAAATTTCATTCTTATTCCAATCGATTTGAATAAGAATAATTCTTGCACTCGTTATTTTAGAATAAAATGAAAGTGAATAAATCATGACACTTTTATTTTAAATGAAAAAGACAAAACGGAATATTTATTCCAGATGTAGGATTATACTAAATAACGTTTTATTCAATTAGAATGTTATTCTGAATTAATTTAACTTTTGTAGTTACTACTACTTTTAATTTTGTAAGTTTCTAAAGTAAATAAAACAAATATAATAGATAAAACAAATAAAATAAATGAAATAAATAAAACAAATAAAATAAATTATATTATTTTCATCTGTTTTATTAGTATTGCATTTTAGTTTTTATATAATATTATAAGTATTAGTTTAATTTTTATAGGTAAACCAGAACTTTGGGAGTATTGTCAAGAGGGCGCTCGTTTTGAATTTTATATAGCAACAATTTGTATAGTGGGGACAATGGAAATTGGCAGATGATTTTTGTTTTATTCCGACAACTTTAATAAGTGCGAAGTTTGATGTTTGGATATTTCTTCAGTTTTTACGCTTAAATGGCTGACTCGATTTAGATAAAATGAATAGCGTGAATATCATCCAAATCTATTTTCTTTTTTAGTTATCTTTTTTTTAAGTTTGGTCGTTTAATTCCGCCCTTACGCCCTTCGCTAGCAATCCGTGATACCGATGCATGCAATACACCTAATACACAAATCAAATTATTACAAGACATCAACCAAATCGTGACGACCTGACTATAGTGACATTTGTCCATAAGTTTGAAACTTACCCGTCAATTCAGTTGCTAATTTCGTTATGTTTTTTAATGGAAGAAATTTCTCTCCCGCACGTTTTTTTTTCCAATAAATAACTATATACACTATTTACAACTTTTTTCTCTGTAAAATCTAAAACTTTCGGCATGATTATTGCAGTCTAATAATAATTCACACGAAACTAGACAAAGCAATGTTTACATTGTCAATATTGACAACTATCATAGAGGGTAGATGTTGTCTATTATTAAAATTGTTGCCATTGCTAGAAATTAGTACCAACAAATTTCCGTAACATGGCGCACCCTCAATAGATCCTGGTTCACCTATAAGTAGGTTTTAAAACTTTATTTATCAAATAATTATGCTACAAATAAAAGTAATTAATTACAACTAACAAAAAATAAATATTAATAACTAAATATATACTAAACTAAAACTACCTAAAAAGTAAAAACCTACAAATAAAAAATTGGCCCCAAGTCTGTGCCGACCGGTAGGGTGCCCAGAAGGCTGGCGGCGTTGCCGCGCTGAACGGCAACGCCAATGCGTTGGACGAGGTATGCTCCAGCCTCCCGGTAACCCGTTGCGTCGATAAGGCGCTTGCCCAACTCCCTATAAACGCTGTTTATTTTAATTTTAGTTTAGGTTTTAAGTTTTTAATACATAGTTAGTTGTAATGTTTTTTTATTATTACCTTTTAAGTTAAATAAATGAACTTTATCCTAATAAAATAAATAAGATAAATAAAATAAACAAAATAAATAAATAAATAAAATAAAATAAATAAAATAAATAAAATAAATAAAATAAATAAAATAAACAAAATAAACAAAATAAACAAAATAAACAAAATAAACAAAATAAACAAAATAAACAAAATAAACAAAATAAACAAAATAAACAAAATAAACAAAATAAACAAAATAAACAAAATAAATAAAATAAATAAAATAAATAAAATAAATAAAATAAATAAAATAAATAAAATAAATAAAATAAATAAAATAAATAAAATAAATAAAATAAATAAAATAAATAAAATAAATAAAATAAATAAAATAAATAAAATAAATAAAATAAAAAAAAATAAAAAAAAATAAAAAAAATAAAAAAAATAAAAAAAAATAAAAAAAATAAAAAATATATAAAATATATAAAAAAATAAAAAATAATAAACAAAATAATCAAAATAAATTATATAAATAAAATTAACAAAATTAATAACAAATAAAATAAATGAAATAAGTAAAATAAACAAAATAAATAAATGCACAAAATAAACAAAATAAACAAAATAAGCAAAATAAAAAAAAACATTAAAATAAACAAAAACATTAAAACAAGCAAAATTAAAAAAAATTAACAAAAATAACAAAATAAACTATTAGTTCTATTAATAAATTAACTATTTCTTTTAGTAGGTATTTGACTGACGGCACATCACTAAATACGAATGTAGCAAACCAATAAGCAACCGATAATAAAGGTTACCATAACTGAATAAAAACCGGTTAAAAACCCCTAACAAAAACCCTAACGCGATGGGGTTTTGAGATTAACTCGGTTAAAGGTTAAGGTTACCGTTTCAATAAGCTTACCGTTACAATCAGGTAACAGTATGATAGGGTTACCGAATGATACGGTAACCGAATTGATTGGGTTACCGAATGGATAGGATTAAGCGTAAAGAGGGGTTTTCCGGTCCTTGAGTCAGACTCGCACTTGTCCGGGTTTTTTTACGAATGATAAAGAATACACTGCTAAATGTATCGATATACTCGCAAGTAGGTACGTAGGTACTACACTACTACTATACAAGGTACGTAACATACACAAGTCGCACCCGTATAAAACCAGCTACGTAGTTATTCGGCGAGAAACTCGTTTCCTTTGCTGCGGTGTGGTGCAACTTACCTGTAACAAAATAAAGGAGTACATTAGTTATTGGAAAATGAACTGGGGCAACGATGAAGCCTGCAGAATGCAGTGTTATAGTCATCATCATCATCATCCTGGCGTCAATCCCAGCTGTGCCGGGGCGCGGGGCGCGAGGACCCGGGGTCCGCCTTCCGACTCCTTCGTGTCCACTTTGCCCGATCTTCGGCGTCCCTGGTGGTGAGTCCGTTGGCACGCATGTCCTCCTTAACGACATCAAGCCATCGCTTCCTGGGCCGGCCTTTTCTTCCCGTACCGGGAGGAGGCGGCATGGTGGCAATGCAGTGTTATAGTGGCAAATCGATCTTTTTATTATAATAAAAAAGTCTGTACAATTTTATGAGCAAGAAAAACCACCTAATTTCTCAAGTTCTTAAAATACCATACAGCGGGGTTAGACAAACAGTACCTATATAGAGAGGTATATAATATAGGTACATAGTATGTGTATGTTACGAACTTTGAGGCCTATTCGCTTTGATCTGAAAACTTCAAGCGTCAGCCATCCAGAGCAGGCGGAATTGTTTTGTATGTACGCCTGTATGGCTTTAGACGCTTTGTGTCCATGTTACAACACATTCGTTCAATGGGTAGAAAATAAGCTCTCTTTATAATGTCGGTTCTAGTTGTTATTTGTTTTACAAGGGCTAAAGTTGTTGACTAGCTTTCGTGCTAATATTGATACCCAAAAGATTCCAAAATAAGGAAACAACTCAAAATTTGCATCAGATTACTTTGCCATACACATGTGGATAAAATGCAACTTTCTCATCAGATTTTGAACAATTAAGAGAGCCTTTACCAGCTAGATGGTGAAAAGTCCTTTTCTATTCTATTTTTATGTTCACTAATGATCAGGTAAGAGAGTAGCTGTTAGTTTAGTAATTTTAACTATCATAATCAAATTAACAAGGAATTACACTATGTTCGTGTTCAATAACAAATGTTCATACTGTACATTGAGGCACCATGTAAATTTGATTAATATTCTGTTGCAGTTTTTCTAAAGCAAACTTTTTACCACAAACACAATGCAGATCTCATAAATAACAAGAACGGCTGCTGAACTAGACACCTCGACCGTTTTCACATCGGTCGGATGATCCTTGGAGAAAAACAGCTGCTAGAGAGTGCATGCAGTGTTGGGCATTCAAGAATAAAATCATTATTTGAATAAGAATTCGTAGGAATAAAATCATCTCGATTTTATTCCCGTCAAAAATATTCAAATAATTTTGATCGGGAATAATTCGTACGTGAAAAAATTGAATGAGAATAACTTATTCTTAATCAAATAAATATAATCATGATTTTTATTCGAAATAATATTCCACGAATAAAAATGAAGTCTGGGTACCGTATAGGTACTAATTACGTAATAGTTAGGTAGATGTAATATAGTCTAATTTATAGTAATATAGTCTCTTGTCTAATTTATAGGTACCTATTTTATGGAATAAAATCTTACAAATTGACTGTCGCATAGTTTCAGTAACCGTATACTATTATTTCTAATTTAATAACCAAATCATTAGGTTCAATTTAGCTAGGGGCCTAGCCAAGATGCCAATCACTTGCGCTCCGACAACGAAACGCTTTCTGTCTCTATCACTCTTACATATTAGTGCGATAGAGAGACAGAGATAGCGTTTCGTTGTCGTAGCCCAAACGATTGGCATGTTGGCTACGCACCCAAGGTGCCTAGCCAATATGCCAATTTTTGTTTTTTAATTTAATAACCAATTCATTAGGTAAATTTTGCTGTTCCGGGGGCCTAGCCAAGATGCCAATCGCTTGCGCTCCGACAACGAAGCGCTTTCTGTCTCAATCACTCTTATGTATTAGTGCGATAGAGAGACAGAGATAGCGTTTCGTTTCGTAGCGCAAACCATTGGCATGTTGGCTACGCACTCAAGGTGCCTAGCCAATATGCCAATTTTTGTTTTTAATTTAATAGCTAAATCATTAGGTAAATTTAACTGTTCTGGGGGCCTAGCCAACATGCCAATCGTTTGCGCTACGACAACGAAACGCTATCTCTGTCTCTTTATCGCACTAATATATAAGTGATAGAGAGAGACTATGCAACTCTACGGAGCGTTAACGTTTGGCATGTTGGCTAAGCACCCTGATCGGATGATAGAACTAGATAGACAGTGTATAGCAGAATTCTTTAATGGGTACATTTGTGGTTATTTGTTGAATAAGATACATTTACATAATGAACACATAAAAAGGCGCTTTTTAAATTTTAACTTCTTTGTGGTCGTATATCGGAACGGACAATGTGAAAACACTCTTACACTCACCCGTTTTACATGTAGTACTTTTTGACAAATCGCGTAAACAGCTTGCGAGAGCCAATTCGTTGTTCACAAACAACGCGGATCTCATAAATAACGAGAACAAGCTCGAGTAGCATCGATAACAACCGCATGTTTCCACACGATAAACTTACCAACTTGCATCTATCGCTCGCTAATGATAATGATCCTACATTTGTCCCGTTTCACATAGTTGTTTCCACCACAACGAAGATGGAAATGATGTTGAAACGGCGAGTTCTGAGTCATGGCTTGTCCAACAGGTCTCCATCGCCATACAATGGGGTAAAGCTGCTAGTGTGATGGGGACCTTTGGACCCGGCATAGCACAGAACGGGTTTTAGTTTATTAAGTTTTGTACATATTGTTAAATGTATCCTTTGTGAGGTGAAAATAAAGAAATTCTAGATATATTTAAAATAAAAATGGAGATGGGTTGACACTGACGGATAATTTCAAAAAATCCATTCTTGTCGTTGATGTCCAAGCGGTAATTTCCGATTTCAAATTAAAATATGCAGTTTACGAATGCGATGTGCGAGGGAGATGCGGGGTTGGGTGTTTAATTAGTTAATCACGTGAGTGTTGCGGATTGATTAGTGACAATGGATCGCTGGCCAACAGAGCAGCGTGCATAATATATGCTATTTATGCATATCGTAGGTATCAAAGGCTTATATTCATTTAGTACCGCAAGCCGCAAGTGTTGCATTAATTTCGGAATATGTGGGAGAGGTTATTCCACCATACTCTCATATGGACCATATTAAAAAAAATACAATAAGAAGTAGTTTTAGTTTATATGTTTTAGTCTTTTTAATAACATTTTGAAATCGGATATCTGCCGCTAGACTCTGTGTATAGTATATGTAGATCCAGCAAACAGAAGCTCTAAGCTATATAAGTATACTACTCATTTGACTGTCGTACAGCGCCTCATGTTTCCAAATAATACTGCGATACATCTCGGAGTCGCGAGCGGAAAACACTGCAATCCTGACGTATGGAGCAATCAGAATCAGTTTCAAAAGCTCCTGATATATAGTACCGTGTCACACTCGAGCGCTCATCTATTACAGCGACGTCACAATAAGGGAATACATTTTGTCTATAATGAATTGTCTACAAATTTTGTAAAACCGACCCACTTGCGCTCATGTATTAGGAGGAGTCCATTGATGAACACAGGACTTGGCCTTCGCTTTGTAGTTTTCATTTTTAAATCGTTTTACTTAGCTTATAAACTATCCTAGTGATAGGTCTTGCCCTGGATTCAATTTGTGTAGTTTATATTATTAGTAATAAGTATACTTATTAGTCGAAGGCTCCTTTTTATTTGTTAGAGAGTCTCAGTCTTTTCCCGATCCCCCCCATGTCATCCCGCTATTCGAAACGTCGGAGGTATCTTAAAACTTAAATAAATACGCGATTAATTCCCGTTGTACAATTTCATAATATAGCTAAGAGGTTGCCAAAACAGCCTATATTTCAAGTTAAGCTGGTGTTTCCGAGAACTAGGCCAGCCCATAAGTATGCAAGCATTTCTCTAGCTAGGTTAGAGACGAGCGAATCCATACGCAATGGACCTGTCGCCCGCAGAGCCGCAAGTGCCGCAAACATTTTTGTCGGGACGATTTGATTCGAACGCCCGCGAAAAATTTGCTGTCCTTTGCTTGTGTTGCCCCCCTTACGGGTTGCGTAATGATGCCGGAAAAGTATTTATAACACCTATATTTATAGACATATCTAAATCAATGTAATCTAATGCCACGATTTAGCCTTGATGAAGCCCTGCGTTTAATGATCTGCGTTTTTTTTTTACAAAGCAAACTTTTTCTGCAAAATGTGCGCACCAAAAAATTTGTCACTCTAAATACTTTTGCAAATAAAATATATTCAGTATATCGGAATATATGGGGCATTATCTATGAAAAGGGACCTTATTGTCGATGGTGGTTAAGCCGCACAGCGTTGCGCGGTATTGTAACGTATTTATATCGGAGCATAGTTAATAATGGCGTAATCGCCATCGACAATAAGGTCCCTTTTCGTAGATAATGCCCCATATCTCTTTTAGTACTTACGCCTGACAAGATACAAAACTGAAAAATAAAGACACTAGTCTATTAAAAGTTGTCTTGATTCTAAGTTGAAAAAAACAAATTTTCGTAGATAATAATTTCGAACAATGTAAAAACAACCTTTTAACGAAAGCGCCGAATAACTTTAAATTCAAACAACTCCCATTAGATCAATCTATAGACAAAAAACCTGAGAGACGGAGAGAGGTATCTATTGCCGTCTCTCTCTCCATCAACGGCTCACAACTCGTGTTTGTAAACAAGGGAAATCAATCACCGCCGGAAGTCGTCGAATGACGTTTATTTATATTTCGCACACTTCCGGAATTTCCTTGTTGCGTTAAATTGTTAAACGTAAAAACACAGTGTTTTTCCGATCAAATCTGAAACTCAACTTTTATAATAGAAACTCAAGGAATGTAAAAACATGTAACTTTTTAAGCTCGATCGGATATGAGAAAAAAACAAAGTTAGTGAATTTAGGTTATTGTTTTTTTAAACGTTTATCCATACTTTGCAAGATAAATAATTAGGTCATATTGAATCAACGAAAAATTCCATTTTTAATGAATTTTATGGTTTGCTTCTAAATAAATTTAAAGCCAAAGATTATATTAGATTCTCTGAAAATAAAAGACACAAAACACTTTCACAATTTATCTGGAACTCATCCTTTCATAGTAATATTAATGGCAATGCCTAATAGGTACTTTAGTGCCCTGTGCTACTAATGTGCGAATATTTCACGAGTAATTTAGCACAATGAACTAAGATACCTAGATCTATTTCTGCTCCTCCAATTTTAATGACCTCAGACATTCAAGTCTGAATTCATTTGCACTTGATTATATGCCTGCTGTAATCTATCTGAAACATAGACTAACTGAACAGACTCCGCATTATGAAGAGTTATAACTAAAGTCATTAGACGGATTACGTGGGTGAAAACCACAAGAAGACCTTTATCCTTACCACGTATTTGATAATAACATATTCGCTATCGACTGCGTACACTAACTCACACTGCATCGACGAACGAGAGAGTCGTTCTGACATTGGGGCAAGCGAGATGTATTTACTGCGTTTGAGTTGACGCCCGCGTAAAACTCATGGGGGTACTTATTATTTATTACTGCTTTTAGCTTCACTTCTTCTATTTAACCTTAGAATTAATTCAGTAGATAATTTACAACATGATAACACGTCGTAAACGTGGACGCAACTGAAAAAGAGCGGTTGCGCCCTCATTCCAAATTAAAAACTATTAATTTAAAACCGCTAATCATTGTTACCTATTATTTGTGTAACGAGTACGCGTTTCATCTAATCGGTAAGTGATCAGCTACGAGAAACTTTGGATAGATATATATCTCGTCTTAGAGGTACATTTAGGTTTAGATTAATAATACTAGGCGTGTGTATGTATTAACATAAGTATTACACAGATTATTATTTATGTGATGATTATTTATTCACAAGGTCAGGTTAACCCATTCGATAGACGAAGTACCTACACGTGTTTCTGTTCCAATAATGTTACCAGGTGACAATACAAAATAGCAATACTGTACGTGCTCATCCAAATTAAATTTATTTTTGTAGTGTACATTTTACGTCCTAATCCTTACCGACGCGACGGCAACCAAGCATGGTCTCAAAGTGAAACTGAAAAGTCTAGACTAAAGATTTGCCAGAGAGCAATGGAAAACAGCATACTGGGTGTTCGTAGACGAAATATCGAATTGCGTTCCAAACCGGCATTCCGGCATGAAACTCGCGACGCTAAAGTAGGACTGGGCACTTGGGCAGGGCACGTCTGCCGAAAGCACCCGAAGCGCTGGATCCCACAGGATGGATCTAGGGGCAGAGGAAGACCAAAACGGAGACGGCGGGACGACCTAGATACATTTTGTGAAGAATGGCGGGAGTGTGCATCGGATAGGACCAATTAATAGCGGGAAAGAGGGGAGGCTGTAGCGTGTAGCCAGGCCAAACTGTCTGTAAAAAAACTTTTGAAAACATGATAAAATACATGTAGGCTGTTGTCAAGCAGTGCTTAACTAAAAATAGGTCGTGGTTCAAACCCGATTCGTACCAATGCTTTTCAGTTATTTCGAGACAATGGCGCGACAGATATTGTCACAGCCTACTTTATTTAAATTCCCCCCGAGATTTTAATGGACCCCGGCCAAATCGGTGTTTCGGGAGTTCTTACTTAGGCCATGAATAAAACATGCACCGCACAGCTTGATGAATTTTCTATTTAAGA
This sequence comes from Cydia amplana, assembly GCF_948474715.1. NCBI lineage: Eukaryota > Metazoa > Arthropoda > Insecta > Lepidoptera > Tortricidae > Cydia > Cydia amplana. The sequence goes on along the minus strand of NC_086083.1, from coordinate 749,894 downwards.
AATCTAGAAACAATGAGTTGAGTTCCATTTTAAGTGCAAAGCTATTAATAAGGAAGAGGAATGGTACTTATATTATTCGTGTAAAATTTTGTTTTATTGTTACACCAAAAGAGATGGAACGGGAAGTGATAGCTTTTAGTTGTTTGTTTGGTGCTATAAAAATGTATCTTTAACTATATTCTTCGCTCGTCGCTGAGCCACATTTGTTAGTTAGTTAGTCATAAAAATAACATAAAACAAGGGTTTTTGAAAAAGTTGATTCACCCTGGCAACACTGACTGTTTTTAAGAGTGTTTTCTTAGACACATTTTGTTCTTGAGTTATGGGTACAGAATCTATTTATCCATTTTACTCGTATTACTAATTTTTCTGTAAAAAGCTTTTGTCACGTGATCAGTGATCACCCGTCATAGAAAACGAAGTGTCGGAAGGCTTGCTTCGGCCCTGGACCTTTCTAACGTGAGTCATTCTAGAGCTTTATTTGAGTTTAGGCCAATTTTTGTAAAGTATTATCATTGTCCCATAGTATTACATACAGTATAAAGGAATAATTTTACAAAAATGTACTTAGTTCATAAAACAAAGGTGCTTAATGAGCACAATGAGTGTGGGTCGAAGTAAAATTTAATAAACGAGGTAAAGAGAGAAAACAGCACTTAAATAAGTTTTAATGATCTGTCTAGACGTATTGTTGTTTGCGCTGAACAATGGGGTAAGAAAGGTCAGCCAAGCATTTTTACGTGAGTACATTTTATATAAAAATAATAATAGTTGTAGTGGTCACATGACACGCGCTGTCATTCTGATGAGCTGAATAAGCCCTTTTGTGATATTTAAAGACATTATTTATAAAAGCATCGATAAATGTATTATTTGACTTAGTTACTAGAGGCCGTCTATGCTAACTCTACAATAACTAATACATAAACATCATAGTTTCATAGTAGTTTAACATTAACTCGTTCACGTTAGCTTGCCGCTAAAACATTTACATAAAATGTAGTGCATAATGCACGAGGCCTAATTCGTCCGCAGTTGTTTACACCGTGCGTGGTGCGTTACAGGTATAAAGTGTCATTTAAGCCAAAGTCTGTAAAAACTGCTATAAAATCTTTTGTTTTATGACACTTTCACATTTTGTTATTACAAAGGCTACGGCTAGTCTATGGTGATTCCATCAGAAGACGGTAAATGTAGGTATGTGCTGCAACTCTTATTTTTTATTCAAAGAATACAACAATTTACATTGTAGTCGTATTTATTATGTACGTGTTTCAAATGTAATCCAGACGGCCTCTGTCGGTACCTGTACCTACAATCACTTAAATCAATAAAGATAAACTCAATGACATAATTCAATAAAGCTACATCTTGATGATATCGCTAATAAAAGTAAACTCTAGTACTGGTGAATAAAACTCAAAATATCATGACCAAATATATTTAGATGCGAGGTCTGCAAGTTAACTTTACAATTTCTATTCGAATTTCGAATTTTAAACAAGCTCATTGACCAGCAATTTCTGAACTAAATTTTGTCAATAGAAAGGAGGATGGGTGAATTATACATAGTGCTGCAGACATTTTGCACTAGTCATTGAGTTTTTACTTCTATCGGCACTCCCGGAGTGCAACCCGTTGTTTTTTTTGTAAAAGCCCTCGTGTACGGAGCTTTCCGCAGATGGATTTGATCTTATGACGCAACACACGCAGTGACTCTGCTGCCACAATCCGAATCTAACTTGAAATCTAGCCTGACAAAGGTTTTCGTTTCTTTCCCTTTGTGTCCTGCGCCTATTACCCGGGCCCGATGGCCGACTGAATCCCATCAATTGAAACTTGCTACAAATCGTTCCGATGTCCATCTGTTCCTTTTACATTTCAATTCGTTTCTAACTGTAATATATTTTAGTTGAAAAGAAATAAAAACGGTTTCGTGATATGAGCGATAATAAAAGTTATGATCAATTTTATTGTATTGTTATTTATTGTTGATTGGTTGTCCAATAGGTACTTGACAACTTACGCTTTAAAATATCCGAAGTATAAAAACCTAAGCAGCTTAATAATTAAAATTCGTGATTGTACCAGCTCTATACCTAGCTTACCAGGTCTACCTAGCTTTATTTGACGTTCATAAGCGCATTGTAATTATGCCTACTTGAATAAACTATCTTTTATCTTTTATCTTATCTTATCTTATAACTTTATCACGATGTAACCGTCTGTTAAAAGTAGGTACAAAATTAAATTAAATATCTTATGTACTTTCACGTCAAAATAATGAATAAATCAATTAGGTTTTCAAAAATTTGCTGTTCGTGCGCGTTATTAATTAAGTATGCAATTTATATGTAAATTCTAAAACTTATACAAAAAACAAGCCAAATACGAAATTCAGAAAATCAATAACTCTCAAAATATTTCATAAACAAGAAATAACTCGAGCGAAATCTCTAATAAAATCATTCGAAACGTCGGCATTTTAATTAAAAACCAACCATTAGGTCCTGTAAATGGCTTTTTAGTATCTTTTTCGCATTTTACGAGCGAACTGTAATAAAAGAGGAATCGCTATTAATTTTCTCCGATTTATTTTAATTTAGATAATGGTCCATATAATCCAGTGGAGCAGAAGCAGACGTTGTCAAAAGAGGTTTTATTAATTTTATTTCACGAGAGATAGTAGTTTAACCGTTAAATATGTAAAAGGGAAGCGCACTCAAATATTCAGTAGGGCGGCATCCTACGCATTTAGATAAATATGACGTCGAAATACACGGCTCGATTTGGGAAATGAATTAGAGATTAACTAGATACGATATAATCAAGATATGTGACGTTCCACGGAAAAAGGTACATTATGGCGGCTGGCGCCGCGATTCGGGAAATGAATTAGAGATTCACTAGATATGAAATAGTAAAGATATGTGACGTTCCACGGAAAAAGGCACCTTATGGCGGCTGGCGCTTACGTCGCATAGCGCCGCAATAATATTGGAGCGGCGTTAATAATAGCGTAAGCGCCAACCGCCATAAGGTACCTACCTTTTCTCGTGGGACGTCACATATCTTTACTACATCGTATCTAGTTAATGTCTAATTCATTTCCCGAATCGCGCCGACAGGCACTTATATTGCACGACTCATGCACGAGGCATAAATGTTGGAATAAAAATATATTTAGAGTTCGTCTTTGTTGTTTCGTGACATAAATACGTGCGTCTTTTTCGAAATATGTTTATTAAATTTTATGAAACAAACAACCAGCCATTCCTGTGTGGCTACCACCAGTTTGGCACTGACATAAACGCCAACGAAAACGTAATTTACTTTCTATGCATCTCGCTCGTACTAGCATATTAGTTCGAGCGAGATGTATCTTAGAAAGTAAATTACCTATTGCGTTCTCGATAGCGTATATGTCAGTTTTGACACTGCCAGTGACTCATGGTACGGGCGCTGGTAATACAATTTTGCCCCACAGTAAAGTTCAGTTCAACAAAATATTGATAACACCACTAAATGTCAAATTTACTATGAAAATATGACGATTCTGTTACCGTAATCTTGGACAGAATATAGCCTATCTTCAATATATTTTTATTATTTTTATTTCCACCATAATCGAAACTCCCTCGTGAAAAGTTTACATCCGCCACACAGTACAAAACAGCTCTCAAACCGATGACCGGAGGGACTCAAGTCCGAGAAAGTTCCACAACCGTTCATAATCACCGGAACCCGGGAAAAATACGCCCAAGTATCAACACTTTTAACTCACGATCGGTGAACCTTAAGCCGTTGCCGTAAGGTTTAAAATATGTCGGTTACTATTGCCCAAGTGTTACGGAAACATATCGAATCATTCCCAAGGGAGGTCCAGCGCGGGGGATACTTGTGACGTCATTATGTCAAATTAAACTTTTTTTCGTGTCCGTCCGGATGACGGGTCGGCTTCGGAATTTGAATTATTTTTGGTAACTTTTTTTACCTATCAATGTCTAAGGATCTGTAAACCTTAATTAACACGTTCACTGCGGCTCAAAATATTGCTAACTTTCAACTAGTGCTGTAAGAGGTCTTTACGCCTTAACTGTACCATTTCACCGGTGCGGTTAGGGGCCTTAAGACCACTCAAGGAACAAGAATATTAAAATGCTTTTATTCTCATGAAATTCACAAATTAGTGAATGATACTTATATAATGTTGTTTCTAAAGGACTATTTTGTCTTGTTTTGGCTTCGCCCGAAATTCTGATGTCAGAATATGGAATAATGACAAAAAATAATTAGGAGGCTTTTAGACCTCTTACAGCACTGACTTTGAGGTACATTTGTATTAACTTCTAGTGATGTTCCTAATAAAAATGCATTTTATCGATAAATCAAAAAACTTTATTATATATAAATAGGTACTGTAAGTGAATCACATATGACTGTTATAGAAACATTTAAGACACAGTGGCTTGTACAATCACGGCAGTAAGATTTAATTTTCTTAACTTTTTTATTGGCTTCCCGTCTGGAAGTAATATAGTAATATCTTCAAGGATTTTTATTCTACTAGAAGACGGCTCACTTACTGTGTTCGCTTTTGCAGTAACTTTTTGGTAAACTCGGCGATGTTTTTGGCACAGAGGTTTTTGTCTTGCACTCCATTCTGATTCTGTGCTAATTGTAGAATTCTCCGACATCTCTTGTTTACACGACCCATGATTCATCACATTCGATAAGTACTTATTTTTAATATCACTCACTGACCAAAAGCACTTCTTGGGTATTTAACTTAAATACTGAACATAATTGACGCTTACTACTTAGAATGTACGTACCTCACAAGCAAATGCTATATATTACGTACATTGCTCATAGACGCGTGCACATCACTGGGTCGTAGTTCGACTATCATAGACACAGACAGGTGCGGTAGGGGGCGGATAAGCCCGTACCACCTATATGAGGTCTTTAGACCCCCTATCCGCACTGGACGCACACTTTTCACTCTCAGTGCGATGAGAGGCCTTAAGACCTCCAGCGTGTTTTAAAGTGTCAAAAAATTCTACGTTATAATAGAAATCGAACCATATATTGGACTCTTTTCTACCTATACAATTCTATAAGCTACGAGGTCCGCACCAGAGCGAAACCACAATATTTGCTCCCGCACAGCCCGGGAGTACTAGCAGGGGGTCTTTAGACCTTCTATCGCAGTGAACGTGTTAAAATGAATGTTGATGCTAAAACTTCGTCTACATTCCTTTAACCAACCCGACCGACGCACACCTCTGCATGCCAAGTAAACGAGCCCCTAATTTAACTAATGAAATGAAAACCCGACTTGTTATTCCACTTCAATAAACTTTACCAATTTTATACTTGGCATAGTTTCCAAACCAAGCGGCATTCGGATCTTACAACTTGTTAAGGTTTTGATTTTGTTATGATACCGACGATCTATTATCTCGCTCCTTCTCGTGTCAAAGTCGTATCAAACTAAATCAAAACATTAACATTATCTCCTAGCATAGCTTATCTAATAAATCCAAAGAGTTGGCACAGGCACTAGTTTTTATAATAGCAATTGCCATTTGACATTCCAACCCAGAGCAACCTAGACTTTATTGAGTCCGTTTCCTCTAGGTAGTAGTTTACCATGTCTTCCTTAAACGAATTTGGTAAATATCAAATGATATTTCCCATCGATATTATATTTGAGACTTATTATTATACGTACGACAACGCTACGAAAACTACCAATACCAAAACTTTAACAACATATAAAATCTGAATACCGCTCGACGTTCGATCGCCTCGGGCCAGATAGTTACTGATCTTAAACAGAGTTCGGGATAGTATTTTGATAGGACTTTTACTAATAAAAGCTTTAGATGTCGATCAAAACGTTATATCAAATTACCCTTTATTAGATAACCTTTGAAATACGCCGCTCATCTATCTTCGGGTAGTTAATTTAGCAAATTCCTAACCGTTTGCTCAGTAATATTTATGTCGAGTGCGATTCGGGGAAAGCCAAAACAAGTCTATAAGATAAATAAGTTGATAAATGAAACAAAAATTAACAGGAATCTAGTAAAGATTGCTTTAATTTTGTAAAAAACTATCGTAAAATACATGTGTCACGGAGTAAAAGAATGTGAAGCGAAACGGATTTAAATAAGGCGCGATATTCGAAATTTAAAATGAACATTTAACAGTAACCCGCCGTATAGAGCAAGATAAATGAAAACATACAAGACAGATCCAATTTTATCTTCTCTAACAATTTCAGTGACCTTGTCTTGTGGTATATGGTTATTTATACATCTAGTTCTAGTCCCATGTTGTCTAATACGCTAATTTATACACAATTAAGCCAAGTTTTAGTCGAATAATAATGGGTCAAACGGTTAGGCATGTGTTAATTCAAATCACCCGTGTCTCCACTACCAGGCGAGCAGAAGGTGAAAGGTTAACTTAATTATAATTATAGCGTTCGTTCAGAAGCGGTTATACGCCTGCCGCTCGCCGCTCGAGCACCTCTCGTTGACGGCATGTAATTTCCATCATTCCTTTCACAGTACTTTCACGGGTCTACTTTTATACGTACTATCGTCGAAACTGTTAACTGACAGTAAGCCTTATTGCAAAGACATAAAGTTCACTGACAGTCAAAGTGTTGCTGTTAGTAGGTTAGTACTCATACCTATTTTTACAGTCGATTTATGTGGAATCTTCAAAAAAAGGTTGGTGGACGCTTGCAAAAAACATGTGACGAAATAATAAAATTGTAACCGAGACATTTACGGTCCACCCAAATGACCATATTTTAAAATAATCTACAATACAGAAATTCTTCGAATGTGAAATGTTTTTAAATTATTTACTTTCATAAATAATTCAGATGATAATATTGTTTACACTTGAAAAATTTGGTAAGTAATAGATATCAGATTATCAGTCAAATGAAAACTCTGCGCATGAGTTCACGAAACCTAAATAAATGTACTGATTATAACTATCATTCTGTACTTGTGTTGTGCGGGTTGTTAATTAATACTTAATGTAAATTACATTTACAGTACATATGGGACTACTTTTCCGCACTAGTGCGTAAAATAGCACTTTTCGTGCGATGTCGAAACTTTAAAGTGCCATATGTACTGTAAAACGTTGTTCGATACACGTGCGAATAGGTAAATCGCAACTCGTGTCGATTTAAAACACTCCCTTCGGTCGTGTTTTAATTTATCGCCACTCGTTTCGAATTCTAATTAATTCATTAATTCTAATTTAAGATCACATCAATGTACCATATTCTGACAAATAAATACATTTCATTTAATTTCATTTCATTTCCTCTTTTTCGCACTTGTATCGAAAATACCTATTTCCTTGTGCTGCGGTTCAATTACAATTAAACTCGTTATTTAATAACCGTATAATTCCTCCAGCCACATCGTTTCTAATTTATCCTTTCATTAGTCCCACAAAGCTTAGTATTGGCAAGTCGGTCCTCAATACATAGCTGCAAGCTCAAAGACTTAGCTAAATTGAACTTATTACTGAGAAGAAAGACAAGCAATGAATTAAAGAGAAAATTGCGACTCCAATACGTACTTTCAGTGAAATCAACCAAAAAAATTTAAATATTTTTTTTAAAGAATATCAAGGCCACAATTTTTTTTAAGTATTATGGAACATGGAACTAAAGCTTTAATTACCACTCTTGAGCCCACTTTAGTTCGACGGTTCAAGAACTTACATGCAATGTTCGATACGTACATAACAACAGAGTACAATGAATTCAGTGGATCGGCCAAATACTGCTATCATGCTATGTAACGAAAATTACATGCAAATTCTTTAAGTGTCTTAACGGGATTTTATTAGCATTATTTATAGTCTCACACATAAACCAGTCAATAGTACTTCATTTTTTAAGCCAAGTAACTTTAAAAGTACGAAACAACTTAAAAGTTCTCCTCTCGAAACTTATCTAACAGGGCGTTTTTTTTTGTTGTCCCCTACACTTTTTTTTTTAAATTTGGGATTTTTTATGTTATTTCTACTCAGAATTACGAGCTCTTTCTATTCTAATAAAAAAAACGCCCTGTAGAAAAAAAATTGTCCGAAGGTTTTTATTTCCATTCCGTCACTATATTTTTCATCTTTGTATGGCGGTCGCGAAATGGAAAGATCGAAAAATGTATGGAAATTTTGGGACACTTTTTTTCTCCTATTAGGATAGAAAGAGCTCGTGATTCTGAGTAGAAATAACATAAAAAATGCCAAATTTGAAAAAAAAGTGTAGGGGACAACAAAAAAAAAAACGCCCAAGAATCACTTCGTTAGACAAGAATTTCGTCCGTGACGTTATGGGGAATTAGGATTCCACAGGCAAACACACAGATACACAAAAGTTAAACGTATAGCACCCTTTTTGGGCAGGGGTTAAAAGCGGAATCGTAAACCGAAAACCAACGTTCAAATCTAATCATTGTCAACTCATTGGGTTCTGCCGCTATTCCCCCTACAAATACTTCAGAAGCTCTTATGTAGTCGCCCACTGAAGCAAACGTTTCCATGAATTTTCTAAATATATCCTCCGTCTAAATTCCGGCAATTTTCGTTTAATTTCATCCAAAGATTCACAACTAGCGCAGTAAAGACACGGTTGCGCAAAACATTTATCAATAATCGAGGCAGAAATCTTGCGAAAATACCACCCGGAAGTAAGTATAAATTTGACTTATGTGAGTGCTTTTTCTTTATTTAAAACAATTGTTACCACTTTTGTTTGCAAGATTAATGACAAAAACATCCATATCATTGTGGATCTTATACACAAAAACTCAGTCGATTGAGAAAGGCGATCTACTGTAGAGGCAAAAGCTTTTTTGCCCAAGTTGAAACGAGCGACGCCTTCGCTCGCACTAGGTCAAATATCAGCTAGTATAAATTATTTCCACTTGGCCATACTTGCGGTCCGCAACACGACCCGGCCCGGGTAAACAAAGGGTCAATATCAATATTTCAGTGGAGTTTCCGGGGGATATTTGGAATGTCGAAGTTTGTCAGTGATTTAAGTCTTCCACGAAGGACTTAAAACTTGCCGTTATGGCATAAGTTGCACCGTTTTCGAAATTTGTTTATAAACGTTAATGTTCAGTTTCCCTTTCCAAGAAACAATTATGAGGAATGAATTCATTACTAAATGGATCTCACGAATCAGCCTTCCTTATTTAGTCACTTAGTGTTTAGTTTTAGCATTTTTGTATTCTCAAGTTTAAAATAGGTTGACTTTATACATCCTAAAGCAACTACTACTCGAATTTCAGCGTCATAAACAAGTAGGTATTTATACCTACAAATCACATGTCATTGAGATCGTCAGAAAATACCATACCAAATACAGCCAAACAGGCAGTTGAAAACATATTAAAGGAGTCGATCAACTTGTCCTATTTTGGGTCCTTAAAAATAATACACCATATCTTCAAAATTGCAATTAAACTAATTCAACTCACCGAGAAAGCCTTAAGGAAGACCAGGCACTGTATAATCCCCTCCATGGTGTCACCCGTCAGACAGAAGGTGCCAGTGAGATGGCGTCCCTTCTTGTCGCCAAGTGCCGGTGCAGCCGCCAGGCTGGCGTGCACTAGGGCGCCGCGGGGGCGCGCGTCGCGCGTGGCGCCCAGCACGCCGGGCAGCGGCGCGCCCTCCATCAGCCGAGCGAGAGGGTCCATGCCCTCACACTACACGCACTTGAGGGTCATTTCCATCACACTACCCTGAGGGTTACTAACGCTTTTTCGTTAACTTATCTCACTAATCACACACCACTTTACGCTCTCAGATGCTAAAGTTGACCGATATTCACTATACTCACACGCAAAAAGCAGATCGTAAGCACACCAATCACACTACTCTGAACTTTTAGAGATTTTAACACTAAAATTCGATCGTTAGCTCTATCCTTTATCACACACTAAGTACCCTGGCCATTTTACAAAGGTAATTTTTCTATTGTTGACTACCAAACTGCTACTATACGCAATACCAGAGATTTGACTATTTATTTGGCACAAGAAAACCTCTGGGTCTCTTTGACTACTATCAAGCGTATAGATTTTGACACCACCTTCCACTGAAGTTTGACACTTTACTGCTCAATATCAATCCTGGAAGACACAGAGACCACTGTAGGTGGCAGCGTCATGCTCTGACAAAGGCTCGTGCACTCCTCGCACCTACAGCGTTGCTCCTGCTTGCTCCAGCACTCACTGTTCACCAACAGACTCATAAACGTGTATATCAGAATCGCCATGCCCATTATGATGTATATTTCCATGCTGTGACTTTGACACTATATTTGGCACCTGTGGAAAAGAGGGAGTTTTCACACTGGTCTCGCGCGTGATACTGTAGTCGATACATCAGTGGTTGCAAGTGGAGTGGAGTAATCCAAAAGTAGGCAGAACAAGGAAGATGCAACGATTTTATAAACACAATGAAACCTATTCTTTTTTCAAATGAGAAAAGTCTTTAGTTTAAACATTAAAATGAAAAACAAAGTCAAGCGCGTCTGAGTGCTGGAAATAGTTGTAACTTTTTGGGCGGTGGTGACGGTGACGGATATCACATCTTAAAGAAATATTAAAGTATCTTTGATCAATTTAATCGAGTGATGATGTTGATTTTATCAAAGTAATCTACAAAAATGTCGTAAACATTGTTTTTGCATCTTCCCTATACCATAAAATCGAATTTCCTCACGTTCATTTGTCATTTTAACGGCGTTTGTTGAAAACAATAACGAGTCGCGAGCAAGGGAGCGTATTCAGACATTTAAAATACAACACCAGTATCTTTTCAATATCATTACCTACGTTCCTCTCGCACTCTTATATTGCTGCGAGAGGTATAGATAAACATTGTTGACGTTGTTATATTACAAGTTTTTATTTAATAGGCCAACTGATTCTCAGTCCGCCGGACGATATCAGCCTGGGTCAGTTCTTCGGAACTGTCAACTTTTTGTTCTAACTGAGTGAGTGATCAACAATATAGGTAGTGAGTCTCTCAAATTTTGGAAGCAAAACTATTTATACAGTTTTTTCTGCAAAGCTGAAAAATTGGAAAAAAATCACAGTTCGAATATCGCCCGAGGCTGAACTTTTTCACTTTTCATTTATTTCTAAGCTATGTAATATTGTTTGCAGACGTTTCTCCTTAATACAAAATTGACTTATGTCAAAAAACGTTTTAAAAGCCTGAATACCTCCATAGAATAAGCGTGCGGTTATGGGCCCTTGCACGATTTACATACGCTGCGCGAACGTGAGCGATTTTAACGGAATCATTGAAAACATCGGCGCTGTTTTGCATATAAAAACCGAATAGCTGTCAGCGCTGTCGACACGGATTACACTAATAACGGAAATTGGTTAAGTGAGACAATGTTTTTGCAGCTATTTGTCAAACCTTTTTTTAAAGTTTTCTTGTGATTATAGCTTTATGGATTAACTACCTTATGCCCGCCACTTCGGCTGGGTAAAATGAAGATAAAAACTGGCCTATGTGCCGTTTCCCCGAGACCCATACTATCTCCACACCAAATTACACGGGAAATCGTATTAAGCGGGTTCTACTGTAATTAAATCATACGCCAAATAAACGACTTTTGTTTAGGAATTGACCGAAGCACCCTTAAGGACGCCTCAAGTGGAGCGTAAACTATTGTGCTGTCATTTAACTGATTGCCGAAGGTTTTAATCAGACCCAGAAGCGTTAAACAATGACCCGATCGGATTATTCCAAGTCCGAGTGCGGTAGTTTAAGGGCTGCCAACCTCAATAAGGTGTTGCGACCCCAAAAATTGTAATAAAAAGAAATCGCTACATAATATATCTTACAATTATGTACTGTTTAGTGTTACGGATTCACAAATGCGAAACACCTGTATATTGTAGACTTGTAGCTGTGACATATTTGAACTTATTGTGATACGTAATATACTCGTAAAGTTTTGTAGGGTAGGCACCACAATGGCGCAAAAGCCAAATGGAATATTTGAACTTGGAAACCCGTATATTAACTAGTTTCCGATGCCGAACAGAAAGGGAAAAAAACCCTGGACGTTCGCGAGGACTCATTTAGACGATGCGAGTTTCATTACAATGCGTTATTTGATCGGTCGGCTGAATCGTGGTAACCTCAATAGTCCGCAATGTAACTGAAATCGCTTGCGAGTTCGCGCGCCGTCTAAATGAGCCCTTATTCCCGTTAAAAACTAATACGAGACGGGTGTCAGCCCTGGCCGTAGCCGTAGGTAACACCTACGATAAGGGTAAGGAACTCATTTCCGACTGATTGCCTCCATTGTTCGGCGTTCGGTACGCGCGGCATTCGCCAAGACGGCCAATCACAGCCGGTCAGTACAAATCACATCAATTCCATTACGTATTATGGTTGGCTTGTGTCAAAAATAATAATATTGTATTCAGAAAATGTCAGTATAGTGAACACTTTATTGTACAAAAAGACACAATTAAAGCTTACAATTATAGGAGATAATGATAAAAATGTCAAAGGATTATAAACTGAAAATAGATATCATATCATATAAAAAAAAGTGACGCGCCCTCCTTCGGAGTCGAATTCAAACCGGCGTTTTCAGCTATCGCGGCTAAGGCCTTGCTCTCTAGGCTACGTCACATCGCGGCGGGACCCGTTACAATTTCTCGAATAACAGATCAAACACAAATCGAATAGGAATTATTTTTTCCCTAAATTATAGGTAAAAAGAAGTTGTCTTTGTAAAGTCGAGTGCACATTTATTTATGAATAGATACACTCGGCCGGCGCACAGACGTTCGAATCACAACGTATTCAATGACTCAATTTTTACGCATTTTTGCATTACCCGGCTGCCGGAAACATGAACATCCTGTCTTTTTCTAACAATACAGGGTGAAATAGGAGATGGGATCAGAATTTTCTCGCTTCATAAGATAGCTATTTGAACGCAATAACTGTAATTGTTAGTGAAGCCTCGGTTTAAAAATTCATAAAGGCCCGAGGCTTCTCAGTTTAAGTAAGACTACTGAAGTAGTAAAGGAGCTAATAATATCTTCTAGTCTTTAGCCAACGACTGAGGCCGAAATAACATTTTAATAAAAATCATTATCACAATTTTTAACGACTGTGTAGAGAATAAAGTAAAGACATAATATGTAGAGCGTATCCAATGATATATGTATGAAACAAAATATTATGTTATTAATTTAACCTTGACACAAAAACCTATTTGTCCCTATCAAATTGAGACGTATTTTTGTGAACCAGCTTGTTTCTTTCTGAATTTCTCAATCACGTTTCGTTTTTGTTCACGTTCCAAATCTCACCCCGTATACCTATCCACAATCCTCATAAAATAAACCTTACATCCAAACAGCATTGCAATGCTCTCAACAAACCCCAGTCGTCGAGGTGGCGACATAAATCTGTATTCAACGGGCGATCCCCACACAATTGTAGTGTGTGTGGTATGCCTCACCCACACACAAGCATAGCCTTAACATATATAAGTGCATGTAAGTGTTATTTAAGTCATTATACGTCTATACTCGAAGCTAGTTGTTTTCCTTTAACGCCCAACCTCACATGGCGATCCTGCCAGTGCGGCCTTGTGCTGCACTGGCGGCGCGCCGCGCCAGCCAGTAGACGTCGAGAAGAAGAGTAAAAATTTAACATAAGTGATATAAAGGACATAATTATGTGCAAAATACAATAACAAAAAAAAAATATTAACATTCACAGTGAATAAGTTTGGCGGACTTTTATTTTTTTATTGGTGTTATTAAAATTAGTGACTACGGACGCATTAAATAGTAAGGAAAAAGTGATCGCCGTGGGCTTAAACCAAACCGTATGAAAAAGTGACTGAAAATAGGTACATTTCTAACTAGTGAATATTTTGACGATGATAACGTGGCTTAAAATAGAATCAAAAAAATTTAATAATCAATTCAAAAAAGCGAGAAGCATTTACGATGGTTGCAGCCGGGAGTTGATGGTGTCCTTGGCCTTGGATGGCGCCGGGAGGGCCAGAGACCCGTTAATTTGATAGTGTTGATTGGTAGATTGCTTGCGCCGTATGAAAAACAATAAAGTGACATTGTGAAGTTTATGTAGTGCCTTGCCGTGCAAAAGAGACATTTAATTGCCCATTGTATATGCTTTTTTTTTTTGTCTTTACCTCAGTGGTTAGTATTATTTGTTTTTTTTTTAACCTTGTATTGTAATAGAATTGCGTATGTTGGGTTTTTTATGTCACTATGGGACAAATAACTGTTGTGGTATGTAGGTAAAACTATGCCGTTTGATGGCCAAACAATATATTGTTTAAAGATTGCTTAACATTTTTTTTCCTAAAAGAAATCTTAACTATGAACTTATTTTTCATTATAGACTTAATTATTTTAATTACATACATATATTGCATTAAATTTAATTCAATTTCATATCATAGTTACGTGACATACTTTTATCCCTTACAAATATGGCACGAGGCGGCGGCGCGTGTATTCCTTATAGAGAATGGCATGCGTCGTCTGTTATTACATCTCAAATTTCGTAGTCTTTGTACACTTATTTAGAGCATTGAAGTTTATTGTAATCAAATTGAATTTAAAGAATTAGTAGTAGACGCCTAAAATATTTAGTTTTCAGATTTAAAAATATAAAAGTATGTAACAATAAATTCCCACTTTTAACCATATATACAATTAATGCATAACTTTCATAGATAGATATAAATTAAATTTATTTTGACTTCGAATTTGAAATGGTTTTTCAATGATAGTAGGTAATTAATATTGTAACGGTTTAGACATATTTGTATACACGGATTAGACATATTTAACAAACAAAATAATGACGAAGTATTATAATTATGAGTGGTATTGTAAAGAAGATCAGTGTTATTGGTAGAAGGTATGGGCTTGTTTAAGAAAAGAATTAACGTTGGTTTTTAAAGAGCGCAAGTTTCGTATAAATGTTAGTAAATGAATGTTTGTGGTAAGTTTAAGAAAGGTAAGGAATGTGAAATAATGGTTAGCATGGTTGTCGATTGTATTATTAGTAAAATGGAATTTGTATGTTATTGGAAAAGTGATAAAATATTGATGTATGGGAAAACTTAAACACGTAAGTTTTTCAAAGGACGATTAGCCTGATCAACTAAGAGTTGCTGAAATTCTTATATGTTAAAGTTTTCATAGTGTGTGAGTTAAGTGATTGCATATGAGTGTTGTTTTTTTTTTGTTGTTGAGAGGAAAGAAATGGAAGTAAATAATTGACTAATAAAAATGCCTATCGCATCTTCGGTGGCCCGAGAGGCGGCCTTGAGCGATACGGTATAGCAAGGGTACGCCAGGATACAAGGCAGGCACGGAATCCTTGGCGTCTGACCATGATTCGATCGAGTATCAATCGTGGAGACCCTTGGACACTTGGAAGGTTATGATGTAAGGATGTGTTAAAAGAACTGCCTGTATGAGTATAATAATAGTATGTGTGCGCGCTTTAAATTAAATTTCCTTGTATCCTGAGCAAATAAATAAATAATTATAGTAAGGTCGGCCGACCACGTATGTAAAAGCGTTGCGTACCCTTGATCCTTGATTTCAGTGAAGCATAAAAGATGCCACTATAAATGAATAAATAAAATAAAATAGACAAAGAAAATATATTTAAATAAATGACGTCATAAAAGTAAATGAAAAAAAAAAAGATTAAGACTTGCAAGTAAAATAAAAAATATAATTGTGATCATGACATGAATTATGGACAATGCATACTAAATAAACTATGAATACAGAGTCTCTGAATAAATATGGATATATCCAGAACATATTATAATATATTATATAGATTTTAATATTCTGTATGTTATTTTAAGTTTTTTTTTCTCCTTTTACCAATAAGTTGAAATGTTAATTACGGGTTTATTTAGTCTAATTTGGTTCATCAAATCGCATTCATATTCATATTAATATGTAGGTAATTCAATACAATATTAGTGTAAGTTTATCATTAATTTCTGTTAAAGATTTTAACCAGTTCTTCAGTAGGTGCTGTGTATAAGCTGTGTGTATAACCATTATTTTTTTTCATCCAAAGTAAATTAAAAATGTTATTTTGTTACAGTTAATTTTTTTTTTATAAATCACTTTTTATATTTTGTTTGGTTTTTAGAAAGCAAATTTTTTTTTATACGTAAAGTTTTGTGAAATTAGTGTTTTTTTATTTATTTTAACAATTGTGTTTTTACTTAAGTTGTTTTTTTTTAATGTGAAATTTTTATTAATCCACAATTCTTTGGTTTGTTTTCGTAAAACATTTATTCAAGGTTCATTTATGCATTTTTACTTTCGCTGCTAAAATTGTTTTAATAAACTACCTACTTTATAATAAATTTTAGTATAAAAAAAAGATTAAATTTAAAGAAGATTAATCTTTTCTTCCCTTCAAGGGGGGAGGTGTAGTGTGTGTGGTATGCCTCACCCACACACAAGCATAGCCTTAACATATATAAGTGCATGTAAGTGTTATTTAAGTCATTATACGTCTATACTCGAAGCTAGTTGTTTTCCTTTAACGCCCAACCTCACACAATAGCGCCAAAGCCGAAATCCGATACTGCATCATATCACAAATGTCACTTTCTCTACTACATGAAAATATAACAAGTTTCCTTGAAATAAAAATCATGGTCGCTCCATGTTTTTTAACATACTAGATATCGTATTGTAAATATTGTAATTGATAATAAGCGACTCTGTAAATTCCATACGAATAAATAAACATACTAATGTATACGTAATGTCTGAAATATAACTACTTATAAGTTCTGAAACATAAAAAGGGCATTAAATTTCCAATTTTACATGGAGACATATTTTACTATGACCATTTTTTTGTGGACCCGTTGATTTATTTCTCAACTCCTATAATCATACATTATTTCTGATCACGTTCCAGATTCCACCCCGTATATCCAATCCGACAAATAGCATTAGGTGCCATATAAAATCCCAGTAGTAGGTGGCGACATAAATCTCTA
The DNA here is from genome assembly GCF_948474715.1 of Cydia amplana. Lineage (NCBI taxonomy): Eukaryota > Metazoa > Arthropoda > Insecta > Lepidoptera > Tortricidae > Cydia > Cydia amplana. The sequence goes on along the minus strand of NC_086083.1, from coordinate 732,763 downwards.
TTCAGCGCGCGATCCTCACACAATTGTGCCCGACCAAATACGATACTGCATCATATCACAAAACAAATCCAAGCTTCTAACATAAATATATATTTTTTACTGAATATATACATACAGACTGGCTCAAAAATACGTTGACTAAGATTAATACTGCGACTTAATGTTGATAAATTTAACAAACGTTTGTGTTTGTGTATCAAAGCTAGAGGAGAATATTTTGAAGATGAATTAGGTATTATTTAGGAGAGATTGTAGTTTTAATTTATAATGACAAGTGTAAGTAAGAAAACGATTTCACAAAAATGTATGTCAACGTATTTTCCGGGCCAACCTGTAGGTTTCGCAAAAAAAATGCCTAAGTATTTCACATAATACTTCACCGATATACACTGCAAACTACGAGTAAGATATCAAGCCCCCTATTTGTTTTTAATACATATATTGTGCCTAATATTAGTATTAAATAAACTAAGTCTCACCGCAACGATTCATTACACTAATTTCAAAAACACATAGATGTGGTAAAACCATTAAGAGGACCCGTGCGAAACCACTTTTTCAATTTCTATGAAATCTGTTTTTCGCTCCTAATTTTTACCACAATCAAAATATCGAAAAACGTCAAACGTAGGGGCATAGCTATAGGTTAAGATACACCCAATTATGTAAAAATATTTTCCATAATGTCAATATCCGGAGAGAAAAATGGGGACTACGTTTCTATGGAGAAACGGCCGTCCGCTTTCCTCAAACTTGGCAGAAAGTTTCCGTTCCCTTTAAAATTTGGTAGAAAGTATTTCGCTATAGTAAATCTCATTTTGGTAAATAGAATCCTGATTAGATGCTCCGTCTCATAAATATTGATGAGATAATATTGTTTTATTTTTGTTGCGGCAACTAAAGTAAAACAACGTACGGTAGAGGAATGTTTCCTGCAACATTGCGTACCTTGTCACATTGACAATAATAAGACATAGTATATAATGATCATACATTGACAATAATACGAGTATCATCTCTGCGTGATAGACACGAGGGGTGGAGAGAAATACCGAACGGGATGGTCTTATAGAACTTTAAGTAGGAGTAGCAGAAAAAGCGCACTTATTCTTTGTCCTTGTCATAGTCAGACTGTTCATTTCTGCCTACTTCTAAAAAGTCTTAAGTGCCACGTCAAAACGGCAGACATATTGTTGTTACATGGTTGTTACCCATCGGTTTCTGCTGGGCATCTGCGCGAGGCAATTTTTTATTTACTTATTGCATTTGCTATTATTGAAATTGTATCGAAACGTTTGCAAATGCAATGTCATGTAAATATTCAGTAACTAGAGTTTATATTTTTAAATGAAGCAGTAGATATTCCTCATTGCGGGCAATCGTAGTAAAAACAATGGCGGGCAGGGTCGACTGCGCGCGGAGGACTATTGGAGGAAAACAATGGGTCGTTTGAGAGGATCCGATCAGGGTCATCACAAGCCAATGAAATAGTTTCTCATTTATATATGAGTTTAATTTAAGTACAGTAATGATTAAATGTAATAATTAGCCACACAAGAATATACAAGGAGCGGAATAGCTTGCATTTAAATACTGGTATAGAAGCCGAATTCACCGATTCGACATTGACACATAAGTTGTTCGAGAGAACGCTGCAAATTATATTTATTTTATGCACTGCGCGTGATATCACCTGTGATCATTGAGTTTATGTGATTTATTTGAGTTTATGACAAAAATAAGAAAATAACTTAAATAACTGCCAACCCTGCCTACAAGCTAAGGAATATGCCAATAATATCCTTACGAGAAAAACAATACGAAAGCCTGTATCCCAGTAACGCTGAGATCAAATATAACTAATGAATTGAGTTATTACAATAGTAGTTTGTGTTACAAGGGATCAAATAATGATATATTTCCGTCCGTTACTTAACAAATTTAAGTCACACATTAAGCGCTCCTTGTTGAGTAAGGCGTACTACACTGTAAATGATTTTATAGATGATAGAGATGCCTTTAAGCCGGCAGCTTGATTTCGATAGTATAATAAGAGTTAATATGTATTGTTTTTCTTTTCTTTTTTTTTCTTTTCATTGTGAATTAATCATGCTAGTCTCCAGTAGAATTGACACATGAGACCATCATGTTCTCGATTAATTAGGTATATTGTTTATATTGCTTAATTTAATTTTAGTTTTTGACACTTGGAGACCTTATACATCTCTAAGTTTTAATTTTATTTTTAATTTGTTTGTACATATTTATATTTTTAATGATTCTGACACTTGAGAGACCTATACATCTCTTAGTCAATATAGGGCATTTTGCTTAGTAATTATGTGAAGATATACCGTTTTTCATGTAACATACAAGAACAAAATGTTGTGTCTCACAGCTATACATTATTACAATTTAAATATTAATATGGCCCGGCAGCTTGAATATGTCATGCTCGCTTAAAAGTCTTTGCTTACGGTGGCGTTGTTGATCGGGTCGCCACTTTCCCGAATGAAGGTTGAGAGAGGCGATGGCTGAGATACGCGTCATACTCGTGAACGGGTGCTGTTTGTGGAGACTGGTCTATTTAAGCTAACACGAGCTATTATATTTAGTAACTTTATTTTTGAGTATAATTACATGGACACACCTCATTCGGTTCTCGTATGCTATTTTATTTTTACTATCATTTTCTTTAATTTAATGAATGTTTTAATTAGGTATACAGGATTTTGACTCTTGGAGACCCTATACATCTCTAAGGATAATTTGATTAACTACTATATATTTTAATCTTTTAGTTATGATGACACTTAGAGACATTTACATCTCTAAATAATTTTAGATTATAGTTTTTGTATCTTTGTGTTTTTTTTTTTTTCAATACTATTGTTATTGCGTTTTCTGTAATTCGACATTTAGAGGCTTTATACATCTCTATGTTAGTTTGATTTGATATTTACGGCTTAGTTGTATTTTATAATTATTGATGTGTTTTTTTTTTTGCTGTATGTAAATTCCATATTGACGTGTAAAAGTGCCCTTGTGGCCTATTTGCTGAATAAATGTTGATATTTGATATTTGATATTTGATATTTGAAAGGCGTACATTGAATCCTGAGCGTAATGAGGGATTCAAGTGTTAACGCCCAAGACGAAATAATTTTGATACCGTGTGACACATACTGCTTTTCACATCAACTATGAGGAAAATAAAAAAATCTTAGTGTTGACACAATCTGATGCTTAAACAGATTATTTAAGCTAAAAAAATAATGTGCAAAAAAAATTAAAAATAGTGTGCTAGGGAGGAAAAGTGCCACTTTGATCCCTCCTAGCAGGGAAGAAAAAGCTCTTTTCTGAATAGGAAGTGTGAAAAACTTATAGACGCTTATACGAGTAATGAAAAGTGTGGGAACGGGAAGCTAGCCTTTGGTCGAATTTTATTTGCAATAAACAAATGTGGCAATGCCTTCGTTAATGTCAAATTCCTATTAATATATGAGGTTTTATATGACGGTGCAAAGTTAGCTTAGACGGACTCTAGCCTTAGAGGTACGAATACATGATTTATAACTTCGTTTTCAGTGAATTTATATTTAATAAGATGTGGAATACAGCGAGAAACGGAAATATAAATGGCCTAAAAATACGTTAATAATTTTTGCGTTTGTGTACCAAAGCCAATAAATATATTTTGAAGATAATAGGTAAGTACAGTGAAATGAGGGAAGTTTTAATTTTTAATGACATTTTGGAAAATAAACGGAAAAAGTAAGAAATATATTCATAAAAAGTTATGACAGTGTATTTTTGGGTGATCCTGTACTACCATTCATATAACCAACTAAACCTCATTAAACGCTATAATTTTAAACTATTATCCAATTACAGTAGGCTAAATCGAGCCAGAATCTACCCGATACACTAAACAGATTTGATCTGTGCCTATATCAGATATCCTGGGCATTAGGTATTCGCCTCGCCACAGCGGCTTCGAATGCCTCGGTACACAATTATTTAATCATCCAGTCCATAACGGTGGTTTGGACTAAACTGTAATACCTAGTTCTATGGACCACGCTCCGTAGACTTTACAGTGTCCTATTTAAGCGAAAACTTCAACACAGATCGTATTTTCCCAGTTTTGCAATAGAATCCCATCTTGATACTAAAAGGACAAAATAAAGTGATATACGTAATACTTATTTACAGACCTATCTATATTAAATTTACAGAACTAATATCAAGTCACGTTACGCGTTAGTTTCTGGATCATTCTGACGCATGTTTCTATAGATTTTTTTTAACAGATATGTAAGTATTAAAAATTTGGAAAACATAGAAATTAGAATGTAGAAAAGTAAGGTTAGTCAAGATGAACCACGTATGCTTTAAGCAAAACCGGGTAACATGTTAATTCAGCCACGATTGAAAATTGTATAAAAAGTACATTGTACCTGAACAAGTTACCCATAACACCTTGTCACACTGTATTTTTAATACTTGATTGACTGAATGATTGAAGAACTAAGGTTCAAGGTTAATAGGTTCCCGCAAGCAAGGTTCGTAATATCATTAATTAATTTAATTGTACCAGGGCGTTAGAAATATAAAGAGATTAATGGCAAGCGTACAATCGAGCACCGCTAACTAATAACTTATTCCCATATATGATCCGATTAATATCATCAAGTCTGCATTAAGACGGTCACGGGCGTATTCGAATTTTAGTTATTCGATCTGTTTCCGATATGATACTGATCTGTCAGTGTCAAAAGCGACATTTCTTCAACCAAAATCGTCACTTTTGACACTGACAGACCAGTATCATATCGTTAACAGATTGAATAACTAAAACTCGAATTGGCCCATGTGTTACTGAACAGTGCCGTGCAGATTACTCAGGACTAATGCGTGTGGCGTCACCGATAGCTAACAAATGTACTGCTAATATACGCCTTATGATGTATGTAGTAAGGTGCAGTTTCATGGCGATACAACATGATGGACCGACCGATCCGTCATAGTGTCCGGTTCGAATTTCGTCTGATATCTTCTTAATTATGTACGCGCCACACGGTGAGCGGTGAGATTTCATTATATCTACGTATCTGTGCACCTTGTATTCATTGAGATATGTATACGATTATCTGGAAACTGCATATGGAGAATAATAAAATAATAAAGCACTTAGAAATGGTCGCTCAACATGAACCATCTAAGAAGGCCTTAAATGGCAACAGCTAGTTATACCTACTAATTAATATAATATTCTTTCAATTTGAATCGAACTTACACTTTTCTAGATGTTTTTTACGGTAACGGAATGATACTGCAACGAGCTACGGCGTAGCACACGTAGATTTTGCGTAGCGTTGCATACGTAACGAAACTATCATCGCGATTGATGTGGTAAAACAATTATTTTTCACTTGGTAACAAACTTTGTTTAAAATATTTCCATGACAGGAGACCGCGGGAATCAACCAATAGCATTGCATGGTTGTAATTGTAATCCACATCTCGTCTCAGCTCCGCTGGATTACTACCAATGCTTGTTAGTTGCAAAGCCGAGGTTGAATCCCGCACCTCTTCTCTCAGTGGAAGGCAGCCTAAGGCTGTGCATTGTGAAACGCGAATGTGTTATATATTTATTATTAATTTTTTTTCTAGTCTATATTTAGACCAATTACCAATTATCTTTAGTAATTCGAGCCGTCCCCGACAGTTCGTTTGATGGATCACCCCCGGACAGCTGTGTATATTTCACCAGCCGTAGTACTCCCCACCCGTTAGCTTAACTCTCGGGAGAAGTTAGGTCTCTAAAGCCAGTTTAACGAGACCTCGAGATCGAGAATTCAAGGTATAGTCCTACGAGGCATCAAAAATTCGAAAGCATTTTTGTTCACAGATCGTGACTTTTATGGCCGTCAAATTTTTAAGTCTCCCAGCTATCACCCTCAAGGTGGCGTGGAATTGTGTAATTTAAATGCATTTTAGGGCTGATTTTTTCTTTAAACCTACGGACTAAATAATACCAAAAATTGTTATTACAAAAATTAAGTAAGATACCCTTTTATGTGGTGTATCGTATCACCAAACAAAAAACAGGTGTCATAAGATAGTAGGTATTCCTTGACCATAGAGACTTGGGTGCTTAACACACATTCCCTGCCTATTAGTTCATTTTGTATTAAAGGCGGGGCGGTTAGCATTGAATAAAAAAAAAGTTATGTATTGTCGCAAAAAAAACTGGTTGTTGTAACTAAAATAAAAAGACACAGTAAGCACAATATAGGGCAATAGGGCACAATAGAGGAAGGGGCGATTGGTTGATTTCAGTCCGAGTGAGATGCAACTTAAACTGGTGTCAACAAACCCTCGACTCTGTAAGTTTCTGGAATGCCAAATATTTACGTGCCAACATAAATATTCCACGGATCCTTCGTTTATTTAGGACGTTTCTTCTGAATATTTCCGTCTCATATTTCAATCTTATTCATGTCTCCCGGGGAACTTATTAATCCATGTAATTGTGAGTGCACGTGTGTGGGAAATTCATGTATTCGTGTGAGTCAGCAAGTTCTTTTGTTGTAAATAAATCCGGGCGTTCTTTGGCCAAGTCCGTAAAAGTTCGTAGTTATTTTCGGTATTGATACTCGTACTGGACGCTTGTGTAAGATATGTAATATGAAATGTATTTAATAGGCAAGCCGGAGCTGATTTGGCTTTCCATTTCTTCATAAGCTCTATTATCGTCTAGAACTCTCAATGCAAGCTTTCTGGACAACTATTAATTACGGTGGATTCTTCCGCCTAATTCTACTCATGTCATAAAATGCGAAGTTACTTCGTCTAACTGTTACCTCTTCCTTCACGCTTAAACCTACTCGTAATCTAGATGAAATTTGGTATGCACAGAATTTGAGACCCGGGGACGAGATTCACAAGAGACGACACGTACTAGATCCATTCTAGATACGTTATAGTTTAGATTTCAACTAGTTCTCTTTTGCAGCGCAATTCGGGCAACCAATGTCACTTTTACGATAGATCGTGTTAGATATCTATTAGATGTGAATTAGATCTCTAAGTAATATCTTGTGGAAATCGTTCAAAAGTATCTCCAGAATCGCGGAAATGTCAAATTTGACAGGTTAGATCTTAAACATATCGTTATCGTATCTTGGCGATGTCTAATAGATATCTATTACAAAATCCGAATCGGGCCCATAGGTATGATAGTTTATGTCAATCATCATCATTATTACATGCAGACGAAGTCGCAGGCAGTAACTATTACTATATATAAATACTAAAATCAATCTTACGTAATCCTAGGATAGACTGGAACAGTAACGTAATAATACTAACTACGCTCATAAACGATAAAACCTGATCAACTGATCACATGTAAGTAATAATATCTGGGAGACCGAGCTTTGCTCGGAAAACATATAAAAACTCAAAATTGCGCGTTTTCCCAGAGGTCAGACCTAGCTAGATCGATTTTTCGCCCCCGAAAACCCTCATATAGTAAATTTCATCGAAATCGTTAGAGCCTTTTCCGAGATCGCCGAAATATATATATATAAATAAATAAATAAATAAGAATTGCTCGTTTAATGTAAGTAACAAGAATTACGGTAAAGGTATAAGATATAAATTTGCATTGTTTTGAAGACTACCTATAGTTTTGTTACAACTCTAATCTCAATACTCCCGATTATTCCAGCATCTGATCTGTCTGACATCAAATAAATTGACTTTCGCGGGCCAATGATCACAATTACACGATTACTTTTGCACCAATAACCTGTATTAGATCTATTTCGGTATGCCTTTGTACTATAATAGATTGATAATAGATCGGTTCTCAGTATTAATCTTGAAGATATCTAGGTAATTTGTCTAGGACTCAGTATTAATCTTGAAGACATCTAGGTAATTAATTTGTAGGAATTTCATTTCAAATTATCTAAATGTAGGTATAAAACAGCATTATTAACAAACAACGTACCTAAACCATTGAGGGAAGGATCCTGAAATTTGAAATATAGGGTTACACTTTAAATGTCGTCGAGCTCCACGAAAGAAGTTTTAATAATTGGATCACTAGAGGATTAACAATTAAGTTGAATTGGGTAATACTTCTACGCAAAGAAAGACGCAAGCGAAGACAATATTTTTATAACAGCGCCAACAAACATAAACCATATACGGGCCCGGGCCGAAGTGAATCAACATTCTCCTGTCAATCGGTACGTTTTTCTTAGTCACACTTCAATTCCTGGATTATGGTTTTAAAAATAACCAAACATATTTTTATAACTGTTATAACCCTAACTGTGCTATTATAGTATCTTATCTGACGGGGTAGATTAACACCAAAAAAAGTAGATAAGAACAATTTTTTGTCTAATATTTTCACTTTTGTTAAAAACTAGTTGCAAATGTTTCAATGCTTGTTAATCTATTTCAAGTACAAGACAAAGTACAAGTTGCTGGAAAGCAACACAATAGCGAAACCTCCAGTACTAGTACAAACTTCAGTACAACTCCAAAGTACCTAAACATTTTAGTACCTGTTGTAATGTGTTAAAGTTACAGAAATTTCAATTAGCAACGGCGACAATTCAGACACTACTGAAATGTTTAACAGAGTTATTGCTTGGCTTAGCTTGACGTAGCTGTTGCGAACGCAACTTTTATATTTGTATAAAATCTCAATACCTATATTCCTAATGCAGTAGCTAAACGCGGCCGTCGGGCTCGGCTAGTAATCGGAAGCTTTTTCTTAACCCTTCGGGTGGCAGCACCTCCGGTTGAACGGTAGGAGAAATGGCGCGGCCATTTTTTAAAATATGCCTCTGCGTGGCATAGGCCGCGACGCGGACACTCCCCTAATTGGCGGCGGTCGCGAGAAGGTTCGGTCATAACAAGCCCGTAATTGGCAGAGACCATCTCGCGGCCTCTGTGCGACGCTGCATTTCGCGCCTAAAATAAAACTGTTAAAACTATGACTAGCTTGCTCACTCTTGCAAGTTGCATTCGTCAATAAACAAGGATGGTATTCCCTAACGGTCGAATTCCCGCGTGAAACAAAGTTTGTTAGAAATGGCGTGATGTTCCCGCCCCACCTCGCCCACAATACGCGCCGATTGTCGAGCCGCGAACATTCAAATAAGGTGATAAAAAGTGAAATAAACTGTGTGAATCGTGTTAAATGTGTTGTTTAGTCATAAATACTGCTTTTTCTACAATCAATTGTTTTATTTCCTAATTATACGTATTTTTGTACACGAAAGTAGAAAAAAAATTGGTAATATGAGATTAGAACAAGTCTATCATAATTCACATAAACAGAATGGAATTCATTGGTATACAATCAATTAAGCCATTTTATGCTGAATTCAGTGATATATAGTTTATATATATCATTCATACATTTTTTTTGGGAAATGGTCATATTTCTAACACGCGCCAAATTCGCGATGATCACCCGTTGAGGCCCCGCCACTTGACGTATATTTTTCCAAAATGGCTGCGCCACTCAACCCATCGTTCAGTCTGAGGTTCCGCCATTCAACGACTTGTTATAGTCTGTCCGTCTCGCGGCCACCGCCACTTACCGTAGAGACCTCGAGGCGGACAATGCCACTCGAAGGGTTAAGCACCAATAGGAGCGCTCCACATACTTTGTATCGCGGCCAATTAGAGGCACCTAAATTTAAACCACCTTTTGTACTGATCAAATATTGCAAATCACTCTCTCATCAGCCTCCATACAATAACCACACCACTTCTACATTTAACCGTTTTGGCAAGAACCCTTGTAACCAGTATCTTTGGAAGATTACATCAGTTTACTTTAAATCGAAGCTTTTTATTTGAGTCGTCGAGCTCCTGACCTACACGGCGGCTACATAGTTTAACGGGTTTTTAATAACGAGGGTGGTAGGCAGGTTATCATTTATTGTCAGAATGACATATCAGTATAAAGATGTTACAATATTACAATTGATTCAAGCCATTCAAGGGAGTGTCACAATCTACCGTTCTTAGGTCTATTTACATTGATTAATTCATTCGTAACTATTATTATAATCAAATAATCACCAATGTGTTTTTTTATATATTTGAAATAAGAGTAATAATTATGGTTGATACAACTTTAGTACCTAGGTATTCATATTTTTGGCAATAAACAGCATATTCCGATAGCCGGGTGTTTCTGGGGCTATACCGTATCGTATATATCGGCGAAAGTAAATTTCATATCCAACAAAGCATTAAGGTTATTTAGTCCGTATTCGGTGAAATGGCCGAATGCTATAAGTCTGCCGTTTCCCGACGACCCAGATGCAGCGAAACACATAATTAAAGGCAGGAACTCTAAACCGCACAAAGAACTGCACACTGACTAATGGCGACGGAATATTTCGGCGACGCGGCCAGTTTCATTCTTGTCACCTATATAGAATATTGCCTGTCCGAGTAGCCCTATAGGAGGTATAATATGGCTCTTGGGAGGGTTAACAAGAAGATAATCATGAGATCTGGATTTTTTTGTTTCCTTCGCACAAATTTACATTTCCAAACGAATGTTAAAAATATTCCAAATAAATCTTAACAATCTCACTTTATGAGACGAATCACACGAGTGATTTAATGCCTAATTATGCAAACTGTTACAAAATAGTGGTTAATAAAAATTGAGGTTACAAAACGAGACATAGCCGAAAGTTAAAAGGGAGTCAAGACAAACCAAACTTTATTTATTTCATTTTATCATAGAAAGGCCACTTTTAGCACCGATTTTATAATCAGACAACAAATGAATGACTGTAGCCCTTAAATGGGCATAAAGTGTAATATTTTTCAGAGATGCTTGGTTTTCAAAGAAATATAAACCTCAAAATATTGTGGATAATGTATCCCTATACCCAATTAAGGGTCAATAAAGCAACAAATAAAGTAAATACAATCTCAAGTTTCTTCGCAAAGTCGCGGCAAGGAACAACTTAGCCTCGAACCAAGTTATATCAGGGCCATATTACAACACAATAGCTTGCGTGAGCGCAGTCTACAGTTCTCGTCCAATGTTACATGACCTGTACATCTATAGCCACTTTACGCAATCGGATACCATCTTTACGCCGGTTTATAGCTCCGCGATTGGACTGACGTGAGAAGCAGAAGCGTGTACGAGGAATTGGAAAAAGTTTCATTGTTTAAACGTCGACTTCGAAGTGCTTTCTAGCTCGAGTACTCACATTGGCCACAGATCACTTATATAGACGGAGTATACAATTCGACTTGCGGTCGACATTTATTGGCGCTATGATACTTACGAAGGACGCAACCAGTCATTTCGGATGCGCCCACGATTAAGATATGTATATTTTTAAATTGGAAATATATATAAATGTTATGCTACTAATAACAGGTAGGTAATAATGTATTCTTAAAACAAAACAGCACCAGTTACACTAGGTATTGGTCAGCGAACTTAGTTCGTTACACTTTGAATGATATGACAACTGCAAACTTCAAACTTCAACATTTATTCAGCAAATAGGTCACAAGGGCACATTTACACGTCAACCACTGCCGCCGTCATATTTAACGCTGATCATTCGTTGTCCGTGTAAAGTGCAAAAGCAACCCATCTTACATTCGGTGACCTAGAATTATTCAAAGTACAATAATTCATAGTACGAAATATGTAGTCTATGCCACGTTCCTAGGGCAGTCATTCCAATCTTCTACCGAACACAGCGAGCCAAGAGATCCGACTAACCAATTTAAGCATGCTCTTCTTCTTCGCATAGTTATTACGGATCTAGAGATCACATTACACTGGCGGCCGAGAACTCTAGCTACTCTCGTGCAAGTAATAAAAACACCCGACAAATCCCCCGTAGACGCTAAATGAAACGTCCCGCGAGATTAAATTCCGTTTATATCGGTGACCGTTGCACAGTAGCCATTGTTACAAACAATAAACGTTACAAAGTACAGTTACGACATGGTTTCAATTACAGTTAGGACCGCTAGTATTTCTTCATTGTATCTTAGTTTCTTAGTTAGGTTAGGTTAGAAGACATACGAATAGATCGATCGGTTCGAAGAAAAGTACCTATTACATGTATTTGAAAAGTATGAGAATCCTGCCGGCTGCGCCAGTTATGATGAAACACAGCCAAATAGTCCGTAGAAAGCGCGAAATTCATATTTGCTATATAGAAGGTCAACACTACGCGCCTACTTTTTAAAATTTTGGCGCATTTTCCTACTGAAAAGGTCTCTGCTGTGCCAGAGTATATTTAAAATGTCAAAATAATATTGTTGTTATATTGGTAATGCTGTCAGAGACTGGTGGGAGACTTCCGAGAATACGTGGAAGAATAAGAGGGAGGCCTTTGCCCAGCAGTGGGACAATATGGGCTCATACTCGTAATATAATATACGTAATATAATATTGGTAATCCTTGGAAGTCGTAACGGAATTGTATTTTATGTATGATATTGTTCTGTTAGAATAGTTGGTACGTGAAATATGGCCGAGAGCCAAACGTCTACCAGGGCTGCATCCTCAACGAGAAGAAAAACAAACAAGGATCGTTAATCTGCTGGATAGAGCTTATTATAAAAAAAGGTATCCAATACACTTTATTAAACTGTACAACGGCACTTAATCGCGTATCTAAGTCACAACACCGTCCAACAACAACAAACAACAACGCCGTCCAACGGCCAAAACGTCGAGAAACGTCGGAGGTAAATCTTTAAACTTAGATATGCGATTAAGTCCCGTTGTACAATTTAATAATGTGTAAAAATCGTTAAAGTTTAAATCAGTGTTATCCAATACACTTCATAACACAGTATCTACAGAAGACACTCCGCGTCTACAAACTTCCGAACAATTGGCAAGACGAAGTGAATTCGACGAAGCTCACAGCAACTAAGCCTAAATTATGGCCGTGGTAAATCTAGGCTTAGATTCACTTAACCAATAAGTTGCGGTATTAAGTGGTCCAGTGATTTATCAAGCTTAGATATGGAATAGAGGACAAAAGAGACATTTTAACTCAAAATCTGATTTTGGCTTGTTATTATTGATTTGTTTGTGTTACCATAAAGATCATGTTAAGTGAAAATGTGTTTTTCTTATTGGAAACTCATTTTCTGAAACGCCTCGATGGAAACGTGTTTTTGTCAGTCAAACCCACATTAGATCAGAGGACGCCGTAAGCTTCTAAGATTGCAATAGGAAATTCGACTGGTTCGATTCCAGCCCTGGGCACTGAAGGTTTCGGTCACTGTTTCGTTCATATAATTATGACAGAATCAGTATCAGTACTTGAAAATGAACTCCGGCGCTTCGGCTAAAGTATACCTACACATTAACATCAAACATCACGCTTTCCAAACTTACCCTCGCGCTTAGAGCCCGTACCATGAGTCACTGACAGTGTCAAAACTGACATATACGCTATCGAGAACGTAATTCACTTTCTATACATCTCGTTCGCACAAATATGCGAGTACGAGCGAGATGTATAGAAAGTAAATTACGTGCTCGATGGCGTTTATGTCAGTGCCAAACTGATGGTAGCCGTATTAGGTATTTTTCATCGTTTTTGAACGTTTTGGAACGTCGAAGGTAATTTGCAAGTAAAATAAGCGATAGTCCAATTCCAGTCGGTTTGAGCATACTTAATGCTAGATAATTATGCGGTCTAATAGGTTTAGTCAGCACTAACACCAGGGATATCTTTATAATCCCGGTGTAACAGTAAATAGGATGAGCACTGTAAGTAAATAGAGCATAACATTTAGGCACTTCCAACTAGAGGTAAAAAATAAAAATGAAATAGAATTACATATAACTATACTTATCTTCCCTCTAATGATTGCCCCTTGAAATCTTATTTTGTAGCAGCCGTGATAATTTTGCGACAAAAATGGGGCCAGTGATAGTTTATCCTATTTGCAAACATCATTAAAATAATACTGATGAGGACAGGAAATAGAAACTGGTAGTAATAATCTGTAAACTTATTTGCACAAAATACGCAGGGTAATAGAAACTTACTACCTCCGGTGTAAACCCCTTCCTCAGGCAACTCAGGTAAATTCATAATTCTCAAATTATAATTTACTCAATCGAATGCTTTTACCGCTACTATTTAATGCCCACAGCAGTCCCCACATAATCCTCAGCACACCTAACTGACTGCACCTTATCTTGTCCCAATAAGGTTCAAGTTCAATCAACTTCCCATCACCTGACCATTATTACACGATCATCACATCACCATTAAACGACCTTATCACGTCGCAATAAGATTCAAGATGAACTAACTAACAATGATGCAACGTTAGACCGTGCATGGCATTACGGGCCCGCATTCATTCGCTGATGGTAAGCCCGGGATGAGCGCGATCTATGCCGCGAGGATTAACTGCGCTAACACTGACGTATTTATGAAATCCTGGTACCTGGTTTTGGCACGAGTTTTTCGGAGCCTGGCTTACGCGTGTTTATCGTCGGTGCGAATAAAAAAATCGCCATGTATTTTTTAGCTACTTTACAGGAGACTTTTTTTATTCGCACCGACGTTATGGGATTTTTGAGGTAACATTTTCATAAACACATCTTTAGCACAACTGTTGACCAATCAAGCTTCGGAAGCTTCCAAAGGTAACATATTGGAAGGTTTCCCATGAATTTATCACTTCATTTTGACCGCCATGAAAACTTGTTTTTTAACGGGTAAAATCAACTATTTATATTATAATTAAAACATCAAAATACTTATTTACTATGACGTCAATAGTTATGAGAAATGAAACCTTTGGTGTATTAATAAATAGTATTAAAGTTACTGAAAATGCGAATAATTATTTCACCAAGTTTTTATTTATTTACATCATGACTGCAGCAGATTACGATGAACCGTCATCGATAACAGCATTTGTATCTTTAAAACTTTAAACGTAATTATCTCGAAACTCAACTTTTAAAGTTACATGAGATGCGCGTGACACGGCAGTGCTGTAAATCGTAGCAAATTTAATTATTCTACGGGAGATAAAGCGAAATCCCGGCAAGCTCCCAGGAAATGATTTCGGGATAGGTTTTGCTCTGACTACATTTGCGTTATTTCAACAAACATTTTCCATATATTTCACCAGCAAACCCATTTGCAATGTAGGTCGGGAACGAACGCTATTAAGATAAACCCCAGGCTGCAAACACTAAATCTCTGGAATGATTTATCTCCTTTAATAACACATTTAGAGCCAGTGGCTGAATCTGGACCTAGTGTACCATTCGTTAGTAGACTAGTTTAATTACCTGAGCCAAAGATGCACTGCGAGTTATTTCATAAAACCAATACGTATGCTCCAAACTAGAGAACAAATCAAATTAAGTATTTTATTTCATATTTTGATTAAAGTACCTAGTCACACTCCTATACACCCACCATCTGTCACCCTCTTTTCAGTCTCTCCTCTCATCTACTCAAAGGTTAACTGGAAGAGATCCCTCAAAGGGATAAGTTCGCCTTTGTACTTCTTACAAATTTTATGTTATTTTTAATATGTATTTTTGTACAATAAAGAGTTTACTACTACTATATCTATATAAATTAGAATCTGAAAAAGATGTTGTACTCTAAGAAAAAAGAACCGGCGTCTTTAGCTTAGGGTCCTGACATCGTGACCAGTAACCACTAGACTACCCGGCCACCTGCGGGTGGGGGTGATTTTAAATCAATGTCATTTTCAAATTCGAATTAAGCTTTTGAGCTGATGTAGCATTTCCATTTTACTTTTACCATAACAGGTATAATTTACAATAAACATAATTTCCCTCAAAATCTCCGTGTTTATCATCCTAAAGAGTTTACATTGTATATCTGTTTTATAAACAAGCCAGCCGGGGTAAACCTGCAAACGCAAAAAACATACACTCATCGTGCGTTTAAAAAGGTGTCGTGTGCCCGATCAAATCATGACATGAATTTGCAATTTCAACGTTGACAGTTAAAATTACGAGTCATTGTCATCTTTGCCAACCAAATGATGCAGGCCGGATTCGAAATTCGAACTAGCGTGTTCAGCTTACGCGGCTAACGGCCTAAACACAAATCAAAATAATTAATGAAATAATTTGGTTTGTTATAGTTGTAATATGGAGCTAACATATTGATAAATAATAGTTTTATCATATCACTAGTTAAAAACAACTCGCGATATTTATCTACTCATTATATCCACTTCACTGATTCAATTTGCTCGAACATGTTTATATAGTCGCTGCTTCCCTTAACACGTGCAATATAAACACAGTGTCGTAAGTGCGGCAAACAGTCTTTGATGTCGGCGTTGTGATTTTGTGATTAGCGAACCCCCCTTCTCCCCCTATTGGGAACTCCACAATACATGCTGTTACACATATTTTAGCGATGTTTCGAAACCAGTACAAGTGTATCTTAAAAATGTATTTATGGAAATATTCTTGTTTTTCTTATCTGTAATCAACAGAAAGGTATTTTTCTTTTTTTAATTCACCCAAAACTAACGTATAACGTAACGTATAATATAAGTAAAACTTATTGTTGTGAACCCACAACCTCCGGTTTGAAAGGTTCACTGAGCTTAACTACTGTCCGTTCAAAACACGTTCTTTAAAGTTATCGTTAGAAAGTGCAGCAAAAGTTATAGTACGGGAAATCATATAGTTTACCGCTGGTTGCTTTAGTTGTTCGGAACTGTCAACTTTTTGTTCTAACTGACAGGCCTAAATCGTCCGGCGGACTGTTAATCAGTGGGCCCCTTTAGATATGTATGTGTATTGTGGTTGGTTGGTGCCAGTGGCCATTATTTATTCATAAATGTTAATCTAACAATCCGTTGATAATCGCTAGTTCCTATTTTACAAAAAGCAGAGGTTTGTACAATATTACGATTTTCTTAGTAATATGAATAAGGTGGTACAAGGGGTGTAGGAGGGGGTAGGCACGCTCAGGTTTGCGACGCTGAGCTACAGGTCTACTCACTCAAGTCCTTCATACACGTCCCCGTCGACCCTGGATCTGCCGCCGCGGATCAGGGTCGAACCCGCCCGGGGTTCACTGCTGGGTGGGTCGTACACCCCGGAAATGCTAGTGGTCGCGACGGGCGTCGCATTATTTACCAACAACCCCGGACCACTAGCAGCCAAGTATGAGGGCCATACCTGGTGTGTCAGTCCCAACCGCCGGGTAATCCTTTTCCCCTACCTTTGTTCCTGTCTAACATCCCGTGATCCAAATAGTCATTTCCCGTCTCTACTCCTATCTTAATCCATTCTCTCTCTTATCCCCCCCCCTCCCCTATCTTCCATCCTTTGTTCCACTATCCTACCCTATTACCTCTCCGCCAATCCAAGGTGTCATACGTACCGTGCCGATGGATGCGTGGCTGGTGGCGAGACCAGTCGTTAACGGCGTCTCTACGAAACCGGGACGAATCGTAGAAGTATTCTAGTCCTTCAGTCGGCAAGCGGGGCTCTGCCGTTCTGTGACCTCTTTTCCCTAGCTACTCGTGGGACGTTTATGGATAATTTAAAAGAAAAAGAAGAAGATAGTTTAGACGCCATTTCCTCGGCTCTGGAGTCGATCCTGGCCGATGATCGTGTCGGAGCGAAGGAGGCTGTAGAAGCCTCCAGTACGCCCGAGGTTTGCTCCCAGGGAGGGGAGAGTGAAGCTGTGGTCGATAGAGACGTCGTCGTCTCTGGCACGCCCGGCGACAGCTCCTCTGCCAAAGAGCCGCGTAAACACAAACGCTTGTCGGGTGCTGCTCGCAAGAGGTTCCGCAGGCTTATGGGCGACGGGGTAGCCAAAGAGCAAGCCCTGTCAATGGCCCGTAAGCCTAGGGCGGACATCCCTGTGGAGAAGCCGGCCACGGAGAAAGGCCCTGTAAAAAGGGTCCGCTCTGAGGACGATTCTCCACAGGGATCAGCGAAAAAGGCCCCGAAAATCCGCGCTGATACCTCAGGGGAGCTTCGGCATCCTAGCTTCCGGGAGGTAGCGGGGTCCTCACGAGTAGGGATCCGTAATTCGGACCCTATGAGTGAGGATCAAATGAAGTCGGTCCACCGGCACCTAAATCTCGCCATGGTTAAGCAATGGGCGAATGCGAAGGGCGGTGCACCGCAGTTTCTGGGCTTCATTCACAAGACAGGCTGGATACTTGTGACCTGTGTCAACCAGGTTAGCAGGGACTGGCTTGTGAAGGAAGTCCCGAACCTTAAGCCGTGGCCGGAGGCGAAACTCTCGGTCATCCCTGAGGGTGAATTGCCCAAACCAGCCACGGCTATCACCTTCATTCCGGAGTCCGAGGCGGCCTCTGTGGAGGAAGCCTTAGCGCTGTTCAGGGTCCAGAACTTTGGCCTGAACACAGAACTCTGGAAAGTTCTCGGGGAGAAGGCTGAGCAGGGTGGCAGGGTGGTCACTTTCGCTCTGGATGAGCCTTCTGCCGAGACCCTTAAGGCCAATGGTGGAGAAGTAGCCATTGGCTTTAAGAAGGTGCTGTTCCGGCTAAAAGGGGGGCCAAATGCTCCCCCAGCACAGCAGACGAAGCAGCAACCTCAGCCCCTCGCTGAACCTACTCCTGGGCCAAGTACCATGGTACCTGACAGCCGAAACCCTATACCCCAGGGCTCCCGTGGCCGTGGGGGCGGGCAACCGGCAGCCAGAGGCACAAGGGGCGCGACGAGGGGCATGGTACCCGGACGGGCCAGACCCACAACCTCAGCAACAGGAGGACCTCAAGGGACTCCTAGTGCGAGAGGCAGGGGAGGGCCACAACGGGTCACCAAAAGGGCCAAATAAAAGGCGTTGGCCCTATGGCACCCGCGAGGGTCCTGCAAGCGAACATCCATCATGCAGCAGCTGCCACGGCCATTGTTGAAAGCCGGCTTGCAGGACACGTCGACCTCGCATTACTTCAAGAACCTTGGGTGCGAAACTCAACCATACTAGGACTGAACTCGGTTGGTAAAGTTTTATACAATACTAACGGAATTAAGCCTAGGGCTTGCATTGCTTTTGGCAAGAACATTGACTTTCTACCTGTTCCAGAGTTATGCACAGACGACCTGGTAGCAGCGTATGTAAATCTCAAGGGATGGAGCGGGCAGAGGATTATACTTTGCTCGGCATACCTCCCTGGAGACAGGAATGACCCCTCTGCGGAACTCACAGCCGTGGCCGACTATGCCCGCAGACACAACGCAGAAATTCTGGTGGGATGCGACGCTAACGCCCACCACACCAACTGGGGAAGCACTGACATCAATGATAGGGGTGAGTTACTACATGACTTTCTTCTATTCAATAACTTCCAAATTCTAAACATAGGATGTACACCCACCTTTGTCACTAGGGTTAGGAAGGAGGTTTTAGACTTGACTTTTGCATCCTCAAATCTAGCCAGGCATATACAGAACTGGAGGGTAAGTGATGTGGAATCGCTGTCAGATCATAAGCACATCTGTTTTAATATATGTTTTTCTCTCAGTGTTCAAACGGTCACCTTCAGGGATCCCCGGAGGACGGACTGGGAGGGCTACAGGAGCAGCCTAGAACGTAATCTGGAATCCGCAGCGAAGGTGATAAAAACGAGGGAGAGTTTAGAACTTGCGGTAGAGGTGGTCTCAAATGGCATTGTAAGTGCCTTTGAAGAAAACTGTGCTCCCAAGGTCAAATCAACTAAACGTGTGGTCCCATGGTGGAACTCCAACCTCAGGAGGCTCAGGGCCAAAGCACGCAAGTTATTCAATAGGGCTAAGAGGACAGATGAGTGGGAGGTCTATCGGAAAGCCCTAAATGAATACAGTAAAGAGATTAGGAAAGCTAAGAGAGCGTCATGGAGGAGGTTCTGCGAGGACATTGAAAATACGCCTCAAGGAGCGAGACTTCACAGGATACTCTCCAAAGCTAGAAGTAATCAAGTGGGCCTTCTCAGGAGGCATGATGGCTCCTTCACTGCTAGTGAGACGGAGACTCTGGAGCTCTTAGCTGAAACTCACTTTCCAGGGGCAGGACAGTCACACGAGCCCCAGGTGGTCAGAGGCCTGCATAGGCCCTGCCCGGAGGACTGGAGGCAGGCTGCCCTCGTCATAAGACCCGGGATAGTGAGGTGGGCCATAAGCTCGTTTAAACCCTACAAGACGTGCGGCCTGGACGGAGTAAGCCCTGTGCTAATGCAGCGAGGAGCTGAAGTCCTAATCCCGCATTTGGTTAGAATCTTCAGAGCTAGCTATGCCTGGGGACATCTACCAGAACAGTGGAACAAGGTCAAGGTATTATTTATACCGAAGGCTGGGAGGAAGGATTACGCGTTAGCCAAGTCCTTCAGACCCATCAGCCTCTCCTCGTTCCTCCTTAAGACCTTGGAAAAGGTAATTGATAGGTACATCAGGGAGAGCTGTCTTCTGAGTAAACCCATACACGACAGCCAACATGCTTACCGTAGGGGCAGATCTACAGAGACTGCCTTGCTGGAGCTGGTTGACAGAGTGGAAAGGGCTTTGGAAGACAGGGAAATAGCCCTATCGGCCTTCTTAGATATTGAGGGCGCTTTTGATAATACACCCATTCGGACACTGGTGGAAGGGCTTAGGGCCAAAGAGGTGGACTCCACCACTATCCGCTGGGTGCAAAGCATGCTCTCAAGCAGAATGGTTAGGCTGGACTTGCTTAACACCACACTCGAAGTGGCCACTGTGAGAGGCTGCCCGCAGGGGGGTGTCTTATCTCCCCTGCTCTGGACTCTTGCGGTGGATGGACTTCTGCACAAGATGGCGGAGCTTCGAATCGACACACAGGGGTACGCTGACGACCTTGTTGTGACGGTGAGGGGCAACTGCCAAAGTACTTTATCAGACCTTATGCAGAGGGCTCTCAACACCATAAATACATGGTGTGGAGAGAATGAATTGTCTATCAACGCAGATAAGACAATTATAGTTCCATTCACGAACAAGCGGAAAATAGACAAACTCAAACCGCTTGTCATGAATGGTAAAAGTATTCCGTTCTCAACAGAGGTCAAATATCTGGGGGTAACACTGGACCAGAAACTGACCTGGAACAAG
Organism: Cydia amplana; assembly: GCF_948474715.1. NCBI lineage: Eukaryota > Metazoa > Arthropoda > Insecta > Lepidoptera > Tortricidae > Cydia > Cydia amplana. The sequence goes on along the minus strand of NC_086083.1, from coordinate 711,600 downwards.
CATGTGGACGGAATTATACAAAAGGCTAGATCAGCCTTGGCAATATGCTGTCGTTTAGCAGGCAACCGATGGGGTCTAAAACCCAAAATTGCCTTATGGCTGTACACATCTATAGTGAGGCCGATAGTGTCTTACGCCTCTGTAGCATGGTACAGGAAAACGACGCAGAAGGTAACAGTGACGAAGCTTGGCAGACTGCAAAGAACTGCCTGTGTCATCGTCACTGGAGCCATGTCATCCTCCCCGACGGCAGCCCTAGAGGCCATACTAAATCTACCGCCCCTTCACCTGCATCTGGAGTTGGAGGCGAAATCTAGTATGCTTAGAATAGCGGGCGCGAGGAGAGGTAATTGGTTATCGAAAACTCTGAGACTGTTTAAGGAATCAGTGTATGATATCCCTGTTCTTGGGATGCCATCCGACACTATGGCACCCAAATTTTGTCCACTCAAACATTACTCAGTGGAACTCCCCAAAAGGGAGGACTGGTCAAACAGTCAAATTAAGTGGAAAGAAGGAAGCCTAAGGTGGTACACTGATGGCTCCAAATCCGGATCTGAAGTAGGCTGCGGAGTATACGGTGAAGCGCCTAGGAAAAGCATCAGCTTAAACCTAGGACGTTTTTGCTCTATATTCCAGGCGGAGGTATACGCCATCCTAGAATGTGCGTCAATAAATCTGCAAAGCAACTACGGTAATCACACAATCTATATCCATTCGGATAGCCAGGCGGCACTCTTAGCCCTAACCTCTGATGTCACCACATCGAGGCTGGTTGAGAACTGCAGGCAACTATTGAACAACCTTGGAGCCAGGAACAAAGTTGTTCTACGTTGGGTCCCAGGGCATGCGGGTATCGTAGGAAATGAAAAGGCCGACGAGCTCGCGCGAGCAGGGGCTAAAGGGATAAACTACAGTCCTGAGCCGTTTTGTGGTATCCCCAAAAGCCTAACGCGGCTCACCCTAAAGACCTACTGTCAATACACAACAATTCAACTCTGGAGGGAAACAACAGGTTTGAACCATTCCAAAGCGCTTATCAAGGCCTTCAGCAAAAAGGCGTCCTCGAACGCCTTAGCGCTGTCTAGGAACCAACTGCGCAACTTGGTAAGGGTGCTTACTGGGCACTGTTGCCTAAATAAGCACATGCACACCATGGGGAAACGTGACATGGGGCGGTGCAGACTCTGTATGGAGGCAGAGGAGACGCCCTTGCACATCCTCACAGAGTGCCCTTGCCTAATGCGTACTCGTGACTTAATCCTGGGCGGGCACATATTGCGCCCGGAGGAGGTAAGGTCTCTCGAGTTCAAAAAGATCCTGCAGCTATTTGAAGTTGCATGTTTGGAGCGAGAGTTGTAGTAGGTGGCGATCACAATAGATCAGCGATGGTCGCAGTGATACATAGGCTTTGGAGCCTTATATAGCCCCTAACAAGAAGAAGAAGAAGAAGGTGGTACAATAATATTTGGATGGTAATGACGTGATCACGGTTGAGTGTTGTTCCGAGTCAAGCGTCGATCGCGAACTGTGAGTGGTATAATGATGAAGCCTCTCTTCAACATCATAAATTACCACTCACCCGCAGGTTCAATATTCGGGCGTTTTCACATTGTCCGATCCGATATCGGACGTCGGATATGACAACAAAAAAAAAATACGGCTCGTATTTTCACTTTTTTGGAATTTCAAATACATCCCGACGTTTCGGACTCTTTACAGTGTTCGTGGTCAACAGGTGACTGAAGAAATAAATATATATTTACCTTTACCATAAGTATACAGGTTGACGTTGAACAATTTTTGACAGGTCATGTGCCAGAACATGACCAATCAAAATTTTTTGGGGTGTTGGTGGTGTCATTTCCTTCCTTTCCGTCATTGGAACCTTGCTCTTAGGAGCAACCGTTCTGGAGGTACGATATTTTAAATGTTTATTATATGAATAACTATCGCGGTAACCGAACAAAATATTATTTATTCATTGTTTATATGTTAATTATTCCAAACATATTTTAACGCCTAAAATATAACTCTGGCACTAACTCGCTAGTATTTAAGCTGTTGTCATCCGAACGTCATCTATAGGTAAATTAAGTAAACAATCTCGGAGCGGTGAGTCATCACACGCTCCGTCTAGACTGTCTAGAGAAAGTGATCTGTATTCCCTATCAATCGAGGTACGCTGTGCTCGAAGCAAATACCGTAATTGTAAGTTTACTTCCAAACCTGACACATTACCATATTCATGAGTCTTACCATGTTATGTTTGCTTCTGCGAGAAGTTCCTTTGGAATAAATTAGGTTGAACACATCAAACGACCATTACGGTAACGTGGTGCTACATGGCTGCTACTACGGGCGTCCACAATACGTGATGTATTATGAGTATTTTAATTACAAGACAAATTACTTTCTTAATAATTAGAAATATATGCACAAATCTGATAACGTACATTGTATTGGCACGAGCGAAACGCAGGATAGCTAAATGACATTATTTAGATATCTGTCTGATGTCAGTGTTCGTTCGAATTGGGCGGCTATTTTCAAATAATCAAGCTTAGGCAAATTATCCCACTTGAATTCATCCTCTGCTAAGTTTATTTTATTAAAACTTGGTAAGTAGTTTTTATTAGTTAAGCTCTAGTTTCCTAGGATAGCGGTATCTAATACTTATCCATATGTAGCCGTAATATTTTGTTTGGAGACGGCCGCTATATGACGGGACTATCCTAGGAAAACAGAGCTTTTTTCGAATTTCGAATCGATGAAGTTACCGGTGAAAAGGACCTAAAAATTTCCATTCATATTTTTGGCAACCACATTATGATCCAAATAAAAAACCGGCCAAGTGCGATTCGGACTCGCGCAAGAAATGTTCCGCACCATCAACAAAAAATAGATCAAAACAAGCAAAAAAACGGTCACCCATCCAAGTACTGACCCCGCCCGACGTTGCTTAACTTCGGTCAAAAATCACGTTTGTTGTATGGGAGCCCCACTTAAATCTTTATTCTATTCTGTTTTTAGTATTTGTTGTTATAGCGGCAACAGAAATACATCATCTGTGAAAATTTCAACTGTCTAGCTATCACGGTTCGTGAGATACGGCCTGGTGACAGACGGACGGACGGACGGACGGACGGATGGATGGACGGATGGACGGACGGACGGACAGCGAAGTCTTAGTAATAGTGTCCCGTTTTTACCCTTTGGGTACGGAACCCTAAAAAGGAGCGTCGATTTTTAAAGAAACTCTGCTGGCTAAACCTGGCAGAAAACTCCATGAAATAAGAACTACCGCTTTCCATCACCCCGATGAGTGGCGACACCTACGAGGAAAATACGACAATAGCCGCTCGAGATCACTCCAAAATATATATAATATCAATTTCTCTCCAAAAATAAATTATGTCTAATATATATTCATAACTACCAATGAAATGTAGAATGTATTACATGTTTTTTGGAAGCGGGACGTGAATTCGATAAGTTATAATAACAACTTGTGTCATGGCTGTTTTTGTCAAAATTAGCAATGACCAGGGGTCGGACAAAAAGTGCGGATGACGTCAAACCACTTATAGGATGATTTCAAATAGTATTTTTGATTTTCATAAACAATTATCACTTATCATTTATCAACCTCTTTATTAAACGATATCGCCACTTGAAATGAGTAAGTACGTTTTTGACTGACACATTGTCAATCAGATGAACAATAAATTGACTTCGTTATTGTTTAGCTATTGTATCTTCACGATTATATTTAGCTAAAATTTAGCTATAAAAGTATAATAACATCAAATTATCTTTTTTTATTTTTACTAATCTTACCTACTGTTCCCACTTTTGACTATTAAACCTATTTATCTGAGGATCCCACAGACTTGTTCTAAGTGTTCTAACTAATTTCAAATAATAATACCTTATGGTAACAAGTTTCGTGAAATTTATTTTATTCACTACATCACCCTACCACCTGTATTATTAATTCCATGGATTTATTTACGATTATTTTGTTACTTCATTAATACTACTTTGTTACTTCATGTCACACGGAAGTTTAAATACAAACTCAAACATCATCCTGTGTGCAAGATTACGTCATTTTTACGTCATCCGCACTTTTTGCCAATGACGTTTGGAGTCAGATAAATTTTGCTACTAACTAAAACAATGAATAATACTTTCTTATCGTAATTAATAATTATTTTTGTATGTTCATGTAATATATTACATCAAATCAGTCCATCGTGTAGGATCATATAAGACGATTCGCACTTAAAACACTATGATTTTTTCTTCTTTTTAAGATTATTTTGACTTGTTTGCTCTGATCTGAACAAAAGATATAACATAATTTATTAAAAACATGTCAGGAATAGTTTTGATGAGTTGACAAAAATATAAAGTGAACAATAAGGGGTTCGAGTTATTTTACCACATAACAAATTATTTTACCTACGTAATAGCGGTTGTTTCTCAAAACTTGCAATGTCACTAGCTTCCAAAAAACAAAATCAGATCGCGCCACAAACGAACACTGTTGAAAAAGTTGCGTCGCATATTCATATATCATTCGGAATGGCTTTATTTAAACCGCGAGTAATTACTTTTTCAAATAAATGTAAGGCATTATTCAGCGAGATATATTCGAGTTGGCAGTCGTGACATCGTCCAACACAGATTACGTACCTACTAGACAAAGAATTGACACACTAGGGTGACTAGGGGGCCTAGCTACTCGGAGTAATAAACCAATAGCTAAGATGATAATCTTTCGCAGAGAAACGAAACGAAACGCTATGTTTCTATTGCACTAATACAAACTATAAAATAAATACCTGCAATCTGCAACTCTTAACACAAAATATTTACATTCAAAAAATTATGACAGCGAACAAAGCCCCCTGAGGCTTAACTGCCGCTGTAATCGCTGTTATATTTACTCTTAATATTATCTTATTAAACTATGGAGTATTTCATTTCACGAAGTCGGCAATCATGTCTCTTATAATGAGGTGTTAGAGTCTAGATTCCGCATGCACCCCGTCTTCGTGATATGAGACATTCCTATAAGTGTGACGTAATATAATTTACTTAACTAAGATATAGGGCTTTCAATATTTGTTAGTTAAATAATACTTAAACATCACATTCAAATCTTCATTTTAACTCTTTAACCAACAAGCAAATTCCAACCAATACGCCCTTGCATAAAGATACACAATCGCGTGTAACAGAGAATCAATACAGCGGCATCGGTAGTAAACCGTTTAGCAGTGATTACAGCTGACGGTAGGGGGCGTTGTGCTCAATTAGTTGGCTTAAACGGTCTGTGGGTAATACCGGCCTATACTGGTTAAGTTAGCGCATTGGCATACTTAGCTGTAATTAAGTTTATGTATGTAACTAATGAAGCGGTGGTGGCCGGGTGGATATGACGCCCGACTTTCAATCCGGAGGTCGCGGGTTCAAATCCTGGCTCGTACCAATGAGTTTTTCGGAACTTATGTACGAAATATCATTTGATATTTACCACTAGCTTTTCGGTGAAGGAAAACATCGTGAGGAAACCTGCATACATCTACGAAGAAATTAAAAGGTGTATGTGAAGTCCCCAATCCGCATTGGGCTAGCGTGGGGACTACAGCCCGAACCCTCTCGTGCATGAGAGGAGGCCTGTGCCCAGCAGTGGGACGTATATAGGCTCAAATTATTATTATTATTATTTATGTAACTGAAATAAAGAAATATGATACCTGATACCTCTAATCAAGGTTGCCCATCATAGGGAGAGAAACCGATATTTACCGCATTCGAAGTTACCCCAATACATCGTGGACCGTATATTACCGACCTACTGTTAGACAAGGCAAATAACATCAACTATAGAGTGAAAATAATTAAATATATACATTTATATTTTTTTAATTAGCATGGAAAACGGCATGGACAACGTGCTTATTCACTCATTCAATTGGAAGACAGTCAAAACTTTGTGTTTTTTATTCACGGATTAAAATCGTGTTTTGAGACATGTAAATAATAATTATAATGTTTTCATGTATTTCACAACAAAAAAATCTTTGGATTGTTTTACATCGTACTGTCACGACTTTTTTCTACGATGTTTTTGTTATTAATGTTAGCTTATTTATACACAGCCTGAAATATTTCTAGCATATTTTTTCCTTCAAACGCCATCGTCAATAAAGCGAGGCTGCAAATTCGCTTCGCCAGCAATAATCTTCGCGAGAAACTGCGGATTCATTCTCGGGATTCTTTTGAGTTGTTGGCTTCTGAACAAGAATATTACGTAAATTATTATCAGGAACCCATCGGAAATACTTATTATGATGAGTTGACGAAAAATATAATGATTTTGAAGTGAGGCGTACAACTGAAGTGATCGGCGTTGTAAGTTTAAAATATACTCAATATATAGCCGGTTTTTATAATTTTCTACGAACAAATAAACAAGTCAACAATATACATGTATTATAAAATAAAATTACACGGTGAACAGTAAAACCTGAATTAAAAACTAATAAATAAAAAAAATACCTAAGTCATGTTCTTTGTAGGAAAAATAAACACGAAAAACAATTACAGAATTTATTAAATCGGTCGCCAAAACCTACCGATCGGGGTGAATCAATGGCTGAATAGGTATATAAAGGATTCCCTTGATCATTAAACCCGCAAAAATGTGTGCCATTTCAAACCAAAGGGTTATTAGCTATGGACAATAAGCCTTTTCAAATAAATGTGCTTGTAATTACAAATTAACCTTACCCACAATCCACAATGTGACCTTTTACCTGAAAATGTCACATGAAGATCCGAAATTGCGATTTATACGCAGTGTGCCTGAATAATCCTTAAGAGCCAACAGGAGCTAAGATTTAAATATTTTAGGTAAATATACCCGTCTCGCTAACGGAAGCGGCTCCTAAAACTAGTGCGATAAGGACAAGGCGAAAAATCCTGCGTAAAAATCTCAAAAATCGAGGTTTCGTACTCGACTGTTTCCTCCTCCAAAACTTAACCAATAGTAACCAAATTTGGAAATCTAAATGATTATGACATTATCTGTGTCGGACCGTTTTGCTTTTTTGACTAATTGATGTCAGTTTTGAATAGCACGCCTCTCATTGCGGCATAGTCAATTAGGCCATTTTGGCCATTTTTGAAGGGCTCTAGCGCCTTAAAAAACAAACATATCAAAAAAAGCAAAACGGTCCGACACAGATATTGACAAAATTAATCTGTGTTGAAAAAATCATTGCTCTTGCTTCAAAACCCACGGAGGAAACAGTCGAGTACGTTTGTATGGAGAAATGACCACTCCTGTTGGCTCTTAAGATTTTAATAAAAGATTTCTTTATCTAGTTGAACGAAAAAAAGCTTTATAAGACACTTAGTTTAATGAGATAATGAAAAACTTGATAAAATTTTGGGTGAATATCGTTTTTATCAATTTATTGTCATATATAAACGACTCGCTCTTTATGAAACGTCAAAACGATTTACTACTATGAAGTTAGAGAGCCGAATCGTGTGCCGTCAAACTGTATTCTATAATTCCACCTTCTTCATGTGAGATTTTGTCATGTCTGATCTAATTAAACAGGTTTCATGACTGCTGTTAAACCATTTAATTCGTTTATAATAGTAAATTAGCTTTCTATTATTACCAAAACATAAACCAATACAGCATTAATTACAACAATTTGCTGTTTGAGATGGATTGCTTTTATTATTGAAATTGGGTCTCTGTTTACAAAACATTATTTAATTCCGCAATACCTTCAAAAACAAGCGGTCAATTTCTGTAGGTTTACTCGAGCCCACGGTGAATATACAATACAACAGCAAATAATAAATTACCGAACACAAAGCGATCTCGACGCCATATAACGATACGTTACACATATCGAAATTAAACATATGCGACATACGGGGACCCCGGATTCGTTAAATTAAGTGGAAAGGGGCTATTCATAAATTACGTCATTTCAAATTTGGGGGGGGGGGGATCGGATGATGGTAGCATAACGTAGGAGGAAACGGGGTCATTCGAAGCATGATTTTTGATTGATTTTAGGGGGGGGGGGGGTTCAAAAATAGATGACGTAATTTACATGGGGACAATAGAACTGGGTTTGCGCCTGCTCAATACATTTTCCAGGTTTTTGCATTACATCAAAAATGTTATGGCAACTCAATCGTATTCTACTTATCAAGGTACAGTCGCTATCAGACATATCGGAGCGGCTAAGGCGCTCACAAATATCTGAACACGCCTCTATTGTTAGGGCGTTAGAGTGCGAGTTCAGATATTGTGAACGCCTTGGCCGCTTAGATATATCTGACGGCGACTGTATAGTCAAGGAATTAGATTTTTGTTCCACGACGTTTTTTGTCTCACTGAAATTCAATATGAAATCCGCTAGCGATCTGTATATGGTGCGAAGTGGGACGGACAAAAATTCTATGGGATCAACTGGGGAATCGCTGTCCGGTCAAAATTAGCTATCCCATAGAAAACATCGCGAAATAATCAACCGAAATCAATTAAGCATTCCCATAATATTACTAATATGGGACCGACTGCGAAAAACTGTCTGCTACGAGTTGTGTCATATAAGCACAAATCACGAGAGGTTTTTCGTCTAATTATTGAAGTGTGAGAGATACAGCAATATAATCTGAATGAACACGTTTTGACTGAAATATAGAAACCTATATGTCAGGAGGATATAGTAAATCTGTAGAAATGTTTAAATTGTATACGTTTAAGGCAATCCTATTACCCAGTGCAAAGCATACGGGTTAGTTTAAGTGGAATTGAGTGACAAAATGATCTAGAGGTAATTTCATGGCTCTTTATATTTCCAGTATCGGTTTCGTCGCGGTTTGAATAGTCAACAACTTTCGTTGATCCATATTAGATTCTGCACTAGTTTCAATAAATGTATCTTCATTGACTAATTTTGTATTTTATGATATAGAAGGTAAACGAGCTGACGAATCGCATGGTAAGCAATTAGGTACCGTAGCCTGTAACACCAAAGGCGTTGCAAGTGCGTTGCCGTCCTTTGACATGGGAAAACTCTTTTAAAGGTTCGAACTTCGTTCGTTCATCCTCGGAGTACCACGGGCGACAGTTAATTCACACAATAATGTGTTAGTTAGAAAATTACAACATTTGACCGTCATTTGTTTTATAACGGGTAATAGTACATTAATACATACCTAGGGAGGTGAATTCGTAAATGCTCCAGATCGCAGGTGTTTGTGGCCCGAACCGAAGGTGAGGGCCATAAATATGCGATCTGAGGCTTTACGAATTACCGCCCGTGGTTTGTCTAAAGTTTTGCGTCTTGCCTTGGCCAGGAAGTGAGATTTTCTTCTCGCGTAGCGGGAAGTAAAGATAATAAACACCCGTTGATTACTACAAACAGCGCGGCATCGCTCGTCGCCCAGCCAAATGGAAAACGTGACCGCCATCATTCCATCTCGGACGCAAGGAGCTGCATCCGAATGACGTCATCCGGGACACAAGTCTACCAAATACATTAATACGATCACGTTTCATACGATTTCCCGTGTAATGCCCCATTGTCTATTGGTTTTGTTCACATACATAGTGATTTAAACGGATATAACGGAATATCATTTCATTATTTTTACAGTTTCAGTTTTTTGCAACCCATCTGAAACCATTACCATCTGCATTAGACCCGTTTTACTAAATATGTCTGCAACTTGATTTGATTAATATTTTCATGGTTAATACGCTTTCCTACATAAGATGAGTATCTATTTGACATGATATTGTCAGAATCTTTTTATGCTGGTTATACTGCAGGAAAAACATCAGTTTTTGAGAAAAACCGGAGAGTTAACTCTCATCTTACCACGAATCTTTTCTCAGTAACCGTCATATCGCGAACCAACCCACAAATCACCAAGGACCCATGAATGCCTCACAACACTCGTACCACTGATGTATCGGATCACGTGTAAACCCTCACCTTCGACACGACGCGGGCGCGCGCCAGGGCGTCCCGCCGAACACTGAAGGTACTGGCGGCTCCCGGGCGCCCCCGCCCCTCCCCACCCCCTCTCCCCCCCGCCCAAACTCTCAATTATTTTATTGGGAAAGCTAATGAGACGTAAGCCACGCGGATCGTTCTATAACCATGGTTGCACCGAAAACAGCGAGTGATTGTGATTGCCGGTTCACATGAATGCCGATAATGTGAATTGGTTATGATGTAAGGTTGTTAGTGACATTTCAGTAGGTGTCTTTGGCTGCGAACGTTCACACACAGAAAGTTTTTATTGAGTGACATGAATAGAGTTACGGATTAAATATATACGAAGCTCTCAATACATTTTTCACTTCGAAAAATGATCTGTGACATTATATCACTGTAAGTTAACCCTTCTGTATATGTCGCAGTCGGATTGTATAATCCGCCGTATTACATTACGGCTAGCCGTTTTACAAAACAGGGGCGTTTTGAAATGCGGCGGTTCGACGATTAGCCGGATTATCATTGCGATACGTTCTTCAATAAGGCGGCCTACGTTTAGCCGCATCGTATCTACTATTTAGATTGTAGAGTGACCAGTTCTTTCGGTCGCCTACGTAACCGGAGTTTGACAATGTTTGCAATTTAATTTATTTTTACCATGGTCCCACCGCACTACATGTGTTTCTTTTCCAAAACATTTCCTTTACAACTTAAATAGACGGAGCCCCGTTTCGCGGGGCTCCTATTTCTGGGCGGTTTGCCCTTCGGGCATCTGAAGCTACCTAACGAACGTAACCTACTTACCTACCTACGCTTTTTTCCCCAAAGTGTAATGTTTTCACGGACGTCTCACTAAATCAATAGGTAGGTAGGTTAGGTTCGTTAGGTAGCTTCAGATGCCCGAAGGGCAAACCGCTCAGAAATAGGAGGGCTCCATCTAGTTAAGTTGCGAACCAAATGTTTTTTGAAAAGAAACAGTCCGACGAACTCCAGATTTGATGGACACCCCAGCGTTTTTCATAGTTTGTTGTTGTTATGTCAGGCAGCGCCACGAGTGTTAAAAATGGGAACTAAAAACTGTCAAAGCGGCGGCTAATGACTCGCTGTATTACATTACGGCTAGCCGTGTTGAAGAACGTATGGCGCCGAATACATTTCGGCGGATTTTCATTCAGCCGCATTCAATCCGGCTAATCGTCGAACCGCCGCATTTCAAAACGCCCCTGTTTTGTAAAACGGCTAGCCGTAATGTAATACGGCGGATTATACAATCCGACTGCGACATATACACCATTTCCCGCTATTAAAAAGACATTGTGATTGGTCAATAAAAGTTTGATGGAAGAAAATAAAAGTTGTCTGTTAATAAGAAGTTTTTTATTCAAATCTTAGCTCTTGATATTGTCTGTAGAACTCTAAATTCCAGTAATAAACACGAATGTTTACCTAGTATTTTTTAATAGCTTGGTTTCAATTCATAGAAATAAGGCGACATAATACTAAGAATTTTATTCAAAATTCTGCATTTTTTTCTGAAGTTTCAGTAATGTCATATCTGGTAACCCTATATGAATTTTGGTCCTATGATGATATTAAAATTATCTCATTTTAACATTTGCCCGTGCAATTTGTCGAATAGCCGATTTTAAAATTTTAATATTAATGAATCGCTCAATGGTTAACATTTCGTAGCCCTACGCGTAGCGCTACGGCGTAGCACTTCGTAGTACAAACGAGTAAATTGTAGTGGGTTTCGTTACCAATATGGAAATCATATTGACAACGAATATTATGGGATCAAATCTTTCCTTAAACGATTGCCAATAATGTAGGCTATTTGTTTAATATGACGTGTGTTACGCTCTAAGTGCTCAATCTACATTGAGTCGTAAGTTGTTAGTATTAGTAGTAGTAGTATTCATAGAACTAGTAATTAGGTATTCGGCTTAGGTAACTGTAAATCCCTATGGGTTATAAGTCCCCGCTCCCTACCCAGCTTACCAATTGGTCTGTAGGATTATTAGTTTCCACCTTGTGATTTTAAATGAGTAGAGTAAGATCAAGTTAATTGTACATGTCATTTGCAATGACAAAGTCTGGCAATGTCATCACTTTATAGGTACTGACACTTTGTTCCGTTCAAGTCAGAATAAAATTAGTTTAGTCAGATTCTAAAGACTTATCAATTTCTTTTTTGTAAATAAGTTTGTAGATAAACACACACACGTTTGTTGTCCCATTATGATAAAATTAATTAAATCTAATATAACTTTTAATTATTAATATAGTTTTTAAGCCTTATAATATGTAATACTAACACAAGGATCAGTTATTTTATGAAATTAAATAATTGAATTATAAAGGACTCAAATCTGTATAAAAAGATGTAGGGTTTCTAGCAGTGGGAAACAACTAGTTACGACTTAATTATAAGAGTCTGAAAAACACAGTCGAGTCTAAAAGCAAAGGACTCGAGTCTTAATCTACACTTTTAGCCTTTAATACCATCGTCGAAACCGATGATTGACATTTCGTCAACCTTACTGCAACGGTTTAAAGTCCAAAGTTGATCAGCGAATGCTATTAGTACTTACTCAAGTTCCACGCACAGTCATTGGAGACTATTGTTTCTCTTTGTTTATTGAAAGGAATTCCAAGTATTAAAGTAAACATACCTGAAACAAGAGAAACGAGTTAATGTTAGTTTGTTATTTCATCATTATGAATTAAAAATTTCTTGTACTATATGATAAAGATAAACCCAAGAGAAGACAAACACTTTATTTCATAGAACAAATAGACACTACGTAATGTATACAGAAATTTATCAGTGGATTATTATTATTATTTATTATCCTGATACTATTTTATGCTTATCTAATGAATTTTGATTATATTCATTTTAAAATGTCCTGAATTATGTGTTAGTTATTTATGTATTTTAATATTTGCATGCCTGTATGTGGGCCGAATATACTGAACAAAGAAAAACTGTATTACCAACTAATCAAAAACTGTATTCTGGCAAATAAATTATTTGATTGATTGATAAAAACAAAGGCAAACTTATTACGTCACGTCACACTGAAATGCCCCTCAATAATAATAGTTCTCTCAACCAGTATTAACTTTAAGATACGTCAAACATTTGTTTAAGATACGATATGGATCGGATATGTCAGTGTCAAAAGTGACGTTTTTGTTTGAATAAACGTCACTTTTGACAGTGGCATATCCAATCCATATCGTATCTAGACGTAATATTTGACGCGTCTTAAAGTTCGAATCAGGCCGTAAGTCATATATGATGGCGATGATCGTCCAGTTTCCTGTGTAAACATAGAATCTGTATTCTGTCCATTTCCAGTGATCGATAGCAACATTGTTAACAACATCACAGTCGTCTCGTATACCTCGGATCTTATTTGTGAATGTGCAAATTCACAAATAGAGATCGGAACGGAATAGATTGGGCAATCCATTACCACTTAATATCCCTCCAGTAGTTAATAGTAAAAGTTCAGAATTAGAATAAATAAGCGTCAGCAGTAAAATATTCATTGATTAAAATAGAGCTATTAATATATATAATAATCTTATCTTATCTTATTGTTTACGGGGGCCCATGCGGATACACTTCGACACATAGGAATATATACAGGGTGACATTTGAGTCGTGATCAGTAATATGTTTTTCTAACTCCATAAACAACGAGCAATTTAATGCGCCTACTCTTACTAAAATCAGACAAGATTTTTTTTATTTTTTGTTTATTTTTTGTCATTTATTTTACTTTTACAAGTGGCAACGTGGTATTTAAACAGCTTTGTAAGATATTTCAAATTAAAAATTAAGTAAATTTTATTTCTAACTGGGACAAATGACAAAATAATAATAATACTATCTGAATAATATTGTTAATATTAAAAAGTTTGTTTTTGATCATTCAATTTGCTGCCAATTTGCAATTTGTACGCCTGAAAAGGCAGAGTTTGGTGAGACTACTAGAGTAGGAATTTAAGCTTAATATATTATATAACCACCCTCCTTTGCCTTTTTATTTGTATACCTACACAAGAATTACTATTTTAGGTTGGAGTCGTTTGAAGAAAACGCAATTTATGAAAATTGTCATTATTTAAACGTTCCTCCTTCAAATATCAGATCTTCTTCTTGAATCAGATTTTTTTATTTGGATAAAAGTTAATATAATCCTATTTTTCGGATACGTTCGTATTTGTCATGCTACTTTTGTCAACCTTAGCACTTTTTGTACCGAGACTGAGAATATTAAAACGTTATCAGATTGAAACAAGATTTGTGACAAACAGAACCTTACTGCCGTATTCGAACTTCAAGATATTCAGAAGAGACGACACGTATTAGATCCATTCTAGATACGTTATAGTTTAGATTTCAACTGGTTCTCTTTTGCAGCGGAATTCGGGCAACCAATGTCACTTTTACGATAGATCGTGTTAGATATCTATTAGATGTGAATTAGATCTCTAAGTAATATCTTGTGGAAATCGTCCAAGAGTATCTCCAGAATCGCGGAAATGTCAAATTTGACAGGTTAGATCTTAAACATATCGTTATCGTATCTTGGTGATGTCTAAAAGATATCGAATCTAGATGTCTATTTCAAAATCCGAAACGGGCCCTTAGAAACGTATTAGAATCAGACTAATAAACAATTGCAATGGCGGTCGGTCGGTCGGTCGGTACACAACACTCGGGGGATGGACTCGGGGCGTGTCCGATGTTCACTGGACTACGTCTTCAAAGGAACAGCATCCGATACATCTGAGCAAATAACAAGGGGAACAATGAGATTAATTCAATGATCGGCTATTTTACTGTTTTGTAATAATTTTTACCATGTTACGAGTAACGAGTAATTGCTGATGATAGCATTAGTTTTTCATATCGAAGAAAAGTTTTGCCTAAATTCTACACGCTAGCCACTCTGTGCGATGTGACCCGATCTCTAGTCAACAAACACAATATATAACTATAGATATTAGTTGTTAATTTAACTAGTATTCAACTCTCAGTCTTTGAAATCCTGCTAGTTCACATGTTTAAAACAGCACAGCTTAAAGTGCTATAACTGTCCTACTTTATAATAGTTATGACATTAAATTACAAATTATTCAGTTTCGCAAAGGCCGTCCGCGTCAGCACCGTCTCCCAGGGCCTTAAGCCAGTTCGGCTAAGAGTTCGCAACTCGACCGTAACCGGATTACACGGGCCTGCTCTAATGCGCACACTTATATATTATTCACGTACGCTTTGCAAATTGTCAAGCCTTTGAGTCTTAGTTATCATAGTTAATGCCACGCGGCATGAAGTCCGCCATTTGTAACTTTTTATGATGTGCAATAGAGTTTGAAATAAATATCTGAGGACAATCTTAAATTAGTAACACAGTAAATGCTTTTGATGCTAAGGACGAATTAATGTATCACGAGTGTCACCTAGAACGACGACTACTCGCGTTATGGGCGTCCGCTAGCTGATGCACCACGGAGCGGGCGCACGAACGCGGTTGCCATTGTATTCAATATTATGACGTATACCATTTTAATGGGCATTAAATACACCAAAAATTTGCTTGTAATTATTTAAGATGGATACAGAAGGTATAACTAAAGAATTATTATTATATTTGGAAGCTACTTAGCTCAGACAGTGAAGTGGATGTTTTATTAGAAAATTTCTTACTTTTCTTTTGAATCCACGTCGATCGTAATTCCTTCAAAGAAACAGAATAATTCAGCATTAGTCTAGGTTTAGGTCTAGGTTTACGCAGTCAATGTGTAAGATTGTTTTCTATTGTCAATAAATTATTCTTATTCTTAATGCAAGTTAGGATCTGCAGATGAAAGTCTCATTTCATTAAGGTGCATTAGAGTTACTTCATTAATAGGGCTTTTACTGAAAGGATCAGACTGTTAGAACCAGAGTACCTACTTACTATATTTTTTATTCCCAAATGACATTTTCTATTTTGCGTGTAATCCTTTCTCCATCCTTCAAATTCACCTTTCTACAAATCTAACTCGTCAGATATTGAAAAGTTGCCAACTAGGCCCAGAACCCGCTCGAACGCACTCTCTCGACCCTGATAAAGTTAAACTCGCACGTTAATTCTTAAAGGATATAAACGCTCCCGTAAACAAGTTTTAATCCCTCAAAGTTTATAATGTAATTTGGTTTAAAATCACGCAGTAGCGATAAGCACATGCATGCTAATTCGAATGTACACTGATATCAGAATGAGATCTAACTGATGTCATTCAGTTATAGTGCACTTCGCTCGTACTTATGTTGGAGCGGGCAAGACGCACGATAAATAACATGATTCAAATAACATTCAGATGTCAGTATACGTTTGAATTGGCCTGTAATTTGATTTAAAATCACGCAATAGCCAGCAGATAAATGAAGTGGCGTTAATGGGATCAAGCGTCGAGTGAACGATGGACCAGCCGTTCGTTCAGAGCGTATAAACACATGTCTGTATTTAAACCGCGTTACCGAATCATGGTCATTATACGTAACGGATTCCTCCCGCAAGACCGAAATGAGAAATGATTTCGAAATTTGAATTCTAATATGAAATATAAAATTCAACATATCACTAAAAATAATAGACCATCTTAACACATTGTACACATGTATTTGTGAACCCATTCTTGCTACGATATAAATAAATAACCTCGCCAGAGTAAAAACAAGACTGTCTGAAAACCTTTTATGGTATTAAGTTACTGCACTTCGTTGTACTTTCAGCTTAACGTTCCTTCGGAATTAATACAAGAGAAATGTCTAGTAATTTACTGAAAGCAAAAATGTTTTATGAATTTAACGATATTAGTATTACATAATCTTGAAAAGATTTTTCATATTCGAATATATTTCACGCAGACTATATCAGAAATATTGTAATTCAACATTCTCCATATATGAGATTAAATATTAGCTTGCCTTTGAGATTTCTGGAACCTAATACTTTCAACATATGTATTGGAATTCAGCAAAATGTAGCCTAATAAAATTCGTTTTATTATTGGTTTTCGTTATAACCTTAAGTAGATTTATTTTCGCACTACCAGTCAACAATTTGTGCTTAACAGCAACAAAGCCGGCTTATTGATAATTTTATAGTTTTACATACACGCATCAGTGTCGGGGCGTGAACAGAACTCGGTTACCATTGGCGTGCTCAATATTCAGACATTAGAGCCATTTTATTTGAGCTCACGAAGAAAAGAAAAGCTAAGTTCTTAGCCGGCTTGCCTAATATAGGGGGTCCCCAGTTTCCCATACCTAATACCGTCCGTCCCAAAACTGTCCATTTATTCGGACACTTTTCTTCTTTTAAATCAATAGTTCTCTCGATTCTCAGATAAATATTGTAAAAAAAATATGTTTTTACGAAAAAAAAATTGGAATTCCCTTTAAATAAATAATTTTAATATGTTCAAGTGTCAGGGAAGTTGTGCAATACAATACAAACTCTCTTAGCTGCACGCAGAGGTAAACAATAGGCGGTCTTATCGCTAAAAAGTAGTTAAAAATATAATTAAATTTACAAAGTTCAGAGGTCTCTACATAGTACCTAGTAATCGGCGGATGTTAAGCTGTTTCCACTGCGTTCTTACACAGATGAAGTCAAATTATCTCAATTGTTCAATGTTCATGCCTGTCTTTGACGCAGGTTACCCTTTTTACTTTATCTCATTCCTTTGAGCGACGTACATTGATGTAGGTACTTTAGGCACAGACAGCCTTTTACGTTCAATCGTTAAAAATCTATCTAGAAAGTCTTCCCAAGCCCAATTTATTACGACGGAGATAAATACAGTCCCAATTGATGAGGTAGGTTAACTCATAAGGCGGGATCAGTAAGACAGGGAGGCAAGGTGGCCAAGGTTAGGGTTGCTATACCTCAGGGTTTCCTCTGACATGTCCGATTTTTTGGTCATTTGTAATTGCAGGGGGACTTGGCGTGAGTCATGATTACTCAACGGAACACTAGAAGCTAGTTAAAAGCTAGGAGTTAACCAGAGGAAAGGCAAGGTTATGCTGTAGCTACAGCATATTATGGTGGCGAGTTTAAAGTCTAGTAGCCCACGCTTTTCTACTTTTATACTTTACAATCTTTTCATGGCAAAAACGAGAGCTTAATACAATTACAAGATTTAAAAAACTGAGGTTTAATGAAAGAGACTCAGGGTTGGGCAAAATACTGGCTTCCACGTATTTGAAATACAAATTACAAAATACATTTTTAAAAGTATTTGAAATACAAAATACAAACTACTTTGGTGACGGGTATTTGAAATACAAAATACAAATTACAGTGTTTAAAATAATGTATTTCAATTACAAAATATACCTTTATTTATTTTTTTGTTTAGCATTTAGTTTTAACGTTAACGAATATCCTTTCATATAAACTTATAGGGTCATTGCGCTAGTTTTCGTCCAGCTCTAGTTTACGTCCACTTGACGAAATTTGAATATATACCTACATTCCTGCACAAATTTGGACTGATTTCAATCCTTATGTCTAAGGCGTCTAAGCAATATATCTGTCTACATATAACAATGATATTTCGCAAAAAGGAAGCGCTGGTGGCCTAGCGGTAAGAGCGTGCGACTTGCAATCCGGAGGTCGCGAGTTCGAACCCCGGCTCGAACCAATGAGTTTTTCGGAACTATGTACGAAATATCATTTGATATTTACCAGTCGCTTTTCGGTGAAGGAAAACATCGTGAGGAAACCGGACTAATTCCAATTACGGCCCTAGTTTACCCTCTGGGTTGGAAGGTCAGATGGCAGTCGCTATCGTAAAAACTAGTGCCAACGCCAATTACTGGGATTAGTTTCCAAGCGGACCCCAGGCTCCCATGAGCCGTGGCAAAATGCCGGGACAACGCGAGGAAGATGAAGATTTCGCAAGAAGTAGTAAATTAAAAATGAAATATATATTTGATAATCCGTCAAGTCGTCGAAAACTAGTGCATGGACGGAAACTACTGCAATGACCCTATCCCCTAGATTTAAACGAAAAGTTCCACGCAGAAGTTGACCTAATATAGATCCAGTATCCCAGGTAGCAAATTGACGTCAGCGACGCACAGGCGACGTCATTTATAGGTCATAATAAGGTCGGTCATTTATTCGTCGAGAATAGACGTTTTACTGACGTCCATTTGGGGTCACTATCAGGACGTACCTTTTTGTCACAAAATTGACGTTTTAATGACGTCTATTTAGGGTCACTATCAGGACGTACTATTTTAGTCACAAAGTTGACGTTTCACTGACGTCTATTAGGGGTCACTATCAGGACGTACCTTTTTGGTCACAAACAAGACGTTTCAGTGACGTCTATTTGGGGTCACTATCAGGACGTACCTTTTTGTTCACAAATACGACGTATCACTGACGTCTATTTGGGGTCACTATCAGGACGTACTATTTTAGTCACAAAGTTGACGTTTCACTTACGTGTATTTGGGGTCACTATCAGGACGTACCTTTTTGGTCACAAATACGACGTTTCACTGACGTCTATTTGGGGTCACTATCAGGACGTACCATTTTAGTCTAAAGTTGACGTTTCACTGACGTCTATTTGGGGTCACTGTCAGGATGTACATTTTTGGTCACAAACATGACGTTTCAGTGACGTCTATTTGGAGTCACTATCAGGACGTACCTTTCACATAATTCATTTATAGATTATGGTTATTTTTCTTGGCAATTAACTCTAAAATATTTGTAAAATTATTTGGAATAACATGTTTGTAATATTTTGGATTAAAATTCACAATTTAGCAAATGTAAAATTTTGTTGTTATAGAAAATTTATTACCAAATAAGTCAAGAGATGGCGCTTTGTTCCCAACGCGTCTGTTCTACAACGCGGTGTTAAGATTTTTCCGGGCTTATATATAAGGTTCGAGGAACCATAGGTCGTCAATTCAAAAGCATTAGTGAGTGTTGTACAGTGTACAGTAGTGTAAATAGTAAATGAAGTGGTAGTTTTATACAGTGTTATTTTTGAACCTCGTACATGGTCCTTCGAACCGGATAGTTGGCTATTCGGTCCTAGGATTCGACAGCAGAGCGCGTTACTCCAATTTCTTGGCTGCCCTAATACGTACGGCCCAGTAACGTCCCTATGAATCCAGTATATGACGTCACTCCAACGTCAGTGGCTGCCCTAATATGTACGGCCCAGTAACGTCCCTATGAAGTCAGTATATGACGTCAGTATTACGTCTGTAAACTGACGTCTTGAGGCTGTGACAAATTGACGTCATCTGCTGGGACCCCCCGACGTCAAGAAATGACGTCTCTTACGTCGAGCAGTACCGTAAACGGACGTCATAATGACGTATAAATGCTACCTGGGATCCAGCCAATGAAAATTGTATCTCGGCTGGATCGGAGGTTCGCGGTCGGCGCACAGATTGTGCGAGAGATTAGACATTTTAGGATTATAGAATTTAATAAAATGTATTTATAGAAATGTATTTTGAAGCTTGAAGTATTTGAAATACAAAATACTAAATACATGTGAGTGCAGTATTTGAAATACCAAATACAAAATACTTTTGAGGTAGTATTTGAAATACAAATACAAAATACTAATTTGTATTTCAAATACGTATTTCAAATACATGTAATTGAAATACTGCCCAACCCTGAAGAGACTAATACTTATTAGGGGGCTATTTTTACTGAGAAATTACCGTCCAGGAAATATCAGGATTTTTAGGGTGATGTTCGGACTTTTGTCAGGATATCCCATTTTTTTTTCACATGGCAACCCTAGTAAAGGTAGTCCCACCAGGTATCGGCAATCACTAACGCTACGCGGGCCGCATCCTAATGGGGCGAATGAAAACGAATCGACCCTCCCCTTATACCCTGGTACCCTAGTACACGACGAGCAGGGTTGTTATTGTATAGCCATGAATGCTTGTATTTCGGCAAATTTTTGCCGGAATTAGATTCTGCGGGGCACGTGGGCGTGTTTGTATGTTGCTGCTGAATTTACAGATTATTGGAAATCAGAAACGTGATCGGCGCAGTAACATACGTAATGTAGAATGATGTCGGCATACCAATGACAGGTATATCAGAGAATACTAACGAAATTCAGGGAAGTATGACTTTGATCGGGAAGCATGAAATTGCCGGCCGCTGCGTTTGACCGGGAATCATTTTTGCCGTCCCGTCCCGTCCTTTTGAACCATTATGTAGTAAAACAAACGTCATGTAAATATATACTGATGGTACTTCATTGAGCCCGCTCCGTTTTTTTTCGTCATTGTTCCGGGCACAAAGGGCCGGAAATGGAACGTTTGCTACTAAGCGTTGTTAATTAATGGTCCTGGCGATATTGTCTATGGATTCATTTAGATAAGAGATTCAATATTAAATGCTTAGGCGCTGATTTTGTAACATTTATTAAGAGAAGTAGGTACACAAAGACAAAACACGTTTTGAAGGTACGGTCAGCAGCAGAAGTTGCTAAGCGGGCCAGGTGTTTAAAATGATCTTGACGTGACTTTATTGTTAAGAGAATAAGAGCGTGTCAAGGTAATTTTGAATACTTCGCCCGCTTAGCAACTTCTGCTGCTGACTGTACTCGAAGATGCTGTGGAATTTTTAATTTTGCGAATGTTATTTGTTTGTGCCACTTTTATACTAAGGTCGTACAAAAATAGGTATAGTCAGGGAGAGTCTCGGATAGACTTGCTAAGAGAGAGGCCTGAAAGCATTAAATAAATTTTATAAATAGTTATTTGTTTTACAAAAGGCAAAGTTGTTGTTTGGCCGCTGAACTGATGGTTCGAAAAATGGAATCTTTGCCACCAAACTGACTCCCCTTGTTATCCCATTATTGAAAAGTAACAAAAGTTCAATAAAAAGCTACAAAATAATGTATAAACTAAGTACAGATTATTATCACTACGTGTGTGATCTCTTCCAGACAACCTTGAGGTAGCTAAACTGCAGCCGTGATTCATTGCACAAATTAATTCAGAATAATATTTATTATCCACTTCGCAACCAAGTACGCTTCGCAACAGTTACCTACACTCTCTACAGTCAAAACTAGTCCAGAACTGTAAAACAAACCTAAATGCACTGGCTAACTCCAACAAAGTCACACTTAGATGCCACCAGGGCACTCCGACATTAACGGAAACGAAGAAGCAGACGAACTTGCAAGAAAGGGCGCAGACACAGGTCGGCCCAGAACCGTTCTGTGGAATCACAAAACGGGATGCATATTCTCTGCTCAGCGACTTAGAAAAAAAGAGAGCAATCGATTGGTGGAAGTTTGCTAAAGGACAAGTACACTCGAAAGCTCTAATCAAAGCGTTCAACAGAAAAATCGCTAAGGAGCTTCTGGAGCTCAAAAGGCACAAAACTTGCGCGGTGACTAGAATACTGACTGGACACTGTAAGTTGAACAAGCACATGTTTCAAATTGGCAAGAAACAAGATCCGACATGCAGGTTCTGCCAGAAGTCAGAGGAGACTGCAATGCACATTCTCTGTTCCTGCGGACCACTAATGTCAAAAAGAAGTACCTACTTAGGGCGGCATGTATTTGCAACCCTATGAGGTACAGAACGTTACGGCCCAAAGCATCTGTAATTTTCTGGATGCAACGGGCATTAGTAATGAACTTTAAAGGGCCGTCACAATAGATCAATACTTGGTCGACGTGACACTCAAAGGCCCGATACCACCCCAATAATAATAATAATACCTACACTCTTAACTGTCCGTCGGTCGACCTTATACCGTTTGTAATAAGGTTTACGAACTGTCAGTTAGCAGTGTGGGCGATGGTACATTGGTACATATATGAAGCAAACACGTAATAACTCAACACGAGCCTCCCGCGCCATAAATATTTTTTCCACCCTCGGCGCGAAACTAAAGCATGTTTGTAGGGGCTAATTAATCCCACCACAGGGACTGTTCATATACTAAATGATCTCATCCTGAACTCATTATATCACTTATATCTCGCTCGTACTTATTTATTGGCGAGAGCGAGATGCACTGCGAATTTTGTGAATACACTGAGGGCATTCCAGTAGGTTAATACCTAAGCACTAAAGAAGGATGCGCGGGTCTTTTCTTTGCTTATTTTTGATGACATGGGCGATAGTCTGCGTAGTGATTCCTTCAGAAATATGTTTTTTTCCTTATTCGTTTTTTACAAAATGTTGTCATTACACAGATCAACGCTACTCATCTATGCTCGAAAGTGATACCCACTTAATAAGTGAAAGAACTGAGTAGGTTCCTGCATTGTAATTAAGTCTATTCCTTATTTCTAGGCATACATACAGGTTACAGAATACATGTAGGTACCATTGTTTACGTAGGTAGTCATATTGCATTAAAATGTACTTACGTAAAGTGTCATTCTATGGAACTTGCTAACTATAGCTGGTCAACCAAATCTTGTCAGTAAAAAAAAGGCGCGAAATCAAATTTTCTATGGGACGATATCCCTTCGCGCCTACATTTTTCAAATTTGCCGCCTTTTTCTACTGTCAAGATCTTGCTGACCAAGTATATGTAAACAACACGCCATATTGAAACTGGCAAAAAATATGAATTTACTAGTGACTTTTGTTTACATAGCAAGTTCCATAGAATGACACATTAATACTTAAACATTCCCTTCATTAGTACCACGTTCTAGCTTTTTTTATGCTATTTTGTTATGCAACACCAGGCAAACAAAAGTAACGAGGACATCATTTATTAGCGCTGCGGGATTGCATTGGGCGAAAATAAGCGCTGTGATGTAGTGAAATTATTTCAGGTGCACGTTGCCAGATTGCCACAGGATTATAAGGGTTAATTTCTAGTTTATGTAGTTGAATGTTAAGCTAAAAAAAATCGTAATAATACGAACGTTAGGAAACCTTCACCTTTCTTTGATGATTACTGGAAAAAACCTGAAACTTTCAATAAAGCTGCAACTTTTCCATTAGGAAAACCTGCAGCTATATAAATAGCGAGTTTTCCATCAGTAGGATTAGGTGCACCTGCACCGGAAGTCGCTGCAGGCGACGGGACAGCTTAATTACGACGGGACGTCCGGCGCTCATTAAAATACCAATTTTACGAAAACATTCGGACTCGGTACGTCGCAGTACACAGTAACGCTGCAGCAGGTTATAAAAGGTTTTTGTCAACAAAAAAAAATTGTATCAAAATTCTTGACATAATTTATTGCTGACTGTACATTTCACATAATTTCGCGAGGGCCAATTTCTCGAACTGTATTAACCTAATATTAGTTGTGAGTTGCCATGCCGATTTGACAGTTCGTAAACTAAAAACTAATATTACTTTGACCTTATATTTCATCCTTGTATCTTCATCGATTTGTTTACATCAGCTGAAAAACCTACACTGTCTCATTTAATTTAAAGAGCCCGATTCTGATTCATCATCATCATTATTTATTCATGTTGGGTATAATTATAAATCTGTAATGGATATATCTCTCAGCGGTTAACAGTGACATTTATAGACCAGAAATGATACATTTCTCATGATTCATCATTTCACTTTCATTCGAATGTCACTGTGGACACTAGACAGGTCTCGTTTAATTATTTCAACTTGAATTCACACTGTTTGTACAATGGACAGTATGGACCAAGAGGTCCAAGAGGACAGGCGCAAAATCTTTTCCGAACAGCCGCCGTCAACTTGTCCACGGGTATTCGCAAGTTGTTATGCAAGCCATGATTAGAACCTATCTTGTTGCCTTTGCTAAGAGCGCTTTCACGTAGTCCGATCTGACATCGGACATTGGATAATTCTTGGAGCATAACAGCTACTAAGGAGTGCAAATGGCATCAAGTCTTTCTATTTTTTACATTTACGCTTTCTTTGGAAATTTATTTTACAAAAAGGTACTTTTTATATTTTTCTTCTTGGTGGTCGGATCCAACATCAGATCGAACAATGTAAGTAGGTAAATAAATTCTTACCTATCCATGCTCCAATGTACAGGCCGCATCAACAGAATTAGATGTGAGTACGAGTACGTATCTAAGCTTTAACAGTACCTGCCACTGAATTAAATTTCAATGATCAGCGCAAATTAGATAACGAAATCGAATTTCCGTATTCCCAAGCATAACCGCGCTCAAACAAAGAGTTAATTCTACTTCGGAAACGTTAAATAAATCGTTTATCTTAAACCACTTTAAACACGTAAAATACGTTTTGCCAACACAAACAAAATCCGGCCCAGGATCGAGAATTCCGCGAATCCCCCGAGAGACTGTGTTATTTTATCATCGGGCCTTGTTATTCTTTATTACGGCCCACTATGTCGCTTACCTCCGGCGATATTAATATTGACGTCTTTCAGCCTATGAACATCTAAGACGAACCATTATCTACCTTATATCAATTGGCTAAGGTTGTAAATATGATGTGAAGTATCCTTGTTTATCAAGGCATACTTGTTCCGAAGTATCGCTTGTGTGTTGAGTTACTTCAGAGTTTGAGAGCGGCCATGTTTTAAAACATGTCTCTTGTAGATTGAATGAAGTAGCAATGCGGTGATTGAAATTAAAAGCTATGTGGTATATTATAGCAATTTCCAAATACGATTTTAATTATGTGGGATTATTGATGAATATAATTATTTAGTTGATATAAACACTTAAATTCATAATTATCATCGTATTATCATACATATTATTACGTTCGTGATGATATATTGATAATACCATAAGCGCTTAGTCTAATTAAACTCATTCAATTATTTACAGTATTCTCGAGTAATAAATTACATTCAGACTGGTTTTAGAATGGCTTTTACTACTGCTATAACGTCTCTTAAATAAACTTAACTACTCTAGAAAAATCAGACATTGAAATTTTTAAATTAATAATTTTGTGCAGAGCTGATTTCGAAAGGTATATCAAATATTAGCATTAATTTACGGACTGGGGCTTACGTGTGTCTAGATATAATACAACTTATACTCGTAGTGTCGGGAAAAAGCAACACCGTGTATGAACATCACACAGTTATCTATAGTCACCTAGTCTATTTTTTTATTCGGTAGACTAAAATGACATTTCATAGTATGAACATCATGTGTCATTTCATTTTAGTCTACCGAATAAAAAAATAGACTTTAGTTAACTAATTAATGTATGTATGTATGTATGTCACTTTATTGCACATAAACAGGTTTACATAAAACGGACAAAAACAAAACAAAAATAAGAATGTTATGTACAAAGGCGAACTTATCCCTAAAAGGGATCTCTTCCAGCTAACCTTTGAGAAAATGCGAAAGGATCAAACACTAACAGGTGAAAGACAATTTAATATGGACAAATAGCAATATAAGAATTTTGGATACACATAAAGGAAGACGAGAGCAATAAATAAAGAGAAAACCAGTACTACCTACTCATAAATACGCATAAACTATAAACATACTTATACATATATAAACCTATATACACATATACATATACGTATACATAAACATACCGCTGTTTACTAACTACATAAACATATAATCTATATATAAATAATATATATATATATATATACAAAGTATTCAGTTCTAACTACATCCTGGCCCCTATTTCACCATGCCGACATTTGTCAGTGACATATGTCGAGTGACAACAGTAAAGTTAGGGTTTTGGTTAGTTAGAAAATGAATCTCCGCGAAAGCAATAGTGGTGATATTCTTATACAAGGGAATATATAAAGTACGAATAGATTCCTACTTTGACGTCACTGACTTTGCATTTGCAGAAAAAATTACTTAAAACAAACAAAAAATAATGCTTTGATGCCTTGTCAACAAATAATGTAGGTATATGCTGCATTAGATGGGGTCGGGACACAGATGGGATCTCAATAAATATCATGTTAGTGATGAGAACACGGCACATCGAAAGCAATTAACGATCTCTTGTGAAGAATTGATAAATATGTCGACTAGTAAACATTACCCTTGTTTCACAAAATAATTGTCATTAAATTTAATATGGACAATTGTACCAAACTACCTGTCATGTTTATATGAAGTTCTATACAAAACAATTTACGAAATTGTCATCTGTCACCTGTCACTTGACAATTGTCACTCGACATATGTCACTGACAAATGTCGGCGTGGTGAAACAAAGGTCTGTAATTTTTTTGACAATTGTCGTACCTGTCAGCTTGGTGAAATAGGGGCCAGGAGTCTAATAACCACAACTTTTTCAACTTCTCCTTGAGTGAGGCAACAGATTGCGATTTCCTTACGTCCACTGGTATTAATTATTATATAACTAGTTATATTATAATTGGTTACCTACTCGTACTGTTTTATTATAACTAAGATGGTTTGAAGACTTAAAGATTTGAATTATGTTTTATTTTTAGTACCTATGCCTAGATTGCCTTAACAAGTACTTACGAATCGTCAGTATTTAAATGTTTATTCTTATTATTAGAAATTAAAATATATTAGTTTAAGAAATACTTATTAAAAAAATACTTAAATCGAAACTTTCAATCCACTTCCAATGTAAGCCTATCAAACAGAAGTTATTCAAATTTGGATAATGGTTCCGAAGTGGATCGGATAAATAAATTATCCGCGCAATTAAACGTGCAAGGAGTTAGGGCAGTGGAGGGCCCTGGGCGCGAGGGCCCTTCAGAGCGCGTTTGTTTAGTTGGACCTCTAGAGAGGCCCAGTGTTGCCATGGCTGAAACATCTGTAGTTCTAAGAATTTTGGGTATCGTCTTGGGTCGTCCGGTTGGTTCGTTTTTCGTCTGAAAGAAGATGATGACGAATACCGGAATGAGCCGGCATAAGAAAAAGGCAAAAAACAAATATTACCAAAGATGAGAAAGACCTCTAATGAGATTTAAGAACTTGGCAAAAAAACTAATGGGACGACCCAAGACGATACCGTATTTTGAGGCGTCTATAGAAATAAACTAGGTCTTAAATAAAGTTGAACAAAAGCGGTGCCTATTAAGAACCATCGAAAAAGGAAGAGAGAACATGCTGGACACCTGTTACGAAACGATAAATTCATCAAGACTATGGAAGGGAGAGTAGATGAAAAAGAAAGACAAGGAAGCCAAGAAGATAAAAAGCAGTTGAAAAATCTGTAAACCAAATTAACAAATTACTCGAAATAATTCGGTTGACATTTTCAACAATAATCGTGCAAATTTCAAACGTAAAGTAAACTTACTGTTATGAATGATGCATTATGTACTTCCTTTAACTTTCCTCAAACTTTGCTTCATCTTAATTAGGAAGTTTTGGCCCAATATAAGCTTAGTCCTATATTTATCTATGGTTCCTCATTTCGCTTTTCCAATGTTATGTGATTGAATCTTGTCAGTACTGTAATTACTATTATTATCATCAATGTACCAATATTAGTTTAGTATCTATTATACCACACAATTTATACCTCAATCCGATGACAATGCCACTTAAATATTCTTAGTTTATAAATCTTAGTGGGAATTGTCCCAGGATGTAGGTTGCACTTATTAATGTATAAACCTATGTCCTCTTTTTGTATTATCTGCCTATGTCTGTTTTTTCCCCAATAAAGAAAATAAAATAAAATAAAATCTACAAAAGTTTGCTTTCTACGGTTTTTTTTTTCTAACTTGACCTAGCAACCCTGGTCAAACGTGCTCCAATCTCTCCGCTCCGCTGCTGATTGCCTATCGAGAAATTGATTACAAAACTAACAAAGGCTCTTTTTATCAAAGCGTAATTTGATTTCTAGTCACTACGGGCCCCATTCTACCCGTCTAGTCACTGCGAGCCCCATTTCACCCGTCTGGCACATTGAATTATGACTCCATTTGGCATTATTTTTATTAAGTAGCTATTCAGTAGCTTAGTAAGTAATTTCTTTGTTATTAGAGCCCATCCATTAATGACGTTAGACATCAAGGGAGAGGGGCAAAATGGCCATAACGCCACATGAACAAATGGACCAACAATTGGGAACATTTATCTCTCAGTAAAAAGTTATACAACTTTAAATAAAATGTTAAAATACCATTTTAACATCAAACTGCTGTAAACATTTTCAAACCCCTCTCGCAATCACCCCTAGGCACTCGATTTGTCTTGTATTAATAAGTCTGCTGCAAACAATGTGATTTAAATTCCTCCCGGAGAAGCCGATTCTGATTTCGCTGTTTGAAATGGTTGTCTTCTTCTTCCATCTTATTTTGATACGTACAGTCACCTGCAATAATACGTTACTCTTCAAAGGCCGAAAAATATGTGACATGGTCTACAAGTAAGATCGTGCCAGATATTTTTGCGCCGTTAGTTGTGTAACATATTATTGCATGTGACAATACCTTAACCGGGAGCAGGAGCACCAATCAGGTGCTTATGAAATGCAATCAGGGGGCCTACCCCACATGACAATCATACCAAACATGATCTTCCTTGCGTAATCCTGGCTTTATGCCATGCGTCATAGGAGCCTGGGGTCTGCTTGGCAACTTATCCCGAGAATTGGCCCTACGCAACAATCGTACCAAACGAAAAGAAAAAAAATATGGGGATGACAGACTCCATGAAAAGTCCATGCATTATTTAAGTTTCTAGGGCGTTTTTATCAACGATTGTCAACATGGCTACACCCCCTGAGGAAATGGCCCAAGGTCGTGTAAAAATAAGATCGAAACCTTATCAAATCGTCAAAACAGAATCGGAAGTTGGGAATTCGAACGAAGTTCTCTCATCATTAATATTTATTGAAATATTAGTCCGCGACGGATAATCCCGAATGCAAACTTTCTAATATTGTCTTGATAACGGGCGGGATTTTAATTCCGATAATGTACACGCGGCGCGTCGACAGGACATTGACGGTTAGAGTTGGGAACAAGTCTAAAGACTCATAAGACTCGAAAGACTTTGAGGTCTTTTGAGTGGTGATTCGAATCCTAGTTTATTTTATATAATCATAAAAAAATAAAATCGTCGTTATTTCATGATGTTGTGTAACATGTATACATGATGATTACATTAAAAAAAGAGTCACAACAGTTTAAATTCGAGCCGAAGTTATCGTACGATGTTGGCTGTTTGCCAGTGTCGGTGACAGAGTTGCGTGTCGAGCAATGTGTGGTCGTTCATTACTGTTTAGACTGTTAGCCGATGCATCGGTTAGCATTTGCGAATGCGATCAATAGCAACGTTAGACATTTGAGCCGGTTCAAGCCGACTTCGCATGGCATTTTGACGGTCTGGCCTAATATTTGTTCCGGAGTCATGGATGTTTTCTATGTATATAAGTATGTATTTATCTATACACGTATGTATATCGTCGCCTAGCACCCATAGCTTTGCTTAGTTTGGGGCTAGGTTGATCTGTGTAAGCTGTCCCCCAATATTTATTTATTTATTATTTGCAATGACTAAGTAACAATGTCATAATTAATGTCAAATTTCTAAGAAGATATTGATGCTTTTTATGACACTGCTTATTTCGGCTTATTTAAGTCTAATTGAAAAGAGAAATCGATTCATTTCTAAATTAATTCAATTATGAGACTAGAAAAAAGTAACTGCGATAAAAGTAATTGTAAATCACAAAATTCACGAACGTGGATTTCCAAAGACGGATTTAAAAAATTGTTTAAATGTAATTATTTAACTACCTTTTGTTCATTGGTTCGAAACTAATGCGTTTATGAAAACAGATTAATTAAAATTACTACTGTAACCGAGTAATCTGTAAAATATCTCTCATTAATAATTAATGACAGATGTTTATAATTATTAGTTACATTTAATTCATTGAAGCTACGTAGGTAAGTACACAGAAAAAAATACACGAAAATATATCTAATTTTAATTTATTTTGTGTTGTTCAGCATCACCTGCCATAGTATTGCCATGGTACGACAAGTCAAACTAAGGTATATTTGTGCTTGATAGGTCTCTAACTAAAACACAGGTTTTCTAAGTTTAAGAATAAAGGGGATTAGACTTCCTTCAGTCAGAACACCAAATAATAACAATCGTTATGTTGCGATCACGCCGATACGCACGACGCACGACGGGCCCGGGATCCAATTTAAGTTTGTGCGAGTTTGCCGCGCCCACGCATCACCCACGGCATAAGCTGAAGCGATATTAATATGGCTGGTTTTAGTGTCACGCGGGACCGTCCGTGCGGATCGCTCCGCACCGGACCAATATGTATTAAGTTCAGGGAGCGTATTAGAGTGGTCCGTGCGGACGACCGTCCGCGCAGACAGCTTTCTCATACAATTTGGCAATCCGCATGGACGGCCCGCGTGATACTAAAACCAGCCTTAGCAAGTAAGTTTTACTCTATAAATTAACGTCAAGGTACGTATGTATGTGTATGGTATGTGTTTATCTTCGATCAGTTCGACGAAGCCATCAAGACAGGGTAATCATGCGTACGCAGTCGAATGCTGATAGTGATCCTGCGGCGCTCCTCTACAAGGACTACAAGGCGGAGTCAGCATTCGTTGGTGGTTTGAGACGGTAGTCCTATTACTGGTTAGTCCGTCATCGCTCCTGGTTTCCCCGGGCCAGGTGGCATGAGTAAACGCATTTCCCCAACGTTAAAAAAAAGGCAATCGTGCGGAGTGCGAGGGGTGGGTCGCGCGCACCCGAGCTGCATAGTACATCGCCATTGTTAGTAGCACGGTACTACTTACAGGCCTAGTGTCTGTAAAAGTTGTGTAAAAGTCTGTGACAACCCTACTGTGTTCTTTTGCGGTGTCGGCGTTTACGCAAACATCAAAAGCGTCCACTGTTACTTTTTACACCGTGGTTGTATGCTCCGCTAGTCTCTCATAATTTACGCCACGGCCGGGCGTGTCGAAAAACTGCCATCTTTCGGCATTGTACGCTAGATTGGCCCTCTGGACCTCTCGCAAGTTCTGATTGGTTAATTACCAGCTGTCAGTCGCCAAACCGCCATTACTCTACCGAATATTGGGAATTTCTTTTACGATATTTCTATATAGCACTAATATTTTTTGACATCACTTCCAAGAATTATTGTACCTATATATTAAACAGACACATATTTCGCACAAACGCTGCGTAGTGTGTACATGCTATAATGGCTGATGAAAAATGGCAGAATAACGACGTATCATGATGAATTTAATGCATTTCTTTAAATAAAATTGCAAAGTGACTTATCAGAGTACACGGAGGATTTAATAAATGAAATAAATAGTTACAATACATCTAGATTTAAAATTTTATTATACGAAGAAACCTTCGAGCAACACTCGGAAGCCGGTGTTGCTCGACGGAAGAAACAAAACATATTTCATAATTACTTATAAAATAACACAGAGTTAACAACAGACGGCCTTATTGCTAAATAGCGATCTATATTTAATATGATGTTCATCAGTGCTAGTTATAACTTGACACTACTGTTAGTGATATCAGACAAGACAAAAGGATTGAATATCATGTTTTTTTTTAAATAATTAACCCGTCAAAGCTGCGGGGTCTAAATTTTCCTTTTACTGCGAAAGCGAGGCTATTAATTATCTTACTAGTTTACATATTATAATATGGAGTAAGAGGCAAGTATATAATAAACTTGTATTTTACAAATTTTGTGTTTCAACATTGTTGAAGCGCTGGTGGCCTAGCGGTAAGAGCGTGCGACTTGCAATCCGGAGGTCGCGGGTTCGAACCTCGGCTCATACCAATGAGTTTTTCGAAACTTATGTACGAAATATCATTTGATATTTACCAGTCGCTTTTCGGTGAAGGAAAACATCGTGAGGAAACCGGACTAATCCCAATACGGGCCTAGTTTACACTCTGGGTTGGAAGGTCAGATGGCAGTCGCTTTCGTAAAAACTAGTGCCCACGTCAATTACTGGGATTAGTTGCCAAGCGGACCCCAGGCTCCCATGAGCCGTGGCAAAATGCCGGGACAACGCGAGGAAGATGATGATTTGTGTTTCAACATTGTAGCTACATTATATGAAAATGGAAATAACTACCTATATAAATAAATATTTGTTACAAATCTCTTTCAGAATAGAACAGACACTATTACCAAGTTAAATCAAATATGACGTAACTATAGTAATGAGTTCCCGGCGGCCAAGTCCCGAGTGCATTGCACAATCGGGCCCCGCTCGTTACGTAATCGTTACCTGAACTATCGAGGGGGTTGATTTCAAATATGTAACTACATTGTTTAACGTTCGCCGTGTTACTAAGGGTTCTGAGAGAATGATTAATTACTAATAATAAGAATCGGCACATGTTTTCATCAGACCGCGTTTAACTCATTCAATGTATAAATATGAATTTTAAAACTGACTCACGCTAGAACGGTCCGGGACCGGGCGGAGGCGTCTGACATTTCAGTTTTCTACAGAAATCATCACGTGATAAGTGACCACCGTAATAGACAACGAGATCCTTTACAGCGAGCCTGAACATGACGTCACACTTTATTCTGCCGAGCTCCAGACATTTAAAATATTTAAATAAAGTCAGGAAGATGAATACTACGGTCCTAGATTCGAATACCTACTTGACTGTGTAATTATATCAGATACGAAGTAGAGGCGAGTCGTATTTATACATACTATTTAATGAATGATGGTCATGATACTCATGATGACAGTTATTTTGGGCTCAATTTATACAATAATTGAAGAAATATGTTTTACCGTAGTTTTATTACTGAATGTTAAATTTTTAAATAAATTAATGCTCTAAACCAGCGGTCGGCAACCTTTTAGCAGCCAAGGGCCACATAGTAGTTAACGAAGTTGACGCGGGCCGTATACTTTGTTAATATTTATGACTTCAGACATTGTGGTTTGTCAATATTACATACAAAATAGCCAAGGAGGCTCGCGGGCCGCAAGTGACAGGTTCACGGGCCGCAGGTTGCCGACCGCTGCCCTAAACTTTCATAAATACATATATATAATTGGTTTTTTATAACGTCGAATATGCGAGTCCGAGCGAGAAGCATTGAAATTTGAAAGTAAGTTACGTTCTCGATAGCGTGTATGTCAGTATTGTCAGTGCCAAACTGGTGCTACCACACAGCTCCGACCAGTCGTGCGCCGAACGCCCGAAAAATGTTGTGACATAGTATCTGGTTAAAACAGGACCCAGAATATGCCTTGAGCCGTTTAAATTAGTTTTTGCTGGAATTCAATGGAAGGACCTCGGGGACCCACGATCCGTTTTTTTGGTCTCCGCCGGCCTCGGGGCATTTGTCCCTGCTAATGTGGTGGCAGTAATGAATTTAATGTAAAATGCGTCGCCTCTCGTTATTGCGAGTATTAATGTGATGTGTGTGAATGTGAGAACATTTAGA
The DNA here is from genome assembly GCF_948474715.1 of Cydia amplana. Classification (NCBI taxonomy): domain Eukaryota; kingdom Metazoa; phylum Arthropoda; class Insecta; order Lepidoptera; family Tortricidae; genus Cydia; species Cydia amplana. Next base: position 677,081 of record NC_086083.1, on the reverse strand, counting down.
GAGGTTACAAAACCTTTTTTAAGGTAAATTAAGAGAGGTTCGTTAAGCCTCTAATGAAAACGAAACCAAAATAATCTTATCATAATGGTTTAATACTCGAGCATGCAGATGAAAGAATGTAGTAAAAATTACGAATTTTATGTGTAGCCGCCTTAAATATTATATTGATTATCTAATTTTATTTTGGCTTTCTAACAAACACAAATGTCAAAATGACAGACAAGGACAAACGATTGTCAAGGGCTTGTAAACCTTAACAGGTGTTTTTGGATAACGCTATTAGATGTTACTTTAATGTAATACAAAAACTGAAAATTTCGTCTCCAACGTCAAACAACTTGTAAACTAAGTTTTCATATTCATCAAAAACTCGTAAATAAAGGAGCTAGTTTCGTAAGAAACCCAGCGCTCCCGGCAGTTCCTTTGAGAGCACTCGCTGTGTTCGTGCTGCACCAAATTAGTGATATGAGTGCTGTCTTGCTTTCCTGGGACCTGTAAGTTTGTATGCTGGCATGGCATTCTGTACTTAATTAATACATTTCGTTGTTTTTTCAGTCCTTAGCCATATTTGACATAGTTGACGACCGGTCTGGCCTAGTGGGTACTTGGGTAGTGACCCTGCCTATGAAACCGATAGTCCTGGGTTAGAATCCCGGTAATGATATTTATTTGTGTCTATGTATGCGCAGAATCCCATGTTGACCTGAGTTTATAAAAAAATATAATTTGGTCCATTCCACAATAAATAAATAATTAAAAGGAAATAAATAATAAGGTATCTGCGCCAAAGAAGGCCCATCGTTATATTTCTTTTCATCGTTTATGAAGTCTATTCACCTATATGAAGATGTTTTATTTATTTATTTATGTTTTAGTTTTCTTATGTTTAATATGCTTTCTAAGCGATCATGGACGCAAATTTTGAACCCATTCACACTTACAAAAGTGTGAAATGTTGATTGAAAGTAGGCATAGGAATCTCATGTAAAATCAAAATATATTGATTTATGAGTTTTACACTTGAGCCGTGAAAAGCGCGGCACGATTAAAGGCGGACACGCCATACATCAAATAGCATTTGCGTTTTATGTGTGCACGGCACGTCTGTACACGCGTCATTATGTATGTGTGGGTAAGTCGCTTTACTGAGAGTACGTCAGTAGTCCGCCAGATTCATGTCGCGGGGCGAGGTAATGCGAGTCGGGGCGGGGCGGGGCGTGGTCGTTCTGTATGATAATACTATTACTTATTCTGTGGTAAAGCTTTAAATGCTACGTGAGGCACCTGGCGACTACGACGTAGCTCTTATAGCGGCGTAGCTAATAAAAGAAGTAAACAAATTTGATGGAGGAAAAATATGTGTAAAAGGGTGGTCTTACAACATTTCCCAAAATTCGTTAGTGGCAATGTTTGTATTTAAACCCTTCAATATAAAAGTTATAAAAAAGACCCGAAAGTAAAAAAACCCGCAGAAAATTTCAATTTACGAAGAAAACATGTTTGTTTTCCAGTGCCAATTTCCGGCACCTCGCAAGCGGCCCCTCACCTGCGCCACCCTGGATTCCGATTCTGTAAAATCAATTTGATACCGTAAATCCACCTCTACTATGGTACTATAATATACATAAGGACCCTTCTCTATGGAAAGCCACACTGATATGCCAATTTTCTTTTCGGCGAATCCGAACAAAATGGCATCATTTGCAATTTTACACTATGTATATCATTTAGAAATGTAAGTTTGAATTGTTCTCCAGATCAGAAAAGATTAGACAGCTGACGTACCAAATCCATAACCGTTTCATAACAATCAATTTAAATCTGAATCGTGCTCCAGGCATCTCACGTGTACCAGTAATGCGAGCGAGACGCCTTAGTGTAAGGCCTGAGTGGACGCTCGAGTTGGGCGTGCAGCGGGGCGGGGCGTGCGGCGTGCATGTTAAACAAATGCAAGCGTATAGAGCGGCCTTAGTGCACGCTGCCCAAATCACTTGTGAGCCCGACGCCACGCTGCACGCCCCGCCGAACGCTCCGCTTCGAGCGTCCACTCAGGCCTTACACCTATGAGTTGATTCCCGATTGCATATCGTCAGCACCAATCAGAGTAAGCGGGTCACGCTGATTGGTGCAGCGACGTAAAGGGGCCCACTGATTAACAGTCCGCCGGACGGTATCGGCCTGTCAGTTGTTCGGAACTGACAAAATTTTGTTTTAACTGACAGGCCGTTTCATCCGGCGGACTGTTAATCAGTGGGCCCCTTAAGCTGGCTCAAAGTCGTATCAAAATAAGATAAGACCCATATCGAAATAATGAAGCATAATCGGCTTCCTGTTTTGACGGCGTAATCCTAATTAGGTCGCTCGTCCTGGGAAGGACAGACAGACGTATTCGCGCGATTATTTATGTCTAATAAGCGGTAGCTCAAATACCGCAAACGTCGACTTATATTTAGACTTATTTTATACGTATAATTTTTATAGTATAGATTTATGACACATCGAGCTTGTGTGTATTTAATACTAATGATGATGATTTACTAAACAAACAATTTTTCGTTTTTGCCGCCAATACCAATTTTCCGCTCTAATTGAATAATTGAAAAAAAGTTATAGAAGCGAACAAAATGCGACTACGACTCTGTTTCTGTTTTCAAAGCTTCTAAACCCATATAGAATAGATATTTTTAGAAAATTTTAATAGTGCAGATATTTTAAGTCGCCACTGTAAAAGCCCTAATTTTGTTTACATTGTCACATTGTTACCCTTCTAAGTGTGATAGAACCCGTACAAGCATTCGTATAAATAATTAATATAAAATACAAAAAGTCTTGGAGGCGCGGGGTATCGATCCCCGTACCTCTCGCATGCTAAGCGAGCGCTCTACCATCTGAGCTACGCCCCCGGTGACGTTTGCGGTGAAAATCGTCACCAGTTCCTTACGTCACACGGTATATGACGCAATGCCTCGAGGCTATCATTATGATATAATCATTGATATAGTATAAAGAACTGGATACCCAATCAGCCGCCAAAAATGGCCCCACAAAAGTGATGTCAAAACAGATCATGCATTACTTTTTCGTTTAGTCTTGTTTGAAACGCTCAAATGTGAAGTTGTCAACAATTACGAAATGTGCCGTTAAAATATGTAAAAATAACAATGATAAAACAAGGAAAAAGGATGGAATGTATTTCTTTCGGTTAGTTCTTTGGATAGCATTACATAATTTATGTAATCTGGTGGTAATTTTATGGTTTTGAATAAATTAATTTGTTAGTACCAAAGAAGGGATGTCAAGGAACAAAATTCTATTGAGTCGATGTGAGGTCAATATTTTTTTATATTTTTATATGGAATTCATAAGAAATAATATTATGTTTAAATTGAAGATTTCCAAGAAAACCTATGCGACGTGCAAAGTGGACTGCTATTTAATTATAGCAAGAGATAGGGGTGATGCAGTTTTAAACAAGGCAAAACGGCACTTGTGTGTTTGGCCCATTTCCCTGTTTCCGACATATACACCACCAATAAGGGCTTATATCGACTAACTGTAAATGCTAAACCTGTCGGAACACAGTGACAACCACAGGATTTTTTTTTATAAAGTATAGGTAGACTTTATAAAAAAAATCCAATCAGTATCTAAATGTCCCCGTGCACCCGTGCTATGAGTAAATGTAGATCTGAAATACACAGTTATTTAATAAGTAGAATTTATTTCAAGGAAATTAGTATTTAAAGACGTATACTTACGAATTAAAAATTTAATTTGTTTGAATTTGAACCACGAATTAATTTTATTTGAGCTCCCGATTAAATTAAATTTGTTTTATTTATTACTTCAATTTTAATATTTTCCTGTACAGTGTGTCTATGTATTAACATATTAAAGTGTACCAAAGTGACTCCATTCGTTCATTATTCTCGTTTGACGTTGTTTGACGTAAATACGTTACGTTTAGTGCCATCGGACTAAATTTTTTAACAGTGTTGGTACTTATGTTTGCAAATTTGACACTTAATGCTTACGACATTAAGCTCTTTTCTGTACGAAACATTTATCTTGACTCAAAATTTACGTAAGCGTTTTTATCATCAATGCAAATGGTGCGAAACGTCATTGAGATCCACATTTCTTGACGTTTTTGTTCTGCTTTGTGTGTCTATTTCTTTTATATTAAGTCAGTGGATATAATTATATAAATGCGAGTAGTTCGCTGCACAAACAAGACTACAAACATACATGTGTAATATCAAGGACAAGACTTTGAGAACGTTTTGATAAATTTTAAACCGAAATAAAAATAAAGTTAAAAAGTAAATCTTCCAAGATTTTACTTTTTAAATTTTTTAAAGTAAATTAGTTTGTTTTAGATGTTGATTTTTCAGTAGGTACATATTGCTGTGATAAAATTCACTATATCGTTTAATTTTACAGTTTAAATAACCCATATCAAAACCCTGTAAGTCCTTTGACGTTATCTCGATATATTTCCGTGTTAAAGTCATTAAGAACTTTCAACCCCAATTTTATTTCCTTTCAACCCCATTTTTACTTAAAGAAATGATTTTCCATCAGCAATACTAGGAGTATTGCTGATGGAAAGGCTCTCTATCGGCATCGCCGCGGGCGCGGCCGTCAGTAATTGCTCGTAACTTTCGCAACCACACAAATGGGCCTATTCGGATTTTGAAAGAGATATCTATAAGATATCTTTTAGATCACCAAGATACGATAACTCAAATTTGACATTTGCGCGATTCTGGAGATACTCTTGAACGATTTCCACAAGATATGGCTTAGACATCCAATTCACATCTATTAGATATCTAATTCTATCTAACGTAAAAGTGACATTGGTTGCCCGAATTGCGCTGCAAAAGAGAACTAGTTGAAATCTAAACTATATAACGTATCTAGAATAGATCTAGTACGTGTCGTCTCTTGTGAATATCTCGAAGTTCGAATACGGCAGAAAAACATTTTAGCATCTCCTTTGGGACTTATCAAAGTAATAATTCGACAGAGATGCGAAGACGTTTTCGTAAAGGGTTTCAAAGTGGACGTATCGATTTTGACCGAGCCACAAGTTTCACAGGAGGTATAATGTATTCTGCATAAAATAGGAAACCGTTTTCCGTTAAAATAGTAAAGCAGGAGGCCCTGGGTTAAAATTTTGGTATAGGTAGATAAATACTTAAATCATAGAAAACAAATATGTGCGATCTATGGATGTTTTCTATTTGAATGTGTCCCATCCAAGACAGAATTTTTCAACTTTTAATGTATTTTTAAGCTTGAAACAAATATACGAAAAATATTACCTACTTTTTAGTAGGCACACTTCCCTGTTGTTGTTCCAACCCCTATTTAAATCCGTTCGACCACCAGGGCACCATAACCCGAGGAACGGAATGATTAAGGCCAATATCTACATATTTTATGCGGTCGCTATCATAGCATTGGAATTGCAAAAATGCAATCGGTCCCAAGCCAAGGAGGTGCGGTGCGAGTATGAAGAGCGCAGTACACTATATACGTCCTATGTGCTTCTGGGTATGTGGTGAGGAAGATTTAAATGCGTTTCCGTATAGTTTATCCTAGGTCCAGATACGGACCGATACGACCTTCGAACCTTGAAGAAAAGAGTATACCTACTCTCATTTAAAAAGGGCGGCAACGCACTTAAATGCAATCATGGCAAAAAAATAATGGTTATCTGTAAAGTCGTTTTACGGACGATAATTTTGCGTGATAACGTCATAAGAAAACATTGATGAAAAATTCGTTACCAAAGAGATCTGTCCACAACGTTACCATGGAGATCTGTCCACAACGTGACACTTTTTCGTGCATGCTACCGGTGTTCATCGATTTATAAGACGTTATCACGTCAATAAATATTTTGGATTTTAATAGAAAGCTTTATGCCTTACAAGTCTCCCGGAGGATCCCCTTTATCTATAAATTTAGGCATTTCAGAATTTTCCCCGGTCTCACTACAACCCGTTAAATGAATGTTAGCAATAAAACGAGAAGGTACGCAATAAAGGTTTATATAACATAGTCCATGATTTTGACTGAAAATATCGTTTGGCGCTAACGCGTCGAAATTAGGGCGTGGGAAACGCCATAAACCAGAATTACCCCCATTTGGGGGTGTAGGTGGGGGTAGGTACGTAGTTCAGGTGTGCGACGCTGGGCTCACAATGCCTACCCCCTCAAGTCTATCATACACGTCCCCGTCGTCTATGGCTCTGCCGCCGCAGGCCATGGACGAACCCATCCCACTTGTGGGGTGGGTCGTACACCCTGGTAATGCTGGTGGTCGGTCGGGCGTCGCACATTCCATCTGCCCCGGACCACCAGTAGCTGAGTATGAAGGCGACGTCGTAACCCATGAGGACCTAAAAACCCGAGTGGAGTACGACACACTCTGGAGAGTCCTGTACGGCGTGGCTAGCAATATGATCTCGATTAAATTGCTAGCTACGCTATGCGGACCTCCGTCATAACCCATGAGGACCTAAAAACCCGAGTGGGATATGACACATTTTGGAGAGTCCGCACGGCATGGCTGGCAAAATGACTTAGGTCAATTTGCTAGCTATACTAAGCGGATCTCCGTCATAACCCGTGAGGACCTAAAAACCCGAGCGGGGTATGACACACTCTGGAGTGTCTGTATGACATGGCTAGCAATAAGATTTCGATCATATTGCTAGCTATGCTATGCGGACCTCCCGGTTCCGCCTAAGGTGTAGGTGACTTAGGCGGACTACACTCACCTGCCTGCGTAAGTCCTGCGCAGTAGAGCGCCGTAAGCGGGGATGCAGGAGTCCTGGGGGCCGAGGCCTGCAGGGGGTCGGGGTTAGTTATCCCCTGTAGGCCAATATGTCCTTTTTGGTCCGAATTTCCGGCGAAACGGTGGCCCTGCAACTAGCCACTGCAGGGTATTGGACACGCGTCCCGTACGGTCGAGGTGGTACGGTCCGCAGGCGAGGTGTGGGGAGGGGCGTCCTCTGGGAGGATGCCAGGGGCTCGGCCATGCTGACGGGGCAAGGGCGCGTGGAACCACTGGGGGAGATAGGATCGTCTCTCTCAGCCACGTGTCTGCAGCTCCCGATGTCGCGCATGAGTCCCACCTCAACACACCTATACCTCTTGGGTAATCCTGGTGTCCTAAGTGACATCCCCAAAGGTGCGGGCTCCATGGAGGGTGGGAAGCTCGAGAGGTGAAACAACACAAAAAAACAACATGGATGAAATAAGATCCCAAACCCCGCGGGTACCGGAAGGTACCTCAACACCGGAGGGAAACGGGGCAGTTTCGGCTGTTCCGGTAACCTCCACACACACACAACACACAACACAACACGGAGAAGGAGCTGTCTCGACAGTTCCCCCCTCCTCAACACGTGCCTACAGGGAGGCTCAAGCAACCCTGCCAGGCACCACTACACACGGAGCTGTCCTGACAGTTCCGACAAATAACACTCAGCAAAGGGGCGCCGTCTTGACAGTGCCCCCACAAAACAGACACACACACAACACACACCGGCGGGGCGGCGCTGTCTCGACAGCACCGCCTCGCAAGGGGCAGGCCGCAGCAGGGGGAAGAGCCGCCGGGAAACCGAAGGCACGGAAACCTGCTGCGCTGACGCCCAGACCAGTAGGCCCGGTACCACAGCGTACCCAGGCCCTACTGCCAACACCGGGGACATCAACGGGTGCTGTTCCGCCAGGGGGAAAACCCCCTGCCGCGGAGCAGACCCCAGTGATGGAACCAGCGCTGGACCCCGTTTCTGCTCAGCTGGAGGCGGGATGGACCATTCAGGTGTCCAGGAAGGCGCGGAAGTGGAAGCCCGATAAACGGGTGGAAACTCCTGTACCCCCGCCTCCCCCTGTTACAGCTGCGGCTAAGCCGCATAAGCTTAACAGGAAGCAGCGACGGAGGCGCAGAGAGAGACTAGGTGCTCTCGACAACACCGCCCCGGCGCCACAACAAGGCGCCCCTGGGAAGGGCCAGGCGCAGGCAGCAGCTGGTCCACCAGCAGCGAACCGTGCCCCTCCCCAGGAAAAGAGGGCGAAGGCCAGGACTAAGGGGGAGAGTAAACAGGGTGCCCGGGCCTCTGCCAAGAGGGCCCGTCTGGACGAGACCATATCTCCCAGAGGCGAGCCTAAGAGGCAGAGGACTGGACCGCCTGGAGAAACCACCCTTGCCGAATATGCAGAGGCTGCAAAGGCTGACCTGCTGGTGGCGGTGACCACTGCCACCTCGGGACACCTGACCTCGCAGCAGTCGGATGAGGTCCAGAGGCAGCTGCTGGCCCTGCTCTCGCAGGAAGCCAGACAGCCCACTGCAAGCCTTCCCGCAGGCCCAATCTTCAGGGGCAAGCCCACATGGGCGAATGGCTCCCTCAGGTTGTGGTGCGAGGATCAGGCCACACTGGCATGGCTCAAGCGCAGCGTGGCTACCATCACCCTCGACAAGGGGGAGAAGGTGGTAGTCAAGCGCCAGAGCGAGGTACCCAAAAGGGTACGCTGCGGTATCCTGTTCCCGGGTGTCTGGGAGGACTTCGGCGAGGTAGGCCGAGCTCTCCGGTATCAGAACCCGTGGGCGGAAATAGACCGCTGGCTGCTCAACCGGCGAGAGGTGCAGGGAACGGAGACGTTCGCTGTCATCAGTGTGCCGGAGACAGTCGTGCAGCCCCTAGTAAACCGCGGGCGCCGGCTCGGCTTTATGCTGGGCTCGGTGTACGTGAAGTTTGAGGGGTCACGGGGCAAATTCAGGGAGCAGCCGCCCCCCAGCAGCACTGTCGCCATCGATGGCGCAGCCGATACACCTGCCGAGCCCATGGACACTCACTCGGCGACACAGGCACCTATGGACGAAGTCCAGGAGCCTGAGTCGCAAGCCCCAGCGCAATCTCCTTCCGTCCCCGAGAAGGACGAAGAAGAACTTCTTCGTGACTCCTCGGAGAGTGAAGGGGAGTGCGCGCAGGGGCTGGGTAAGCTGGCCATCGGCAAGGGGGAGGAGGAGCCGATGTCGGCGGAGGAGGGTGATCCTGGTGGAGGAACCCCCTTTGCCAATTGGTAAATTCCTCCAAGCCAACCTCCACCACAGCGAAACGGCGACGGCACAGATCCGGAAGTGGTTGGAGGTCAACACAACAGCCGTAATTCTGATCCAGGAGCCGTGGGTCAGAAGGGGCTCTGTCTGCGGTCTCCGCAACTTAGGAGGTAAGCTGACAGTCTACTCGGGTCCGGACAACCCCCGGGCCTGCATATACACAACTAAAGATATACATGTGCAACCTCTAACGAGCTTCTGTTCTAGAGATGTGTGCGCCATAAGGCTGCACGGCGCGCAAGACACCAGCCTGCAGGAGATGGTCGTAGCCTCCGTGTACATGCCGGAGGCGGACGACCCACCACCGCATGACATGACAAGGCTGGTCAACTACTGCGAAGAGGAGGGGCTCGAACTCATCGTGGCAACCGACTCGAACGCTCATCACCCCCTATGGGGCATGGAAACAGGTAACGAGAGAGGTAAGAAGCTTGTCGAGTACCTATTTACTACAAACCTCAACCTCCTTAACACAGGTTCGGAACCGACATTCATAAACAGACGCAGCAGGACGATCATTGACCTGACCCTAGCATCCGAGGAAGCATCGAAACACATCTCAGGTTGGCATGTATCGGAGGAGGTGTCGTGCTCAGACCATAGGTGGATTCGATTCGACATTCAGGTAAATACACTTACAGCAGTGCCTAGAAGGGACCCACGCAGGACCAATCGCGACCTCTATACCCTGCGTTTAAACACAATACTGGAACAGCAGGAGGGTCCCCTGAAGATAGTAGGCACAGCTGAAATAGAAGAACAGGTAAGCACCCTCACAAACACCATCCTGGATTGCTACCATCAGGCATGTCCCTTAACTACCCCATCAACAAGAAGTGGAAGGAAGAGCAACTGGTGGGGACCTGAGCTGGAGAGACTCAGGGGCAAGATGAGGAGACAACTAAACAGAGCTATGAACACTGGCACTGATGAGGACTGGGATAGCTACAAGTCCACAAAGGCCAAGTACAAGAAACGTCTCAGGTACAGAAGCACAAACTCCTGGCGCAAATTCTGTACAGACATTGAGACCACCATGCAGGCTAACAGGGTAAGGAAGGTCCTCTCCAACAACTCAACCATAACCTTGGGATCCCTGCGGAAGCCTGACAACTCTCTCACCAACTCACCGGAGGAGGCGGAACGGGTCCTGGTGCAAACTCACTTCCCGGACTGCGTGATATCGCACCCAGTAAGTTGGGAGGAGGAGGAGGAGACCACTCCGTCGGAGGACGAGTGGCTGCAGACACACGAGGTAATCAGCCCACAGCGCACGCAGTGGGCCATAAACAGCTTTGACTCCTTCAAATCTCCAGGAATGGACGGGATCTTCCCTGCGCTACTTAAATGGGGCGGCAGGCATCTCACTTTGAAGCTGACCACCGTCCTGCGCGCCTGTCTGGCTCATAGGTACGTGCCAAAGCGGTGGAGAGAGGTCAAAGTCATCTTCATACCGAAACCAGGTAAAAGCGACTACTCGGATCCCAAATCCTTTAGGCCCATCAGCCTGACCTCCTTCATGCTTAAAACCTTGGATCGGCACTACATGCAGTGGTAAGCAAAATTGAGGTGGCGATTAAAAGCAGGTCCATGTGCTTAGGAACCTTTATAGATATAGAAGGGGCCTTCGACAGGACTAGGTTCAGCAGCATTGCAGCAGCACTGGTAAGACATGGAGCGAATACAGTTATGATCCAGTGGATAAACAACATGTTGAGCCAGAGGGTCATAAAACTTGGGACAGGCGAGACACAGCAGGCATCAGTGGCAAAGGGATGCCCCCAAGGGGGCGTTCTATCACCACTTCTATGGAACCTAGTAGTGAACGACCTAATCACAACGCTAAACAACAATCACTACTACACAATCGGCTATGCTGACGATATAGTGATACTAACGAGCGGCAACCACACAGGTACGGTATGCGACGTTACCCGCTCTGCACTAGCCATCGTGGAGCGCTGGTGCATCAACAACGAACTCACAGTCAATCCCCACAAGACGGAGCTGGTAATGTTCACCAACAAACGCAATTTGGGAAACTACCGCCTTCCCAAACTGTTCAATACAGAACTCCAACTATCTGCAGAGGTAAAGTATTTAGGGGTAATACTTGACAACAAGCTAAATTGGAGTAATCACTTAAATGGCAAAATTGATAAAGCTACAGTCGCGTTCTGGCAATGTCGTAGAATGGTGGGTAGAACCTGGGGATTAACTCCCAGGTTAACTCTATGGCTTTACCAGGCAGTAATAAGACCAATAATAAGCTACGGAGCGATAGTATGGTGGCCACGCACCAAACTATCCACAGTTGAGGCTAAACTACAACGACTCCAGAGGCTGGCCTGTATGGCGACAACGGGCTGCATGAGGACAACACCAACCGCGGCCCTGGAAGCCTTACTGGGCCTGCCGCCGCTGCACCTCTTTATACAACAGGAAGCGCTAGCTGCGGCGGTACGTCTTAAAAAAATCTAATCTCTGGAGACCGCCTAGGGTGCCACACACCGAAATCCTCTACGAGGCCATAGGTAGGGAACCGCTTATAGAAGCGGTGACTGACAGGATACCCAAGCAGTTCGTCTTCGACAAGAAATACAAAATACAATTACATGAAGAACCCCATGAAGGACTCAACCCAAGAGAGCTGAGAATCTTCACGGACGGATCAAAGACAAGGTCAGGCACTGGCGCTGGGGTTTTCTCAGAGGACCTAAACATACACATCTCAACACCACTTGGTGCCCATAACACAGTCTTCCAGGCGGAATGTATGGGCATCATAATGGCAGCACACGCAATCGTCTCAAGGGAAGTAATGGACTACCCCATCCGCATACTCTCTGATAGTCGATCAGTACTACAAGCCCTACAAAGTTATACTCTCACTTCAGGGCTAATTTACGAATGCCACAAAGCTCTGTCAGAGGTATGTACCACCAATGGCGTAACTCTGCAGTGGATTAAAGGACACAGCAACTCACGAGGTAACGATGCAGCCGACATCCTGGCGAGAGGTGGCTCGGAACTGAAGGTGGCAGGACCTGAGCCAATTCTACCTCTGCCATTTGCCTGGCTCCGGAACATGCTGCGACATAACACCAAGGTAAAACACCAACAATACTGGTCTAACCTAGGCACCTGCAGGCAGGCGAAGGAAGCCCTCCCGACACTCAACCCCAATCTGTCACGGAGGCTGCGACAGCTGAAGAGACCACAGCTCCGGCTTATAGCTGGGGCCATAACCGGCCACGCCTCATTTAACAAACACCTACTAACCCTACGTGTTACAGATAGCCCCCTCTGCAGGGCGTGCATGGAGGCAGAGGAGACAGCCGCCCACGTCATTCTCGAATGCCCAGGGGTGGCAGAATACCGGGCACAACACCTCGGCTCACCGGGGTCGCTCCCAGAAGTCGTCGGCAACGTCAAGGGTCTGCTAGGCTTCCTGGTAGAGCTGGGTTGGCAGGAATAGGCCGCCAACCCATCACGCAAAATAGGCGCAATAATATGACGTCGAGTTGCGGAAACCAAGCCCGCGAATACCTATAACCTATAACCTATACCCCCATTTTGCTTACCTCTAAAGTACCAGGCGCCGTCAAAGATGTTTACATTTTCGACCTTATCACAAAGGAGTAAGGTGCAATAGTGTGACCAAATCTTTGACGCGGAAGTACCAGGGGACCAGAAACGCGAGGGGGTTATGCACAATCGGTTTACGCGCAGGTAAACTGCCTAATTAGTAATTACAGACACCGCAAACTAGTGTTGTGCGGTTATACGGATATTCTGGGGACTAAGACTGGAAAATTCTCGATCATTCCCTACTCGAAGGAATATTGCGGAAAGTTTCTAAAAGTTCTAGAAAATTCATACGAGTCAAGGAAAACTTTAATTATGTGGAAAGGTAAAATTTCGATTCCCACATAGAAAATTTCGAAATATTTTAAGAGGATAATTTCGCAATTTTGGATACTTTCTGATGGCACATCGGTATCATCATAGTAAATATTTCTGAAAAATACACAATCCGTACATCACAAATTAACCGCAACTATAGTTCATTCCGAGTTTTAGTTCAAACGCCCCGCGACAATTAGCGAGGTGATCCGATGGAAACTTATTAATTATTTAACACTTACGTTCCAATTGTCAAGTTGAACGGCTCAAGAATTTAATATCCATAACAAAGTTTTGGTCGTCTTTGTAATAAACCGGCGTATTTAGAGGTTCTCTGATTTCCCCGATGACAGTGCCAAGTTTTAAGGGCGGATGGTAAATTTACCGACATGCTATAGGAAGTACAGGACATCTGCTCACAATCCAGCAAGACATTTATTGAAAGCATACTACAAGACATTTTGAATTTATGAATTGTGAAGCTTCGAACGTCATTTTTAAAATAGAAACTTTAAAATTAATTTTGCCAACCAGAGCACTGCAAATTATAAAAAAATTCGCAGACAAGCCTTAGGGCTTCATAATAAACCCGGGGGTCGATTTTAGCACTAATTAATTATTAAATTAGGCTAATTAACCCCACTGTACAGCTGGCAACCTGTAGAGTTGTACTAGGATTTAATAACGAGTGTAGCGGTTTGATGCATATAGGCCGAATTATACTTCGTGTATCATAGGTATGCATCACTCACTACGCATGGTTCGATTTCCTGAGAGTACCTACTTGGATAATTTTTCTACGTTTATGTTGATCATAAAATTCATAAAGAAACTATTTTGATTAACCTGTCGAATCCCACGATATGACGTCACCATAAGCGTTCTGGCTCATATATGAGCCGTGGGAGCTGACAGATTAATGCTTATTTCTGTTTTTCTTTTTTCGCACATGCATCAAGATCCAGTAAGACGGTTCAAGAACTTGCATGCAATATTCGATACATTATACTAACTACAAAGTACAATAATTTCATTCGATCGAGAATGTAGTAATTCCGCAATGTAACGAGAAAACCGTCTAAATTTGAGTTAACCCTAAATAAACCTACCGACTTCCCTTTTATTCACATTTATTCCACATTTTTTTCACATCGGCTTATACGAGAGGTGGCATTTTACTTGAAATTAATGAATGCCTGGACATTAGCGGACAAATGCCCTGCGGCCAAAAAACCAACGGATAAGGGTTGTCCCGGAGGTCAGCTACAATTGAAAACCCCAAGAAAACTAATTTCAATGGCCCTTAAAGGGTACACCCATATTTTTTAACATGTCAGTAGCAAAAAAGCTTACAGCGTGCCTGAAAATAAGCTGTTGTTATAGCTTAGGTGTGACTAATAAGAATGTTTTTAACTACCTTTAAAACGGTTTGCCTATAAGTCTTAGTAATAAGTCCCAGGAATTCCATTCCGGCAATCACCTACCAGAGCCACACGTCGGAAGGACGAACGGACGGACGGACGGACAGGGCAGAATAACGAAGCACGAGCCACAGCCCCAAGGGAACCTATTTATTTTCCGTTATCGATCTTTTCCTAGCGTAAAGTTTACTCTCTAGAATACAGATTACCTCAGGGGCCCGTTTCTCAAAAGCATGTACATATCTTGTAATACAAGTGGAAGTCCCTTTCTAACAAAATCTGCCAAAAAGTGACATCCGCTTGTACAAGTTACAAGTTTTTGGGAAACGTGCCCCTAACCTAACCTAACCTATAAGAATGCTCATGTAAGGCAGCTCACTATCACACATACAGCTGTGTGCAATAAACCTAATAGCAGCCGATGACCCAATGAAAATTAGAGAAAACCGTAACGAAAGATTTCTATTCGATCTTCTCGCAGAGTGTAGGTACCACTCGCCTCTGCATCGTTATCTCACATAACAAAACAGTCAAGTATTCGAATCTAGGACCGTAGTATTCATCTTCCAGACTTTATTTAAATAAAGCTCGGCAGAATAAAGTGTGACGTCATGTTCAGGTTCGCTGTAAAGGATCTCGAGAACACTCAGCCTCTGTCGTGTTACTTTGTCTCCTTGTTGCCTGCGGCTCTCGGGCGCACGCCGTCAACAGAATGGCTGCGGCTCATGGAAAAATATCCTTGAAATTAATTGAAAGAGCTGAGAATACTCAACAACTTTCTTAGTTGTGATACTCTAATAATAATACTCTTGTAAGACTCGGTTGCATCAACAGTGTTTTGAAATGCACTATGGTAAAAGAATCGTGGATAACAGAAATATATTCTTCAAATTAATGGGATTCATGGCTTTTTTCACGATGTAGGAGGCAAAGGGGGAGATGAATTGCTTGATGGTAAGCAATCACCGTCGCCCATGGACATTAGACGCCTTTGAAATGGGAGTAGGTACAATTTTTTTCTTGAAAGTTTAGATTTGTGGATAATATAGGTACCTCTACTAGTCTACTTGCCAAAATAGTTACTTATGGCCATAAATACGACCTAACGGCTCTTTTAATTGACCATCGATGGACCTTACATGTTTGCAATAAGAGTTACGAATTGTTCGTGAACGTGTGTGCGATGGAATAAAATAAATGTGTAACTCCATCCAAATCATTGATGACCACGTTGGAACGGATGTAAATCCGTGAGGCTTGATAAAATAATTAACTCGTAAGCGCTTTCGTAGATTTTTTACCAAATAGGTGTACGAGTAGTTATTTATTTATGTTGCCGTTGTTGTTGTCTTTTTATTTTCAAAACATAGTAAATAGGTAAAATTCAATTAAGTAATAAAATATTTAATTTTCCCTACTTAATAATCAAATACATGTTACAGAAATAGGTATGAATTATGAGCCGTGTTCAATAGAACAGGTTATATTACAAGCTACTAATTATATCGATAGTATCGATAAGTAATAGGCTTGCAGAAATATAATATCGGACCAATTTTCGGTAATAGAACAGCTAAAATTCCAGTAAATCCTGTATTTAGGGGCTTCATTTATAAAATACTAACTGAATTAAGCCAATTTCGGAGCAAGCTAATGCCAACAATTTGTTCGAGCGCCGATATTGTCGAGTTCTTGTTTCAACTATTTCGTTATTAATTTCCTTTTACCCAAAAGGAAAACAGAAACGCTTTATTCATAAATGTTTATAGTGCATGGCAACTAGTAAAAAGACAAAGTTCATTGACCCTGCCTTAACCAGCTCTTTCAGTTTCCGAGAAAACCGAGGCCGTTTATAAAGTATATTTTCTTATTATCAAAAGGTTCGAAATCTATGTATGTCTTATGTAATTTTTGACACGTTTGCAAAATCAGAAGAATGTTACCTACTTATTTTTGTAGTGATGATTATATTTAGACATATCACATAAGTACCTACGTGCTTGAAAATAAGTTTGCATATTTTTTTTAATTTCATTTCTATGAATAGCAATATATATGCATACTGACATGCAAATTATCATGACTCAAGCAAAATATCGAGCGAAATTCAAGTTAAAAAAAATACGCAAGTGACCTGGTTTTTACCCGTCTGCTGAAATGAAAGCATGTACTTAATCAGATAATTGAAGTTTATATTGATTAGTATAGTATGTTCTACGACTAAGTAGTTGTAAACAATGTAACTAGTGACACCTTGCGATTCCTCCCATGACTAAATGACAGGCTGACTTTAACCGTGACTCAATGTGCTGCAGTAAAATTGCGATCAGAGCCATCTACAGGGCAACGCTGGAACTTTTGCAAGAAAGGGGCGCGCTACTTCACTTTGTCGGCACCCCAAGCAAAACGGGCGAGAAACAAGCTCGACCTAACTACGGGAGTTGTTGGTTTCACCAGTATCGAATAGATGGCGTTGTCCCCGAAAATATTTTTAAGGGGAGTAATGCAAGTATTAAGAATTACTGTTCAAATTCGATGTATAAGGCATGCAAGTTTAATTTTAATTCAATCGCTAATAATAAGTAATGTTTTCGGTAGATTTAATGCGAATGATTTGCATGGCGGCAAACATTTTAACCCTCTATTTAAACAAATATTTTTTATGACATGCACTAGAGGGTTAAAGCAAGTAAAATAGTATACAGCCTTGTTATTTCCACGAAACAATGTCACTGAAATGACGTCGGAATAATCAATAGTTCATTTGCCGATCTACTTACGTGTACGAAGCGCATTGGCCTCTGGTCGGAGCACTTACCTGAGGACAAAACAACTCTATTTAATTATGTTTGCAAATAAAATGGTACTTATACAAGTTGTCTGAAAGAGAAGGTATATTATGGGATAGGGTTAGTCAAAAAACCAGCCAAATGCGAGACAGACTCGCGCACGAAAGGTACGGACCCTTACGCAAAAAGCGGCAAAAAAATCACGTATGGGAGCTCCACTTAAATATTTATTTTATTTTGTTTTTAGTATTTGTTGTTATAGCGGCAACAGAAATAAATACATCATCTGTGAAAATTTCAACTGCATTTTCCAGAGATTTTATTTAGTTTTTATATGTTTTCCGAGCACAGCTTAGTCTCCCAGATATTTTATTTTAAATACAGTCAACCTCCCTATTACTGAACATAGTTTGCATCATGTTTTCTTGTGCTCTATACGAAACAGCTTTGCTTACCTGCCTTTATTGCTTTTTCACTGAAGAAACTCTAGAATTAAGCTAATATTGTGAAGGCAAACTGCTATACAATTTCAGCATTCAACTCGCGTCAAGGTAAAGTCAGTCTTCTTACGGACACTATAAGGTATACATTCTCATGCCCGAGCTGATATAAGATAAAACCGCATTTGTGTTAAGCCTCTTTACTCGGCAAGAGTAATGTGTTCGAGTATATTATAAGTTTTACTAAGTTGGTGATATACATACCTCGATAATCGAGACTTAGTAAGTATTCGTAAAATGACTTTTCCAACGCTATACCTACCTATATAAGGAAAAAGCGTTGTAATTGTTTTCCATTGAATGTGTTTCATGACATATTATATTTATCTTTTTACTGTACAAGGGCCATTTTGCTTTTTGATGACCATAAAATTTTCCACACATCTGCTCAAATATTACACAATAAAAAAAAAGTTAATAAGATTCTCTTATACTTTACATCTAACGTGGAAAAACTCATTAGTAATTAGATATGAGCGCCGCGCCGGCGCGCCGCCGCCGCCGACGAAATTTTCGCGCCGCCGCCGCCGACGCTGCCCTATCGGCGTGGCATCGGCGTGACCTTGGTAGTTACTATCTACTTTCAGAGGTTTCAGAACCAGATAATATTATATTCAATCGAGTTTAGATGTTTAACGGCGCCACTTCGAATAGTTTATAGGCATTCAAAAGGTATTTTAGGCCCATATAATTCAAAAATATCGAAGGTTATGCAAATTTATCTGTCTAGTAACCGCGCTACTAGTCTTGGGGAAACGAAATTATTTAATATCAATTTAAACATCAATATACTCGTAATAAACATACTGATTTTCTTCCATTTTTATTGTGGAACGTTCTACATTACAATTTATAGATTGTATATACACTAGACATGTCAATCACAATGAAAAAATTACCTGTGATCAACTCTGGCTAACGTGAGACTCGAACCCACATCTTTGGATTATCGACCCAATGCATAACTAATTTTGCCAGCTATTAACCATCCGTAATTTACCGCGAATTTAACCATTGCAAGCATGATTAAACGTCTTTAAAAGGTTTAAAAAGGGGCTAATTTTGAGATATTAATGGTTTCCACGTCCAAATGTCCGGCCGTTGGCTTCGCACGGAAGGGCGTCGGAATCGGGTCTTATTTAAACTTGGCCACTGTCAAATTTCAAGCTTTGCTCTCTCGCAGCTCAGTCTTTGGCCTTGCATCGCTTGCATGGAAGTAAGCCGCTATATGAACCTGTAAGTTTTTTGCCCTGTTTGGAGCTCAACTTTCGGCCTCTTTGAAAACGCTTGAACATTGGTCCTTGTCTGATCTTAGCTCCATTGCAGCTCGGCCTTTGGCGTCGCACGAATGCGCCCGCAGGAAAGCTCCAGATCTTTAACACTATGGCTTCGGTCTTTATCGGCCTTCGCCCTCGCTCTGCTCTCTTGTAGCTCGGCCTCGCACAGAAGCGCGCCGCAATCAGCGCTCCAGGCGTTTGGCCGACAGCCAAGCTCACACTTGGCGTTCGATTCTTAGCTGTATGCTTACCTGCAGCTCATCCTCTGGCCTCGCATTGGAAGGCGTCGAAATCAAGTCTTCGGTGTTACATGGAGCTCGGCCTTGCCTCGCTAAGATCTTCCGGCCAGAACCTCGCCAAGATTAAGACCGCCTATCCACAGTTTATACGATATAAAACTTTTTTCGTACCATTATTCAATAAATTATCCTTGAAAAAAGAAAAAAGCATTTATTTTATAACTTTCTTACAGCAAAAACATGTTTTTCGGTAACATTTTCGTTTGAATCGTTTTTTTCATTAATCGAAGGTGTTTCAAGGCCACGCCGCCGATTCGCCGCCGCCGCCGGTCAATTTTGACCGGCGCGCCGCCGCCGGCTTAATGCCTATCGGCGCTCATATCTATTAGTAATGAATTAATAACATTAACCCTTATATGATGGCATAATATAAAAAATAGGCAAACATACATTCATTACCAACTCTCCATTGTTACCCAACCCCGCCAGTAAAGTACAAGCGCCTACAATCATATCACTAACATACACTCTAGGGTTAACCATATTAACCACCCCACACAACGAGTAACCATTAATATCCTCCACGAAACCGCCATTTCCTCAAAAACAAACAACATGATGGCTCACATTATCCGGCGCAGTAATAACCCCATTATGCATTCACACTTCAGTGTCTCCTGTTCGTCCTGACCTGATTTAGGAGGCCATTATGTAAACAACTAGAGCTGGGAACGGTTCTTGCGTTACCCTTTCAAATAACGGAAAAATAGTTTTTAAAAAAACGGTCAGAACGGTATTTAGTTATATCATCGTTACTCAAGAGTTGCAAGCGCCCATAAGCTTCAGTGGCTGTTTAACATCAGGCGGTCAGCACGCTTGTTTGCCACCGTTGTGGTATAAAAAAAAGATAGAAACTGTATTCTCACTTAGGCTGTGCTCCAGTAGGTACTGCTCAAAAGTAAAGCGGAACCCGATTCTCGCCATACAAATTCAATCCGGAAGCATTCTCTCATTCCCACCCCATATATGTGACAAGTTACAAAGTTGTATTACATGAATCTCTCATGGCATTTCTCGACGGCTTACATAACAAATCGGGCAATAATACCCATCGTTATGCATTCACACTTTCAGTCTGCCCTGACCTGTTTCGGACTTTAAGGACTTTAAGGTAAAAACAACGAAATTATATCGCGGTAGTCCCTTTTTTGTGTAATTATTAAATATCTGATTCGGACGCCGTTATGTACACCACTAGAGCCGGGATCCCATCACCACTCTGAAAAACTGTTTATGTAAAATAATGGAAGAACAGTTTTTAAGAAAATAGTCAATTTCGACCAAACGATAAAGGCAGCCTCACCACTTCGGCCTTCGCCCTTCAGAGACGCATTTTACTATACAAGTAAACACACTTAACACCTGCAACGTACTCGCATTGGTCACTTTTATTGATGTGCCCATTTTCCCCGCAATCATTTACCGTTAAACTTTTAAAAGCAGCCTCACAAACGTCGGTGACATGAAAGGTTAGACCGCCTCCGTACCCACGACAATGAGATCTCAGACCGGCATCTGATATCATTCCGAACGTCTGCCAAGTTGTTGCCGGAGCAATATGGACGTGTGCTAGAGATATAACATACCCGTTGCCTGCCCTTTACAAACCTATACACAATTATCTTCTACCGTACACTACATCCCTCGAGAAAACCACGGCAGGAAGTTCATTCTACAGCGTTGGCGCAAGAAAATTATCATCTGAAAATTCAAATTATACGTGTGCTGCCGTTCCTTAAACCACCAACGGAACGGCAGCTGACGTACGTACACGAGTGTTCATTACATATCGCCCTTAACCACTTTACGTTCAAAGAATGGGTCAAGTGATTTAGGTGCCTTACATCATAAAGGGTTTAACCAAAAGGTCATATTAAACTAGTTTTTGAACTCGCTTGCGTTCGCTCGACCAATAAAATCACATGAGCACAGATACGATCTGATCCCGGAAGCATCCTGACAGGGTCCTATCAGTCCGGGGGAGGAAGTAATTACACGAGATGGCACAGACTGATTCAGTTCAATGGGAGGATGTGCCGTCGACATATACATTTTAATTTATATTATATTAAAGATATTTTTTGATCTTAGTTGGGAGGGTTTACGGGTAGGTGTTTGAAGTTAAGGTCGACGTTTTTTTAGTTTAGTTTCGTTTATTTATTGACCATAATGTTGCATAATCATTTGATGTGTGTCTCTCTAATAACTAATTCAATCCGTCCCGCGGAAATAAATCGGGAGAACCGAAGTTCTGCCTCATACAAAAGCCTTGTTTTATAATAATAATAAAATTCTTTATTTCAGGCCAGTTTGCCCATAGATTTTAGTTACATATTTACAGACTTACATTACTAGTGTTAGTAGATCTTAACCTAGGTCTCACAGTTTCAAAAAATCGTCATTTGGGGTCTTGGTACACAGGACGATGAGCAGACGCCCAGTGACTATAAAACGGACAGTCCCATCTCTCAGCTATATCTACCAGCAAGCTGTTGGTGCTACCCCGCAGGCGATACATTTGAGAGGCGATTCTTTTCCTCATTATGGCATGAAAATCGTCCAGTCGTGCTTGCGCAAACATGCCTGACGCACTGCAAAAGCGTGGTAGCCCCAACAGCATCCTGAAGCCGTTATTGAACTGGACACGCAGAGCACTGTAAGCGCGCTTCGTATAATTGATCCACAGGCTGCACGTGTAGAATGATTGGCAATACGACATGAACAATGTTTTCTTGACCTCCACTGTACAACGCGCAAACCTGCGAATCAACATATTAGCTCTTACTGCCAGTGCCCTGCGTTCCCTTTCAATATCCGCATCGTCCTTTAGAGTCTCGGTAATTACATGTCCCAGGTATTTAAAACTGGACACTCTGTTCAAGGCAACACCGCCGAGTGTCACCGGCTCAACTATTGGTAGGGTCTTATTACCAGCTCGAAAGATGAGTATCTCGCTTTTTTTAATATTATAGATGAGCCCGTGAGACTCCGCATACGTGTCACACACCTTCAACAATTTATTCATAGCACTGATCGACGGGCTCAACAGCACCATGTCGTCGGCGTAACTTATGTTGTTTATCATTTTGCCACCGATCGAACAGCCAACCATAGTGCTGCTGAGCTCGACAATCAGCTGATTAACATAAATGTTGAACAGTAGTGGAGATGTAAGTCCCCCTTGCCTGACTCCGCATTGAGCTCTATAACCTTCCGAGACCGACATCCCCCACCTCACAAAGTTATACTGATTGTTGTACCAATATTTTAACAGCCTTATCAGTTCTTGAGGAAGACCCTTGTTTTGGGCTGCACGACATTATCTACTGCAGTGTGGCCCTCAGATCAGTTTGGGAGAGCCTGACTGAAATAAAGGGACTCCACACACCTTTGAAGGTGGAATCCGCAATAGCCGATAAAAAAATGTCTACGCAACGCAACAAGAGCGAAAAAGACAGCCGAGCCGAGCCAACTATCGGCTAGCATAGGTGTGGGGACACCATAATACGTGCCATAGCCTGGTGGCGCCTTTGTCTTTGGTTAACGAACTGGAAATAATTTCATTATGATCCTTTTATCGCTGTACTTTTCTATATATACACCAATTACAACATCCTCATTAATGCATAACGACATCCGAAACACTGTCGATGCGAAGTATACTTCTGGAACGGAAGGGAAAGAATGAAGGAAAAATGCGAACATTTTCAGCAGCAATTGATAAGCCAATTAGCGCCATTTGCACCATTCTACCAACCCGGGGTTAACCAGTTAAACCTGGAGTTACCATGGTTACCAGTACAATTTAACACTGGATTAACGTTTTAAACGCTTAACCCCGGGTTAGTGGGATGGTGCAAGAGGGCCTTAGTAAGATTATTGTCGCATCGTAAGTATCGGGATAATAAGTTAGAATCAGGCCGTACATAATTAAAATACAAAAAAATCATGGATTTTGTACCAAAATAAGCTATTAACATGTTTGAAAAACCATAACTATTGTTGTTTTTTCGGTTATTTCGTTCAGTTTTAGTTTAGTAGATTACGATTACTTGGCCGGTCGGGCCACAAAAATGAATTGATTGTTACTTTAATAGGAAAGTGGACCGCTTTTCCATACAAACGTTAACCCTGTTTCCCTCTCTGGGTAATAACATTATAAAAAATATTTCGTCCGCTATATCCAAACCCACCTAAAATGTTTACACTCTACGTTAGCATATAATTTTAAATTTCGATTACATACATATTGTTCAAGTAAAAATTTCCTTTCTGAAGGAAAACTGTTATTTCGTCGTTTACTGCCGTTGGCAGCGAACCATCTATTTAGTTTTCATGCTCGATGCACCTAATGTGATTGCAGTATGCATGTTCCCGTTGCATTTTCTTGCCGTAAGCTCTGCAACTTGACAAAACTGATGGGATTTTCTTCCGACGTTCCATTGGGGAAAATATTTGTTTGCAAACTCGCTGAAATAAAGGATATTAGGTCCTTCCACATACGTAAGCTTTTATACTTGACTGGTTTGTTCACGTTTTACTTGGATTCATACGGGAAATTTAATAAAATACGAAGGTACTGTAAGTAGGTTAATGATTAAGCCGATTTTTATTTAATCTTTAAATATATATTTTTCTTTAAACATTTACGTGTAGTATTATGTAATAGTTTAATTGTTTTCTTTTTGTAAAGCTTCATGAACCTAAAACTTAGAGACAAACAACGTCATACGGCTATAAGGGAAAAGACTAAAGTTATCGACGCTCTATCACATTGCAAGAAACTAAAATGGAAGTGGGCGGGCCACGTGGCACGAATGAGCAACGAAAGATGGACTAAGAGAGTCACCACATGGGCGGGACCTCCCGGTAAAAGAAAGCCAGGCCACCCACTGGGAAGATGGACAGAAGACCTAAAAAAGTTTGCCAGCGACGACTGGGTAACAATAGCCCAAGACAGGGAAATGTGGAGTAAAATGGAGGAGGCCTTTACTCGTCAAGAGGTCCTTAATAATACAAACTAAATTATTGAATAGAATTTTACAATTTAAACTTGCATGTACATTAGTTTGATAATATTTAATTTAATTTAATAATTTATTATTAAGTATTTAATTTAATAATGAAATATGTATATTTTTTATTAAGGAATTAAATGGCTTAAATAAATAAAAAATTATGTAATAGTTTAAATTGAAAAATTTACCGTAGTTTGTTCATAATTCTAAACAAAAAAGAATGGTAGTAACTTAAATATAAATACAAACTAAATAATATATATAAAAAATAACTACCTACTAAAACCCATCCCGGGCTGCCCACTACGAAAAGGTGTCTATCACGCTCGCTGCGTTGCCGCGTTGGATTGCGATGGACAGCCTTTGCATCAGGAAAAACTCGGACGGGGGTCAAGGCCCCTTTCAAACGGGCGACTAAACTATTCTAGACTAAACAATTATGATTTTCAGTGAAGTCTAGGCCATTCTATAGGTACGCCGCTACGCTAGTATTAGCCTAGTTAATATGCTGTAAGTGTAAAGGCTCGGTCTTCATCAGGGAGTGCCGTTTTGGGCGTGCTTAATTAGTAGTCTGGCGGTGGAATAGGAATGGGAAAGATGGTTTCAACAACCGGGATTTTCGGTAACGGGATTTCCCGGTTTATTTGTAAATATTTGGCAAATTATTGGGACTCAGAAAAGTATGGCTTCATACTCGTATTGTACATAATATATCTTTATGATACAAATTGTAAATACAAATGTAGGTACATATATAACAAATACGATAAGGATTCGAATCGAATGCTCAAAAATATATAATTAGTAATCTTTACGGACTTTTTGTAACAATGTTTTATTGAAAAATAAAACTCTATAATGTAACCTGGACGAATGCATCGTTATGCAATTGTATGTAACCTGGACGAATGCATCGTTATGCAATTGTATGTAACCTGGACGAATGCATCGCTATGCAATTGTATGTAACCTGGACGAATGCATCGTTATGCAATTGTATGTAACCTGGACGAATGCATCGTTATGCAATTGTAGTTCTAATCTGGTGCTAATTTTAATTAATACCTACTTTTATAATTCCGTTGCATATTTTACTCGTAGATAAATTCATTTTACGTAATAAATGAGTAGGTACCCTCGAAGAGCATTGATTTTACTGTAAATGTCGTGTGGACCCGAATTTTCAATTTTTTGTCACCTGCCTGTTTATTTCATGTCATATATTCCCCGGTACCTTCGGTTACAATATTCCCGGAGAGCCAACCCTATACAAGGACTGCTAAGCGTGAATGGTGAACTAACAGAGTAACATCTTCATACAAACGCGCTATTATAACACCTACTACATGCGCAGCTACATAGTTAAGTCCCTCTATTAATTCAGCACTCCGTGGCACAGGTTATAGGGTTATACCAGCACATAATAGCATTATTAGTTTGCGCAGTGCTCGAATGAGATTATGAATTTACACTGCGGCACATTTGGAGCTCATGCATTTCAATTTTACACATTTTCAGCGAGTGAATTTATTCACGTAGTTAGCCTGAACACTTAGCCTTTCATCAACGTGAATGGAAATAAATGGGTTTGAAATAGAGATAAATTTAAACATGTTGTTTAATCTGGAACCATGAATAGACATATAAATAAAAAAACGTAGCGTACACGCAAATAATAGTAATGTATGTGACTGCTACATAATGAAAGTGTGGGTTAATGAAACGCAAGAAGCGATCGAGTTTCATAATAGAATTTATCTACACGCATACTAGCTTTCTATAATGTGCTTCCCATCTTTACATAGTTGATTATGCACGAGAAAAAAAAAACTGCGATCAACGTAAATCGAGATTTGTGTAGTGTGTACATTCATCTCTGTCACTCCAATTATGCAACAACAGAGATGGAGGTAGAATTCAGGGCTGAATCGCGAGCACAGTTGAATGAAACAATAGAGGCTTTTGTAATAAAAGAGGTAGCTAGCTTTTAAAACACAATGTTGTTTTTAATTCGTTTCCAGAATTGTGTTAAAAGACAAAGAGAAACGCGAAAACCAACGAAATTAAGTAAAACGAAGCTTGTACAATAAAACACGTTTTTTAAAAAACAAACACAGCAAACAAAAACAGTTCAATAGGTAGAAGCAACTTGCGTAGTTAATGTTTAAAAACACAATTAATAACCTACGAATATTTCATAGGAAATCAAGAAAACTTTCAAATTGGAAACGGAATATTTAGAATGGGGGTTCTACAAAAACACGAGATGTTTCCGAAAATTTCCAATATAAAAATTGCGCAATTTAAGGAAACGGCGCATCTGTAAACGCTAGGATGCAGGCGGTAAAGGTAAATATTTTATACTAAACTAGCGACCCGCCCCGGCTTCGCACGGGTTAACAATTTATATACAAACCTTCCTCTTGAATCACTCTATCTATTAAAAAAAACCGCATCAAAATCCGTTGCATAGTTTTATAGATCTAAGCATATATACAGACAGATAGACAGGGAAGCGACTTTGTTTTATACTATGTAGTGACTCTGTATTTTTTGGACTTTAACTATTTTTCCTCTGAAAATTATTGACGAAGATCACTTCTTACTGGTTAATCTTACACTGTTCACTCATTAGCTACAACAATAACAACCCCCTCGTATCCGAGTGGCCCCGCCGGGAACCATCAACTTCCCGGCTTACAGTTCAACTTAGCCGAACAAAGCTCGCTTTTCCTTTTTAGCAATTCAGAGTGCTCGATATTTGGGGACGCTTCGCTACTGAACTGAACTTTGTTTCGCTTAATACCGCTTGTTGGGCTTATAGGACAACTTCTAGAATCTTCTTTGACTAGTTTTAACTGTAAATGTAGTGGTGTTGCATTTCTGTTTTATTTAGGTAATAGCCTCCGTATCTCGGTCAACTAAAATGGTTAAAGCTGGTACGAAATTATCAATGATAAGGCGAAGTTGGGGACTGTTGGCGAAATAGGTTATTTTAGAATACTTATTTTTTGACTTTAAAGTATTTTTTTGTGAATTCAATGGAATATATATTTCTTAGTAACATTGTTGTTTTAATATTTTACTAATAAGGCGAAAAAGGCGACGTTGAAATTAGCGTTGCCTGCGGTAGATAGTTTTGCCAACCCTTATTTTCATTAACTGCAACATTGGTTGGTTTAGTTGTTATTACGACACAGCGTAAAAATGGTAAGTAATAACAATATTTTGCCCTTCATGCTATCTCGCCATTCGCTGGGTGAGAATACGTTTGTGCCATACGCCACTTACATTGGTTTACAGGAGAGCGAAAAGAAGTAAGAAAAAATAATTTCTCGAAAAGTTTTACATTTAGCAAAAATTTAACTTATTTATCATTTAGGTACATATGTTTACTATTTATAGTACTAAACAAATATTGTGAATATAGTGGTAATCATGAAATAAAAGCACTTTTATTATTGCCATATCCGTTTTTGATGAGTAAATGTTAAACGTACAATGTATGATATGACACAAAAGTTTTGGATATGACACATTTTTTTGTGATAATTTTCTGTTAACAGAGTGTAATTAAATGTAAGTGTCCGCTTGGCAACTAATCCCAGTAATTGGCGTGGGCACTAGTTTTTACGAAAGCGACTGCCATCTGACCTTCCAACCCAGAGGGTAAACTAGGCCCGTATTGGGATTAGTCCGGTTTCCTCACGATGTTTTC
Source organism: Cydia amplana (assembly GCF_948474715.1). Lineage (NCBI taxonomy): Eukaryota > Metazoa > Arthropoda > Insecta > Lepidoptera > Tortricidae > Cydia > Cydia amplana. The sequence continues at coordinate 649,014 of NC_086083.1, read as the reverse complement.
CTTCACCGAAAAGCGACTGGTAAATATCAAATGATATTTCGTACATAAGTTCCGAAAAACTCATTGGTACGAGCCGGGGTTCGAACCCGCGACCTCCGGATTGCAAGTCGCACGCTCTTACCGCTAGGCCACCAGCGCTTCTAGGCCACCAGCGCTTGTCTTGTAGTGTCAATTATAGCATATTTTTTGTTATTTTAGAAATAATTAAAAAACGATTTTGCTCAAAAATGGATATGGCACAAACGTATTCTCAGCCGGCGCATTGTTGAACGGACATCCGTCTATTTCCGACATCCTTTTATGACGTCACTCAAACCCTTTAACGATCATTTCATCTTTCCTTCCTATTATTGTACGGGTTTCACACACTATCCACTGTACCCATTCGCTACCTAGCAAAAAGCGGCTCGAATACCCGCCAGTGTTAATGACACGGGGGCCTAGCCAATATGACAATTATTTATTGACCAATAGACACTTAAATAATGTAGGTATAGTCAGGTGACTTTACGTAGCAACTATATTATCCCCATACATTTTTTCTATTAGTTTGTTGTTTTGGAACTAAGAGTGTTGCTGTTATTAGTAGAGGGCGCATTCTCTAAACTTTAGAGTCTAAAGCTACCTATTGTAATGACACCTCTGCATATTGTAGGTACACATTACTGACCCTCAATAGACCTTATCTCTTTCCAATAAGGTTCACAATAAGGTAACCCGCGTCGGCATTAGTAAAGTTGGTCATCCAATAACTCGTTGAGTGGTTAACGTAATTTACGGTGCTTTTATTGCTATATTAGCAATAAACCGACAATGGCATATTGTTATTGGTATTGTACCGCTGTAATACTAATAAGTTGTTTAATGACTTATGACTTATGACGTCACATACTGAGGGTGGTTCTGATTTAACAATACGTTAAGGTTTTGATACTGTTTCCATTGCACTGCGAACCGTCTCTGTGGTCTCTAATTTGTTATCATAACTAGATGCATGCCCAAGGATTCACTGCGACTATGTTCACTCTTGCTCTGCTCACTGACGCAATCTGAGATCAACTTCACACACAACTTCTTGTGACTGTGAGCTTCGCCATTTTGAATAATTTCCAAAAACTAATGTCGACAAAATATACATATTTAACCGATATATTTAATTATTGAACCTCCTCACAAAGTTTCACCAGAATCGGTTGAGAAATTCGACCTGGAAAGAAGAACTAATGGCATCAGCCGGAAGAATTTTTTGCACTGAAACGGAGCCCCTCGCTTCGCTTGGCCAATTAACTAATCTGCGACAATCCTCAAAACTCCAAATCTCCCTTAAATTTGCAAATGGCCGTCTTTGGATTTGTTTGACGGCGCGAGATTTTTCAAACGAGCCTAATGGTCGTAATTAATAGCCATTAGTCGGGGGCAAAGCTCTCCGAAATACGATCCTGACTCATTACTGCAGGTGATTATGGATATAGCAGCGATTCGCAGCTGAGCCGATTTTACAAGCTTTTAGCGAAGCGATATATGGGTTAATTTTGGATTTTATCCTATTTAAAAATACTGTCGACTGTGTGAAAACTATTTTTAGGGTTTCGTAGAGCTAAACGCCGTCCGTACGTCCGACGTCTGTCTTTCTGTCGGCGGGCTCAATCGCAAAATGTACTCCTCCTCTCTTCTTCTGAAAATGTACAAAAAGGTAATAAAAAAATTAAAATTAACATTATTGATAGAGTAGTAATTGAAATCAACTCAAAAATTATGTTTGACAGCTTGAGAGCCTAAAAGTCAAGATCTGGGAGATACACTTCTTTATTATTTACTTACTTACTCCTCTGGCACAGCGACCCACAGTGTGTCTTTGGCCTCCGACTGCTCGTCACTGATCCCGGTCCTGTGCTTTTATTTCTAAGCGGAGACAATAGAAGTGAGAACATATCAAATAAAATGCACCTTAACGATTGAGACGCTTCATGCACTAAAGTGCAGCGAGCCAATGAACGCATTCTGGCTGCAAATGCACTTGTACACGTACAAGCCAAGAGTGCACCGAGGGGTCCCAACCCACACCGGTTATGATTATGTCACAAGTAGCTTTTCTTAACTAGGGATGTCACTTGCGCATTGCAGATACATTCAAAATTATTTTCCTAATCTCTCGGTACTTATAATATATTATTAATGTAAAAAGTAACTCTCTCTCTGTCGGTCTTAAATACCTCTTCACGCTGAAACAGCTAAACCGATTAAGATGAAATAAGGCATGGAAACAGTTTGTAGCCCAGGGAAGGAATAGTTAATTACTATGGGTTAGTCAACTTTTTCTTGTCACACGTTGCTATGGTTACGGGCTCCTCTCTTAAAATTCTAGGTTTTTCGGATTTAAATGAACCAAACTTGCATTTTATGGTAGTTATAAGACCTTTCCATAATGGGACATCTACTGAGCATGTTAGTAGAACATGGTACATCAGTTCTTCTAACAATCTAAGTATGCTACTAATGTGTCCTCGCTGATGGGACAGAATAACAACAAAAAATAGTTGTGTGACCCAAATAACTTATTGACCAGCAGCCTAAGTGGTAAATATGGTCTATATTTACAGGTAACTCGTAAGACAAGCCAAATTTTGCGCTTTTGAATTTAGAAATTTATTTTATTTCTCTCGAGTTCAAAACTCGAAATATAATATTTAAAAATGTTAATAAACTTAAATAAACTCGAATTAAAATTTTGGTTTGTACAAGTACACGGGGACTTACGAGGATCGGACACAAATCCAGTAATTAATTTCTACGAGATACAAAACACTACTACAAACTAACTAGTGTTATTTGTCTGCGGCTCTTGTAAATCTACCCTTTCGTTCATATAATTTGTGGGCATTGGATCGTTGAAAGCGTGGGCGGAAACATTTTCCGTTCAATCATCTGCGGAAGCTTGTTGCTCGTAATTATCCTGAGAATCTAAATTTAGATACATTACATGAAATATTTCCAATATAATACGATAATATTTCATTGTACTATCCACCAAGAATTTCGAATTCAGCTGTCAAACAATGTTCGCTTGCTCGATTTAATATCACAGTTGCGTTTACCTTGGATCTGCATAAATATTAAATAAATATCGTTAAGTCAATGACTTCTAATAATTATTCGTTAATTAATAATGTTACTTAATCAAAATCTAAACTGCAAATTTCACTTATAAGACATACTAATGTCATTCAGCAACCACACGATTATTTAAAACAAAACTTAACTTTAACTATTTTATTTATCCCGACGTTTCGAATGAAATATTTTGTTTTTGTTTGCAGGCAGTGTTTTATTTTCAATAATTTATTTATTTTATTTAAACTTTATTGCGCGATAAAAAATGTACAAATGGCGGACTTAATGCCTTAAGGTATTCTCTACCAGTCAACCAATATTGGTTCACAAAATGGACCGCATGCAATCTTTTTCTGCTTTGCCCTACGGCTGACTGCTAGAGAATTCCTTATCACAGCATTAAGTTCCCCTTTTGTATATTAAGTGTATTTTTTTGCAATACTTAAAGAGTATATAAATAATTATATCATTAGATTATTTAAGAACCTACTCTAAAGAAAACTAACTCCCCTTGTTTGAGCTGAGCTTACGGCGCGCGGTTCAGATCTGATAAAGAGGCAATTTCTCTCGGCAAAGATTGCATTGGTCCGGGGCGGGCTAACTCCATCAATATTTCATTCGCCTATAACGCCATGTGTATGGATGGGGCTCAAGATGGCGGAGATCCATAATTTAAAGACGGACTTCTTCTTCTTTTAAAAACGGCTACCATAAAATGTATGATGATTTCGCCATAGAGCATGACGTTGTACTGTAGACTCTTTTGTAATAAAATGATAGCTGGACTTTATAATTAGCCACATTGTATTGCCGGGAGTTGACTAAAAAATTGTTAAACGCGTTTCAAGACTATTCTTCATTAGCTGCGCACTGCCACGTTAATTTGCTTCATAATAAGCATTACACTTTAAACAATATAGCAAAAACAAAACATATTATCAAGACGACTTATCCATTTTAAAGTTCAACCAGAAACTCTTTAAAATCAAGACATTTAATAGGATTAGGATTAAAGCAGATTGTGCGAAAAATTGCTTCGTCTGGACAGGCCTTAAAGTTGATGAGTGAGTTTAGGCAAGAGGTCGTTACTACTGTAACAAGTCCTTCGGTTGTGCAATGAAATCCCAATTTTGGCAGACGCCCAGCAAAGGCGGGTAACGGTACTAAACGGTGACACTAACGAGGTGTAGTCGACGTTAAAGATATATTGGCTGTTGTACCTTTTAACGTTGTGATAAGGCAACAAAATGCTTTGCAAAAAAACTAGAGGCAAAAGGTTTACAAGACCACGTGGATATTGGACGCGGTGTTTTTCAATTGACTTCTAATTAAGAAAGAAGAAAAAAAATACATTACTTACTGAGGAGCAACTCAATAAACTTGATCGCATTCAAAATGTCTGTATTCGGTTCATATTCGGGTTACGCAAATATGACCATATTTCCAGTTTCCGATCCCAACTCAAGTGGCTCCCTATCCGTCATCGTCGTAACTCTCACATACTTTCTTTTCTTTATTCTATACTTTTTAATCCTGCAACTCCCCGCTATCTCATAGAGCGTTTCCCTTATGTTAATTCTCATAGATCCTCTCAAAATTTGCTCCTATCTGTGCCATCTTCCTCTTTCAAATTTTATAATTGCTCATTTACTTTTCGGGCCATTCGACTATGGAACTCTCTCCCTGTTGAGTTAAGACGTTCTCAATCTATTACCTCCTTCAAATCAAACCTTAAGGAATACTATCTTTCCCTACCTTAGTTTTTATTTTCATAATAATTGACACTGTTGTTTCTTTATTTAATATATAGTTTTTATGTATGTATGTATGTCTAGATGTATGTTTATGGTTATACGTATTTAAGTATGTTTATCTTTATTAATGTTTTGTGTTGTTTGGTTATATTCAATTCATATTTTTTCTTTGCGCCACCTACCGTATATTCTAATTCTTTTGTCTCCGATACCCAAAGGTTGTCTGGAAGAGATCGCTCTTAAGCGATAAGATCGCCTGTTATTACCTCTATTGTCTTTGTTTATGTTATTGTACATTTATTGTAAACTACGTGTATGTGAGGTGTGCACTAGAGTATTGTATTGTATTGTATTACGTTAACGCCACAGTATTATACCCACATCAAAAATACATCCGTGGCGCTGATTATCAGTAGAAACTGAATACAATGCGAATTAGTAGCAACACATTGGCCAACGACACAGGAAAATAAATAAAATGGAAGAGGTTTTATGTTTCGTTGTTTTATTTTTTAAATAACTAAATTGTTTCATGTGAGTAGTAAGTGTAGTAACAATTCCAATAACACGCATACCTGCCCCTCGAAAATGTATAGGAGAGTTAAATATTGCAAGCAGTTTGCTCAAGATATATCGGAACCAGAATCGAGGGGAAACTATTTATAAGTAATACGGCAAAATCTTTCACGTCAATCATAACAGGCCCTTCAGATATTTTAACGTTTACCTTCAGAGATTCCATGTTTATTATCAATTCCTCAAACTCTAATCCTTAATCCTTTTATGGAAAAACATCCCATATTTTCCTCATTTTCATTCGAATACCAAGTTCAAAGAGTATTCAACGTAAAAGGGATATCCTATGATGTTGAACATTTTTTGATATGACACATGTCACGCTTGACCTTAAAAAAGCAGACAAATGGCAGTGGATTGTGGCTGAAGTATGAGCATGAAAATTCAGGGTTGCCAGGCGTACGATGATTATCGTACATGTACGATAATTTGGGCTGAGGTACGATGTACGTTCGAAAGAGCATTATCGCACGCAAAAGTACGATCATTTCAGCCCTTGGACGGGAGTCACCCAAAAAGTCTAGTATCTGAAGACACTTTCACTCAGAAATAGGATACAATTAGCACATTTTTGTGAGTTAGGCTTATTGGGGGTAAGCCAATCAATTGCGTCAAAAATATCCTCTAAACCGTTTGGAACAATAACTAATAATAACTCAAAAACTTATTTTTGCGCAAGTTTGCCTTTTTGCCTGTATTTTTAAATTTTTTTTTTCTTTAACTGAGGTGTGCCAACAAATTTTCTTCCGCCCACCTGGCAACCCTAGCATGAATGGGTCAGCGAGGGTCGGTAAACACTTAGCAAACGGCAGGGTTCTTCATTGTTATGCGCTCCTGGTCGCTCAGAATTCGCGGCGAGGTTTTATTTCACAAGTGCCCTTTTTGTGGGTTTTCTACAGTAGAGGCTGTCGCGGCAATCGGGATTAATTTGAGAACAGTTTTTTTATTTATTTCAGTACTGGTTTTTTGTGTCATTATACGAGGGGCGTTCAAAATATTCTCGGTATTGATATCTTACAACCTCTTCTAAAATTTCTTTCGTTACTGGCCGCTAAGGTTTATTCATTGACATTAAAAAAAAGTATAATTCGAACCGAGATGTTCTTTTGTTTTTCTGCAATTGCTGAACAAACATGAACATCATGTGGGAATTGACAATGTTAACTAAATTAGAACATCGATGCGTGATAAAATTCTTGACAAAACAGGGTAAAAATCAAAAAACCATAAAAGAGGAAATGGATTGTGTTTACCGTGAGTCTGCTCCTTCTTTATCTACCATTCAAAAGTGGTCAAGCGAGTTTAAACGTGGAAGGGAGAGTGTTGAAGACGACCCTAGACCTGGCCGGCCTGTAGTAGCTACTTCACAAGAAAATATTGATAAAGTGGAAAAACTTATATTGGAAGATGGTCGAGTGAAGGTAAAATCTATAGCACAAGTAACCAATCTCTCTATTGGTACCGTACATGATATTATCCATGACCATCTTAATATGTCAAAAGTAAGTGCAAGATGGGTTCCGCGAATGCTGACTCGGCTTCAAAAAGACATGCGTGTAGCTTGTTGTTCCGATTTTATTGACCTGTGCGGTGAAAATCCTGATGAGGTGCTGCAAAGAATAGTTACTGGAGATGAAACCTGGGTTCATCATTATGACCCAGAGAGTAAACAAGAGTCCATGCAGTGGCACATTAAGGGTTCAGCTCATCCCAAGAAGTTCAAGGTCATCCCTTCAGCTGGCAAGGTCATGGCCACGATATTTTGGGATTGTGAAGGAGTATTACTGATCGATTATAAAGAAAAAGGTGTAAATATCACAGGACAGTACTACGCTAACATTCTACGTCAATTAAAGGATGCAATCAAAGAAAAGAGGCGAGGAAAGTTAACCAAAGGTGTTATGCTTCTGCATGACAACGCCCCCGTCCATACTGCTCATATTGCCAAGGCAGCTATTGTTGAATGTGGGTTTGAAACTATTACTCACCCACCGTATAGTCCGGACTTAGCCCCCAGCGACTTCTTTTTGTTCCCCAATCTTAAAAAGGATCTGCGTGGAAATAAATTTTCCGATGATGAAGCATTGAAGGCGGCAGTGGAGGAGCATTTTTACACCAAAGATAAAAAATATTTTTATGCAGGATTAAAAAAAATAATTGATCGATCTTTTAAGTGTATGAACATAGGGGGGGAGTATATTGAAAAATAAAAATATCAAACTTTTCGTACTTGTTTGTTTTCATTCTCATACCGAGAATATTTTGAACACCCCTCGTAGTTATCACGCTAGCTAATTTTTCTGGATTTTGAGATTCTCAGGGGCAAACTAGCAATTTTATTGTAACTTCATTATACATAGTTCAGATACTCGCTAACGCTGTGTTATGGCGGAACTACACTTATGATGCGTGGGTAACATCAAAAATCTTAGGAAATCCAAAAAAAAACTTGATAAAACGAATTATTTAGGACCAAACTCCACCAGATGTACGTTACCTGCGTAAACACGAGCCTGCCAGACAGCACACGTGTGTGCTACTTGTGAGCCTTTATTAAAAATTCTATGTCAATCATCAGTTTTATTAAACATTCATTGTTTATTATTATTATAAGCCAAGCGATAAATTAAAATGTAAAACAATGATCTCAGATACTTTCTATGCACCCCCAGTACTCCTAACTACATTAACCATCTCTTTATACCGCACTCTGATTTCAAATTTATTCAACTTTATAAAGATAATTCTTTAACGGCGCGTCAAAGTGTTTTATACCTTACTAGTTAGGAGATAAGGTTGGTTTTGGTTTGGTGCTGTGTTGTTTAACAAGGGGCCTCGAGAAGCGATTGCTCCTGAAACTAGGATGGCAGCTAGTCATCTTGCGGTACGCGAGTTGCAAGGTTGTTGATTTAAAACTTAACTTCTCTAATAGTCTGAGATGTTAAACTTGCTGATAATAATTTTAAAATTCCCGTAGTCTCGAACATATTAACATCTATGGAAAATCCTTTATAACATTGCTTACAAGGGCGTTTTTTTTGTTGTCCCCTACACTTTTTTTTTAAATTTGGGATTTTTTATGTTATTTCTACTCAGAATCACGAGCTCTTTCTATCCTAATAGGAGAAAAAAAGTGTCCCAAAATTTCCATACATTTTTCGATCTTTCCATTCCGCGACCGCCATACAAAGTCTATGAAAAATGGTGACGTAATGGAAATAAAAACCTTAGGACACTTTTTTTCTCCATTGGGATAGGAAGAGCTCGTGATTCTGAGTAGAAATAACATAAAAAATCCCAAAATTGAAAAAAAGTGTAGGGGACAACAAAAAAAAACGCCCACAAACAATATTACGACATATTAAACCAGTTTTGGAAAAAATGGAAAATTTCTCCGACTCGGGTATAGCTGATGATGGATGTTTTGCACTGATTCACCACAGATGTTCGTGGGATCGGTGAAAATTATATTTCATCATAGCTCACTGGTATTTGTTTGATTGGATCGGTGTCCGCATAGGTCGCGACTTCAAATATCCTGCGCTAGGCCTTCATTTAGGAGATTTTTATTTGTTTTAATTTACAAAATAGCATACTAATCTGTCTGTCGGAAGTTCGGGACTTCTTTTTCTTGCCGGGACCGGGACCTCTCTTGTCGGGAATCGGATAACAGAAATATAAGAGAAAATAAAGGACATGAAAAAAATTTATTGGAAATTGTGACGTGATTTTTGACTTTAAATGCCTCAGCTTGAAATATTAGTTTATTCAAGTCAATTATTTCAAGTGACTGTATCAAGAGGCTAAAGGACTTTTTTAAACCGTCTTAAATAAACGACCGATGTGCCTAATGTTAGATTTTTTCCTCATACACTTACTTTTCACTAAAAGGCCCTCACACGGAGCACACAGGAGATGTTTACAAACGAAAAGGTCAAGAATTTATTTTGTACATACTCAAACGGCCCCAAAGGGTCGCCAGATTGTAACAACGCGCTGCTCGGAAGTAGTTGAGAACCTGTCGATATAACATCGTCGGTGTATTAAGGACATATCACAGATAATATGGAAATTTATTGTGACAAAAGATACACAACAGGTAGTTGGTTGGTACGGGCACACAATTACTAGCTAGTAAATATTTCATACAGATTGGTTTCGCAACATCCCACCCTGAATGGAATGGAGGTCCATGTAGGCAAGACCGACTATAAGGGAAGACAGTCTACAAGCTCTTAAGATCGACTATAAGCATAGAGAAAAAAATACATCGAGTGCTCACTCCATACATCTGTATTAGTACCAAAAAGACTATGAGCATCTAGCATCGAGTAGCGGAACTATCAGTACTGCTACATCTTTTGTCAAGTAGCAGTACTGATAGTTCCGCTACTCGATGCTAGATGTAGACACTGAAATTAATAGTCTGAACTGATGTATGGAGTGAGCACTCTCGTCTTACTATATTTCTCTATGTCATAAGGGAACACAGTCTACAAGCTCTTAAGTCGCTTTCAACTCTATCGTTTGTGTAAGTACAACATACTCCACGTACAGAAGGCCGGTACAGAGCTGAAGAAGTGTAGCTGTTCCTTTCTGACTGTCTGAGTAGCTTACGTATACAAATTAATACGAGAGTTTTCACCTTGTGAGGTCTCCCCAGCAATAAATACAAAAAATCTCCACATTGACTACTGATTGTCCGAGTTCGATTAGTAACGCGACGATGGAAAGTTCAGAATACCGGTGTAATATTCTGTCATGATAAGGTTTAAATAAATAAATTACCTACTATTATTTATTCTGTTTCCAAGATACAGCTGCTACCAACAATTTTTAGCTAATTTTCTATATATATATCTTTAAACAATAAACTACTTGAAACTCTTGAAAGTTACCAACTGCTAAAAAGGGAACGACTCAAAGGCGAGAACCCATACAAAAAGAAAAGCTAATAAAAACAAGCCATAAACAAATAGAAAACAGAGTTGGGAAACAGAAATGTTACGGTAGTAACTGATGAATTTGCAAGCCAAGCCGGAGCAGATAAAAACTCAAAGGTTCTCTATAAATTTGATTCTCTAAAAGGGGAGACTATATTGTAGGGGCAAAAAAACACTCGGCGCTCAGTGCCGCAAATCTTTCAATTTAGCCCCTACAGAGGTTCCTCTTGCTTCAATAACGGTTCAGAAATCTAGAAGATATTGTTTTATGGATGTTTTCTTTGACGGATAACTTAATATGTGAATATATCTTTATATTCAGCCGTATTCCTCAGAGAATATTCAGGCAGCATTTAAAGCATTGTCGTTATTTTAGCAAATATAAACTGACGGAAAAGAAAAAAAAACTATTATTTCTTAAAACATTGTTACAACTGAACTTAATGTTGGAAATTATATGCAGTGTCCGAGTACTAAACTACTAGAATGACGACATTTAACCAGGTTTTGTTTCGTCCTCGCGAGGACGAAACAAAACGATCAATCAGGTTTGTGACTCCTCATACGACATAATATACAGTCACCACACGGGATTGTTATGCCATTTAGGGTTCTTGCTAAATTGGAAACTCTATAGCGTAAGTGGGCCATTTTATTTAAAGTTGTCCCCTACACTTTTTATTTAATTTGTGAATGTATGTTATTTCTACTCAGAATCACGAGCTCTTTCTATCCTAATAGGAGAAAAAAAGTGTCCCAAGGTTTTTTTCCCATTCCGTTACCATTTTTCATAGACTTTGTATGGCGGTTTCGGAATGGAAAGATCGAAAAATGTACTGAAATCTTGGGACACTTTTTTTCTCCTATTAGGATCAAAAGAGCTCATGATTCTGAGTAGAAATAACATAAAAAAAACAAATATTGAAAAAAAAGTGTAGGGGACAACTTTAAATAAAATGGCCCAAGTATTAAACAACCAATTTAGCTAGGACCGTAAATGGCGTAACAATCGCGGAGCGTGATGGTACAACGACGGACTTGTATTGTTAAACTATTAAGGTTTATTTGCATCACGCATTTCAACAACCAAATTAGAGACAAACCAAAGAAAGTCTGCAGCGCTAGATTAAAAGTAGTTTTTAAAAATCAGTATGCGACAACACCACAGAAAATGGATTAAATAGTCTTGATACTTGTGAAATTTCTACCATATTTACCGTCTATGAAAAAATTAAGCTGTATGCACAGCTTAATTTTTATGGTAAAATAAATTTCATTCCAACAATAGATGTCACTATTAATATGTAGACATATACTAATATTGATAAATAATATTGGGAGAATGTGACATTTGGCTTCATCAAAATTAATAAGCTTTTGTAATATCCGCGACGGCGGTAAATAGGTACAGAGGGCCTACCGCGAACACCGAAGTTCTCAATATGCGAGCATCTTTCTCTTTTACTCCCATTAAGGCGTAATTAGATTGACAGAGAAATTGCCCGCAATTTGCGAACTAAAGTTTTCGGAAAAACGAAATAAACCATTAAAACAATAAACATAGGTTGTTCAATTTGCTGTGAAACCTTTATCTAAACCAATATTATATTATATAAGTAGGTACATATGGTGAAGTATTAAGATGTTTCATTCCACTTACCCGTCATCAACTCCAAATTTTGTAAACATTGTCGTTTTTCAGCTTGAATCGCCTCATGCTGACTTTTTACAAGTGTAAAATTATTCGTCATGCGGAAAAGTAACTCCCGCACGCCGGTTTTGTAAGGTTTCACCATGTTTATTCCGTTCATCACAAAACACAATGAATATTTAAACGATTTTGACAAACACATACCATAGTGCATGACGTTTACTGACTGCTTAAAAAACATTGCCATATGTAGTTTTTTAATTCGATGTCAAATTATTGCGCTGCAGACTTTCTTTGGTTTGTCTCTAGCTAAGACCTAGGTAAACAATTTCATATAATACTGAGCTCTCAACACAATACCGGGCGCCGGGACGGGCCAAATCTTGTTGACTTTGGCCTGACTCCGGAGCCCTAGTGTTCTCGACATTAGAGCATTTTCACATTGTCCCTATCGGATATACCCAATTAGGTTTGCGTTGTTTTAACAGAGATCCTATGACCGGCTCCTGTTTCATCATCAGATCAGCTCGATTGTACCATTACCTATAGGTATTGCATTATTACACAACTTTCATATAAGTAAGCAAATATGTGTGTGAAGTTTCAGCGAAAATGGGTCTAATTTAGATTTGACCCGAACATAATACATTGCAAGTTAAATAAAAGCTTGTAAAAAAGTACTAATATTAAATTCTAGTTTTAGATTTTAGTTTGTAATTTTTATTTTAAGGCTTTTTATTTTATTACTTTTAAAATATTAAATAAATAAATTTCCATTTTAAATATATTTATTTATTTAAAAAATATTTATTGTTCTATAGAAAGCGTTAATGCAAAAATAAAAGAGAAAACCTCGATGCCACGGGGCACTCTTTAGCATTCTCCAATAGTTATCCGACATCCGATATCGGATCGGACAATGTGAAAACGCTCTTACAGTAATGTTGCAAAGCCGAGTACAGCTCCCTGAGGGACTCCCTAACCGTAACACGGAACTTGACGGACCTTGGGCTGGCTGGCGCAAACCACTTTGTAGAAATATACAATGCTATATTAAATATATTAAAAACGGGTCCCTCACGTATTTTAATATATTTAGATATTTACACGTGTTTTTAATATATTTAATGTCTGTGTCTCACGGAAAATTTGTTATTAAAATATGCTTTTTAAAAATTAAGCTAGATATCCGTTCAAGTCAAGACGGGAAGAAGATTGAAGATTTCCTTTGATTTCTCCTTCTTAGTAAGAATAACAGTGTACGTCGATAAAATATTTCATTTTCTATTGCAATGTTGCAGATCTCCTGTGGCTCTCGCCAATTAAACAGGACTAGGCGATCATAAAACTAGTCATAAAGAAAGCACACATTGCACAACGCGCCAGGGCGGGATAAGCCCGGATTACGGAGGGCTGCCGGACGTTACTCTGTAGTCACTAGTTTAGGCACAGGGCGGACACGCCATACATCAAAAATGATTTGCGTTTATATGTGTGGGCGGCACGTCTGTACACGCGTCATTGTGTATCTGACGGACTTCTGGCATGCTCTCAGTAGAGCGACTTACGCACACATTCATGTCGCGGCCAGTGGCCGGCGGGGCGGTGCGTGTCCGTTCTGTATGATAATACTATTACTTATTCTGTGGTTTAGGCCGCACTATACCACCGACGAGAAACGAGATAACTATGCAATATCGGAAATTAATCAAACTTTCATATGTGTTTTTTTCAAGAAGGCACGTGTACTTTACTTAAATTAAACAATTGAACAGGCTGGCATAAAACTACAGTCATAAAGAAAGTATTTTTTTTATCTTCTGTGCACTTAAATTTGCCTTGAAACCTTAATTTTCTTAAACGAAATGGACATTTTTCCCGTAGGTACTCTGGCTTTAAGCCGCTGCCGAGTATTTCCCAGCGGTGTTGCTACACTGTAATTAAATTTCCAACTTAATACTTTGCCTTTAAAGTATTTAATTTAATATAAACCAAGATAGCAGTGATTTCTGTCTCCAGAGACTATTTCTGTTTTAATAATTTGATAGATATTCATTTTATTTTTTGTTCTCTGCGTTAAACAAAGTTGCCGCTTTCCGGCTCCGTCGAACAAAAACATACGAAAATAATTGTCGCAGATATTGGCGCTCATGAGATGCCTGTTGACATGACCCAAGGTCGTACGACAATAAGATAAAAACCTTATCAAATTTATAAAAGAATACCTGAATACCGCTTAGTATTCAAAACTACGGTTGGAAATGAAAACAAACTCGACGATAAAGTTATTCGTATTGTTTTTTAATTTGTACAAAGGGATTTGGTCGCGAAACGAAAAAGAGAATCTCGAATCCTGTTTGAATTTCATTGCGAGAGACTCGAGAGAGCTGGCGATGTAAGGCAGTTGTCAGACTGGCGGCGAAAAGCTAGAAACGAGGAGAGAGGAGATATTTTCTTCGTCGGCGAATGTTTTCTCTGTGATGTTCTCGCCGGCACGTATTATCATGCCGCGATCAGAAAGGGATTAGAAATAACAGATTTCCATACACTTACGTCAAAATCAATATGAATTGACAGCTATCTCAATCCCTTTCTAATCGCGATTCAGTAATAACAGTATGCGATTAACGAGTGTTATCCTTATCTCTATGGCTTGTCAAAAATGTGCTGTTTAAATAGTGATCTTAAGTTTAAAATATTGAATTTTAGAATTGCTCTACGATAGATGCCTGCGTAGATACGTAAGGTTTTGGTAGTACTTGTTATGCCGTTGAACTGCCTCAATTTTGTTCGTTCAACTTTCTAAATATTCAACTAGCGCTACTTTAACAGCAAAATTGTAAAGTATTTTAGATTGCCGAGCGGCGTTCAGGTTAATCAGGCTTACCAAACACTAGCGGGTCCCAAGCTTATAAGCAAGCCAGTGTAAGCAGGAGGTCTCGTTTAGTCTCTTAGTAAACCAGGATATGTACTGCAAATTTATATGAATATCAGTCAGGTTGTGTAATTATGCCAGGAGCTAAGTTCGATTTGTCCATAAAGCGTAATTTTTTAACGATGACACCATTAAACGACAAGTCTGCATCACGAAATGGACCCAACTCAGGATAATGCAAGCTATGAAACCAGCGCTAGTATTCCGTAGGGGCTATTCGGTGATGCCACGGCAAATAACACATAAATAAATAAATACACAAATAAACGTCATTCTGATATCAGTGTACGTTCGAAGTGGCTTGTTAAGGTCAGTTTACACTGGTACTTGAGTTTACTAGCGCGCCAGCAATGTGAATACCCGGCCAGCAGCCGAGCCGGGCAACTTCGGGGCTTTTTATAAACTTTGCGATTGATGCGTCTATGATGAGTTTAGGGTAACGAGATTAAAACACGACGGTGCCGCTCAAATTACACGCAAACATTGACGCGCGCCACCGACTTTTAGGGGTCTAAGCGTTTTTGAGTCGTCGTGATTTATTTTAGATATTAGGTGACAGGTTTAATTTGAGAATATCTTAGCTCCTAATTTGAATAAGGATTTAGGAAGTAATCTAATATTGAAATAGAATAGAAGCCGTATATTTCTAGGGTAAAGGCACAGCGAAATGTCAGCTCGCTCGAACCTGGAGCAGCAGCCAAACCCAACTGTGTTTGTTCCAGAAACACAGCCATATATGCATGTACATATATTGTTTGTCCGTTCAGTCTGTGCAGTGCAGTTATCTGCGCATGACAGTTTTTAACAAATCATATTTAAGTACTTACATATCATTTTTGCGTGGGTACCTTTTTGACGATTCGATTTGAAATACACAATGAATGTAGTCTACATAAGTATTGAGAAAGTAAAACCCTTTTTTGCAAATGAGTATGCTTTATCCACTCGCCACATTGATGCTAAGCCCATCCATCAGACGCCAGACAACACGCCAATGACGTCGACGCCCGCCACAAACCGCGTAAGTGACGTGGGAAAACTACCTAACTCGACACACCCGTATTCGAACAATGAGATACGTCAAATAATAGATATTGAAACGATATGGATCGGTTATGTCAGTGTCAAACAAGTGTCAAAAGTGACGCGACGAAGCATAGAAGGTAGCATCCTATAGAAGTGGTCTACGCGTGCCTCCGTGAGGGACAAAACATACGCAATGCGACGCTGTGATTGGTCGAATTTATTTGTTGCCCACCATAATCCTTACTAATTTATAGTGGGGAATAAAAAAAAGTGAGACTGTGACAAGGACAAACAATAATAGCGCTTTCGCTGCTACTCCAACTGAAAGATCGATAAGACTATCCCGTTATGTCAGTTATCCCCACCACTCCTGCCCAATCCAGTTTAATACTAGATTCATGCGACGAAGCGACTTCAAACAAAAACGTCACTTTTGACACTTGTTTGATATTGACATATCCGATCCATATCGTTTCAATATCTAATATTTGCAGTATCTTATTGTTCGAATACGGCTGACAGTTAACCCATTTTAAACCTTGTCGCTTGGAATTAAAGTCTACTAATGAATTGTGAAACGTTAGAATACTAATAAGCTCCTGATTATATGGATTCCTGGTAATTAAATAAGACAGGAACACTTTCCCTTTCTCTTAATTGTTATTTAAATCATCTCAATTTGTAATGCCACTACACCAGTCTTTGTCTGCAAACTTTCAAAATGTTTTTAAGACATGGCCCGCGATATTACGTAGCAAATTTAATCATTCCAATGGACTAATTAAATTTAAAATGTGCTCAAGAAAGGGCCGAGTCTGGCCAAAGTCGTAAAACTCACAAATGAGTCCATTAAGCCCTAATTCCGTTTAATAACAATCCGATAAGCGTTGGCGGAGTAACTTGCGAACGATTAATTTGCATTTATTAACTCTTCACCGGTTCTGTGTTCCTGGTGGGATGTAAGATCAAACCGATGATATGTAATTCAAGGGTGTTTAATAATATAATAATATCGGCCAAATAAATCGAAATGAGTGTGGTGTGAGTGTGGTGGTTGTAAGGGCGCGTGTACACAGTGCCGCCTCCGCGCCGCCGCCGCACCTTCGCGCTATGTACACGAGAAACGTATAGCCCGCCGCCTAGGGTTGCCAACCGTACTATATTATATAGTACTGTACTATATTTTGGCTCTCTGTACTATATAATTTTGGAAAAATATATAGTACGCTAAAATACTATATTTCCGATTAAACGTATTTTACACTTATGTTTAGTATTTTATCTAAAAGTACTATATTTTTTTGAAATGACTATATTTTTGATGCCTTATTCTGGAAAATACTATATTCCACCAAAAAATAGTTGGCAACCCTAAAATGTCATTCTATGGAACTTGCGAACTATGTAAACAAAAGTTACTAGTAAATTGACATTTAGTGTCAATTTTAGTATGGCGGTTTGTTTACATAGTTAGCAAGTTCTATTGAATGACACTTTACCGCCGCCGCGCCACCGCCGCGGGTTTTACGCGTCTCGTGTACATAGCGCGAAGGTGCGGCGGCGGCGGCGGCGGCATGGCGGCGGGCTTTACGCGTCTCGTGTACATAGCGCGAAGGTGCGGCGGCGGTGCGGAGGCGGCACCGTGTACACGCGCCCTAAGTATAAAGTTCTGGTGTGTCCCCAATTTGCGTGTCATGTCAAGAGGCATATTATTTTAATTTGCGCCTCCGTCACTCACCACGCGCGACACTCAATGCCCTCAAAAGTTATGAAGTATTCACTTACCAACTTTCTATTATTAATCCCCCTTTAATCCCCTCAACTTAACACTTGACATTTCGTAAACGCAACATAAGCACATGCGGCCTATCAACTCTTACGACGTAGGTGTTAAAGTCCAAATTAGTTCACATCGGATGCAAAGTGTATCCTTGACATTTACCAAAACACATGCGGCCTTTCAACGCTTAGGACCAAGGTAGTAAAGTCCAAATTAGTTTATATCGGGTGTACTAGTTTGTAGTTGAATGTTGGCGAGTTTCGGTGACATTTGTCGTTGCAAACGGAGCAATCTGCGGACTCGAGTAATGAGAAGTTACCCCTGTCTCCCCCCTTTCCCTTGAAAACTTTAATACAAACGTCAGCATTAAGGGGCCGACAACTGCCGATAACCTTCAAATCAACGTTACTAGTGAACGAACTTAGGTATTTTCAGACGTAAGGGGCTGACTCGAGGGGCTGGCTTGACGACTCTTCAATAAAGTTGGCACGATTTTTTTGGCAAAGCGTTTTGGATTTGAAAGATTTAGAGTTAGGCGGGACAAGAGAAAATCATAAAACAAGAACTCAATAAATTCATTCATTTTATGAATTACATTTTGTTACGAGGTGTCGAATATGGTTTGCAACAAATAAATTATTATGATTACGAGGTTGAGCTTACTGTGGGACTTAGTCAATCTGTGTAAGAATGTCCTATAATATTTATATATTTATTTATTATAAGGTATTTTATACTTACTTAATTTTTTAGGAAACCGTTTCTACACAAAAAGTGGGCTCCATTTAAGTATGTACATACCTATACATTCAAACTTGCATTCAAGTCATATTAGTATTATTTACCGATCTGCATTCAGTTGAATCAATCTCCGCTGTGGTGAAACATGTATGTCTGTTTCAGTGTACACCCGGCCTAAGGTAGTCGTAATCTATTGCCCCATCTTGCATCTGTCAACCGAGACTTTGATCAGCTGGCTTTGAATTATGACGTTCAAATTTAGAATATACTTTTTTAGTTTGTGGATGGAGCTTGTAATTAAGACTAGCTATTAGACTATCTAAAAAAGTTATTATCTCTTTATCTCTGCACCACTTACAGCATATTCTAATTTTATTGTCTCCGCTACCCAAAGATTGTCTGGAAGAAGCTTTTAATCAATAAGACCGCTTGTTGTTACCTCTACTCAATTATATTTTTGTTTGTGTCTTCATCAAATTTTAATTGTTAAAACAGGTCAGTTAGTAAAAATACAATTCCCAAAAAAAAAAAGCATACATTAGGGCTCATTTAGACAATGCGAGAACTCGCACGCGACTTTCATTACATTGCGGGTTTTGATCGGTCGATTGAATTAGACGTAACCAACAGTCCGCAATGTAACTAAAATGGCATGCGAGTTCGCGCGCCGTCTTAATCAGCCCTTACCGACCATAGACAATTTGTATCTATCAACCATATCTATCAGCATGACGGACGGTTTAGAACGGTAGAATTTTGATGGGTTATATCATTCGAAACGGCTTATGACAGAGAAGCATGGCGGTCTTTGGCGTCGGGTCGTCGCGCCACAGCAATATATACTTATATCATTCGACATCTATTCAGATAAATGTCTGTGTAAACTCCCCACCGCACTGTTACTTAGTTCAAACAAAGCTGAAAAGCGCCGATATTTCTTTGCCTCTTAACGGCATGACACTAATTAGGAAAACCAGGGGGACAAAGCTTTGACCACTGATGCAAGACTCTCAAGGTAAAGTCGTGAATTATGAATCATTGAAATATTGTCAGTAGTTTTTAATTGAGAAATATCAATGAATCGTAGAAAAGAAAAGTGACGTTCCAATGGCAACTGCATGACTGTTGCGACATTACTGCTGCGGCCTTGACGTGGGCGCTGTGTATGTCAATTTCCTATATAAGATGGGTGACGGAAAGTTATATTGATTCATTGTAGTATTACTGGGAGCTCATTCTAAAACGCTGCACTTGATGTATAAGTTGATAAACATCTATAACAACTTTAGGGGCAGCGGCAGGTTGAGTAAATTTATTCCGTTTAAATACAGCTTATACATTATTACGTATACAGTTTGTATAAAAATGGGTTTATCAGTAAATATAATCTCTTATTGCGGTTAACTAATATCATAAAGTCAAATAATCACCCCACTAAGTGCTTGCAAAGTGTAAGTAACAATAATCTCCTCAAACACTCTGCGACCCTAGTGCATGCGAGAGCTAATATTTGCCCAATGATCCCCAGTGGCTGTACCAGCGACCTTATTGTAATGAGATAAGGTGCACAATGGTAGGTATTTGTGAAGACTGGGTACGGACAGCATAATTGAAAGGTGCTCTGTGGAAGGTTTTTAAGGATTTAGCCGTAGGTTTTTGGGTAATAATCGTGTATATCTGGAATGAATGTACCCTTTCGCTTTTGATTGGTTTGACTGTTTTACTTTTTAGCTGTCAATTTAGCCAAGGTTTTTCAAACAGTGATTCATTTCGACATCACTCGTAGCATACTTGTCGCTACTTCTTACGCTCACGCTTGCTGGCCGTAGCACCGCTACGACGTGCTACGCGATGTGCTACGCATGTCGCATGTAGCACGATCTATTTTTTAGGGTTCCGTAGCCAAATGGCAAAAAACGGAACCCTTATAGATTCGTCATGTCTGTCTGTCTGTCCGTCTGTCTGTCCGTCCGTATGTCACAGCCACTTTTCTCCGAAACTATAAGAACTATACTGTTGAAACTTGGTAAGTAGATGTATTCTGTGAACCGCATTAAGATTTTCACACAAAAATAGAAAAAAAAACAATAAATTTTTGGGGTTCCCCATACTTCGAACTGAAACTCAAAATTTTTTTTTTCATCAAACCCATACGTGTGGGGTATCTATGGATAGGTCTTCAAAAATGATATTGAGGTTTCTAATATAATTTTTTTCTAAACTGAATAGTTTGCGCGAGAGACACTTCCAAAGTGGTAAAATGTGTGTCCCCCCCCTGTAACTTCTAAAGTAAGAGAATGATAAAACTAAAAAATATATATGATGTACATTACCATGTAAACTTCCACCGAAAATTGGTTTGAACGAGATCTAGTAAGTAGTTTTTTTTTATACGTCTTAAATCGAATAAATACGGAACCCTTCATGGGCGAGTCCGACTCGCACTTGGCCGCTTTTTTTTTAATTTTGAATAGATTTAAGGGGACCACTGATTCCGGTCCGCCGGACGGTATCGGCCTGTCAGTTGTTCGGAACTGTCAACTTTTTGTTCTAACTGACAGGCCGATATCGTCCGGCGGACTGGTAATCAGTGGGCCCCTTTACTTATTATTTTTACTCAATTCATACGCCTTTTTAAACTAATTGACCGACTAATGTCTTTAAGGAAAAATGCCGAAGTATACGAAATACAAAAATGACAACATTGAAAAATGGCAAATTTTTAATACGTCGATAAGTAAAAATGTTCAAGTATAAAAATGTCAAGATTCACTTTGGTTTATTTTGACCGCAGAATTTCATTCTAAATTTAAGTCCGTTTCAATTTAACTCAACATCGTTACAGTTTCGTTAATTGAAACTAATCATCACATATCAAGGGCTTTAATTAAACTCATTTTCACTTATTTCATTAACTCAAAATAATGACTCAATAAGATAATACATTTATTCAGCAAATTACCAAATTACATTTATGCAATCAATGTGTGGTCAATAAGATAACTCAAATACCTCCTAACTAAACGGATTTTGTCCGCAATACGAGTAAGTATCCTTTTAGGCTTTTATTACCACAGATGTATATCTCGCATTTTATTGTAAACAATAATGTATTTTGTTATTACGAAATAAGGTTGCTTATTAAATCACCGTTTGAGGCTTGATAGGAGGTTATAAAACTAAGCTTCCCAAATCGCGTGTAATAAAGTAAATGGGGAAAGAGAAATGACATAATGTTAATAATGTAATTTCACAGAGTCTGATTCTGATGTAAGAATTTGGTACGGTTTTCATCTCATTTTGATACGACATTGAGTCGTGTTAGCAGGCATTTCACACTCATCAATAAGTGCGAGCGAGATGCCTAATGAGACGACTCCTGATTCTTCAGCTCCAATCAGCATGAGCCGATAACGCTGATTGGTGCTTACGGCCAAGGTCGTATCGAATCCCGACGTGCGATGTGCGCTGAGCGCTCTCCAATCCCGGGCGCCTTAATAAAAGAGACGTTGGTGGTGCGCTGCGAGCGCTCCAATGCCGGATAATAATAATAATAATATAAAATAATAATTTGAGCCTATATACGTCCCACTGCTGGGCACAGGCCTCTTCTCATGCGCGAGAGGGCTCGGGCTATAGTCCCCACGCTAGCCCAATGCGGATTGGGGACTTCACATACACCTTTGAATTTCTTCGCAGATGTATGCAGGTT
This sequence comes from Cydia amplana, assembly GCF_948474715.1. Taxonomy (NCBI): domain Eukaryota; kingdom Metazoa; phylum Arthropoda; class Insecta; order Lepidoptera; family Tortricidae; genus Cydia; species Cydia amplana. The sequence goes on along the minus strand of NC_086083.1, from coordinate 626,785 downwards.
TCCTCACGATGTTTTCCTTCACCGAAAAGCTAGTGGTAAATATCAAATTATATTTCGTACATAAGTTCCGAAAAACTCATTGGTACGAGCCAGGATTTGAACCCGCGACCTCCGGATTGAAAGTCGGGCGTCATATCCACTCGGCCACCACCGCCGGCCAATGCCGGATATGAAAATTAAATGAAAACCGTATCAAATTATTAAAACAGAATGGGCCTCATGGACCAGCTTTGAAAGGAATTGTTTTAATCGTGGATTCTCTTGGAAATTAGCAATTTCTTGGAGTGTTCTTTGACAGGTAAATACGAGTTTATTTTGTAAAGGTTTGTAATTGTATAAGTTTATGTCCTCGGGTAAAATATGGAAATCTAATATTATTGTTTGTAAGTTTAGCTATTGTTCTTGGCATTTAATATATAGGTATCTGATTAGTTGTGTTGTAGTCAAGCAAAATATCATTGTTGATAATTATTTAATTGTATATATTTCACTGATAGTTTGCAAAATATGGAGCTGTAGGTATCTATGACGGTAAGTGAAAAGGATGACACCCTTATTCCAGTATTTTCATTTGCAAGCACAAGTGGATATTCGTACGCCGGCGTAACGAGACCTCTAGACTCATAACAAATATGTCTAACCATAGACCACATCTACAGTGGTTGGCATAAACCGAGCTAGGTAAGCGAACGACACTACCCTGATCATCACATTAAACAGCCGTAGTTAATGAGCTGTATGTTCCCTTCCTCGTTACTGCCTCCATAATAAAGACATAGTTTTATATGTTGTTTAATCTAGGCTTTTGGCGCCTTCATAACATGTCATATAAAACTATACATGTAGCCTGATGTAATAAATGTAGGGAGAAATGTTTTATACTTTTGCGTACAATCGTTGCCACTGTGGTAGTGGAGTAACAATTCGTAACCTAAGACATAATAAGTCAACCGATGGCAAGTCAAATGTGTCAGTGTTAGGGCCAGTTGTACTAAGCACAATTGACATTCTGATCAATAGTAATCACAATCAGCAGTGAACTAGGTATTTATGAATTTACTAGTGCAATAAAATGTTGTGAAGGTGTGGGTGATAGACGGTTTGGTGCAATCGACCCTTAGTACATCTAAACAGAGAATGATGACCCTTAAAATATTGAACCTGTTATTAATAAAGGTAGTAATCGTATCATATTGAAATTAAAAATAAGACTTTACCAAGTTGATTTATTCAAGTCAAATGAATTGTAGATAAAGGAGTATTTCTCCAACTTTTTTTTTCATTTTGGAACGTATCGTTTCATTTTTATTCGTTGTCTTCGACAAAATAATTACTTTCTGTGCCTTTCTTACCTATACAATTTACTCATTCATCTTCAAATAGATATTGTATTTCCCTGCTTGTATTTGAAAAAGCAATATAGAGTAAATGCAAGTTGTAAAAGAAGTAATTCCCAAAACGAAACGCGGGCATGCTGCCAACGTCAGTTGAGTTGACTGCGTGGTACCAACATATGAAACATACGGCCATATTCGAACTTTAAGATACATCAAATACTAGAGGTTGAAACGATATGAAATGGATATGTCAGTGTCAAACAAGTGTCAAAAGTGACGCGTTTGTTTGAAGAAAGGTCACTTTTGACACTTGTTTGACACTGACATATCCATTCCATATCGTTTCAATCTCTAGTATTTGACGTATCTTAAAGTTCGAATATGGCCGATAGAACATAACACAAGTTTCAAAATTAAAAAGTATTGGCTTCGCGGTATGATTGGATTTCTTTTTTGGGATAGTACCAAGCAGACATATTTTTTTTTTCCTTTCAATATGTGAATCTAAATAAGCATATTCAAGTAAAAATATTTACTAATGGTTTTTCTTATTAATCTTTTGATAAGTTTACCATACTATGGAATGCGATTATTATAATATAATCCCGGTAAGGGCATTTATTTGTGTGATGAGCACAGATATTTGTTCCTGAGTCTTGGGTGTTTTCTATGTACATAGGTATTTGTATATTATATATATCGTTATGTGACTCTAAGTACCCACCACACAAGCCTTCTTGAGCTTACTGTGGGACTTAGTCAATCTGTGCAAGAATGTCCTATAATATTTATTTATTTATAAAACACCCAGGTATTGGATGGTGTAATTTATAAATGTTCCTATCAGGGATGTTGCGTATATCCACATCTGCAACCGCGGAACTTCCGCATAAATTTCAACATCCGCATCTGCATCCGCATCCGCATAAAATCGAAGGGGATTTAATGCGGATGCGGATGTGGAACAGGTCGGTACAGGAACGTCTTAGCATCGGCGTAAGTGCTAGACTGCTAGGTAATTTAGTCATTAGCCAAAAAAACCTATTAGAAATTAGCAGTCAAGCGTGAGTGGGACTTAATGTACGGAACCCTTGGAACGAGAGTCCGACTCGCACTTGTCCGGTTTTTTGAAATAAAAATTACTAAAATGTAATATTTGACGTTTTTTATGTACCTATCTTGACATCCGCATCCGCCGCATCCTCCGAGGAATTTGTTTCCCTGCCGCTTCTTTCCGCAATCGCCCTTCGTGACAAGATTCGCGTGGACGCGCCGGGTGGAGACATTCGGCCCCTACTGTAACCCTAGCTTAAAATTATATATAACGAAATAGATACATATTTATAAATAAGCCTTACCTGTACAACGGCTATGTTAACTAGGTTACAGTGTTACTTGAGAATATACGTCCACAATATGAAGTAAACTAGGACAACTGTTGTTGTCTAAAGCCATTACTTGGATAACTTTGTTACTTCAGATCTAGGGCTTGCAAATATTCGAAACTTTCAGATATTCGAATATTCGACTTTTTCTGACGACGTATTCGAATATTCGAATAATTATTCGAATATTATAAAAAATAAGAAAAGGAACGAGAAATCGGTTTATTATCGTTTTATTCAAAAGCTTTTTTCACATATTGCTAAAACTAAGGATATTTGGCAGAGATCCACTTAATTGACTAGATTTTATCATCCTACTATTTATAAGATGCCCACATTTATAAAAACAAGTAAAACGCCAAAATTAGACGTATTTAATATTTCTAGATATAACTTATTATAAATGCGTCGTTGCGTGAAATAATATAACTTTAACCATCCAAACACCTAGGTATGTAAGATATTTTTTTTAGTAGGTAATTATTTTCCGATTTAAATTAACTTGTAATCACTCAGAGGCCTGTAAAAAGGCCTTTAATTTCATTGTATTTTGAATCTTTATTGACTTTATTTGTTTTGGCTAGTTATTATTCCTAATGGTCGGCTAATTATATAATATTGGAATATTTAAGGGATAAAGTTAGTTGAGTACTGGGTGGATTATTCGTCAGCTAAAGGTGCATGGTTAGATTACCAAGTTGGGCAGGTTTGGTATGATTAAATTTGAGAATTGCGATAAGTGGCAAGGTTTAGACTTCAAAAATTCGCTTAACGTACGCTTGTACTGAATAAACAGAATGACCCTTTAACTTAAAACTTACGCACCGTAAAAATAACATACTTTTTGATTTCGTTTTCTTTTAAATTGAGTTAGGTTTCACTGAATATTCACGAAGTCTATCGAGAGGAATACAGTAAAAATATTATTTCCTTCGTATTTGGGTACCTACCGTTCCTCATTCACTGTAAATACCCGTAAAACACACAGAAACTGTAATAAAGATGACGTAGATTTTTTTATAGTAATAAAAATATTCGAATATTCGAAACCTGAGCGGCCGAATATCAAAACAGGTCGAATATTCGACAAATTCGAATATTCGAATTGCAAGCCCTATTCAGATCACAGCCACTAAATGGTACATGTGACTCGCAAGCTAAATACCCACCTAGGTTATATTAGTGAAAACAATATCGTTACCTACTTGAGAATTCATGTCCAATATCTAGTAAATTAGGGCAACTTGGACAACTACACATATACATACTACACATAGGCTACATTTTGATCCTAAATTATTACGAAAAACGGTAAATGCCAAGTATATAATTCATTCGGCGGATCTGTAGCAAATTTCAAGGAATATTATAGGTACTGTTATGATCGACATCAATGTCTCCACATTCGACTAAGATGGTACTCATTGGGACAGTTTTGCATATAACCGATCTGATCTGAGTAGGGAGTGGGTAGGTAACTAGCTAACTAGGTATGTTCCGTAAATGCGGAATCTGTTTGTCACACTCTACGGCCAGGTCTCGGTACTCACAAATAAAGCGGGCGTCACATCCTGTGATCCCGGCGATTTAATAAACGTCCCAGCTAACGCTGCTGGCGACCACAGGATCGGAGGTTTCACAACGTCGACTTACCTGAAAACAATACAATCAAACTATATAATATATAGTAGTATGCGATATGCGGGTAATAGCACTTTATATACTGGAGTAAACTGAGTAAAAACAGGTAATAAACAGTCATGGTTTGTGATAAAGTAAGCCTGTAGGAATCGAGTTAAATTGACCGACGGCCAAGAGCAACAAAAGGGAGCGAGTTTACAGGGAGATTTGGCCGACGCGCGTTGCATACAAATACGGACTGCCCCAGCACACATTTACCGTTATTTGCCTCGCAAAACGAATGCAACACGATTCTAAACTTGGAAAGTACCATCTCTCCGTATCTTGATTTTTTACAAGCTTTTATTTAGTTTCACCTGTCCCGTTGTCTGTCTGTAATCCAATCTTGCAAGTTAAATTTGATCCACTTCCCGGTTTCCGATTGAGCTGAAATTTTGCATACACATGTAAGTCGGGTGACAATGCAATATTATGGTACCATCGAGCTGATCTGATGATGGAGACAGGAGGTGGCCATAGGAATTAACTCTGAGATGAAACAACGCAACCTAATTGTGTTAGGGATTTTTAGAATTGTCTCGATAAATATTAGTTGTCTGTCGTAAGAAAAGTACAGTCAGCGATAAAAGCTTGTACCAAAAATTTAATTTTTGCCAAAAACTTATTTTTTGCTTCTATAAATGTGACGTCCCACGGGTAAACGCCGCTCCAATACGATTGCGGTGCTATGCGACGTAAGCGCCAACCGCCATAAGGTACCTTTTCCTGTGGAACGTCACAAATTAAAGAAAGAAGTGATTGTGAAAGTATTCTGTGATTTCTGTGTTTCGAAAACTAATTCGTGCCAGTACTTTCATCCAATAAGAAATGCGCAACTAAGATTAAGCTGATCGCTAGTGAATAAGTACGAGGGGTATTCAAAATATTCTCGGTATGAGAATGAAAACAAACAAGTACGAAAAGTTTGATATTTTTATTTTTCAATATACTCCCCCCCTATGTTCATACACTTAAAAGATCGATCAATTATTTTTTTTAATCCCTCGTAAAAATATTTTTTATCTTTCGTGTAAAAATGCTCCTCCACTGCCGCCTTCAATGCTTCATCGTCAGAAAATTTATTTCCACGCAGATCCTTTTTAAGATTGGGGAGCAAAAAGAAGTCGCTGGGGGCTAAGTCCGGACTATACGGTGGGTGAGTAACAGTTTTAAACCCACGTTCAACAATAGCTGCCTTGGCAATATGAGCAGTATGGACGGGGGCGTTGTCATGCAGAAGCAGAATACCTTTGGTTAACTTTCCTCGCCTCTTTTCTTTAATTACATCCTTTAATTGACGTAGAATGTTAGCGTAGTACTGTCCTGTGATATTTACACCTTTTTCTTTATAATCGATTAGTAATACTCCTTCACAATCCCAAAATATCGTGGCCATGACCTTGCCAGCTGAAGGGATGACCTTCAACTTCTTGGGATGAGCTGAACCCTTAATGTGCCACTGCATGGACTCTTGTTTACTCTCTGGGTCATAATGATGAACCCAGGTTTCATCTCCAGTAACTATTCTTTGCAGCACCTCATCAGGATTTTCACCGCACAGGTCAATAAAATCGGAACAACAAGCTACACGCATGTCTTTTTGAAGCCGAGTCAGCATTCGCGGAACCCATCTTGCACTTACTTTTGACATATTAAGATGGTCATGTATAATATCATGTACGGTACCAATAGAGAGATTGGTTACTTGTGCTATAGATTTTACCTTCACTCGACCATCTTCCAATATAAGTTTTTCCACTTTATCAATATTTTCTTGTGAAGTAGCTACTACAGGCCGGCCAGGTCTAGGGTCATCTTCAATACTCTCCCTTCCGCGTTTAAACTCGCTTGACCACTTTTGAATGGTAGATAAAGAAGGAGCAGACTCACGGTAAACACAATCCATTTCCTCTTTTATGGTTTTTTGATTTTTACCCTGTTTTGTCAAGAATTTTATCACGCATCGATGTTCTAATTTAGTTAACATTGTCAATTCGCACAGGATGTTCATGTTTGTTCAGCAATTGCAGAAAAACAAAAGACTATCTCGGTTAGAATTATACTTTTTTTTAATGTCAATGAATAAACCTTAGCGGCCAGTAACGAAAGAAATTTTAGAAGAGGTCGTAAGATATCAATACCGAGAATATTTTGAACGCCCCTCGTATATCCCCCAATCGCTTTCACCCGGCCTCCAAAGAAAACTTTCACGTTTCACCCACCCCCGGGGATTCGGCGGTCACTCCTCGCTTGTCCAACTTTATTCGCGAATTTAGGAATTGAATAAAAATGTTCGGGGCGTGACTTTGTGCAGCTTTGGGATGCGCGAATGTTTGACGGCAATTTTATTTTAGATTTGCGGTTGTAGCGCACCAGTGGGATTTGTTTGAAAGATCGGGCAGCAGTTCTTTTCGCTTATGGGCTGCTCCGAAACTACCTACCTGGCTACCCAAATGACAGTCTATGCGCCAAGAAAATTAAGTGCTTTTTTGATTGTGGCGTCGCATTGGGTCGTCCCATTCCTTTTTTGTAAAGTTCTTAATTTCGCTCCATTCTGCTTCCGTCACCCATGCTCCTTTCGTCACTTTCGTCGGTAGTTTTTGGACTTTTTGGGTTAGGGCTCACGGTTAATTATTTAACAAGTGAAAGAGCACTCTCACTTTAGAGAGTTTAAAAACCGAGTCCATATTGCCTAAGTTTTGTATGTCCCGTATTTTTCATTCTGTAGCGCCGCGACAGTTTTCAGATCAGACCATTTATTACAAACTACAAAATCTCATTACCCAGTTGGCGTGCATTTATTTTTCTCGTTTACCCCGGGGCCATTCGTTATTCGGATTTACATTCTCGCAGATATAGTGTCTGACAAACGGCCTGTCACAACACTACTTTTTACGTACGTTTATATGTGTACATTATTGGACTTTATTCCGTCGTGATAAGGTGCTAGATTTTGTAAATATTTATGTTGCTGGTATGTGGACAGTGCGACCAAATTGTTTGTTTTGCTTGCTCCGGGTTTTTGCATGTGCACATTGTTAAAATTTGCGAGTTTGTTAGTGCCGTTAGTGGTAACTTCGGGATTATTTTCTTTTGCTATTTAATTTTATACCATTAATGTACAATTTGTTGCTTCGCTGCGTCAAATTATATTTTGGATTTGTATTTCGAAAACGATTAAACTTCAGTTGTCTCTGTTTGAAACAGTGTTTGTTGTGAAAATCTTAATCACCGTTTGAAGAGTCGCAGCATTTCTAAAATATAATTTTGTAATGACAATAATTACTTGATAATATTAAAACAAGCAAGTGGAGAAAACAGTTTAAAGGATAAAATAATGGTCATGTTTTCTCAATTAAAATTGAGATGCCATTAAATTCACCATAACTTAAGAGCTCTGCCCTAGTCAGTGGAGTGCTGGCACATCGTTTCATTTCCTCACACGACGCATTCTTCTTCACTTATATATGTAGTTCTAGGCTTTTCCCTGCTTCTCGTCTCTTTACTTAATCCTACCTTCCAGATGTTCGAGAAAAAGCTGTGCCGTATCAGCCATTGAACTATTAAATCTAATGCCATAAGAATAACCTAGTATTCCAAAGCTCACATTGTCCTTTACGTACTTATACTAATCCAATTCTCAGTTCTTATAATTGGGAAAATCACCACCGGTTTCTCAAGCAATAAAAGAAGTAGGTACTCAACTACTCATACAAAGTATCCACTTAGCGAACGAGCTAGTACCTAGATCTCGACTAAAGACTATGATATAGTGGCCCTGGGTACTATTACTTAGGGTTAGAACCGGCGTAGTCTCGGCGGGACCTGAATAAATTCAAACTAGAGTTGAAATGAGAATACTTTTCGGTTAAAAAGTGGATTTAGTTAAGTGAACCATGATTTTATTCTTGCATGAAATTGGTTTTACGAACGTGTATATGTATATAACCTAGTGAATTTCAAAAAATTCGTCAGGAATACGCTTGTGACACTTTTGAAATGGCACGGTTTTTGAAGAACCTGAAATTGCGCTGATATTTATAATATTTACACGCGTTTTTAATAAAACTTGAGTTCCTGAGCCTCTACCATCAGTTGCCTGAGTATTTCTCACTTACTTTATGTGAATAAACGTGCCTTATGTCACGTTTTACGTTTCTTTACGGTCTAATGTGCCTAACTTCACTCCACTAGAAACGATGCTGTCCCTTTCTAAGTATACTAAAAAACAGTGCAAGAATTATATCGGAGGATTGTAGGTACAGCGCCCCTAGGAGTCACCTAAAGAACTAAATATCAAAGTAACCTACCGAAAACATCGAAGTTTGCAAATTGCGGGCATCTTTCTCTGTCAGTCTAATTACTCCTTAATTAGAGTAAAAGAGAAGCATGCCCGCATATTGCGAACTGTGAAATGTTTTAGCTGTTTCTATGGTTTCTAATAGGGTGATCAAAAACATAAATGTGAAATGAGAGCCAAGTCCAATATTTAGAATATGCCTCGGTGTTGATTTTGCGGAAAAAAGAATTGATATCTATATGGGTGCCAAGTTCTAGTTCGCTTGTGATGTAATTAAAGTTCAGGATTTTACTTGACTAGTTTTTACGTTCACGCTATATTATTTGTCTATGTTACTTTTTTAAGAATTTAGTTTGTTGGTATAAAAACTAGACAAGACAAATCCTGAACTTTAATTTCATCCCAAGCGAACTAGGACTTGCACCCAGGGTAATTCGCCAGTGACTGGCCAGCTGGCCACCTTAAACTAATGATGAATTCTATTCATCTATAAACAGAATTCAATGTAGTATAGGTTCAATAACGGTCAGCTTTCAATAACTGGCCACCTAATACTAAAATGAATTCTGTTTATACGTGAATATAATTCATTTTTAGTTTAGGGCCAGTAACTGGCAAAATACCCCGTATAGGTAAAGATTTCAATTCGTTTTCCGGCGAAGTCAACAACGACGCATATTTTTTATAAGTACCTAGTATTGAACTTGACTTTCATTTCAAATTATTTTATGTTTTTGATGCATTATCATTACTTTTTGTACAGAAATTATTAGTATTCATCATAATTGATTTCGAAACTAACATTTATTTCTATTTAACAATTATTTCTAGTTAATATAACACATAGCCGCTGAGTCGCCAGTTCTCTTTTAAACTTGGCTTGACACGCTACCCGCCATTCTTGAATTTGTGCGAGCTATTTTGTCACTTTTTACAGATTCAACATTCATTCTACAATTTTTAAAGATTTGACGTTGCCATAGTTACGAAAATATTAAACATATCAATGTTAGTAAACAATGTATAAACAGTGCTGTGTTCAAGAAAAAAATGCAAAATAATATATGATAAATACGTAAACACCATTAATAATCGTGTTAGAATTATACCTTTGCGTGTTAAAAAATATGAAGCAAATTATACGGGCTACTTTTGGCTACATAAATAAGATTATTATGTACTTATGTTGAAAATAGTACACACGTGAGAAGAAATCTGTATTAAAATAGGTATGTATATATGTTAGGTCTTGCCCTGGCCTCGCTTTGTGTAGGTTGCTGTACGTGCCGGCGTACTAAGTAAGTAACATTATACGGCCTTAACAGCGATCTAAATTTTATGGTACCTAAATGATCTCGATCTTAGCACTTTCAGTGCCAAGCGCCCCTTCCCAATACAAAATGAACCCACTCAGCGGGTTTTTGGGCAGTGAATGTGTTAAACCTTATTTTAATTTTCAGATTGTGAACTACCAGCAAAAAATGTTATGTTTTATATTTCCTGTTGCCAAACTGACGAGACATGAAACATCATCACCACACACATGAAACATCGAACTGAACTTGAACATCGGGAAATAATATATAGGTAGTAAAGAAAAATAAATAAACTCACAGAACATTTGTATGTTTTATTTTATTTAAGAATTCTTAGGAAGAATCCTTTGACATGGCGCCTGGCCATTTGTAAGACGTAATTTTCATAGTTAATTGAACCTAACAGATTAACCGTGAAAGGGTAACAGATTAATCATGAAAGGTACTAAATCCTGGCGTAATAAAAATAGTTGTAGCGTAGCGTTTTTTCTTAAAAACGATATCGATACGTTGAAAAATTAAAGCGCCTGAATTTTTTTAATAGCAATGCAAAGTGTAAAATTAGTATAACTCGGAAACCACAAATAAAATGGCTCAATTTATAATTGAATATGAAAGTACTAAAAAGGTACTAAAATTTGGCTTTTATAGAATTTATCAATAATCGCGGGATCATAGCGTAATAAAATACACCCGCCATTCTGACTGTCAGGTTGGCGGGTGTAACGTTTTTTGGTAATAACTTTAAATACCGTGAGGTACTAATTTTTTTATTTGAGGTACCAAATAGTACAAATTAGGTACTAAAATATGGTATGCTTTTTGTTTATTTTTATTTACATACACCCGCCATCCTGACTCTCACCCTTGACATCATCATCTTCCTTAAGTTGTTGTCCCGGCATTTAGCCACTTGCCAACTAATCACTTCTACAATGCATACAACAATGAACGATTTGCTTGCACGCATGTACCGCTGGATGCCATCCGGGTTTGTATGGAAATGTTGTTTTCAATCATAGGTTCATGCCTAAAAGCAAAAACTGCTCGTAAGTAATGTGATCTTTGCAAATGTACTTAACTAAACAGTAGAAATAGGAGTAAATATAACTCATTACCTTTGTATCAAATCAGCCTTTTTTCGAGCTACTAATTGATTTATTCCGTATTAGTTTTGCCTGGAGTTCACGTAACTCTTATAAATAAATACATACTACGTTGAAAATTGCAAAGATAATCGTGAAAAATATGTTTATTTGTTGTGTTTACAAGTTGACAGAAATGTAACGTCGAAAACGCACGTATTTTTCGATGACATCTGTCACGTTTATTCGCGTAAACGGCGTAAAGTAATTAACTTGTATAATTCTGGCTCAGTTTTCTTTATATAGTTAGAAAGAGAGCGTTTTAGGTGTGAAGTTAGGCATGGATAGAAAACTTACGTAAAAACGTTAGGAACTCATGGTACCAGTTGAAATTTTTAGTTCTTTAAGTGACCGGTAGAGGCACTGTACAAATACTCCATACATTTTCCTTAACGTTCTCACTATCGACTGTCATTTACGGAACTCATGGTAGTGCTTCTGATGACACTTCTCGGTACAAGTGAAACATGTCGAGCGTTTTTCGACTTAAAATACGTGAGTCACCCGTTTTTAATATATTTACTAAAACTTGAGTTGTTGATGTATAAAATTGTGTCGGATGCAACATGCAGCTAAGCGGTTTTGAAAATGTAAGAGAAAACTTATGGTTCGTTGTGTAAGTTTGTGTCAAGTCATTTGAAAATTGCGACAATATTATATCGACATCGCGAAGCGTACCATCGCCCACACTGTTAACGAACAGTTCGTAAACCTTATTTCAAAAGGCATAAGGTCCACTGATGGACTGGACACTGGACAGTTAAGAGTGTTAATGCTTGTACTAAAGGGGCCCACTGATTACCAGTCCGCCGGACGATATCGGCCTGTCAGTTGTTGGGAACTGTCAACTTTTTGTTCGAACTGACAGGCCGATATCGTCCGGCGGACTGTTAATCAGTGGGCCCCTTAAAACGATTGACATGTTGTAAAGGCAGAATTAGCTAAGCGTGGGAAATGCTCTGAACTGACAATCCCGTAATGTCAGTGAAACGTTGATTCGATAACGAAACAAAGAGACAATTGCGACGGCGAAATGAAAATGTTTAACGTCGAACGGCGCATAAATGGCGGCCGGTATTTGGAAAACACAGATCATTTGCACACTAGATAGAGCACGAGCGCTTTCAGATTTAAATTGTAAATTTACGATGCAAGTGCGAAAAGTAGGAAATTCGCACGTGTATCGTATAACGTTTTACAGAATATGGCCCTTTCCACTTTCGACATAGTCAAGTAATGATTACCGCATTAGTGCGGTAAAGTAGCAGGCCGCGTAGCCAACCTGCCAATCGCTAACGCTCCGTAGCGATCGAAACGCAACTGTCACTGTCGCACTAATATGGAAGAGTGATAGAGAGACACAAAGTGATTCGTTGTCGAAGCGATAGCGATTGGCAACTTGGCTAGGCCGGCAGTATCGTCACACTGCCACTGGACGCTTCCCACTTATTCAGATGTCTGTGAAGTTGGCATAGGATATGCTAGTGTGTGAACTTAGCATACCATTTTGTGAAATTCCATAGTATTGTTTTTTACGAAATCCGGCCAAGTGCGAGTCGGACTCGCGCACGGAGGGTTCCGCACCATCAACAAAAAATTGAGCAAAAAAATCGTGTTTGTTGTATAATGGGAGCCCCCCTTAAATATTTATTTTATTTTATTTTTATCGAAGTTGACTGCAGTGTATACGTATTACCTAGTACCTACATGGGGTATCTACGAGTGGTAGTCCACGCCAGAGAGCCAATGAACCGCGCACCGGCCGGTTATCTGCGTTTCAGGCTCCGCTGGCGATCGGCTCTGCTCCCCGGATAACCATGGTTCTGCACCGTTGACAATATTTGCCAGATTATATTAACCGTGATTTATTGAAAGAGAAAAGGCCGGTTGCGACTGTCTGTTGCCCTTAGAATTCATTTAGTCCAGGTTTTACAGGATCCATAACTAAGCTAACTAATAAATAGTGTAAGTATTTACTTACTTATTAAACCTACAGCTAAAAAGAAACTACGGACTAAACGTGAACACGTTCGCAGAATTTTAGTGTATGTGAAGTTTGCCATAGTTTTTTTTTATTTACTCGTAATGCATGTTAATTATAAGATGTAATGTTTTGAAAAGATGTGTCACGCCGAGTTTGTAGCCGGTCCCATATTGGGATACCCTCCTCCAATTATGGGAGGATTTGAATCTTCTCGGGACAGAGGTGTAGGGTTGGAGCCGGTATAGCTTTATTTGACGTTCATAAGCGCATTGTAATATGCCTACTTAAATAAACTATCTTTTATCTTTATCTTCTGAAAATGCCGATAAAGCGATGTTTATTTTAGTGTTTTAATATTTAATGACTTAGCTAACACATTGGTACACAATTCTCAAGATTTACGCATCTGATTGATTTATAAAGCCATACAAGGCAAACGCATTTCGTAAGGAATGCCTAAAAAAGGCAGCTGCAATAAACGTTTAGGTAGGTATAGGCAATTAGGTATTATTTATTACCTGGTACAATTACTTATTCTGTGGTATAGGTATTATTTGATTGGTTAACGGTGTACTTATGTTAAGTCATTTCATCTGCAAAGTTATACCAAGTGCATCATGTGTTGTATGAAGTAATTTTTTTTTAATCAATATATGCCTATTTTAAGTTATACTTATTTCTACATTTTCGCAAGAAAGATTACGCAAATAGATACAACAAACCACCTCCAAAACTCCAAACTTGACACATGTTTCGCCCATAAATATAATTTACAAGTTTGGGGTTTCGCCTTTCTACGAAACATACTTAGGTACTCAGGTTATACTCGAGATTGTTAAAATAAAACACAATTAAATATTTAAAAGTGGCTCGTGTCGGGCTCGGGTCTAAAATAATACGAGTGACCCGTTTATATATAACTAGCCCTTGTCAACGTAGAGGTCGTTAAAAACTTTCAACCCCATTTTCACCCCTTTACCCGGTTAACACACTAATTGCGGACCCGTACGCCGCTCCAGTGTGTCAACTAGATAGTGCACGTATGAGATTGAATTAAATAAGAATCAGAATGCTTTATTTGTAAAACATAATACACGTTGATCTTAGGTATATATCTTTGAACACTATGTTTTGCTGGTTGCCAAAAAATATCAAAGAGAACGAAAATCAATTTCAATAATACAAATGTTATGATTATAAATTCGTTGCGGGGTCGTACCTAGTGCAAAGGTTGGCCATCGCTATCCAGCGTGGTAACGCGGCAAGTGTGATGGGCACCTTTGCACCCGGTACAGCTCGCGGAGGTCTGTTAGAGTAAGATTTTATTTAGTTAGATATATTTAAGTTATTTATTTATTGTGTGTGAACTGTCCTAGTTATATGTTATTTTAATGTGTGTATTTTATTACTTATTATGTTATAATGTGTAATGAAAATTTGTTAATTGTTACCCATTTATAGAAATAAAAGATTATGAATTATAATATAAATAAATTACAATTAAAATTTAAAGTGAAATTAAAATACAATAAAAATACAATTAAATTCCAATTTCCTTAACTTAGTAGGTATATACATATTATTTTAGTTGGATGTTTTAATCAAGCCGAAATAATCAATAAACACAAATAAACGTCCAGTCATCTAACGCTAATCCGATAGAATTCCAACTAGATATCGGATATTGCGTGGAGATTAATTACCCAATCAGCAATTGGCAGTTGGTTAACGACTGCCATTAATTCCACACCTTTGCGAGAACGGGATAGCATTACTCCAAAACACTGACGATAGTCATTGTAGTTAACTTAGTTGTGTAATGCAATTTCGGCTTATTTTTCCGATGAATCGAGTAAGGTGAGAGGAGTGACAGATTAAGAAATGTATGCAGGTGACATTTGACAGTTAGGTAGCGATAGGTACCCGTTCGTAGCAAATTGCTGTCCTAGTACGAATCCCCTAAACTAGGATTCGGCTATAGACGATCACAATTATTGTACTAGATCTTAATGTCAAAATCTAAATAATCAATTAGTATTCGTTATCGTTATGAGTGCCATGATACTTTGAAATGTTGCAAGATAAAACACTGCAGCCTTTACTACTGTCTAAACTGGCGGAAAACATTGCTATCATTTCTTAAAAGCAAACTAAACGTAAAGAACTCGCAACTAGTTTCAAAAGTATAAGTTATACCGTAAATAATAATAAAGTTCCGCCCGCTTTGCCCGGCTGTACAGTTGTTTAAGTTCTGTTAAATAATTTCCCGACGGTCGGGCGGTGTGGAATGCTGTGATTTTAAATCGTTTTGCGAGACATTCGCGTTTTACGAGGCAAACACATACGTAAACATTTGCATAGAGAAATAAGTCCATGCATCGCTTACCGACCAAATCTCTTGTAACAGGTAGTTAGTTTCATAATCTAGCTGTCCAGTACATCTGTGTCCAAATATGATAAAACATTATCACGATCTTTTGAAATGAAATCTATATTTGTTAGAATATGGAAGGTAATACCTACCATACAATGAATGTTCATGTGATCTAAAATTAGAATTAGTGTAAGTTCCATCATATTCTACCGTTAAGGTGGTATGCAAATTTGTCCATATCTTATAAGATACCAAATCTTATATTTATTTATCTAAACTCATGGACAAATTTAGAGGAACGCAGAAAAAGTTCAATTACTAAATAAGAAATTATTTTAGTTTGTGTAATCCAGTAGTTAAAGCTTTTTATTGCGTTCCTCTAAAATTTTCCATGAGTATATTATACTTTATAGCCAGCCTTTTATAAAAAATAAAAAAAACCGTCAACCGGGACATATTTCATACTAAAAGCGTGTTGCGGCAGGGGTACGGGTTGGGACGCTAGTGTACGTAAAGCACCATACCCAAAGGTATCATACTACATTCATAAAAGGCTGGCTATAATTAGTTTTTCAAAAAACACAATTTAACCGAATCATAAATGCCGAATGCCGTGTGATTTTAAATCCTTTTGCGCGATTTTCGCGAGGCAAACAGCGGGGTGCTGGGTTTTGCGAGGCTAATGCAGAGGCAAACATTTGGGTGAGGTGGAAAGTGCATCGCGCGGTCGACCAAATCTCTTGTAAATCCTTTCTAGTACACCTGTGATTTGTAATAATGTTTATCTTCAATTATCTAACGCTTTAACATGCGGTACTTACACATGTTTTTACAATAATTTCGAGTAGGATATGCGAGATCGGTTGCAAGGTTATTGAAATTAAAATTGATTTATATTTTACTTCTTCATAAAAACGAGCACCATTTTACTGACTTAGCTCTTGCCGAATTAGTGGATATCATTATAAAGCTTAATTAAAAGTAAACAAGCTCTAAGTGAACTCCCAGCATTTCGAGAAATTTTAAGTTTTGTAATAAATTATTAAAACTTTTGCTCGGTCGGCAGTCGCAGAGTTGTTTAAAGGGACCCACTGATTACCAGTCCGTCGGACGATATCGGAGTGTCAGTTGTTCGGAACTGTCAACTTTTTGTTCTTACTGACAGACCGGTACCGTCCAGCCGACTGTTAGTCAGTGGGCCCCTTTAGTTTCATTATGTAATATCACGATGTTCTATGATTTTAAATCCTTTTACTGTTGCTTGTTTCGCGAGGCAAACACCGAGCAAAACATTTGTGTAAAGAAAATACTTAGCAACGTTCACCGACCTTAATCTTCCGTAACCCCCATTTATCTCTGTGGTTATACATACAGGTACCTAATGAAAAACTTTTATTCACAGGCCAATTCAAACGTGTACTGACATCAAACCGATATCACAGAATAAATAATAGCCGATATCAAAATGATAACTAAATGGCGTCATACGCGCGTGCATTCGCTCGTACTTGTCCGTACATGTATGGGCGCGAGCGAGACGTACGATGTCACAATGTATGTTTGAATTAGCCCCCAACCGACGTAATAAGTCGATCGCGGTAAATCTAAAGAGTCACCTGTCAACTAAATAAGACGAGGGAAATGAAAAATTTTGCCGCCGTTTACATAAGATAAATCAGACAAGACAACACCCTATTTCATTATTATTTACGGCCGTTTAAAAGTTTAAATTACCTTGAGGGGTGCATTTGAGATTTAGATTAATAAGGTAATAACCTTACTTATTCTCCTCAAAAGACAAACCGTGGCAACGAAACCCCTCAATTTTGATATACTATTTTTTAGCATTTACTTTTTTGGAATAATGATCAACTTTTGGGTTATTTGTACGACTCCTTTTTAAATCGTCCACAATCCAATGTCGTCAGCATACAATTCCTAAATAGACACCTTCCTAATTCGTCCACTTACTCTATTTTGGCCGCCCGATTGCCGAAAACTAAACTACATGTAGGTATTATAAAACTTAAAATAATCTTATAAATAAAAAAAAATGCTCCCCAGGTAGCTGTCATATATGGTGCCCAGAAGACTGACAGCGTTACCTCGTTGGATGGCCAGACTTAGTCTCTGGCCGAAGTAGCTGCCAGCCCTCGGGTCACCAGACGCATCTATAAAGCTCTCAGAAATGTCTCTGTAGAGATTTCGCACTGCGCCCCACGGTCCCAGAGTTTCGACTCCGAACGGCGCAAATATGTAACCCTCGCCGAGGACAGATTATCTGCGCCGCTTAAAAAACAAATAAGCAACCTTTTTTTGTATGGAACCCTAAAAGGAACAAAGCAATACTTTAATGGTTGTAACTTCTGTAGGACGCAAGCAAGACCGAGTGCTCATTGTGGGCGAAAAATGGGCCGCGTTTAATCACTCACCGCGCACACCTGTTACTGCACTCGAGCGCAATTTAAAACCGTTACTTTATACGGAAAAATTTGTAGAAAGTCATACATTATAACTGTTCTTTTTGAAACTGTTTGAAATAAACAATATTGTGCGATTAAGGTCGAAATTATTGATTCTATAGATAGAGGCCCGATGCCCTAAGGCAGCCATACTCTAAGTGGGTTCCGCGACTTCCGCGTTCCGCGACACCCCTGCAGGGGTTCCGCAAGAATTTAGAACACTATGCTTTAGTCGCCTCGAAAAATTTTACTATGCCGCCACCGTATTGTAGGGTTCCATCAAGTATTTCGCTTTCCAAAAGGGTTCCGTCAAAAAAAAGATTGAGAACCGCTGCCCTAAGGATAGAGGGTTCATAATGTATCGAGTTGGCGATGTTTTTTTATAGTTTAGTAGTAGTAGTTAAGCACTTTATTGCACAAAAAGAAACAACATGAAAAACATACATCATTTGTACAAAGGCGAACTTATCCCCTTTAATTTAAATTGTGTAAAATATTATTTTATTATACAATTGTGATATCATGGAGAGCTCTTCAGTCGAGTACCGTGTTAAGGCCACGAAGCTTAGTTCATATCCTGTTATTAAAATGAGAAAACGCCTGATAAAACAAGCATTTTGTTCTATTCAAGAAGGAGTGCCTCGTTGAGGGTGAGAAATAGGCCGCATTTAAATACGCACCTGTTACTCGTCGCTAGGCTAAACTTCGCATGTTTACCCAGCTACCAGAGACTAGTTCATGATAAAGACATCTTCACTAAATCTCTACGTAGTAACGTAGAGTCGTAGACATTCGGCCCAATTCAAACAATGCTTATAAAATGATTAAGAGGCCACAAGTCACAACGATATGATACTGATCTGTCAGTGTCAAAAGTGACATTTATTCAACCTAAAACGTCACTTTTAACACTGATAGATCGGTATCGTATGGCTGTGACATCTTATAAGCATCGAATTGGGCCGACTAGCGTATGTTTTATTTCCTACCCGGTTTGACTTCGAGGTTTTGTAATTTCTAGATATCGTGGCTAAGTGCAAAAGCATAAAATGTAGGGCGATGACACTGTGCGCATTAAAAACTTAAATTAGATGCCGCAGCGCTTTGATTTCTAGGTCTACCCGTTCTCTATGGCACCGTAAACAAACAATCAAGGACGCGACTTAATATGAAGATTCACAGTCTTTATTAAAAACTTATCTCCGTTTCCTAATGATGTAGCTTTATTATAGTTTACGGTTCTCTAAGGGCCAATAAGGCACTCGTAATTGTACGTTAGAAGCAAGAATTATACACCATACAGCTTTGTAAGTAGAGGATAATTAACTTGTAACTGGAGTTGCCCAATTACCCTTATCTTCTATATACACTCAAGAGGAATCACAGTCTCTTAATTTAGATAATTCCATATAAAGTGACCCGTTCGCATGGCTCGAGTGTGTAAGTACCTATAACAACTGAAAGCTATGTGAGCGAAACAAAATTTAAACTTGAGAATAATTAAATTTGAATTTAAATTGTTTTAAATATGCTTAAATTTAATTCCATAAAAAAAAACATCGCGGTTATACAGTATTGTTGACTATTAGGTATTACGTAACACAGAAATCTTAAGTATTTACCTGATAGCGAATTTTCGCAGTAAGAAAAAACAGATAATCAGGTTCTTTTACACAAATGTTGGTAATTTCACTCCCTGCTGGCTCCATATGAGAGGCTCTTCAATAAATTGTTTGTTTTTATCTCCGACAGAAGGGAGATGTTATATACCTAAATATAAAGAGTTGTACAATGTGCCAAGGACAAAGTGCTCAAAAATATCGTAACATGCCTAGAAAGTAGAGGCGTGTTAAGATATTTGTGAGCACCTTGGCCGCTACGATATATCTGATAGCGATTGTACACGCTCTTCTTTGGTACATACTTAAAAAAGGTGTCTTTTATTTATGCCAGTTGGGCCAAAACCGATTTGTTAGATGATTTTTACCGTGGTCTTGTGTCAATGCAAACACCACCAGGCCTAGGATGATTTTATCGTCTGTCAAGTACGTCGCACGACACGACAGACGACAGACGACATTCGATAACGACAAAGTTCCACCAACATGGCACATCAGGCGACAATTTCCGCAGCGCCGGAGTGAAGGAAATGAGATCATTGGCGCGGCGGGACGATTTAATCGTTTTTCATTTTCTTCCTACAGTTGCTGTCAGCCGATAAATGAACTACCTATAAGGTAAATAGGTCAAATCTATGGTTGGAATTGTCATTTCATTTTCTGACAAAGTTCAAAATTATTTTTTCAAAGGTTGCCAGCCTTTTATTACTAAACAGCCTCGCTTCGCTCGCACATGTGTATCACACTCTACCGTACAATTTCTGAATTCTCAGCATTAATGAAATGAATCAACCATTTTGTATGCATAATTTTCTAGTCTAATAATTTAAAATATTTATTTCCTACATAATTGCGAAAGGCCAGTAATTATTAAATTTATTAACGCTTGCAAAAGTTTGCTCTAACCTCCACTTGCCCAGTCCAAATTATTCCAGCATATTCATATGTAAGTTTACTACAAATTTCGTACCTAGGTTTAGAAACTCGTAGGTACCTGTGCCATTGATTACATCCACTAAAGCAGACATATATTATATCAATCAATCAATTAATATATTTATAGATCATTCGGTTTGCATCAAGAGCAAATGCCATGAGAAAATTCAGGCAGCTATATTTGTAAGAGGGCAATTTTGCTCTATAGAAAAAATAATGAAAATATGTCTAATTTTAGTTGTTTGCTCTTAAGAGTGCTGTATCTAAACAATACGAGTACCTATGTAGTCTATACCTGTGGCCTGGTTCGAGACCTAACTCCGCAGCTGTGTATTAGGAACGATAAAAACCCTCTCCCACTAGTTAGATCTGTTTACCTACGTAACTTTACACTACTTATGTTCTTAAGGTCGTATATAGGCATTAGTTCAGTCACTTTCGTTATTTGATCTTATGAGTGCCGTATCTAAACAATACGAGTATGTAGTCTATACCTGTGGCCTAGTTCGGGACCTAACTCCGCAGCTGTGTAGGAACGATAACAACCCGCCCCCACTAGTTAGAACTGTTTACGTAAATTTACACATGTTCTTAAGGTCGTATAGGTATTAGTTAAGTCAACTTAGTTATTTGTTCTTAAGAGTGTCTTTATCTAAACAACACGAATATGTAGTCTATAGCTGTGGCCTGGTTCGGGACCTTACTCCGCAGCTGTGTAAGAACGATAACTAAGATAAGTTCGCCTTTGTACATAACATTCTTATTTTTGTTTTGTTTTTGTCCGTTTTATGTAAACCTGTTTATGTGCAATAAAGTGACATACATACATACATACATACATACATAACTCTCCCCACTAGTTAGATCTGTTTATGTAACTTCACACTATGTTCTTGAGGTCGTATAGGCATTAGTTAAGTCAACTTAGTTATTTGTTCTTAAGAGTGCCGTATACAATACGAGTATGTAGTCCATAGGTGTGGTATGGTTCGGGATACAAAGATGTTCAGAAGCGACACATGAAAAGGTGCAACATCGAGCCCTCTCAGTGGGAAGGTTTGGCAGCACAGCGTCCTGAGTGGCGCAGGCTGGTGCAGGACAAAGTGCGCGATTTCGAGGAGCAACGTAAAGTTGACCTCGACGCTAAGCGCGACGAGCTGAAAACGCGCCAGCCTGCTCCCATTAACTACCACTACGTGGCTGGTGTCCTCACGTGCCCTCAATGTGCGCGGGAGTTCACCTCGAAGATCGGCTACGTCAGCCATCTTCGGGCGCACGAGCGCCGAGCAAACTAGGAGTCGTAGTGGTCGCCATGGCCGAAATCGGCCGGAAGGAAGGATCATCATCATCATGGTTCGGGACCTAACTTCGCAGCTGTGTAGGAACTATAACAACCCTCTCCCCACTAGTTAGATCTGTTTACGTAACTTTACACTATGTTATTCTTAAGGTTGTATAATTCTCTGCTTTTAAAAATAAGAGTGCCGCATCACAAAGTAGTCACAATTTTACGGTGGTCTATAATTTATTAATATTATAAATATTGTCCAGAAATAGGAGCCCCGTCGACTCAGTTTCGCGTTTCACGATATGCCTAGGAATTTCATGATCAGGCGGATATTACGATCGGCCGCTGACATAAACATAACGTCCCGATAATCCTAAACGCGCCTCGTAAACCTGCCGAACGGCCGCCTGCGAGCCTTTCCACTCGTTTTATCGACATTTGCACAGCGTAATTGCTTGTAAAACCGAAATACTTGCGCTGATTTCTTTTAGATTTCAGATTAAATTGGAAATTAAATAATATTTGGATGTTCCTGTTTAAGATTTATTAGTAGACAGAGTTTGACAACATTTTAAGAAAATTCTATGATTCTATCTTATATGGTTTAAGCTATATTCCTACTTAGACTTATTCATGAGCAGCCCTGTCGATATCCACGATAATGTGAGGTCAATGTGGCTTATTCCGTCATAGGGACTATTCCGTCTACTAGCGTTTTTCACGAACAACGAACAAAATTTTTAATTTCATCGATAAAGCAGCTATGGCTTTTAGTTTCAGCAATCAAAAGCGGATGGTTTTTTCCTACGATTGAAAATCAAAGAAATATACGCTCGTGGACGGAATAGTCCCTAAGAAGAAATTAATCCGTCACGGCACCCCACGATACCAATTAGCCAACCTACTCGCACCATCGTCCACTGTTTGTAAACCTGACAGTTTGTAAACCTTATTGCGAAGAACATAAGGTCGACCGATGACCAGCCTTGCTGTTACTGTCATTCGTGGCCAGTCCGGTTGCCCGCCTAATAATTTTGGATGCCTTCAGTTATCAATAAAACGGTAAATTTTCTTTGGTCTAACCTTTAATTAGCTCAAATTCCTAGAATAACCTTTGTACTTCAAAACATTGTCATTTTGGAAGTTCTTTATAGTAGCGGATGTCACTGCCCCCCCCTGTGTAGAAATTTGTTTACAGGGGGGGTCACCTCTCTCTGCAGCTGACTGTACACCGCTCAGAAAGTAAGACCTAGGGCCCGTTTCTCAAAAGCTTGTAACTTGTAATACAAGTATGTACATATACAATATATGAGAGTTCTTGCCGTATGACGGTCTTCCGAATAGTAAATGTTATATGCCGATCTTGTCTAGAGCAGCCAGCTCCTAGCTTAGATGCAAAGTTTAGGAACTATAAAAGCCTGAAAGTTCTTTGCACGGTGCTGTAGAGTGTAGTAGTAGCACACGGGAGCCATTATGGCAATTACACACCGGTCGCGGCAAGCCGGTCCATTTAGTTCATTAAATTCGTGCGCTAGGCACGGCGCGTAGTGCTGTACATACTCGGAGTAATCCCCAGGTGAGGGCAGTCTTTATGTATGACCTGCTTCGCAATGTTTCACGTTCATGGTTTTTTTCGCAACCTATTATAGGTATGTACAAAATATCATTTGATGTTAATCAGTCGCTTTTCAGTGAAGCCAACATCGTGAGGAAACCGGACTAATTTTAGACCCAGTAGTTTCGGAGGTAAAGGGGGGGAACAGTCGGGCAGACATCAGACAGACGCACGAGTGATCCTATTAGGGTTCCGTTTTTTCCTATTGAGGTACGGAGTAAAAAATAACCTCATCTCAGCTCCATGCTGACGTTGCTTATAATAAGAACCAAAAATAATCCGTTTTCCGTTAAGAAATTAAGAACATACTTTTATCTATACCTAAGCTTAGACTTTTTGTGTTAAGGCATAGGTATCCTCAGACATAATAATGTTCAGCGAAGCACCAAATAAATATTATCAGAAACGAGAATATTCCCGTGGCACAGCACTAGTTGTGCATATTGTATGGGAGCGACGCAAGTTAGGCCGAGCTACAAACTTCTCTTTCATCCCGGACGTGAGGCCAACTTTCTCGGAACTCGCTCCGTTATGGAAAATTCTAGTGCTATGAATAAATTCGCACTTGACTATTCATTAATTAGCTACGTGCTTCTTCCAGGTAAGTAGTATCATTTCATTTCATTTCATTTATTTATTTCTTTAACAATAATACATTGTGTTAGAAAACTTATGAATTAATTACATGCTTATAATTTAATTAAACTTAGTATGATGGGACATGTCAGCAAATAAATAATTTTCATATAATAATTTAAACAATGAATAACAAGTCACAAGTAAAAATAAAATAATATAATGTCAAATATAAAACGTTGAAAACTCATAATTTTTAATACTACGTACAATTAAATAAATATTTGATAACATGTCAATTCATACAAAAACAAAATACTTAACTTAACGAACCACATGTCAAAATTAAATTAAATAGATTCATTGTTGTATTGGAAAAACTCTTCGACTGAATAAAAACATTTTGCTAGCAAAAATGACCTTAATTTATTTTTAAATATGAATGGGTTAGAAACTGCTTTGAGTTCTGTGGGTAGCCTATTAAAAACTTTGATAGCCTGGTACCGAGCACAGTACTCCGTGACCTTTAGCTTTGGTGTAAAGGGGCGGTTCAGGTTTTTTGTCCTAGTTGCCAGTCTGATCGCCCGAGCCTCTACAGTTTCACTACTTGTCAGAGATTTTACTAAGTCCGTACAGAGTATCATATGTGAAGGTTCTTCTAGTATGGTTACTCTACTATTAATAATACAACAATGGAGGTACTTGCAGGTACTCTGATCTGACCAATCCTTCACGATGTGTCCTCTTTGACTGCCTCGACCCAAGTGAACGAACTGCACGAGCCTGTCCAACTGGCCTCGTGTCCCCACTACCTACCATGTTGCCAGTAGTATAATGTTATTTTCCCAATTACCCCTGTATTAATCGGGGTAACGCAATAATATTGCCACATTAAAATTATTATTTAACTGCTATCTTTAATGTAAACATAAATAAATCATGACATTCGGCCATCCGACTTCGTGCATGACTCCGGCGCACGACCCTTATCACCAAAAGTTAGTTCCGTTTTATATGTTCCGCCAATCATTAAAAATTAAAAAAGTTTAGGAACTGTAAATTTAAAACGTAACTTATCACAATTGATACATTTACCTGATCAGCAAAATGTTTAAATAAAATTATGATGTATATCCACTTGAAAATAATATCATGACATTCGGTCTTCTGTTTTGTTTATCTTTACTTATATAACTAATTAATTCCCCTCTCTGTTTCTCATTACTACATATTATATACTGTAAGTCCAAAATTTTCACTTATGTTGTAACACTCGTTTTTTTTTTGTGTACGTAACGTTTAATCCATACTAGACAATGAAATTTCATAATACCTGTTATTAATTTCGTATAATAACTATAAAAATATATAAATAACAAAGCTCAGTTTTTATTATGCATAGGTACTTTGTTTTGTTTTCTCATACATCTAAACATTACTTATGTCCGTTAAAGCATACGTGCATGGCTTTTATTTAATTCAGTACTTTTTTTTTCAAAAATTGTTCGATTACTACGTTTCCCAGTTTTACATATTTTAATATTCACTTCTTGTCTGACCCAATATTATATTAGGTATATTGAATTAATGTAGACTTCCTTTTAATACATTCATGTATTAATCGTTACAGCTAAAATATAATATTTCACCCCTAAAGTTAGGCGTTTGCGTTACAATTTTCAAGACCATCAGTTTTGTGTTCAGCTCAAAACTATTACGTTCAGTTTCAAATTTACACATCTACCATGTATGTCTCTGAATCCGTAATGTATAATAAAAAACATGATCACAACTTGCCAGTGACAATCCTTTTTCTAATTCCTCTGATCTTTAATAGCTAACAAAACTTTGCTACTCATCTCATGATTGGTATTTTTACTACAATATCACACGAAAATTTCTTTCTCAGTGAAAAAAAAAAAACAATAATTGTAATCAATCAAATGTCACTTTGAATAACATTGCTTTCGCTGATTATAATTCAATATACTAATGTCTACATATAGTGATACTAAAGTTGCCTTATGCGCTCCACTCAGAATCAGTATAATGTCATTATTCATTACTTCAAAAATAAACTAGTTTAATAACTTCTTTATCTTCTGTCATTCTTTTTGTGATTTCTGATTCCATCATTTCCATCAATTCACTGTCAATATAGTAAGGTTATTTCAATGTAAGTGTCATTACATTGTTATAACTCCAATACTGAAGCAAAATATAAATAGTTACTAAAGTTAAAATAGATATTTAAACTACTTAACTACATTACTTGCCGTCATTCCTTCATGCTAATCCCTACACTATCGCTAAAAATGTAATTTCTTCAGAGTAATGTCACTATGCAGGCCCGTATTAAGATAATAACATTTAGTGCCTTGTAACTTCGAAAGATATCAATGGGTAGGTACCTACTAATTCTCAAGAAAGTAAAGTTTTCAAATCATATCAATAATTTGTTAAAATTATAATTTATTTAATATTCGCCAAACATAAGATGTCTGAATTAGTATACATATGTAAATCACTGCTAGATACGCCTTTACGTTAATGTAAGATATCGAGTATCATCACTCATCACTGAAGTCTTAACTTTATTTAATTTCAGCAATGATTGAGACTGCTTAATCAAATCAAGTCTTAATTATCAAGCCGAATAAAATCCTTTTTTTTTTAATAATCTTTCTCTAAAACTAGGTATTACATATTTCTATGACATACTTAGCGAAACGGGGAGACGGGCTGACTGGGGAACAGACTGGGTTCATTGCTCCAAGTCCACATTTTGTAACCTTTGCCAGCTTTTATTTTTCACGTCCATTAACTTTTGTTACTTTTCTAAAAATATATATTTTAATAGCTTGCAAACCATAATTATCTCTTCTTTTTTTTTTAACACAGTCACTATTCATATCAAATTCTGTCAAGGTGTCTAGTATTTGAGCGTAATGGTGATGATCGTCAGGTAAATATAGTCTGTCAAGCCGGATATGTCAGTAGCAATGTAAATCAAACTAAAGTATGGTATCCCTAGGAAACGAACAAAAAGCAGCAATGTACATCGAACATCGATGAAATGTAAACAAAACAATTCCACAGATATGACACGCGATTTTCGAATAATTTAAACGTAGTGTTGCTAACCCGCGATTTTTCAAATCTGCCGCCTTTTTCTACTGACAAGATTTGCTTGAACGAGTATATTAACTAAAGTAACTAACTAACTTAACAAAGCTTAAGAAGTATAATTTATTTATTATTTTACTTTACTCTGTACATACGTCACATAGTTATCTAGGTCTGTACATTTATCATAATTCCAGTGTTTTACTACTTCCACATTTCGATTATTATAATATCCCAATTACATAGGTACTTAATTCTCAAAAACTACGTAGGAAAGATAAACGCTTTTAGGATATCTGAATCATAATTATTTACTTTTATATACTTTCAACCTTAAAGTCTTATAACCAAGTTCTTTCGCGTTTAACTCAATTTTGTCTGAATTATTACTCCCTTCTCTCCCCTATTCCTCTACGTAATCTATAGGTATTTAGGGCATTGCCACCATATACACTCAAGTGCTTACTTTTTTTCACTTGCTAACATTTGTCACAAATCCCATGAATACAGCAAATCGTTTACCGTACGTTCGATCTGTTGTTCACTTTCCATTCTCGACTACTCAAAAGTTTATTACCAGAGATGCCTTTGTACTGTCTATAAAGTCTACTCTGAACTATATTCGTGTTCTATGTTTAAGTCGTACAGTCAACATATTTCATACATTCGGTGTTTTATGGTATCGACATAAGTATGTGTAGGTATCTATTATCCTGTTGTTCATTAGCACTTAATCACTTTACGTTGCATTCATCTGTTTTATTTAACGGAATATCTTGTTTAGTTCATGATAACTACCTCTGTTCTTTTATTTACAGCACTTCTATATTTGACAAATTTTTAATAAAATAATGAATATGCTCATTGCAAACTCATGATAGCTAGAACTTGGTGTGCTTAAAACTCTTCAATATCTTGATAATGAAATATCAAATCATTTCTAATCCATCGAAACATGAAAATAATTAAAAATTATTTAAAATTTCGCCTATAACAAGGAATTTTTTCGAATACTGATCATCAACAACACAGCATCTAGGATAAGAAAAATTTAATCCATTTCACAAACCCACTGTCACAAAAGGTTGCGACTTAAAAGTAGGTATTCACTCAAAAAAAAAACTAAAAGATCAAGTCAATATAAGATATCAACCTGATATCACAATTTCATTTAAATATTTGAAATACTGTCAAATTCAACTTAGTAGTAGTCAACTTCAATAGTTAAAAAGAAGCTTCAACTCCCACACATGTATCTTTCATCATGACTGCGTATATAGTCAACTCTGTTGCTCTAAATAGGTTAAATTGAACAGATTATTTTTACATCTATAAAGCGCTAAGTAAACTATCCATCCAAAATAATATTTAATCTAATAGTTAGGTTTGGCTTTCATTTCCTTTAATGAACTCGTCAACTTAAAGTAACTTGAGTCAGTGAATTGTGAAAGATATCTCTTTTGAGTATTTGATAGAACACAGACCGCACAGTTCTTTTTACTCGAATGCGTCTTTCTATTCCCAAATTTCGTTTAGTCTTCCTCTCGATAGTAATAATGAAACAGCTGTGTCTTATAAAATATTCAATATTCTTCTCTATTGTTTTTGTCTATTTTCAATGACTTCGACTAAGAATTCTCTCTTTTTTTTTCTAACTCCTCAACCTCTCAACACCAAATATCTCCGAAATCGTGTAAGCCTATCACTTTCAAAACAAACGAATTCATTATAAAATAAGTATTTCTTTCGCAAACTAACTAACACAGCAAAGAAACAAACAAAGCTATCATCTGGCACTGACAAAAATACAATAATTCTATAGAGTTGTATAAAACTAACTCCCATTACTCGCTCTCATGTAAATAAATATATTATTTATTTTTGCCATGCAAAGGCTTGGGTTAACTTTTCTTAACTTATCTTCGCTTATGTTAAGCTACCACAATGCTCTCTCACATTGTTATTATACTTACATCATGTATCTACATAGCTTCGAATCATACTAGTAGATCATATCGGATAGTAATGTTACACAAACTTATGTATACCTATACAATTATCATAAATTCTTTCAAAGTTCTTTATTGTCATTAAATACTAGTAAGATATTTAGAATCAACGCATTTCAATTTACACACGCTCGTGTAAGTATAATATATCAAAATGCATTATCACGTACATAATAGTGTCATTTTTCATTTATTATTTAACAGTACCCTTATACTGTTGTACATATCGGCTCTATCAAGTCCTCTTCTATATAGTTAGTATCATTTAACCCATTTAAATTATTTCATTAATATCTCTTACATATACTTATGTAAATTTACTATAGGTAACGCACTCTGAACGTCATGACACTCATGACGAACTATCATCTTCTAATGTACATACTCTCATGTAAATTCACCATAATGTACGCTCACATTATGAAGTACTATCATTACTATCATCATCTAATTTACACACGCTCATGTAAATTTACCATAATGCACGCTCACATTATGAAGTACTCTCATCATCTAATTTACACACGCTCATGTAAATTTACCATAATGCACGCTCACATTATGAAGTACTCTCGTCATCTAATTTACACACGCTCATGTAAATTTACCATAATGCACGCTCACATTATGAAGTACTCTCATCATCTAATTTACACACGCTCATGTAAATTTACCATAATGCACGCTCACATTATGAAGTACTCTCGTCATCTAATTTACACACGCTCATGTAAATTTACCATAATGCACGCTCACATTATGAAGTACTCACGTCATCTAATTTACACACGCTCATGTAAATTTACCATAATGCACGCTCACATTATGAAGTACTCTCGTCATCTAATTTACACACGCTCATGTAAATTTACCATAATGCACGCTCACATTATGAATCTGATATTTTATTTTTCTCAATCAATCGACATACTCTCAAGTCCAAACTCTTAATATTACCTAATATTCATGTTATTAAAACTTCATATTATGTAAACAAACTGTATGACTAATAGTCCTATTATACTATACTGTAAGTATGCTAATCCTCTTTCAACTGTATGATTTTTATTAACATAAACTACGAGTCTCGTAAAATTTTAGCTGATAAATAATAATAACAAATAACTGTAATATTGCATGCCAAAATTGAGAAACTTATCAAAGATTCAGTCTGTACTAATTTGTCAATAAAATATTTCTATTATAATCTAATAATGTATTTTTATCACCTCTAAATCTTAAACTGCTCTGGTCTATCGAGTATCTTTATCCCGTCAAATGACAATTAATTTCTGTTATAATTGTCGATCATAATAAAACATAAAGTTTATATTTCACAATATTTCTATCACGTTAGGATATATGTATTAGGTATGAACAAATCAAAGAAAATATTGGTCGCATTCTCGGGACTAAACAAACATCCGTCGCGTTGTCGCGACCTCGCATAGTCAGATCAGGTCCTTTGAAACTACTAGTCATACGACACTTTAAAATGTATCAGTTGCATGTTCGCATTAAATAATTCTCAATTTCAATGACGCACACTCACGTCAAAAATAAATATTAGTTTCACCCAATTCTCAACTACCTCGACATACGCTCATGTCAAACAAAAATCAACCTTACCGGTTGTCTAAAAATCGGTCTTATAGTGTCATCAAAAATGGCGTTTACTTATTTATCATAAACTCATGGTCACAATAATGGATGATACACAACCTTTAAATAAATATCAATTCATCTCTAAAGCGGATTTTTTTTTAAACTATTTTAACGTTAATACATCATTACGCTGTAGTCACCTACTCGTATGTTAATAATTGTTATAATCACGTCTTTTCTAAGTTAAACGTTCGAAGATCCACATGAACCTTTCTTTCTGCATCATCTAATATCTGACAAAAGGGCTTTTTAAAACACACTATAGGATACTGATACCGGATGGACTATGGGACTATGGGGTCCATAACATAACGTAACCTCTATAGTCGTTAATCCTTAATTTTCTTAATCAAAATAGCAAAAATGCACATTAATTAAAATTCAGTTGCTAACGAAGGAGCAATATGAGATACTTTTAATGACTATTATTTACTCGGGAGTTTTAAAGCTACCTGCACCTTCATCATGCATTCTTTTTGAAATTTTCTTATAAATATGTAGGTAGTTATGTACTTACAAGCAATCACCAAAACTTATATCTGAAACATGTAATCGTCCCAAACTCATGAAATAAAATACTTTTTAATTCTATAACTTACGTTTCATAAAACGTAGGATTCAAGATAAACCTTAAAATCCCATTGTGGGTTAGTGGTACGTTAACACTTCTGATTTGTGAAGGTTCTTCTAGTATGGTTACTCTACTATTAATAATACAACAATGGAGGTACTTGCAGGTACTCTGATCTGACCAATCCTTCACGATGTGTCCTCTTTGACTGCCTCGACCCAAGTGAACGAACTGCACGAGCCTGTCCAACTGGCCTCGTGTCCCCACTACCTACCATGTTGCCAGTAGTATAATGTTATTTTCCCAATTACCCCTGTATTAATCGGGGTAACGCAATAATATTGCCACATTAAAATTATTATTTAACTGCTATCTTTAATGTAAACATAAATAAATCATGACACATAATATAAAGGCATGGTACAGTTAGAATTTCTAATTTGGCGAACAAGTCTTTACATGAAACCCACTGAGGTATACGCATGATTATTCTTATTGCTCGCTTTTGAATTATGAAAGCCCTTTTTATATTGTAACTATACGTTGCCCCCCAAAATTTAATGCTGTATCTGAGTTTCGAGTCAACTAAAGCGTAATATACAGTTTTCAATCGATCTATTCCGATGATATCTCTTAAATTTCTCAGAGCGAAGCAGGCAGAACTAATAGTGTTTTCGATTTGATTCAATTCCTGTTTCCAGTTAAGAGAAGAATCAATTTCTATCCCTAAAAACCGGACAACCTCAACGGAACGTAGAGTGTCGTCGCCATAGACTAGTTCTAGAATATCCTTATTTTTAGGATCACTCTTAAACTGGACGACACTTGTTTTCTCCGTATTTAATTTCAAATTGTTATCTCTGAACCACTTATGGAAAACCGAAAGAGCCGTTTTAATATTATTTTTAAGTTCAACTTCGTTACTTGCACTGATAATAGCATTTGTGTCATCAGCAAATATCACCACGTTTAAATTACTTAGCGAGTTCTGTACGTATTTTATGACGTCATTAATAAATATAATAAAGAGAATAGGACCTAAAATAGATCCTTGTGGGACCCCTCTAGTAATTGTGGTAATTTTTGACTTGAAGACTTTGTCTTGTCCCTCATCTATGTTTTTGATTTCTACATACTGTTTTCTGTTCTGTAAATAATTTCTAAGTATTTGAAGATTTTTTCCCCTTACTCCGTAGTATTCTAACTTTCTTAAGAGAATTTTATGGTCCACTGTATCGAAAGCGGAGCTCAAATCTAGGAAGAGACCCGCTACTTTTTTTCCATTGTTGAGGTACTGTACTACGTCGTTAAGTAAAGTATCTATTGCATCCGTAGTACCAATATTTCTTTGGTATCCGAATTGTCTAGGATTTATTACATTGTGTTTATTTAGGTGTGTACTGAGCCTTTTTTTGATCACTTTCTCGAATAATTTTGACATAACCGGTAATAAAGAAATCGGTCGATAATTTTTTGGATCATTCTTAGCATGTTTTTTATAAACTGGAAGAATTTTTGCAACTTTGAGTTGATCGGGAAAGCAGCCTAGTTCATAGCATTTATTAAAGAAGTATGCTAACGGGCCCGCTAGTACATCAATATTTTCCTTGTAAATTGTAATCGGCATTTCATCATGGCCACAAGATTTTTTATTTTTCATGGAAGAAACAAGGCTTACAATTTCTGCAGGTGTTACCGCCCACCACTTCATGTCATTGTAACTTGTATTTATATTACTCCTAACCATTCCAAGTGCATTGCTACAGTCACCTACACTAGCGTTCTTGCCGTGATCAAACTTGCTCGAAAAAATGTCTGCAACTTCCTTTGAGTTACAAATTACTTTGTTGTCTACAACTAGCTGTATTGATTTTTTATTAGTCTTCTTAATCTTATTTCTACATTTATTGACCAATTTCCAAATACATTTCACAGAATCTTTGGATCCGTCTACTTCTGCTTGTACGGCAAGTCTCCTAGCTTGTCTCATGACTTTTCTATAGAGTTTTATGTATCTATCTCTATAACTTAAGATGCTGCTGTCACATTCGGATTTACTGACAGAGTTCAAAAATCTTTTCATTTTACTTGATACCTTAATCCCTTGAGTAACCCAATTAAGTGTTTCCCGCTTATTTTGCAATATTTTTCTTCTCTTTTTTTTGAAACTTTTTTGGAAAATTTCTTTAAATGTGTCTAAGAACTTATTTACTCCTAGCTCATACCAGTTTACAGATGTTAGAAGGTTTCTAAATGTTTCATTATTAGTTTTGTTATAGATCCTTTGTTCTGTAAAAATGCACTTTGGAAGTTCTTTTTTGTTTTTATGTTCGAAGTAGAAATCACCAGAAATCCCTGCGTGCCCATCAGCTAAATTATTATAATCAATTTTATAGCAAATAATATTCTCATCGGAAAGATTAGTTATTATATTGTCGATGCTTGATTCTGAACCATTTCTCCTAAATGTGGGTACATTAAACATCAAACTAAAGCCATAACAGTTCAATAATGTTACAAAGTCGTCCTTTTTTTTGTCGGCGACGAGAAGATTAATGTTAAAATCACCGCAGATTATACATTTTTTATTCGCAAAATACTCTAACAACATTTCTAGTTTCTGCATAAATTCACCTAAATTATTGTCTATGGGATTTCGATACAGACAAATGATACAAGTATTGGTGATACTATCTTTAACGCCACATATCTCAAAATGTTCCATCGCATATAAGTTCATACAAATAGGCAATTCTTCACACTTTCTATCAGTTGAAGCTAATATTAAAGTGCCTCCTCTTTTCTTATTTATTCTGGTATTATAAGTAGCTAAGAAATAGTTAGACAAAGAAAAAGAGGGTACCGCAGTACTGTTTAAAAAATGCTCACTTAAACATATATAGTGCAAAGGCTTTTCCCTTTCATTTATGTACAGTTCAAGTTCATGTCGCTTATTATTAACACCACAGATATTTTGATGAAATACATTCAAATTACTTTCTTTCGTTCCTTCTTCAAGCATTGAACAATTTGTTACTGTGTCTACGCTTCGATATAATATTTCATCGTTGCTGGCTACGAAAAAACGTTGTTTCAGCTTCGGTCATATTATTTCGGCCCAGCTCGGTAGTGTTTGTGTCATAATTATTTGAAATGTTATGATGATGAGTTGTCTGTGGACGAATCATGTCGTTCGATATATTCTTTTCCATCAATAATTAGTTTATTGTTAATTATATTAGCCCTTTTTCCCTTCCGTCTTGCTTCTATAAGAATTTGTATTAAGTTTTTTCGCTTTGCAAGTGATTCACCTTCTAATATTTCCGAGATGGCTAATCCACTATCTCTAAAACAGCGGCGATTGTTCATAATATATCTAGTAACATTCTTGCTTAGAAATTCAACTAATAGTGGTCTCCGGTAACCCTGCTTGCCAAGTCTTTTGAAGTCATCAATTTGTCCTGCTAAATTGATGTTGAGTATATCCTTGAAAAGGTACAATATCCTTTCATGCATTTGAAGTTCTGTTTCCCCTTTATCTTCATCTAAGCCGTATATTACAATTTTTTTTCTATTGTTGTTATAAGCTTCATTATCTGTTCGTTTCCTGTCTTGTTCATTACTGTTCTGCGTATTACATAGCCTTTGAATCTCCTGTATTTCAGAGCGTAAATTACGACATTCTTCCTTGAGACCGACTATAACAGTATCCATTCGGTTTATGTTTTCTTTAATGCTTTGTTGTTCAATGGATAAAGCATTAGTTGTCTGCATAATTTCCTGTTTAAGTTTTAAAATTTCCTCGCTTGTCACAGTTTTGATAGTTTCTTTGAGTTCCCTAAGTTGGTTAAAATCTCTGACGATTTGCTCCTGTTTAAAAACTTCAATTTTTTTGTCTAGTAGAGCTTCAATTTGTTCTAGAATATTTGTATTAGTTGATGGAGCTAGACTATGGTCTCTATTACTAGTAGTCTTGGGTTCGTCCGTGCCAGGATCTATTTCTACTTTTTCTGAGAAAAGCAACTCATTTCGCGTGGGTTTGTCTTTTCGTTTTACTCTCATAGTAACATTAGAGTCAGCACTTGTATGGTCTTCTGTAGGGTTCAAATTTAGGAAACTTGTATCGTCACCTTGATTCGTTAAAGGTGATTGAAGTTTCTGATGTTGCGACTGTACTGGGGTATTTGTGTTGTCTGTCTTTGGCATTTTGCTGCGGCATGCATGGCATTTCCACGATTTTTTATTTTTTATTATTTGGTATGATTCAATAGGTATATTTGAACACTTCAAATCATATTTATCACTGCACAATGTACAGGAAATAACATCTCGACTTTTTAGATGGCAGCCAGCACATTTGTAAGACATGATATATATATATATATATATATATTTTAGTTCTAAATTAACAAGAAGCAATGGACTGCGAAGCAGCGATATATAAACGTCCAAGTCTCGCCACAATAGTAAAGTTGTATGTTGTTGGTATAATATTTTTTCCGGGTATTCGACAGATTGTGATTGCGCCTATTCTCCTATGCAATTTCTTCTATGACCGTCTCGATTTTTAGTGTAGCAACATTTAACTAATATGTCTCCCGATTGCAGGTTGGCAGAAGTGCGTGAATGTCAAGGTTACACATGTGATCAGCTGACAACTAATTGGCTGTTGTATCATCATTCATCACTATCATCATCAGTGGAACAATTTGTAAACTTTAATTAAAAGACATGGTACTTATACCACTCTTATTCATAAACGCACAGTATCGCGAATATCATGTGTTTTAATTAAATTTTTGTAAGTTTTAATAAAAAAGTAATCGACGAGTTAGATCAAAATTAAAATTGGGCATTTCTGACAACACTGCAAGAATCCTATACAAGTGGAGGTACAAAAGTGTTATTGACATATTTGGGCAATGTTTCCCTGGACGGTCCGACAGACAGAAATTTCAGCCTATGTTTGTTTTTGTTGGATTTTTTTGGCTTCTGTCAACTGGTAAAAATGCTTTGAGGCATTAAGTCCGCTTTTTGCACCTTTTTTTGTGTGTGACGTTAGGATTACAGCTATCAGCTACAGTTTAATTTATTTATAGTAAAATGAGTTATTTTATACTTACTAGAAGACTCCAACCTTTACAACTATAATATTGTTAACTATTAAACATTTTTCATTTTCAGATTAGTAAATATTCAAACGCATCACATTGTTTTGTCTAAACTGCAAATAAAAAAAAAGCGGCCAAGTGCGAGTCGGACTCGCCCATGAAGGGTTCCGTATTTAGGCGATTTATGACGTATAAAAAAAAACTACTTACTAGATCTCGTTCAAACCAATTTTCGGTGGAAGTTTACATGGTAATGTACATCATATATTTTTTTAGTTTTATCATTCTGTTATTTTAGAAGTTACAGGGGGGGGGGACACACATTTTACCACTTTGGAAATGTCTCTCGCGCAAACTATTCAGTTTAGAAAAAAATGATATTAGAAACCTCAATATCATTTTTGAAGACCTACCCATAGATACCCCACACGTATGGGTTTGATGAAAAAAAAAATTTGAGTTTCAGTTCTAAGTATGGGGAACCCCAAAAAATTATTGTTTTTTTTCTATTTTTGTGTGAAAATCTTAATGCGGTTCACAGAATACATCTACTTACCAAGTTTCAACAGTATAGTTCTTATAGTTTCGGAGAAAAGTGGCTGTGACATACGGACGGACAGACAGACGGACAGACGGACAGACAGACAGACAGACAGACATGACGAATCTATAAGGGTTCCGTTTTTTGCCATTTGGCTACGGAACCCTAAAAAATGCTGTCAAAGTTATTTATGGAAAACTAGTTAATCGGACCAAGCTAACCCTCTACGGCATTTACAAAGATACACTGGCGATGTCATAATTGATGTAAGTTTCTATAAAAATATGACGTTTATAATGACACTCCCTCACTTTGTTATGTTCAAATCGTAACGCTAACTTAAACAGACTATCTATTCTAAGCATAGCCCATAATCTTAGCCGGTTTCTTTATACGATTCCATTTCGGATTCGTGATGTGTCGCCGCCGTATTAACATTTCACGTAGACCTAGACACCTAGAGCCTCTCAAGCTCCGACATGTGCAATATTGAGGAGCTGATCTCTCAGCTTTATGCGCGCCTGGTACGTCGAATTTGATTCCTATTGAAAGGAAAGGTTACGTGAGATGAGAATTTGACCTATATTTGACTCCGTGAGCTTTCAACTGTTTAAATTGCATAAAATATCACTGTCTCCATCTACTTCGAGAATTTTTCTTTGTCTGTCACTCATTACTGAGGATCGTGACCACTTTGCTAAGGATCCCTCATTCTTCAGACTTGTCTCTATCGGTATCGATCTTATCACCGCTTGATGGAGTTTGCTTGAGGTGGCCTTCTCACCTTGGTTAGGCGATCTAAAGAATATGTGACTATTTAATGGGTTAATAAATTTGACATATTTTTCGTACATAAAATGATAATTGATAGCAACATAACCGCAGACTGCAGAGCCAATATATTTGGTGATTATTTTTTATTGGAACTGTCCACACCACAAAAATTATCTATTGAAACAAAATTACGCAATATTGTGTGAAAAGTTCAATATATATAATCAGTTCTTGACTTTATGATAATGGGGACAGCTGTGAAGTATAAAGGCCCATTTAGACGGTTCAAGGACTTGCATGCGATTTTCGTCACATTATTTTATTTGGTCGATCAATTGAATTCATTGTAGTCAGCAATGAACCGTCTAAATCCTTTCATCTTTGATTGGGGCCTTGTATTGGCGTCTTCCGATCGGCAAACTTTAGCTCTAAATAAGTATGCGTTTTAATTAGCTAACAAACCTCACCTTAAAAGCGTAAAAAAACACATTCAAAGTGAGGGACTAAAAGATATATTGTCAAGAGCTTTTTGGGTAGCGCACGCGAGCGCGTGCCTAACTGCGATAATATTGTATTTGCTATTGGCTGAGCCAAGGGGAAGGTAATCTAATTTGCCCTATGACAAACTGATCGATGGATAAGTGAGCCATTTTGTACAGTTCAGCATGCTATGTTTATGTCACCGATCGGGTAATCTGCTACTATACCCTACTGCTGCTGCTACTTCTGCTGTAGATACTATGGACTTAATCGCGTATTTAAGTTTTATGATTTACCTCCGACGTTTCGAGGACGGCGTTGTCCCCGTGGTCTCGGAAAAGACTGGCTAAAGTTTACATCAACATCTTCTAGCCGCGCGAGTTTTTCGAACTACCCGCACTTGGTCTTGTGTAATGTGTAAGTAATAGTGAAAGTTTAAATCAGTGCGCTGTTGAGACTGTTGCTACCTTTATTTACATTGTAAATCTGTTATTGAATTTCTCTTTTATGGTGCAATAACGTATTTACTTGCTTAGAGTCCACACCAGTTGATTATTATCGGGGTTCCATGTATGGAATAGGCACTCTATGCATACTTATTTCTCTATGGTATGGCCTCCTCCACAGTGCAATAGATTTATGTTTATAAATACGTAAATGGTTTCTAGACTACGGGGCCGTAATGTCAAGTATATAATAAGCCACCTAAGCACTCAACCCCCGACTTACCTGACGTAAATAACACCAGTAATATGATCGATATGAGCAATGAGCATGATCCGAACAACACTGCATGAACGAAACCCGACGAACTGTTATGAGAAAATTGATGACGAGTGACATACTAACTTCCGTATTGTTTTATTTTTCCTTATTCGCTCCCGACAAAAGCTAGTAAGTAGAGAAGACTGACAGCCCCCAACAACGGCGAGATTAACGTCATTGTCGTACCATCGCCCACAGTGTTAATTGTACATCGGTGGACCTTATGCCGTTCGTAATAAGGTCCACCGATGTACAGTTAAGAGTGTTGCTGTTTGTAGGTGGCGCTTTTTACACGCTATCACAGGGTGGACACGCCATACATCAAAAATGATTTGCGTTTATATGTGTGCGCGGCACGTCTGTACACGCGTCATTGGGCATGTGTGGGTAAGTCGCTTTACTGAGAGGACGCCAGAGGTCCGCCAGATTCATGTCGCGGGGCGAGCACGGGGCGAGGTATTGCGAGTCGGGGCGGGGTGGTGCGTGGCCGTTCTGTATGATAATACTATTACTTTTATCTACCCAAATATCATAAACCCTCCATGATGCGTCCAAGAACCACACATTATGACCACCATAAAAATATACTGTTTTGTTACAACAAATTTCTTATCTGTAATAATGTTATTATTGCTAAATAATAACATCGATTTCGATAATATTATGCATTCAAATTTCGAACATCTTTGAAATACAAAGAAATTTGATTTGACCTCTATTCTAATATCAGTCGAGATGACGTTTAGTTCGAAATGAATTGTTAATTTTCAAACAAATTTGACAAATGTCGCACGTAAGTAAGATATCGAACGATATGATAGTTGGGGCCGACTCTAGTTTGTCTCTGAATTAAAAAAAAACTATGACAGCTGCCAGAAAACTTTTCAATACTGCCATCAAGCTGGACGAGCCCCTGACGCGTGATGAGGTTGTCACAGCCATCAGACAGCAGAAAAACAAGCGGGCAGTCGGCATAGACCTTATACCGGGTGAGCTGTTGAAATACGGTGGTGAGGAGTTGCATTCATTTATTTGGGAGCTGTTTGTTCGTATGTGGGAGGAAGAGCGAGTCCCAGATAATTTTAAAGTGTCTCGCATACAGGCTCTCTATAAAAACAAAGGTGACCGATCGGATTGCAACTCTTACCGCGGTATTTCACTTTTGACAGCATCTGGAAAGGTCTTTGCCAGAACACTGCTAAATCGCTTAACGGATTTGTCAGAAAAAATCCTGCCTGAAACCCAATTTGGCTTCCGACCTGACCGAGGTACTTGCGAAGCTGTCTTCAGCGTGCGTCAACTTCAAGAAAAAAGCAGGGAACAAGGCCGTAAGTTGTACCTCTGTTTTGTTGACCTGGAGAAGGCATTTGACAGTGTGCCTCGCGAAGCCCTTTGGTTGGTACTCATGAAGCTGGGATGCACGGAGAAGTTTGTCAGACTTCTGAGACTCCTGCATGACGACATGCAGTGCTGCGTCGCCGTAGACGGTGAACAGTCAAATTTCTTCTCCGTTACCTGTGGGGTGAAACAAGGGTGTGTCCTAGCCCCTACACTGTTCGCCCTATACTTTGCAGTTGTAGTCAAGGAAGTCTTACAAACAGTAGCCGAAGGTGTCCGCATACGCTTCCGTACCGATGGCAGTATTTTTAACTTGGCCAGATTTAGGGCGCGAACGAAAGTTTCACATGCATTGATCACAGAGATCATGTATGCTGACGACCTATGCTTTCTTGCAGAATCCCCAGATGGCCTGCAACAGCTGATGACTGTTTTTCACCAAGCCTGCTGCAAGTTCGGCCTCAAAATAAGTGTCAAAAAGACCGAGGTGATGTCTTTGGACTCATATGGTCACGAGACACTGGCCGTACAGCTTGGTGAGGACATGCTAAAGCTGGTCGACAAATTCCGGTATCTGGGGAGCACTATAACTTCGAAGTGTGACCTTGACGCTGAGATCAACAGCAGGATCGGTGCTGCAGCTGCAGCGTTTGGGAAACTGTGTTCCAAGGTTTTCTCCTCGCATGACCTAAAACTGGCCACCAAAATTTCTGTTTACATGGCGATCGTGTGTAGTGAGGCCACACAGCTGATCACAGCTGATCAGCTGACAAATAGATAAATTATAATTCTTTTCACGCTTCAATAATAATCGGTATTCCAATGTAACTCGAGACGACACAATTATGATTCATTGCGATTTTCGACATGATTGAACTCAGACAAAGGATGTAAATTAGTATATAAGGCCAACAGTTTCTATTAAAGTATTCATTATTTACCCGACTATAGTGGTGTTACTTTCTACCCTTCCGCATCATATTACATGGCGACCCTGCCAGTCGGGCTGCTTGAGGCAGCCCCAGTTTAGACGCCGCCCAGTAGCCCAGCCAGCCACCCAGCCAGCCAGCCACCCAGTCAGCCAGCTAGCCCAGCAGCATAAAATAGATACACGAACGAAGATCGCGCCGACCAGCCCAGCCAAGCCGAACCAAGCACCAACCCGAGGTCATGGACAGCCAGCCTGCTAAAACCTACCAAAAAGGAAAGGTCATCATCGCTCCGAAGGAGGCGTCCAACAGCGCAAGCACTAGCCAAGCTGACAGCGGCACAGTGACAATGATAACGATAACGATAACGGTAGATACCACGGGACAGAAAACCGCAACAAGATCAGTGCAGTGGGCCACAAAACAACCTGGTTTTCAACGTCGACCCCAACTACCAACCCGGCCGGATCACCAACCGCCTCATGGACATAGCAGAGTCAACACTTCCAGGAAGCAGAACCGAAGCCGATACGCATGCCGCAGCCAAGCGAACATGACGACCAAAACAGCATCGAAAACCATAGAAGACGAAGGAAAAGAATATGAAAACTAACAAGTAAGCAAGAACACCAACTACTTAAGATTATTATTTTTTCTCGCCTTATTAAAATTATCAGTTTAAATTATCATTAAGTATAATATTAATCAAATCCATAATTTATCTATCTATGGGAAGATAGATCTATAATCTTAATAATGTATAATCTATTCTTCAAATATGCAGATTCGTCTGCGAGCGATACTCCAAATTCTACTATCTATTTATCTATTAATACAATTTTAATTAATTTACGATTACTACTTTATGACGAAAAACAACACATGAATACATGAAAAAAAAAAATATACATATAAATACATATTCACCAGTTAACCACAAGTAATTAATTTTAAAGTAAACAAAAAAAAATATTTTTCACAGTAAAAAAAAAAATGGTTATATATGTACATATAGATAAAATTTAATATCAACAACTTATTAAAATAAAACAAGTAATAAAATATACATATAGATAAAATTAAATATCAACAACTAATTAAAATAAAACAAGTAATAACATAAAAACATTTTCTAATATCCATCAATAATTTCAACCAGTGCATCATTCGTTAATTAAAACAAATAAACAAAAATTTAAACAAACAATACACATATAACGCGTCGCATGGTTAACTCAAAAAACTTTACACAATCAGCAACATTAAATAATTAACACGGGGGTGCATTCCATTATTCCCATTTTTGCAATTAACTTAAGTATATTATATATTTTAAAGGCCACAACATAAACAAAAAAAAACCACCTCGACAATAACACTAACATTGACGTCATACTAACATCATTTAGCTTCAGTAAAAACAAAACAAACCACTAACCCACCACCACCCATAACTAACAATAACACTAACATTAACATCATAATATCATAATTTAGCTTCGTTTAAAACAACATCACTTATGGTCTTTTCAAATTATTATCCAATTTAACATAAAAAAAAAGTAGCTTTCACACCATTTGGTTTTCAATAGGTAACATATTAATATATTTTTGCAAAGGCCCTCTTAACCAGTTACAAATTAATTTCGTGTTTTCAAAAAAAAAAAACCCCAATCAAATCATATCACTATTGCAATTAATCAATCAAACTTTTATTGGTAAAATAGAAGTATTTTATATGTCAGCACTTCATTACTATTCCAAAACACATTATTATTTTATACATGAAAACATTACTTACACAGAATATTATTATTATTTTAGGTCAAATAATTTCAGCTTACATATACTTTAATATCTTTAATGCGAATTATAATCTATTTTTTTTTAATATTATCTGTTCAATTTAATAATTTGATTTCATTTTTTTTATTGATTAACGATATAACTTATTTCTATGACATGTAGTCAATCTGAGTTAGATATGAGCGCCGCGCCGGCGCGCCGCCGCCGCCGACAAAATTTTCGCGCCGCCGCCGCCGACGCTGCGCTATCGGCGTGGCATCGGCGTGACCTTGGTAGTTACTACTGCTTTCAGAATCAGATAATATATTTTTAATCCAGTTTAGATCATTAACGGCGCCACTTCGAATAGTTTATAGGCATTCAAAGGGTATTTTAGGCCCATATAATTCAAAAATATCGAAGGCAAATGCAAACTTATCTGTCTAGTAACCGCGCTACTAGTCTTGGGGAAACGAAATTATTTAATATCAATTTTAACATCAATATGCTTGTAACCCCCAATTTAGACTCTCGCGCGAGCCACGAGACGAGCCGCGAGCCGCGCCACGAGACGCGAGTCCACCGCTTACACTCGCGTTCGGCTTGTCATTCGGTTATAAATCTTATGCCGTGCCATTAGTGTTTAAATTATATTAGCTCGACGAGCTTGCGAGCCACGAGACGAGCCGCGAGCCCACCGCTTACACTCGCGTCTCGTGGCGCGGCTCGCGGCTCGTCTCGTGGCTCGCGCGAGAGTCTAATCCGCCTATAATAAACATACTGATTTCCTTCCATTTTTATTGTGGAACGTTCCACATTACAATTTATAGATTGTATATATACACTAGACATGTCAATCACAATGAAAAAATTTACTGTGATCAACTCTAGCTAACGTGAGACTCAAACCCACATCTTTGGATTACCGATCCAATGCATAACTAATTTTGCCAGCTAACCATCCGTCATTTACCGCGAATTTAACCATTGCAAGCATGGTTAAACCTTTTTAAAAGGTATAAAATGGGGTTAATTTTGAGATATTAAGCGTTTCCACGTCCAAATGTCCGGCCGTTGGCTTCGCATGGAAGGGCGTCGGAATCGGCTCTCAATTAAACTTGGCCACTGTTGAAATTTCAAGCTTTGCTTTCTCGCAGCTCAATCTTTGGCCTTGCACCGCTCGCATGGAATTAAGCCGCTATCTGAACCTGCAAGTTTTTGGCCCTGTTTGGAGCTCAACTTTCGGCCTGTTTTAAAACGCTTGAGCATTGGTCCTTATCCGATCTTAGCTCCATTTCAGCTCGGCCTTTGGCGTCGCACGAATGCGCCCGCAGGAAAGCTCCAGATCTTTAACACTATGGCTTCAGTCTTTATCGGCTTGCACCCTCGCTCTGCTCTCTTGCAGCTCGGCCTCGCACAGAAGCGCGCCGCAATCGGCGCTCCAGGCGTTCAGCCGTCAGCCAAGCTTACACTTGGCGTTCGATTCTTAGCTGTATGCTTACCTGCAGCTCATCCTCTGGCCTCGCATTGGGAGGCGTCGAAATCAAGTCTTCGGTGTTACATGGAGCTCGGCGTTGGGCCTCACTTTTTGCCATAAAT
The DNA here is from genome assembly GCF_948474715.1 of Cydia amplana. Lineage (NCBI taxonomy): Eukaryota > Metazoa > Arthropoda > Insecta > Lepidoptera > Tortricidae > Cydia > Cydia amplana. The sequence continues at coordinate 582,075 of NC_086083.1, read as the reverse complement.
AGGTTTTGTTGGGTCGATATTGGTTAATGACGGAGCTCGTTTTTTTTTGGACTGTCGACAAGACGTTTCCCTGATACAGTCAATCCGCAATTTTTACCTTAGCACAAAAGATAAGGGCCTCGCTAAGATCTTCCTGCCAAAGCCTCGCCATGATTAAGACCGCCTCTGATGCCGCGCGATACCGCTTATCCACAGTTTATACGATATCAATTTTTTTCGTACCATTATTCAATAAATTATCCTTGAAAATAAAAAATGCATTTATTTCATAACTTCCTTAGAGCAAAAACATGTTTTTTCGGTAAAATTTTGGTTAAAATTCTTTTTTCATTAATCGAAGGTGTTTCAAGGCCACGCCGCCGATTCGCCGCCGCCGCCGACCAATTTTGACCGGCGCGCCGCCGCCGGCTATATGCCTATCGGCGCTCATATCTAATCTGAGTAAATATTGTGTTTTTAAATCTAAAGTGGATAAATAACAATCTTACATTAACATACATTAACTTACATTTATATATCAATAATATTCAATCCGCGAATCAACTACATAACTAATGAATTATTGCATAAAAATAAGAAAATGCCATCACCCACTCACCACTCTCATATAAGTACTTATAACAACCAAATATAAGGAATAATACAAAAATTTAATTAGAAAAACAATATTCACATCCAACAAATTACCAGTAACAACAAAACATACAAAGTAACACAAACATATCAACACTAACTACTAATCAACTTAAACATATGATTAATGGAATGCACCAGACTTGTGAAGGCCGCGTCACGCGTGCTCGTCACACGTCAACCAATACGGAAGCACATGCAACATATGCTATGTCATCTAAAAATTTCGAGTACATAGAAACAAGAAAAATAAATAACCACACAAAAAAAAATATACATTTGACGCATTAAAAAAATATATATATAAAACTAGAAATTATTCACAACACGTAATGTGATGATAAAAGCAAAATTTAGGTATTATACGAGTAGCTATAAAAAAAAATATAATGAAAGAAATAAAATAAAAAAGAAAGGAAAAATATAAATAACACATTGAGAGAGCTAAATCAGATAAGTGTTGCAAACAAACAATTAGCCTGATCACCTAAAAGTTATTGCGACTCTTATATGCTTTAAGTTTTCAAAATGATGGGTTCCTTTCAAAACTGGGAAGCTCGTGGAAATAAATAATGTAAGCAAGGTACACCAGGATACAACCAGGCAATAACCCTTGAAACCTAGACAATTCGAGCGAGCTCTCAATTGCAGCGGTCCTTGGGCACACGGAAAGTTTTTTACAGCTGTTCCGATGTGTGAAAACAACTGTCTGGCAATACATATTAACGCGTAATATGTATTAGCGCGCTATAATAAATAATAAATAATGAATTTTTGTATCCTTAATAAATATGTTGTATGTAAACAAAGGGTCGGCCGACCGAGAGCGCTATTAAAAGGCGCTGTGTACTTTTTAAAAGACAGGTGACAAGAATCACGAAGTCAGCTTACATTATTAGGTCACAATGCAGACATTACAAAATGGCTCATTGGCGATCGATTCTTGGAATAATAAACAATTTCCCACAAATCACGAGCAAGAATTATGATTGAAAAAAAAAAAGAAGAAAAAAAACCCAGGAAAATAATAGACACTATAACACTATTAGGTTAGATTTTTTTTTTTACTACCAAACACTGAATCCTTGAGACATCATACGGTCGAGTTACCTAGCATGAATGTCTTTGGACACATAGTATGTTTATTAATATAAACATGTGTTAAAAAACAGCCTGTAAAAAAAAAAAATCATATAAAAATCTAAATATAACATTACACTAAATAAATAAATAAATAACAACTCAAACAATACAGAAAAGAAAATAAATATATAATTACATAAATTATGAACTAAATATATTTAAGAATAAAACTAAATTAAAACAAAGAATATTAACCATATCTAAATTAAACGTAATACTAACATCAAATAAATACCTAAAATTACAGTGATAATGATAAATAAATCAAGTAAATAACAATAAAAATACATACTTATTAAATAATTAATAATAATAGTTTTATATTTTACTTTTATATTCATATTATAAAAAAAAAACCTAACTTAAGATGAAAAATAAATAAAGTAAAAAAAATAATAATCACATAAAATACCTTACATGTAAAATATGAATACAATACACGTTGTATTGTGTCAAGAATATAATAATAAATGAGTGAATTCATTAATAGTTTACATGTCGAAGAGAATTAGCAAAGATAAGTGCTTACCTAACAATCTACTTGCCATATCTACAATAGGTCCATATGATAAAATATAAAAATTAATAAAATAAAATAAAATAAAACCCACTTAATTTAAAAGTTAGAGTTGTTCCTCATCAATGTAGAAAAAATCTTTGTAACCACATAGTTATAACTACCCAATGTATAAAGGAGCCATTTACTGTTATTCAAAATCAGGGTACAAATATTAGCATTCAGTAAAGAACACATTATAAAAAAAAAAAAACACACACACACACACATTTTTATGAAACCTTTATATTGTCAATGACATATTATCAAAAGTATTATTTAATACTTTTCGGCATTTAAAAAAAAAAACAGTTTAAATTAAACCGTAATCATATATAACAAATATTGTAAAACAAATAGACCCATTATAATTTTAACTCTTATCCCATAGACCTTAAGTATAGATTACAAAAATCCCAAGAGGATGCTAGAAATAATTTAATTAAGTCAAAATTATCAAGAAAAACAAATTATGATGTAAAAACCAATCCCATAAATTATAAAACAGGAGATTTAGTATTAGTGAAAAAGGAAAATAGAGATAAAATGGACCCAGTGTATACGGGACTATTAACGGTAATTCAAGATCAAGGTGAAAATGTTAAAATATTAGTTTCAGAAAAAAGAATATTTGATGCATAAAAACCAAACAAAACCCTACCATGTATAAATAAAAAACAAAAAAAAAAGAACAAAAAAAAAGAAAATAAATACAAACACAAAAAACAGATAAAACCTAAGATCTAAGCACATGCCGCCATCCAAATAAGGAACCATAAGTAAAAGAGTGTCCTATAACGCATAACATGTAGGTAAAGATAAACACATATAGTAAAATTATAGTAAAATTACCTACTTATAGTAAAATTATTACATTCATGTTATTTATTTCCTCAATATATACTATATTACCCAAGTATTTATTTAGCCTAAACATTAAACCTATCTTCACATATGTCACAGTATCATACAGTATAATATTATAAATACATACACAAACATAAACATATATATATATATATACACATACCTATATTATTTTCTACACAAACTAAAATAGTCTTAGCCGTAGTGTTAAAAAAAAAAAAAAAAAAAAAAAAATCTATGTCTACATAGATATGAGCGCCGATAGGCATATAGCCGGCGGCGGCGCGCCGGTCAAAATTGGTCGGCGGCGGCGGCGAATCGGCGGCGTGGCCTTGAAACACCTTCGATTAATGAAAATAGAATTCAAACCAACATTTTACCGAAAAAACATGTTTTTGCTGTAAGAAAGTTATGAAATAAATGCATTTTTTATTTTCAACGATAATTTAGTGAATAATGGTAAAAAAATAATTGATATCGTATAAACTGTGGATGCGGAGGCGGTCTTAATCTTGACGAGGCTCTGGTCGGAAGATCTTAGCGATCTTTTGTGCTAAGTTAAAAATTGTGGATTGACTGTATCAGGGAAACGTCGACTGTCGACAAGCAGTCCAAAGAAAATCGAGCTCCGTCATTAACCAATATCGATTCAACAAAACCGATTTATGTTAAAAAGTGAGGCCTAACGCCGAGCTCCATGTAACACCGAAGACTTGATTTCGACGCCTCCCAATGCGAGGCCAGAGGATGAGCTGCAGGTAAGCATACAGCTAAGAATCGAACGCCAAGTGTAAGCTTGCCTGACGGCCGAACGCCTGGAGCGCCGATTGCGGCGCGCTTCTGTGCGAGGCCGAGCTGCAAGAGAGCAGAGCGAGGGCGCAGGCCGATAAAGACTGAAGCCATAGTGTTAAAGATCTGGAGCTTTTCTGCGGGCGCATTCGTGCGACGCCAAAGGCCGAGCTACAATGGAGCTAAGATCGGATAAGGACCAATGCTCAAGCGTTTTAAAACAGGCCGAAAGTTGAGCTCCAAACAGGGCCAAAAACTTGCAGGTTCAGATAGCGGCTTAATTCCATGCGAGCCATGCAAGGCCAAAGATTGAGCTCCGAGAGAGCAAAGCTTGAAATTTGAACAGTGGCCAAGTTTAATTGAGACCCGATTTCGACGCCCTTCCGTGCGAAGCCAACGGACGGACATTTGGACGTGGAAATGCTTAATATCTCAAAATTAACCCCATTTAATACCTTTTAAAGACGTTTAACCATGCTTGCAATGGTTAAATTCGCGGTAAATGACGGATGGTTAGCTGGCAAAATTAGTAATGCATTGGGATCGGTAATCCAAAGATGTGGGTTCGAGTCTCACGTTAGCCAGAGTTGATCACAGTTAATTTTTTCATTGTGATTGACATATGTCTAGTTTATATATACAATCTATAAATTGTAATGTGGAACGTTCCACAATAAAAATGGAAGGAAATCAGTATGTTTATTACAAGCATATTGATGTTAAAATTGATATTAAATAATTTCGTTTTCCCAAGACTAGTAGCGCGGTTACTAGATATATAAGTTTGCATTTGCCTTCGATATTTTTTAATTATATGGGCCTAAAATACCTTTTGAATGCCTATAAACTATTCGAAGTGGCGCCGTTAATGATCTAAACTCGATTAAAAATATATTATCTGATTCCGAAAGTAGTAGTAACTACCAAGGTCACGCCGATGCCACGCCGATAGCGCAGCGTCGGCGGCGGCGGCGCGAAAATTTTGTCGGCGGCGGCGGCGCGCCGGCGCGGCGCTCATATCTACTACATGTTAGTGCAACAATGCATTCAATAGCTATTTTAAAAATATAATGTTAGAAATAGGCATGTAAGCAAATTATGTATCCAGGTAGCAGTAAGATTTGTTAATTTAATCTTTAAGAACCAATATGTATACCATAGAATTAAGTACATATATTTGTAAACCAAAAATAGTTCTATAAATGTACTATTTTTGTCTCAAAAAAAAGGAGAGAGTTGTAGTGAGGCCACACAGCTGATCACAAATAATCGGTATTCCAATGTAACTCGAGACGACACAATTATGATTCATTGCGATTTTCCACATGATTGAACTCAGACAAAGGATGTAAATTAGTATATAAGGCCAACAGTTTCTATTAAAGTATTCATTATTTACCCGACTATAGTGGTGTTACTTTCTACCCTTCCGCATCATATTACACGTGCTGCCAAACCTCTTATACTCTTCCGAGACGTGGTGCGTTTACCGTCATCACATTCGTACTTTAGACCGGTTCCACCTCAAATGCTTGCGTAAGACCATGAACATCAGATGGTCTGACCGAGTGCGAAATACCGAAGTTCTGCGACGAGCCCAGGTCGGTGGAATAGAGGCTTACCTAATGCGTCGGCAGCTTCGGTGGTGCGGTCACGTATCACGTATGGCGGAAGAGAGAGTGGCGAAGCGCATCTTTTATTCTGAACTAGAGGAGGGTAAGCGGAAACTTGGCGGACAACTCCTCCGATACAAAGATGTTCAGAAGCGACACATGAAAAGGTGCAACATTGAGCCCTCTCAGTGGGAAGGTTTGGCAGCACAGCGTCCTGAGTGGCGCAGGCTGGTGCAGGACAAAGTGCGCAATTTCGAGGAGCAACGTAAAGTTGACCTCGACGCTAAGCGCGACGAGCTGAAAACGCGCCAGCCTGCTCCCATTAACTACCACTACGTGGCTGGTGTCCTCACGTGCCCTCAATGTGCGCGGGAGTTCACCTTGAAGATCGGCTACGTCAGCCATCTTCGGGCGCACGAGCGCCGAGCAAACTAGGAGTCGTAGTGGTCGCCATGGCCGAAATCGGCCGGAAGGATCATCACCAGCTAAGTCAAGGAAACAATACAAAGGAACATACTTCTGTCCGAGCTGGGCAAGTGAATTATAATAATTGCACTATCCAAACTGTAGGTAAATAATTATTATTGTTCTAAATCAATTTCTTCATTTTCGCATTTGTTTTCTGTTTTATTTTACTAATAATTATTGTTAGTGGCCCTGAACAACACCGCGATGCCGGTCATAATATGCGGCTCCTGAATGCATCATGAAGGCTTATGATATGTGGGTAGATAAAGTAGTGTATGTAACTGTACATAATTAAGCATTAAAACACTCGTGTGATCCTTTTAAGAAACTCACTTCGTTCGTTTCTTAAACCCACACTCGTGTTTAATGCCCTTCATTATGTACAGTCACATAAACTACTAATTCTGTGACGCTATGTCATAGTAATACGTACGATGAATGCATAAATAATAGTGTTCAACTAAATTTAAGAGTTTTACATTGTCTGTTTGTGTGTATGTATGTTCGCGATAAACTCTGAACGGATTTTCACGCGGATTTCACCTATCAATAGAGTGATTCTTGAGGAAGGTTTAGGAGTATATTTTATTAAAGGTTTTGTGTAACCCGTGCGAAGCCGGAGCGGGTCGCTAGTTATTAGTATGTACTTTACACATTCTTAATTGGCAAAGCGGGTTACCCCATCAAAGCGATATCCACGCATACGAGATGTTTCATCTTTAGCATCTAATAGGCTCCACATATGTCACTCATTAGACATGATAGAACCCTTAAAGGGTTACCCCATCGCAATGTAGCTTGATTACCCCCGCTAGGAGATTAAGACGAGATATGCCTAGGCTGATTTGTGGCATGTTCTATTGAGCGAGCTGTATTTAAACGTGTTAAGCATTTGGTAATGGAATGATGCCAAATGTTGAATTTTATGACCAATTCTAATTAAATAGATTATTAACAATGTAGAAAATTAGCAATGTAATAGAAAATAATACAAGACCTCGATGTCTTACCATTCGACCACTTTGCTTTAAGTATTGCGTAGGGTATTGCCGATTCCGCGTGTAAGAAATAGAAAAAAGTCAAATAAAGGGATAGTTATATGCCTTATGGCTAATAATATACCTCAAATACTGTAAAAATAACTTTTTCATACACTTTTCGTCGGGTAGTTGCACTTATCTCTGATTTGACATTTTGCTGAAACGAACCAGTGAAACCTGTGTCGAAACGTCGGTAAATAAAGCTCATAAAATTTCGCGATAGACCAGTCTATATAAGTGTGAGTTAATATGTGTTAAAAACGCGAAAGTTTCAAATATTATACAGTAAAAATATTTTCTCTACGTTTGTATGGGGACGCGGTCGTCCCTTCCCTCTTAAGGGATCATCGTATGGAGCTAAATTGATCCGCCATCATTCCATTAGCTGTCTGCAAAGCACAATCCAGATCAAAGGCTGCTCTTTATGTACCTATATAACCGTGTGAGAGTGTGAGTTGTAGCTATAGACTATCAACATACTGCGACTGCGATATCTGAAGCATTTACGAAAACCACACGTCACAAGCCAATTCGAACGTACACTGACATCAGAATGATGCCAATCGCGCCAATACATGTAAGGACTATTCCGTCCACGAGCGTATTTTTCTTTGGAGCCGGTGTAGCTTTATTTGATGTTCATAAGCGCATTGTAATATGCCTACTTGAATAAACTATCTTTTATGTTTATCTTATCTTTGATTTTCAATCGTTGGAAGAAAAAAACATTTGCTTTTGATTGCTGAAACTAAAAGCAATCGCTGCTTTGTCGACGAATTTGTCAATTATGTTCGTTGTTCGAGAATAACGCTAATGGACGGAATAGACCCTATGACGGGATTAGCCACATCTTACGGACAAGTATTACATAGTGTACTGTACATTCTGATATCAGTGTACGTTCGAATTGGCCTACGAGTCCCGTTAAAGTAAATAGGTAATAATATTGTAAGTGACCTGCGGTGGTTGTAGCTATTATGCATATGCGATGGCTGATGGCACTTACGGCAAATGAGTACAGGGTGCGGTGACCTCTCACATTTAAAACAACAGTGTTTTCCGCGGTCGCTGCGTGACCTTTTTGTAGGTTTATAAAATATGTTTTTTTATGTGAATGTTGATTATTTTTAAATATGTACATTCGAGTTCACAATCATCATTTCAGACTAGCTATCATGGTTGCATTTTTATCACCTGTCATGGCTGTCATGCTATGCGTCACTATCGCACTTACATATTTGTTAGAACGTGACAGCCATGGTGACAAATGATAAAGAGCCGGCCATCTTAGCCCTACAGGACAGCGTTCTAAAAATATATTGGAAGATAAAAAGTAGATCTGTGCGGCTAGGGGATATAAAATAGTAATTAACGGGTTTTTTTTCTAAAAAAAGGCGGGATGCAAAGGGATCGCGTTAAATCTAGTACTTACCTACACTAATAAATGAATATATTCAATATATATGTGGCTTTTTATCAGAGAAGTGTCCTTTATGCCTAATAGTATAAAAACACTAGAATACAGTCGCCATCAGATATACCGGAGCGGCCAAGGTGCTCACAAATATCTGAACACGCCTCTATTGTCAAGGCTTTAGAGTGCGTGTTCGGATATTTTTCAGCGCCTCTGCCGCTCCGATATATCTGAATAAACCATCTAACGGGGTTTGTTTCACCCCCAATACGTGCCTCGATTTGTAAACTTCTACGTGACGTCACTATCTCGGTCGTTCACCTCCCCAATTTTCTAGTCTTATTTTCACTCGCAACTCTTGAAGTCTAACACCGATCTAGGTTTTAGTGCTGAACACGCTCATCGCAGCTATACTCGACAATTTATATAGTTCTTAACAAATATGTCCCTCGCTACGCATCCTCGCATATCTCTGGTGAAAATGCAGCCTACTACTAGAATTCTACCAACAAGCAACAACGGTTGCACTCCGGGAGTGCCGATAGAAGTGAAAACTCACCTCACTATGTTACCGACGCCCGGTAACACGATACGTATAGCGGAGGTATTCTATTTATTTATTATATATTATTATCATTCTCAAATAAGATCACACTTTATCATTGACATGTTTATTTACATACTGCCATGACAACGTCAAATTATTTGAACATCGGTAAAGAGTCTTGAAAAGGAGTCCGCAACATAAATGTCAAATAACATTGAGTTTTTCTTTATTGATTTAAATGCCATCTAAATTATGAGAGGCCACCTTACGGGGCTTACGGTCACGTGATCGCCTTACGCCCCTTACGATCACGTGATCGCCTTACGCCCCTTACAGTCACGTGATCGCCTTACGCTGTCTCGAGTTTATCATTTTTTCCCCACCTCAAAAAGTGCCCAGCGCCGCTAAAGAAGTTTTCACTTCAATAAACCAACCGCGTTTGTTTCAGCCCCAGCTCTCAGACTTTATCGGACATTCCACTCTTTGACAACGGCAGCTCAAATTCCAAATTTAAATTAAATTTACTGTCTGTGTTCGGACAAAGGAGGTTGTAAAGGTATCTGAATCTTAGTAATGCTAGAGTTAAGTAAGCCTTTTCTTAAAAAAAACGTCTAAACAATAGCCTAGATATAAAGTTTTTAATATTATCAGTCGATCAGGTTTGTTTTGATCAAATGTCTATATGGGACTCATTGCATTAAAGCAACACAAAATCAAGTCACGCCTGACAATGATATTCTACGCGCGAAACGCCCCTTAGGTACTAGACGGTATTTCAAGTTGAAGCCGTCCTGGAGTATGGAAAATAGTTGCTATACAATCTGTATAATAAAATGATACGTATAGAATAGTATTATTATCAGGATGGATAATCGCGCGAGACGATTAATATGTCTGGTCACTGCGGCAGATCGTGGTGTCAGTATGTAAATTGCTTAACTAACCTTGGCCGATATTATTGAACCGAAGCCACCAGCATTGCAACACGTCACTAAGGGCAGACGCCCCTGGCCCTTGAGCACTTCTGACATGTATAAATTCCGCACCGAAGGAATCGTCTTCTTGTAAAACTTACCTGTAACAAAATGAACGTGGTTAAAACTGAGTATGTACAAAAAGCAGACGCCGTAATAGCCTTTTATACTAGTCTTCCATACATAAAGTAATAAAAAAACACAATTAACTATAGACAGAGAAGCGCTGGTGGCCTAGCGGTAAGAGCGTGCGACTTGCAATCCGGTGGTCGCGGGTTCGAACCCCGGCTCGTACCAATGAGTTTTTCGGAACTTATGTACGAAATATCATTTGATATTTACCAATCGCTTTTCGGTGAAGGAAAACATCGTGAGGAAACCGAACTAATCCCAATACGGGCCTATAGTTTACCCTCTGGGTTGGAAGGTCAGATGGCAGTCGCTTTCGTAAAAACTATTGCCCACGCCAATTACTGGGATTAGTTGCCAAGCGGACCCCAGGCTCCCATGAGCCGTGGCAAAATGCCGGGACAACGCGAGGAAGATGATGATGAATTAACTATAGACAAAACATTTGAATAAATTCCATAAATTTAGATGTATGAAAATATTTTTTCACCTCAGCAGCTCGAACAAGGGTACTTTGCTACTTAAAAAACAGTGAGCAAAATCTTGTTTTGCTCACTGAGTGAGACAAAATGAGCAAAATGCGACTTTGCTCACTGTTTTTAAGTAGAAAAGTACCCTTGTTCGAGCTGCTGAGGTGAAAATTTAATTGTTGGTATATCTTAAGAAAACATGAGTGAATAGAGGTAAGTGATGAAGAAGGAATACATTTTTCGGGTTCTCTAATATGTTCTCACTGCTGAGGTGAAAAATGTTGTGTACTACACGAGATCCAAAGTTATTTACATCTCGTGCGCTTTTGAGTCCCTTACTACGCTCAATTATAGAATCTTTCGCTTGCACGGGACTCAAAATAAGCACTCGAAGAAATATCAAACTTTGATCTCTTGTTGTACAAATAACTATTTCTGACCTAAGTGGCAGTTGACGTAAGTGGAATAATTCGCTTGTGCACTTTCAAAATATGCTTTCCATAACGCCGGGGCATCTTAAGAGTGTCGCTGTTAGTACAGTCGCCATCAGATATATCGGAGCGGCCAAGGTGCTCAAAAATATCTGAACACGCACTCTAACGCCTTGACAATAGAGGCGTGTTCAGATATTTGTGAGCGCCTCGGCCACTCCGATATATCTGATGGCGGCGACTGTACCAGGATCACATAAAGACGAGCCATTGTAAACCATTCGGCCGTGAAAAAGGACTCGTAATCTTCAAAGCTAATAAGAAGGGAAAAGGGACAAAGCAAATAGGTAACTGAGCGTTTATTCAGTACTAAATAAATAGAACCGTTAGGCTTTTCTGACCTTATTTTTAAGGGACTTATTATATTGACGAAGGGCATGTATTTGTAGTCTTAACATAATTTAATACCCAGTAAACTTGGCACTGCTATTGTGGATTGATTTTACAAAGGAGTGTGAAAAAAAAAATTGTGAATATATATTTTTCATATACCTACATTATAAGTTTCTAAACAGTTTTCCGAACTTCATGAAACGTTCATTTGCAGCTACAGAAATATTTTCACTAAGTAATGCCTAACAGTGCCTATTCGAACGTGCACTGATATGCTTCCAATATCATTCTAATATCGGTTTGATGTTAGTGCACCTTTTTTACCTGTTAGTCTTTTTGATTCTTTTTCTACTCCCGTACTTTTATTTGTCATTTAAAGGGTCGTGCACACACCTTTAAACCCCTATCTTATAGTTGTCAAGACGTCTTTAGTCTATTCCCCAAAACATTTTTACCAAACACAAATTTACAATTTTATTTCAAAGTGCTTGGTCGTAGAAAAAGTATTGTATGCAACGTTGTTTAACTGAGTCAAAAAATACTCGTGGCGTCTTTATTAACAATTTTCGGCTTCGCCTCAAATTGTTACTCACGCCACTCGCCTTTTTTGACCCCTCTTAAACAACGGTTGCATAAAATACTATAATATCACTGTAATAAGAAAATAGGAGCAGTCCGCGACCCACTAAAAAAGTAACGCATCCGACCGTGTGCTACGCCACACCGCACCGCTACCTCTACGCCGCGCTAGACGTAGCACTTCTACGGATTCACGTAGACAGCTTCTCATAAAACACTCGTAACGTGCCGAGTTTAAAACGTCTGCCGTTTCAATATTGACTCGGTTATAAATAGTTTATCGAAATATGAGGATCGGAAATGGATAAACTTTCGATGTGATATTAAATTTCTATAAATATAATAGATATGGAAGAGAATAACATAACTATTTTTGTACATTTGATGTTCACTTTACTAAAGCCTGACAACAGTTTATTTGACCCTCGCCATTTTGCGGATTTTCAATGGTACTAATTTCTTTTACTGGCAACAAGTACTCTTTGACAACGAACGTTAGATGTCATCGAATGTCACCGATGTAAACAAGCAGAAAATATCTACGAATATATTCAAATATAAATGGTTTTTTTACAGAAATGCCAAAAAAAATTCCAAAGATGCGAAAAAAATTGTAGTGAATGCAATCAAATACTTACAGCTTAAAAAGACGAAGGATTACATAGCATTCCAATAAACAATGTTTTAAAGTTGGTTGTTGACATGACCGGTATTGACATTTTATAGTGCGGTTGTGTTGAACTGGTTAGTTCTTTGGTTTAAACTTTAATATTTCATTTAAGGTTTATGTAGATCGACGATAAAAAATATTTCTGAAAATAATGATACTTTCGAATTGGAGACTGAACGTTTTATAATCGAGGTTGGTGGTCCTGAAAGCGACACAACATCTGATGAAAATCAGACTTCGTCAGAGTCAGAAAACGAAGAATATATAAATATTGAATAAGTATTTAGTATCAGATTTTGACGAATAGGTAAATTGAAAGAACCGAATTCTCTGTAAGCAATATTTTGACATTATACGAGTATCAACATGAAGCCAATGCCCACTACCCCGACTATACATGACGTACGCACATTATTGCCATACGTAAGCTGTTTGCAGCAACACTATCTCAGGGTCAAATAAACTGTTGTCAAGCTTTACATATGATTGATATTTTTATCACGATTTTCCGCAGGTATTGAACATATCTCAGAGTTTTACATGCAATAACTGCTAAGCCCTTATTTAGACCAATTAAATATTGTAGTAAATGGTTACTGTCAGTGTCAAAAGTGACGTTTCTTGTTGAAAAAACATCGCACAAAAACAATCCAGATCGAATTCACAGCCTCTTGTTAGAATCAGAATACGCCTGATAAACATTTAGCTTTCAGAGTAAGCCAAATAGTTGAAAGAACCACCAGTATAATACGCCCAACATTCTATTCACACATACACGATACTCTGCGAATTCTGTCAACCTGTACCACTACCACCAGTTTGGCACTGACATAAACGTCATCGAGAACGTAATTTACATTCTATGCACCTCGCTCGTACTCATATTAGTGCATGCGAGATGTGTAGAAAGTAAATTACGTTCTCGAAAGCGTTTATGTCAGTTTTGACACTGTCAATGACTCATGGTACGGGCTCTGAGATCAGTTTGTGAAAAGATGAGACGAGACAAGATGTGTTCCCTTTATACGATGGTTGCACTGTCTTTGTTTACTCACTTTGTTCACTCTCGCGTGTACATTGTCAGAAAGAGACAGACGATGAAAGCTCGGGCATCCTCACGCTGGTCTATTTACATTTGATTAATGATGAATTGACGCAGTGGCGCCATTTTTGGCGGCGTGTTTTATTATAAATGTCGTGGAGATTTTGACATAATTACCTCTGAGCCGGGCTTTTAGTGTTTACATTATGTTGTACAGCAGAAAAGCGCTGGTGGCCTAGCGGTAAGAAGGTGCGACTTGCAATCCGGAGGTCGCGGGTTCGAACCCCGGCTCGTACCAATGGGTTTTGCGGAACTTATATACGAAATATCATTTGATATTTACCAGTCGCTTTTCGGTGAAGGAAAACATCGTGAGGAAACCGGACTAATCCCAATACGGGCCTAGTTGACCCTCTGGGTTGGAAGGTCAGATGGCAGTCGCTTTCGTAAAAACTAGTGCCCACGCCAATTACTGGGATTAGTTGCCAAGCGGACCCCAGGCTCCCATGAGCCGTGGCAAAATGCCGGGACAACGCGAGGAAGATGATGATTATGTTGTACAGCAGATTCTTGCTTATTTAGGGGCGAGTTTAATGTACAGTCGCCATCAGATATATCGGAGCGGCCAAGTTGCTCAGAAGTATCTGAACACGCATCTATTGTCAAGGCGTTAGAGTGCTTATTCAGATATTGTGAACACCTTGGCCGTTCCGATATATATAATGGCGACTGTACCAAAAAACAGAAATAATCTCAGAATAAATACTTTTCTTATAGAAATCTACCTCCATAGAATCCTGCCCATATGATTTTACTGCTACTTCAAATAAATTATGGTATCCCTAACTCGTAGTCCGTTAGTCAATGACGGGTGTCATTCTGAATCCCTAACAACGTTTGTCCTAACTGGTTTGTCCTAATGGGCACATGCCCTAACGATCAATTATCATAACGATTATTTTCAATAATGTATGGTTTGAAAAATGGTTAGGTTTTAGAACTTGCTGCCACAAAAGTGGGTTAGGTTAGGGTTAGACCCGCGACCCTCGCAAAAAAAAAAATATGCTTAATAATATTAGGATAAGCAATGAATAATTAGGGAAACCAAAATTAGGGTTTTTAGTGTTAAGACAACTGATCATTATGACAAACAATATTAGGGAATGTAAAGATAGGAGAAAAGACTTTAGGGATTCAGATATAGATCCGTCAATGACACATTTCTCAAATTGATATAATCGTTCTAACCTTGTCTGTGTTATAAATGTTATGACAAGGATCCTGACCGAATTTCTCGTCATCTTTTTGCATTTTTTCGAAAATTATTTTTTCTGCTCTATACAGGTCAACCGTGATTTACTCACAATTTTACTCGTATACCACCACACATACATGAAAGGATAAAAAGCGGTAAGAAGCACTAAGCGTAAAGCAAAGCCTAATATAAATCACAAGTTACAAGTCATTTAACATTCTTTGTTCAAGCAACAAGCACTTTCGGATCTAATATATATACGTTATACCTACGTCGTAACTTTCAACTAAAGATCCACAAGTCATAAAACTCTCAGCGGAGAATATAAAGAGCAATAAGATATACGAGAGAGCACTCTAAGGAGCCGAGAGCAAAACAAAGATTATCATCTCAAAAATTCGATATCGTGTGTGAGGAATTTGTTATTTTCATTTAAACCCTTCTGGTGTTGCGGGTGTCCATGGGCGGCGGTAATCGCTTACCATCAGGTGATCCGTCTGCTCGTTTGCCTCCTATATCATAAAAAAAATACATTATTATAAACACAACGTTAAAAAATTACGTTTTAAATCATTTTAAGAGTCAAACGAACATAGCCGCCGCCATACTATCGAAGTTGCGCTCTCATTTTACCCGGTAGGTTCGTGTCTTTCTCGTGAGCGAGATGAGTGTGCGCGCTCGGGACCACGGATATCATGATTTTGAAGAAGAAAAAGTATACCATTAGGCATTAAGTCCGCAATTTGTACATTATTATTATGATATGTGCAATAGAATTTAAATAAATAAATAAAAAGTAATCGCTGAATAAAATTGTGCATTTTAAGAAGCAATTTAAGCTTTTGTACAAAAAAATTAAAAGTGCGTGCGTGCTATGTTCGCGATTTTTTCGATCGAGCGAAAACCAAAAAATCTGAACTCCCTAAATATATAAGGCTCAGAGTAACATACCACCGATTCAAACTTTCATTGCATCCATATTTCAATGTATCTCCCCCCTTAAACTGGGGACCGCCGTTGCATGCAGTTTCTAACAGGAATCGTTAAAACTTTTCTAGTGATTTTAGATCTTTGCGGTAAAGTTCTGTCTTAATTCTCATAAACGTAAATAATTACATACTTCCTTCTATAGTATTGATGCTGAAGATTCTAAATAACTACTTATAAATTTAAAAGTGGAAAAATTACTGTCTTCGGAGAGACTTGAACTCACGGCCTCTGGCCGAGTTCAATTCTCACCCCAGACAGTATAGCAACGCTTACGTTACTGCAAAGCTTACCAAGGGGCATCTTGCTTACCTTTGCTCCAGTAGAAAGTGCTTCTAATTTAGCAAACATTTCCCATTTTCAAAATGACTCCGCTTTCGAACTTACCCTAATGCACTTTATATTTAAGTCTACCACGAATTCCATCACAAAAATAAATACGAGTATCAGATAGAGTTTGTTTTCATTCGATATAACAAAGTTGTAAAGTGATACGATGTCGAAGTGCAGGCGACAATTCAGAAACATTTAATGCAATGCCAATTTGATGTTCATATCAGCGTCTCGCTTGCAAATGTGTTCATTCATAGATCACGCAATTTACCACTCATCAATTCATAATCATCAACTTAAAGATTTTTTTGCATGTAACGCGACAGCGCTATGCATATTATAAACTGTGGAATAAACTGTCACCCGCCATATTTCTGAACCGGTACGACCGGAACATAACGTACTCCCATCCTAAAGGTCGGTAATGCACTCACAACCCCCTCTGACCTGCTAGCATGAGTTGCGATCCCGCGTGCGACTTCATACAGTTCATACATCTAGCGCGATTTCAAGTATGAACTCGCGCGCGACAACGCAATTTATGCTAGACCGCCTGGTGTTGCAAGTGTCCATGGGCGAAGGTAATTGCTTACCATCAGGCGATTCATCTGCTCGGTTGCCTCCTATATCATAAAAATATGTGCAGCGATGTCCCGCTCGCACACCGTAGCGGCGTGCGTATCCGCCTCCGATGTGAAGCCCGCCTGAATCCCGCGGTATCGCTACAAACAATCCAATCACCATGATTGATGACACCTCCCCTCGCAATGATCGACTAAACACCCGGCTTTGCTTGCTTTACAGAGGATACTCTTCATTGGAAGTAAACAGCCATTATCCACACAATGAAGTATTCTTTATTGATGTAATGCCTATTTAGACTTTTCAGATTTGACAGCTGAATTGAATTCCATACCCCAGTTTGACTAGGGCAAAAATGCACCAGTGCTAGTGTTATCGAATCGAATTTCGATACCCGGAGAAAGTTGGAAGAGTTCTTACACAGCTAGGGGTCGACACTAGGTACTTAGCAAATGTGATATTCGAAAAAAAATCTTCGCATTCATCTTCCTATCGTAAAAACAAAATTGTTCTGGTTTATATCGGGTGGAACAGAACCAAGGACTTTTATGCAAACGGGGAATTGTTTAAGCTAGGTACTTTATTTTTCAGAATCAGAATCAAGTTTTTTATTCGTGATAGACTTAAAACTAAAATTACATACAAAAGTATAACTAAAAACTACAACTGTGCATAAAATAGGTGAGTTAAAGTTGACCACGAAATGGTCTCGCCTCAGCATAATACTGACCCGAAAGCCAGCGCTGATCTTCCGGCGAGGCTATTTTGTGGGTCACGATCGCAGCCGTACGTTTTTCACCTATTAATCACGTTAATATTTCTAACCGTTTGTGAGATACAAAATACAATTATAAATATGGAATTAATCAAACAACTGCCACGATTAACATCGCGCTCTACAATGAATTTAAAATTTTAGTGGAAATACACACGTTTCATTTAATAAAAGAAAAGTGACTTTTAATCATCCACCAACAGCGCTTATGCGTAGTTCAATAACTCGTAATCATTACATGCTCCATCTTGTATTCTATAGGTGATCTGTGCGAGGTCTAACATAAAAACAAAAAACCGACCAAGTGCGAGGGGGGGTGCACGGAGGGTTCCGCACCATCAACAAAAAATAGAGCAAAACAAGCAAAAAAAACGGTCACCCATCCAAGTACTGACCCCGCCCGACGTTGCTTAACTTCGGTCAAAAATCACGTTTGTTGTATGGGAGCCCCACTTAAATCTTTATTTTATTCTGTTTTTAGTATTTGTTGTTATAGCGGCAACAGAAATACATCATCTGTGAAAATTTCGACTGTCTAGCTGTCACGGTTCGTGAGATACAGACTGGTGACAGACGGACGGACGGACGGACGGACGGACAGCGGAGTCTTAGTAATAGGGTCCCGTTTTTACCCTTTGGGTACGGAACCCTAAAAAGATTGTTATAGTTCCAACGGCGCCCGGGAGGTGGCGAGGTTACGAGCCCTCGTAAATACCGTTTTCGCGTCAAATTCGCAGTTTACCCAATATTTTATATTTTACGAGGCGATCTAAAGCTCACGAGTTACGAGTATCCCACCGAATCAATTTGCGAGTCCAGCGATTTGACAGTTTATAAATATTATAGTACTAAAACAGAATACATAGATAATAGCTCAATATTTTAATATTATAAAAAGTCTAATAAAACCTATGTTTGACAACGATCTTTCTAAATGCCAATAATGCCATAAAAATCACGGAATTGCAAAGAGCAGCCGAAACATATAAAGTCAAAGTTGTCTCTATAGAACATTTTGTGTAATTTTTATTTATTTTCAGTTGCATATCATGACCCTGTAGGTATACCATTGCAGAATAATTCTAGTATAAAATAGCTAGTGATATAACCGAGGTATCTGACTGTTAATTACAGTAGTTCTAAAAGACATTAATCTGGAATTCCGGAAGCGCTTCTCTAATTAATATTAATTATCTTTTGTGGACTACATATTTATGGACTATTACACCTTGAGTACGCCTTATGACACTTAGCTAACAGATTGTTGAAAACGAAGTAGGTAAAATACTACGATTTATTCCGCTGGGAATACCAACAGCTGTTATTCATTAGTTCACTGGAAGAGAGTGAACTGTATAAAACACTTTGTTATAAATGGTGGTAGTGGAAAATTTATGGATCAAATGTAAGTGTGCGACAATGGTCGTTACTAATACGCATCATCGTCTGAATGAATGAATGAATGATTTATTTGCTTAAACATGGTACATTAATTGATAATTTACAATTCGTAAACCTTATTGCAGAGACATCATCGGAGAGATCATCTGTAAATTGGTCAGTTAAGAGGGGGCTCAAAGCCAGGAAATTAGAAGGGAACATTTGAGATTAACACCCGTGTATAAACTCTAATAGTTGTTAAACTACAAATTTGCGTTAGCACCCACTTAAATGTGCAGCTTCCATAATCAGCCGATTGGGCTATCGCCATCAGCCAACAGGTCTGAACCATTCCAAAGCGCTTATCAAGGCCTTCAGCAAAAAGGCGTCCTCGAACGCCTTAGCGCTGTCTAGAAACCAACTGCGCAACTTGGTAAGGGTGCTTACTGGGCACTGCTGCCTAAATAAGCACATGCACGCTATGGGGAAACGGGACATAGGGCGGTGCAAACTCTGTATGGAGGCAGAGGGGACGCCCTTGTACATCCTCGCAGAGTCCCCTTGCCTAATGCGCACTCGTGAGTTGAGCCCGGAGGAGTTAAAGTCTCTCGAGATCAAGAAGATCCTGCAGCTGTTCGAAGTTGCAGGCTTGGATCGAGAGTTGTAGTAGGTGGCGATCACAATAGATCAGCAATGGTCGCAGTGATACATAGGCTATGGAGCCTCATATAGCCCCTAACAACAAGAATAAGAATAAGAATCGCCATCAGCCGGTTTTAGGAGCATTCCAACGGTCAGTCCCGTAACGCATTTTGCTGTGACGTCAGTCTTCCGTGACCATAGCTGGTGTAACCCAGTGATAGATAAGCCAGTTATTTTAAGGTATAGGTAAACCAGAACTTTGGGAGTATTGTCAAGAGGGCGCTCGTTTTGAATTTTATATAGCAACAATTTGTATAGTGGGGACAATGGAAATTGGCAGATGATTTTTGTTTTATTCCGACAACTTTAATAAGTGCGAAGTTTGATGTTTGGATATTTCTTCGGTTTTTACGCTTAAATGGCTGACTCGATTTAGATAAAATGAATAGCGTAAAGTCAATTTTCTTTTTTTTAGGTTTGGTCGTTTAATTCCGCCCTTACGCCCTTCGCTAGCAATCCGTGATACCGATGCATGCGATACACCTAATACACAAATCAAATGATTACAAGACATCAACCAAATCGTGACAACCTGACTATAGTGACATTTATCCATAAGTTTGAAACTTACCCGTCAATTCAGATGCTAATTTCGTTATGTTTTCTAATGGAAGAAATTTCTCTCCCGCACGTTTTTTTTTCCAATAAATAACTATATACACTATTTACAACTTTTTTCTCTGTAAAATCTAAAACTTTCGGCATGATTACTGCAGTCTAATAATAATTTACACGAAACTAGACAAAGCAATGTTTACATTGTCAATATTGACAACTATCATAGAGGGTAGATGTTGTCTATTATTAAAATTGTTGCCATTGCTAGAAATTAGTACCAACAAATTTCCGTAACATGGCGCACCCTCAATAGATCCTGGCTCACCTATATAAGTTTATTTCGTAATAGTTTTGTACGACATTAACTCTCAAAGGGACTTGTTTTGTGAGTCATTATGAGATTCATGAGTTTACTTTGAATAGAAATGATCAAAGCATTTCGTTTGCTTTCACGAAGGACCAAGATTCTGAGGGATAGAGATAGGGAGATAACGATATTTCGATTTTCGCGGTAGGCCCATTTGATCTCAGGTGTGTTAGAACGAGTTAATTTATAATTAGCGGTATATTTATCGCGCCCCTTGAAGCGTGTAGATATAATGTATAAATATTGCGGTTTAGGCTGATTCCCTCTAAGACGAAACGCGTGTGTATATTTGATGGCGGCACAAGTATATGTTTATTGTAAATTATCCAGTTAAGAAATTATGAAAATTGTTCCAGAATTCACTCAGCACACAGTGAGATTTCGCACTTTAATGAATAGATAAAAGAAGAATAGACAGAAGACGAAATATCTATTTAATTAAAGTCTCCGATCCGGTCCGATTTTGTCAGAAGAAAATAGCGGTAGATTTATAAAATGTACTAGGCGCACATGGACGATCACCAATGAAATTTTTAAATTTCGCGCCGTTATCTACTGACACATTTGTTTGTCAGACTACTACTAATGGCAATATGTACTTCGTATTTATACGCAGCTCATGTCGTCCTGGTACCGACTCCCCCGTTCCACGTAAATAGCGCAATGGAAAAATATGCGCACATGGTGTACAATGCATGTTATGGCTCCTCTACACGATGGGCCAGCGCCGGCCACTCCAAGGGACGCAGCCATGCGGTAGAATGAGATAGCAATATCACTTGCTCCCTCTAACGCATAAATGCATAAACGTGTAGAGGAGCCATTAGATCCCGTCGGCCGAGTTCGTCGCAAATGGAACTAAAATCCACGGGCCACCACAGTCCACATGGTTAATAGACGGTTCGTGAATCTAATTGCCAAGACATAAGGTACACCGATGGTCAGTGAAAGAGTTTGAAAATACGGAGGAAAGATGTAGCGGTTAGTTTTTGAGCTAGGGTTGGCAAATACTCGATTTGTAGCCTAGATTCTGACCTTTAAGTCTCAAGTCTAAAATACTAGACACTAGTAAACACAAAAGTCGGACCGAGCTAACTCTGCATGGCATTAGCAATAACTAGGTGTGGCAATGTCATCATTGTCATCAATAATAATAATAATAATGAAGGCGGTGATCTTGGACACGGCGCGGATAGTCCGCCGGTTCCTCTCTCTGCAGCCCTGACCACCGGCAGCTTGGGCCTTGCCCCGCTGCTGGCGGCGCCCTAGGTTAGGTTTTTTATAATATGTTTATAAGTATTTTGTATTGTTTTTGTAAATGTTTTTGTATTTTATTTTTATATCCATATTATAAATAACCTAACTTGTGATGAAAAATAAATAGAGTGAATAATAATAATATTCTTTATTTGCTTAAAATATGGTACAATGAGTTGGTAAGGATAACATATATCTGTGCTTAAACATATTTTGCTAGTTTAGCATGCAAATGTACACTTAAACTAAACTTAACTAAATAACTATCTAACTTCTACTCAATATTATCTAACATGCAAAACAGGTCATCTGTAGTGTAAAACATCTTAGTTTTTAGCCAACGATAAACTTGTGCTTTAAATGAATTAAGAGGGAGATCCTTAACATTATCAGGAAGAGCATTAAATATTCGTATACACATATAATAACTACTTTTCATGAAAAGGGAAGTATTTGGAACAAAATCAATTACAAGTCTGTTTGGGTTCCTTGTGTTTCTATGATATACATCTTTAGCTTTTTTGAACAGATGTGGGTATTTTTTTACAAAAACAGCTGTTTCAAAAATATACATACATGGTAATGTCAAAATTTCATGCTTTGTAAATAATGGCCTACATGATTCCCGTTGGGGCATCCCACACATTGCCCTTAAACATTTCTTTTGTGCTATGAAAGCCCTAGCCGCGTCACTGGAATTGCCCCATACAAGAAGTCCATATCTTAACTGAGACGCAACATATCCGTGATATGCCATCAGTACTGTGTTCCAACCAGATATGTTGCGAAGTCGTTTCAGAACATATGCAAATTTTAAGAGCTTGTCACACACTGCGTCTATATGGTTTTTCCAACTACAATTAATGTCTAAGGTGATTCCTATAGTAGTTTATGCAACAGTGATATAATAAGGGTTCTTAAAATTCAAGGGTCGAAGTTACAAAACGAGACGTAGTCGAGTTTTGTAAAAAAAGACCCGAGAATTTTAAGAACCAATTATGAGCTGTTGCATACATTACTTTTTCTATGACAGCTGCAGCAAAAAAAAAGAGTTATTATTAAAAAAAAAGAGTTATTATTTAAAAAAAATTGAGTTATTATTAAAAAAAAAAGAGTTATTATTGTAAATGAAAACATACCTCTTTCAATCAAGATGATCGGAACTTGTATCTTTAAAAAAAATAAAGCAGTTGTATTATACTCATAAGATGACTGCTAGCAGTCATCTTATGAGCCTATAGACAAATCATTCAAATGACATTGCTTTAGATATCACTGTCAGTCATTTAATTGACACATTTAAGTGCTGGAGTAGAAAAAGAATTTTATAGTATCAACTTCCTTAATTTGTGTATTATTGTATCGGACATCCAATAACTTTCCATTGTTTCTTACACTACGGAATTGGATAAATTGAGTTTTATTAAGATTAATAGATAAATTATTGAATTCAAGCCATTCGATTATAGATTGTATAGTATTATTAATGTCATTATTGTATTGCATTTCATCATTGCATGTCACTAGAATTGATATGTCATCTGCAAAAAGCGTAATGTCAAATTTCAATGAAAATTCAAGGTCCTAACTCACAACTGAAAAGACTCATAAACTTCTTTTAAGCGGACATTTTGTAAAACTGTGTCTGTTCGAACCAACTCTATAGAGCTTGTTATTTTCGATACGGCAAAAAGCACTCTAGTCTCGTATACATATAGAAAATTCTATTAGCAGAGTGGACTCGCCCGTCGTTAACCCCATGTTTAATTATTATACTTGTTGTTTTATACCCTTTGTCGTATTCACGAGCATGTAGTTCGGAGGCGGGTGATAAAAACTTGTGTTTAATTGTACACTAACGAACAATTTATTGGGGAAAGAAAGTTTGTCTTGTTTTATTAATTCTTGGTTAATTAAGGGCCGGTACAGACGGACTGCAACCCGACTGCAACTTGTAGGAACTTTACGCCGATGTTGCAGTTGGCGTGCAGTCGGCGCGCAGTTCCCATACAAATTGCAGTCGGGTTGCAGTCCGTCTGTATCGGCCCTAATAAAGCTGTTATGGCTCCTCTACACGATGGGCCAGCGCCGGCCTCTCCAAGGGACGCATTTATGCGTTAGAGGGAGCAAGTGATATTGCTATCTCATTCTATCGCATGGCTGCGTCCCTTGGAGTGGCCGGCGCTGGCCCATCGTGAAGAGGAGCCATTATAGGCTGATATTAAATTCAAAATACAGTACTTCTGCCATGAGGTTCCAGTAACCTTATTTAATATTTCAATCAATATTGAATAATTCAAAAAGTTGTACCTCATTGGCGAAATGTTTTAATCACGTGGTTTGGGCTGTTTAGGAACATAATTTTTTGTGCCAATGGAATATACTTTTTTAGGTAGCTGTCAAAATTCAGAGCGTAAGCCGGTATCAAAGTGAAGTCGTGAAAAGGACTAAAAAGAAGCGTGATTGATAAAGTAGCAAGTCGTGGAGTACATTACATCCAACGAACGCGCTAACGTGCCCCCGGGGATAGAGAATCCACACCTACACTTTACTGCACTCTTTCCATGGTATAATAATATACTCCGCCTGGTACTCTCTTCCGAGATTCGCGAATGACCTAACTGTCACTTGCCTACGTCATCATGCTGTTTACAGGTTCTCAAACTTTAAAATGTGGGAGAATTTTAACCAACGGTGAAAATTATTTTAACGGCATTAATTTTAAGTTATTCATGTAGAAACATAGTAAAATAAAACAAATCTATACTGCCCTTTTCACTCCTACTCTTACAGTTCCGAATAGAACAGCCAACCATTTTCGTAACAAAACATTAATTACCAAGCTTACGACGTGAAAAGTTTGGAAAACACTGCGACTGCTGACACTCAGCGAGAAGGAAATAACAATTAACACGCGTTCGACAAGGATGACGGTCAGGGACAACATGGCGGATTGTCAAATGTGACAGCGCTATCCTGTGTTGCCAGTAGTGTAAACAGAATTACCCGAACGTCTGAAATTTCTTTCGTGAATCGGAAGATATTGCTAACGAATAATTAAAAATGACGTGTTATTGTAAAATTTAAGATAAAATACATATAAATGAAAATTATAAAATTATAAAGAAATATTTTAACTTATTAACCATAGATATAATGTACCCATGTAACATGTTATGTTGAAATAAAGTGGCAATGTTATTGTGACGTAGGCAAGTGACACTCTGGGAAGAGAAGACCATGTTTTATTAGACCATGACTCTTTCCAACTAGTATTTACGTCTGACGGAGCGCAAAAGAATACCACAAATTTTGTCAAAAATATGGTAAACATTTATCAATGTAATGGTTCTATAAAGGCTTTGAATTAGAACTATTTTGAACATGAACGAGAACGAGACCATGAACGAACGAGAAATTTGAGTTTTTGAATAAAGTTATTATTTTTTTGATAATGGATTGTCGTGAGTTTATTTTTACGCATAAAAATCACAACTATGTTCACGTATAGTGACGGACGTGTTACTAAGAAACCTTATAAACATGGTCCGATGATAAAAGCAATAAAAACGTGTAAAAAGAAATAGCATTAATAACGATGATCGCTTCTTCTAACGGGGGAGGGAATCCACATGAATAGTCCAACTCTCGACTGCCACCAACAATCCGGTGTCTGTTAATTAGTTAATCAGGGTATAGAGACGTGAACCCCGCTTCCAAACAAAAACAATATAAATTTCACATTCGGCCCACTTTCGCTAATCCGATAAAACTTGGCACTCGCGCAGACACGATCAAATCCACACAGTATTCAATTATTCATGGATATGATGGCTTTGGATTATAAATATTGATTGTATTACCTCGGCAATAAGTTATTTACTTATGTGTGTGATGGCCGTTTTCGTTGTGAATAAAATATGAAACATCAGCACAGTAAGAGTGACATGGTGGAATATCGTTCTGCCATTAAAATATCGTTTGTTACATGTTTGTATAAAGACTCGGACGGAATTCATGTCTTGCTAATCTGAATAAGTACCATGTAAAAGGATGTCCACAAAACCGACCGCTGTTATACTTGTAGAATTTGTATATAAGTAATGCTTTGCAAAATCAATATCGTTCTTAATATGTAGTTAAGTATTTTTTACACATATAACCGTAACATTAACCCATTAAGTTCTAATCACGAGTATCACGACACGTTGTCGTTTTGCCTTTACGAAACATTCCCGGTACATACCGGGAACCCATGTACGTCCAAAATGTTACCTGACAATTCGTAAACTTAGGGGGCGCCCATTAATTATGTGAGGCGTTTTTGACAGCATTTTTGCCCAAGGTGAAACAGAGACGCTTCGCGCTCGCTTGGTCAATTAATATCGTACAAAAGCTTTTTAGCCCATCGGTGTAAATGGTACAGGATTAACACTGTCCTCCGTCCCGGCTGAGTGTCCCCGTGTCCCGGACGGTCGATGTTTTATTCGTGTCCAGTCGCAGCTAAATCTGAATGAGCATTAAGCCTCCCCCCCCCTCCCTCTTCCACTCCCCGCCTCTCGCTCCTCACGTAATGAGTCCCCGCGAAGCCTACCGTTTTGTTTCTTTTGTTTTTCTTTACCAGCTTTAAATGTTGAAGGTTAAAAAAGCGGCGGTTTAAAGGTGTGTTTACTTTGTTTAGTTTCAGATTTTTCCCTCTGCCGTCCGGGAACGATATTTTCTGAACGTTGGGCAGTTCAAAAACATTTTTCTGCTAACGGAAAATTCTGAGGTGTTTATTTAATAGCAAATAAAATTTTGAACTTTGAACTTTGAACTTTGAACTTATCCATTTGAAAGCCGCTCGCCATACTGCTTAAATAACAACTTACCAATTCGTCAAAACATGTAATTGCAAGTTTCGGCTTCGGCAGAAGGTTCGGTTTAGGCCAAAAAACTGGCGAATCTGTCTGTAGGTATATATTCGGTAAGCGTCCAGCCGAAGTTTCAGTTTCGGCATAAGACCAGTGTGTCGACCGAAGGTTGGCTTTCAGCCGAAACAAGCGCAAAACCGAACCTTCGGTTTCGGCAAAGAATCCGGTTTCGGTCGGACACTAGAAAAAACTGTTATCCTTGATTATACCTTCCTCATTGTTCATCCATGCAAGTTCATCATTGATTATACCTACTCGTAATTAATTTACCGGCCCGGCCTCTAAAACACGCAATAACATATAATTAATCCTATCAATGATCTGTACCGTACTTCCAACTAATTTGTAGCCTGAACGTAACTCGGCGCTAACAAGTTTGGACACGTCGGCTTCAAAAGCTATTTATTTCATTCAGTAGCCGTCGGGTAATCAGTTGGGATCGGCGCAGACTACCATCTACAGATTTCGCTTCAACTTTTCATATTTGTGCGGTGGTCAAAATTCGTGGGTTCAAATGAAAGTTCGGTTGTGCTGTATAGAGCAGAATAAAAGTCAATTGCACCAACCACATTTGACAGACTGATCAACGTCAGCCGGCGCGCCCCAGCGCTTTACTATGAAACTTTTCAAGACATATTTTTTTTTTAATTTTAGCGAACTCTTTAACGATACGAATAGTTTGGTGCAACCGACCCTAAATCATTCTCGAAAAAGTGCAAAACGATGAATAAAATTCGGCAGGATCCTTATCATAGAAGAGGTTGAGAATGAGAAGAATTTACGAAGGTGGTGAGCTTACCAAAGAGTAGCTCTATTTTTACTGAAGGCTTACCGCGAATATAGCTTCAAATGAATATACGCTAGAGAGAAAATTAAATTGTTAAGAGCCGGACGCCTGGTAACTTTACCTACAACACTACTCATTTTTAGGGTTCCGTAGCCAAATGGCAAAAAACGGAACCCTTATAGATTCGTCATGTCTGTCTGTCTGTCCGTCTGTCCGTCTGTCTGTCCGTCCGTATGTCACAGCCACTTTTCTCCGAAACTATAAGAACTATACTGTTGAAACTTGGTAAGTAGATGTATTCTGTGAACCGCATTAAGATTTTCACACAAAAATAGAAAAAAAACAATAAATTTTTGGGGTTCCCCATACTTCGAACTGAAACTCAAAAAATTTTTTTTCATCAAACCCATACGTGTGGGGTATCTATGGATAGGTCTTCAAAAATGATATTGAGGTTTCTAATATCATTTTTTTCTAAACTGAATAGTTTGCGCGAGAGACACTTCCAAAGTGGTAAAATGTGTGTCCCCCCCCCTGTAACTTCTAAAATAAGAGAATGATAAAACTAAAAAAAATATATGATGTACATTACCATGTAAACTTCCACCGAAAATTGGTTTGAACGAGATCTAGTAAGTAGTTTTTTTTTTATACGTCTTAAATCGCCTAAATACGGAACCCTTCATGGGCGAGTCCGACTCGCACTTGGCCGCTTTTTGTTGATATTATGATTACCATGATGTGATTTTCATGTCAACTTAATAATTACTGTTCGTTAAATTGAGCACAGCTGTAAGCGATCACGCTCATACTACGGGAGCGCCAATGTGTGACCGCGAGTTTCCTTACTTGCTCCATCTGACATGGATTATCTGTGGAGCGTATTCGATGTCGGAAGCGGTCAGCTGTCATTCCTGTGGTCTACTGATGGCGTGTGCGACGGACCAGGGTAATTGTGGCCTCGAAATAGTCACAATTACCGGTATAAATGACTGTTATTTATTACAAGCCTATATGGTGTCCCACAGCTGGGCAAAGCCGTCCCCTCTCGATTTCCATTCGTATCGGTTTTGAGTAATCTCCGGCCAGTCATTGAGATACGCGTCCAGGTCATCCCGCCATCTCCGTCTGGGCGTACCAGCTCCTCGCCAATCTTGCGGCAACCATACCGTGGCTATTTTTAGCCCACCTCAGTGGATGCATGAGGCAGACATGGCCGGCCCAGTCCCAGTCCGCAGTCCCGTTTCAGCTTCTTAAATATATATAATATAATCTCTTGAGTTTGTACATATACTTACTCCACTTACAAAAGGTAGGTAGATCATTAGGAGCGAAGCTCTTCCTTTCTGTGTCTGAGCGACATACTACTTATACAAATACGATAGGTCTTGCCAAATGTTTATATGCCGATCGTCCCCACATGGGCCTTATGGGTTTTGACCTGAACTGGTCTGCCAGAGGCGAATCGTCGGTAACTTATTGCACTATCAAGGATTCGTGGTCAGAGCGGCGTCCTATCGCTTCAATTATCCTAGCCACTCGATGTCCACACCACACGCTCAAGAGCTAGTTGTCATTACTGATGTCCATGGTGGATCTTCGCATATCAAATTGGTTTCCACGCATCGGGTATAAAATGTTATTATGTATATTGTATTAATGTAAATGTTTTGTAATGTAGTTTTCGTCCCCCACCACAATTGCACCCCACAATTTAAAATGATGCTAAACAATGGTCGATACGTTGAAAAAATGCACAGTGATTTTTGGATGCTAAACAGATTCCTAAATAAGTGACAATTTTGACTGTAGCTCCCAAAGTTGCCAAGCTTCATTAGCAACACTGGTAGCACAATGCCAGTGCATCGCCGCGCACTTGCAAGTTTCCATGCATCTTAATTATCGGTAAGTTTCGCTTCAGTAAGCTTGAACTTGCCGTCGCTCATTTGCTGGAGGTGATGTGAGAATACGTAACTTCATACAGCGCTTAGTCTGAACTTTACACGTCTATATTACATACGGTACCCTAGACAAGGTGCCCTGCGGGCTTAAGATGGCCACGTCTTTTCTAGTAACCGGCACTTTCAAACAATTATGTTCAGTAAAAATGTATTATAAGTATATAAACTAGTTTTAACCCCAAAACTCAGCTCGATGGCCTTACAAGAAACGTCTTTACTAACCGCTTGAAATAAGTGGTAAACGTGCAAGTTAACATAAAATCGTGCAGGTCTGACACCCTAAAATCGTCAGCAAAAAGCTCAAACCTCGCTAGTGAAGTCCGTGCGAACGGCAATGGAATCATTTGGTTGGAACACATAAATAAAAGCCATAAATTCGGATCGAGCGTTCGGCTTTGCTTAAAAGCTGCATAGTGGCGCCAGCGGTGAGCCGCACCTGGAACGGGATTCGAACTTTTAAAATGTTATATAAACTATTGAATCAAATCAATGCCAATTATAATGGTGAATGTTTGAATGCGGCTCTTGTTCAAACTTGTCAACCGATGTATGAGTATGAGTTGTAGCCGTTGTCGGCCTTTAAGATAGAGAGTACGCTTTTTCTTGAAGGTTTGGAGGTTGGAGGTCGTATCGGTCCGGTAATACTGCAGGCGACAGTTAATTCAACAGTTTTGCTGTGTGAAGCAGGAAGTGTCTCGAGAAACGCACAGTGAGAACTGCCAATCGTCACAAGCGGTGAAAATGGAAATTGTGGAAATGTTACCTACATTTATCATATCGTTTTACTTCAATACTTATTGTTCTTTTTTAATCACTCTAAAATGTTGCTGAATACCGATGTAATTTTAGAGCAGCGTTTTTTTAATTCAATTTAAATGTAAAGGAATTACTTAATTAACCCACCAAATTAAACGAACACGCCTGAGCTAATTATTATCGCACGGACTCTTTCATAATATGCATCCGCGGACACATGGAATGAACAGCAATGAACTGCCGTGTTAAATGTAATGAATCATCATCCGGGTGTTGATAAACTTTTCAGGAAAAAAGCCAATTTCGGACAAAATTCAGAAAACCTGTCTACTTATAGTAATATTTGTCTTAATCTTTAGGTAATCTTAGGGGTTTGTAATCTTTAGGTTTTTTAACTCTGTAAGAGCCACATGAAGCTTGCAGAATAAAGGTGCACGCAGCACCTGCACCGCCAGTTAATTTTTGTGAAGCAACGTTGAGCAACACTGTGCAACAATATTAGGTAACTTGGTTAAGTTACCTAATGTTGCCGCAGTTAACTTAAGTGTTTCTCTACTAAAGTTAACTGCGGTGTGGATGCACCTTATAGTTTATAATTTCTCTGTAGTAGCAACCTCATTTAACACAAGGCCGCAAGCGCCAGTCAACTCTGGATCCCCTTTAAGGCTAGTTGGATAGTAATATTGGTGAGACAGGCTTTAACCTGTCAGTGCCCTCTGACCGCCTGTCACGAAGCTCACGAACCGAATACCAATTTAATCTACTCCGGAAGCATTAAATTTAGTACTTCCTGATATCGACTTCAATCGAGAGCCAGTCTGTATGTGAAGGATAGGTGAGAAATAGGATAGCGTAATTCGTTGTAGCTTTTTTGTGGTTTCTGACGTGCTCTTCATAGACGCTGCAAAACTGTTGATGTACTCTACACAGTTGTGTTCAGATCTTTCCAAATGTGGTACCTACCTAGCCACGTCTGCAGCTGTATGACGACTGAACAGATGTATGTACTGAAAACTTGCTTAGTTTAGGACGAGTTCGATTATAAATATGTAAGTTAACACTTTATTGTACACAAGACAAGTTACAATTTTACGAGCGAGTTTAATAAACAAATTGGGGACAATTCCCCAATTTGTTTATTACATGTTTGTCTCTCTTTCTTCTCATCTGGCAACATTTCTTCGCACCATCACTGAAAGTGTCTTAACTATATTGAGCCGATACGCCTGTCGAACGCTGTCAAGAAACTTTCTAGCTATTTCAGCTTCAGCCACAAATCACTCGTGACGTTTGACTAGTCGATATTTGCCCCCGTCGGGTACGCAAAAATACTAGAGATGCCGCGAATGTTCGGTTGCTATTCGGTATTCGGCGTAGGAATTTCAAACATTTTACATATTCAGCCGAATGCTCAATAAGCAAATTCTGAAGAAAGCCAATATCTTTATGACAAATGTTGATGCAAGTTTTAGCGCCGACGACCGTAATTTAAATAGTCAACTAGGTACTAAAGTAAACGTCGAAACGATTCTAAAGAGCCGAAAATCATCGAGTTTCAGTTACAATTTTTCTTGCAATCGTACTTTCAATACATAGTAGGTAACCTAAACAAACTAACAAACATTATAGTAAGTTAAATGTAAGTTATGAAAGTCTTGCAAGCCACAAGTCATGCCTAAAATATTCATACATATTTATAGTATATACCCAATAATTGATTTGTTTCATTTGTTGATTGTGGTTGTGATATTTCAATCATTACGAGCTATGTTAACTGTATTTATTGAATATTGCTGGGATTAGAAAGATTCATCAAACCTTAAGCGAATCATGTCGTCCAATCTGGATATATTAAAATTACAACATCTTCTGAAAATTTAGCCGAATATTCAACGCTTCGGCTGTAAGCATAGCCAAATTATAGGCAAAAACGTTGTGGCATCCCTAAAACATACGCTCATTCAATACCCCAGAAAAACGACTGTTTCCCTTTCCGACGACACTCGGGAACTTTCCAGTTTCCATTTATTTCGTACGTGCCCCAAGTTCGCCTGAAGTTCCCCGGTTTCAATTACTTTATTACTTTGTAAAGAGATAAACCTCTTATACGGTTAAATTATGCCTACCTTTTAGTGTGAATACGGATGCCACGATCACAGAATAAGTACAAGTATTTCACAGTATTACCTCACACCGCGACGGCAGATTGCCTAAATACAGATTGTCAAAATTGCAATTCGATTAACAACGCGGTGATATCGCGTTTCGTTCAATATTCTAGTGCAGGGGTCGGCAATATTTTGAGAAGACGAACCAACTGCAGTAGAGTTTTAGGAAGCTCAAAGAGCCGCAAATTTTCTGTTCAGTGGTGTAAGAGCTCTCAAGGGTTAGGTTTATGAGTAACTTAGAGCCGTTATTTTACCTCCAAAGAGCGGCATGCATTATTTTTCTTGAACCACGTTACGTTTACTTGACTACGCCAAAATATGTTCAATTGACTGCCCTAAGGAACTTAAACAAGCATCGTGCTCATAGTCACTAAAACGATTTTTGTACTAAGGCGCGTCCGCCCTGTGTACATCAACTCAGCGAGCTAACAAAGGTGCTTTCAAGGGCGAGGGAAAAATAATGTAGGTATATGTGCTATAAGTAGGTTAGCACAACACAACGCAGCTTCCATTGTGGTAGTAAACGTCTAGGCATAATGTGATGACGTCAGACATGAATTATTTAGGAAGCGGCGTTAGCGTCGGTTGCCATTCCGTAAATAGTACGTCAATTACTTAGAATAGCTTGTGTTGTTTGGCTGAAGGACTAAATTTAGGGAAGAATCTATGTTAGAGTTAATACCTAAGTAGGTATCATTTTTACGAAAACACTCTTTGACGTTGACGCTTAAATTGTTGAAAGAGGAAAATAAAAAGTTCCCATGAAAAATCCTGAGAAAAGATGACCCAAAATCATTTTATATAGGGTTTGCACGACGGATCCGAAATTTATGGGAAGATCCGCGGATCCGGATCCAGATCCGGATAATTTCATACATTCCAGATCCGGATTGCAAACCCTAATTTTATAACATATAGGTAGTCTATAACATTCATTCTTATTAGTCAATAAGGTAGACAATAGCCAGGCCGATGAGGAAATTGTCATTTTCCCCACACACCCTTCACATGCAGCACACTAAAGTGGATGTACTTGTAATGAAAATAATTAATTTCCCGCCTAATGAGCCGCGCGATGTCATATCGATCCGTCGCGTGCAGGTACGAACGGTAATTTAGTTGACCGATTGTGGACTTTATAACGCTGAAAATAAGGTTTTTCAAATGACCACTTATGTGACAACGATAGCACTAACATCAAAATACGTAACTGATTATTGGTGGACCTTACTGCTTCACAATACTGTTTAGGTATGGCTACTTATGTCAACGATGATGGTACTAACAGTAATACACTCAACGTACATATATAGTGGGCCTAATCGCAAAGACAATAAAGTTCACTAAAGGTCATACGTAATCATGTTGACCTGGTAGTGGCCTAACCACGAAGCTTTTAGCACGACATCGCGTATAGACAGTGTAAAGTGACCAACAGCCGCAGAATTTAACGCCATTTTATACTCAAAAGCAAATAATTATATTCTAATGGAATTTCCATACAATATGATAAAAGATTTTGTTAATTAAAAATGTTGTTTTGGATAGGTAAGTTGATGATGATGATTGTTACTCTTTCTTGCAAGCCTATATGCTGGAATAACCCATTTTAAATTAAATAAAAATTCATTTAAAACCAAAATATGTGTTTTTATTTAAAGACATATTTCAGTTATCCTGGAAATCATCTTTTCAGGAATCTCAGGAGGCGAACATTTCTACACTTTAAACCTATGGTGAAGGCCGGAAGTACTACACTAACAGCCCGTTTCGAACTTTAAGATACGTCAAATATCTGTATTACATTACATAAACATAAAAATAAAACATTTTCTCTGCACATTACCGTCCTGGTTATATTACTGTCGGTAGATTTACTTTTCATCGTTCACAGAGTTTCAATAACATTCGTTGAGCTTTTACAGAAAACCCCATCCGCATTTTATACGCTTATGGAAAAAGCTTTTTTTCATTTAAATTTAATAAAGCCAGTGTATCGGAATGGAAACGGGGCTCGGGCCGGAGTCAGGATGCCCGAGTGTTAAGATTGCAAATCACGATAAGTCGAGTCCTTGCGCTAACCAATGTAACGTGATATCACGTCTTGAGGTCCTACAACTACGAGAACAACGGCGCGATTCGGGAAATGAATTAGAGATTCACTAGATATGAAATAGTAAAGCTATGTGATGTTCCACGGCAAAAGGTACCTTATGGCGGCTGGCGCTTGCGCTATTATTAACGCCGCTTCAATATTCAGCCGGGGCAATGGTACCTTTTGCCGTTGAACGTCACATTACTATTTCATATCTAGTGAATCTCTAAATCATTTCCCGAATCGCGCCGCAAGTCACATCATCTCTTCCTAAACGCGTCATAATGCGTTGCATATGTAACTAGTAACGCATTTATACTGGTCTCTCTGCGTCCTCAACTCGCCTATTCTAGTTAAGCATATGGAATGCCTCGTCGAGATTTATTACAAACGAGATAGTCCGTCATTTCTCCTTAAAAGTGCCCTCAAACGCGGGACATTTGACACTGTCGGACGGAATGGGGGGATTATGGAGTATGGACTCTGATTGTTGAATGGAGGTAATGATTAATATCTGTTTCTTTAAGTGGTTCGCAATGTGAGACCTTAAATAATACTAAGGTCATTGACATACCTCAAGGAGTTGCTAGACTAAGTTAAGAATAAAAATAAAAATAGTAAACCTCATTCGCCTGTGTCTCGCTCGCGCTGATACGTGTACGAGCTAAATGTACCTACGCGCGAATGGTACTTTTGATGTCAACGTGTAAGGTCGAAGTTCGAATTAGCCTCCTGGTTAAGCCGTTGCGGATATCCTTGGACTGTGGAGGAGGCATACACCTAAAGCGTCTTTAGTTTAGATAGATATTAATTTCCTTTATGTACTATTTCATGTCTCATTATTATTACAACAATAACTATGAATTTGTTGCACATTATCTTTACGAATCTAAACCTTACCGCGCGAAATACAAAGCGCCATGATATTACAATGTAACAATCAGCCGGCCGAGCGGACCGAGCAAGCGAATTGAGTGGGTAAGCGGATTGAGCGATTTCAGCGAACAAGTGAATCGAGCGATATAAGAACAATCTGTGCTAGTGGGACGGAAACTAATCATGGGTGCTCGGTGAGATTAGGGGTCGGTTCCGTTCGCTTTACGCACGGTTGACAACTGCCTAATGGCGGGATTCGGGTAATGAATTAGAGATTCACTAGATATGAAATAGTAAAGATATGGGACGTTCCACGGCAAAAGGTACCTTATGGCGGCTGGCGCTTACGCTATTATTAACGCCGCTCCAATATTCAGCCGGGGCAATGGTACCTTTTGCCGTGGAACGTTACATATCTTTACTATTTCATATCTAGTGAATCTCTAAATCATTTCCCGAATCGCGCCGTAAGACCTTGAAATTGATGTTAAGGTGCAGTGTGTTCAGCCAACAGAATTTTTGTAAACTCGTACCGCTTTGATCATAATAAGTTTGCCAAAAAGTATGAATTCTCGTAGCAATCTTGTATTAAGACCTTTCTCTAGGAAGTAAGTAAGTAAATACACTTTATTGCACCACAAAGAAAAATACAATAACAGATAGTAACTTCATTGATTAGTAATTATTAACTTATAACTGTTGTTTATGCACAGCAATACTACGGCGTAGCGCGCTTTAGCCGCGTAGCGTGCGTTACGGTAACAGCGTAGCGGGAAATTCGGCGTAGAACCTTGACGCTACGGAGACTGCGAGGTCATTGACAGTGGGGTAAATGTACCTAAACCTACATTGTAGGTCAACCAAATGAATTAAAATAAAATTATGATTTTGATTAATTATTTCATTCCGCAAATCTAGCTCAGGGACTCATGCACTTCACATTCAAACCACTATACCTATTAACCCCTCGTTTCCCAGGACCTCTCAAATCCATAGAATTCCGGCTCATATTGGAGCCACTGGGATCTGACAGGTTAATACTAAGAGATACGTATCACGACAGCTGTCGCTTGCTCAGAGGATATCCATCAAGTAAGTACGTCCAAGATCCCGTCTATCTCATCGTATCAAATTCATCATCTCGCTCGACAGAACAATTCAGGACACCAAATCTCAGTTAAGCGGGCTCAGTGAGTGAAGACACAATAGAAGTACGGAGGCCAATTCGAACGTACACTTTGACATCAAAATGATATCTATGTCAATGTAATTTAGTTATCATTCGCCAGTGCGTCTCGCTCGCGCAAATACATGTATATACAAATACGAGCGAAATGCACGCAAAATTTCCAAATTGAAAAATATATTCTGTAAGTAGGTCAACATAGGCTCTTTCATACGCGATGGACAATATTTTGATGTCACAATGTAACTTTGAATTGGCCTCTGGAGTCCCCATTATATCAAATCAATTGTCAAAGTTCAAATACAGGTCATGGCCACAGAATGAGAGCTGTTCGAAGGCTACTAAAACTTTTAGCTCAGCTAAATATTCACAATTTATACTTACCATTGCATTGCGCTCTCGGTACTTCCAATATTCGAATATTGGAGCCATAAGTCTCCGCGTTGCCAAAGCAATACTCATATCCTATCGCGAGAAGTAATTCTGTTACATGCAGGAAACACGTACGAAGAATTACATGAAATATGTTTATCTTAAAAATTCGCCAGTAGCGTTTGTATTGGATTACTAAAGCTCATTTATTTATTTATGGCATTATTCATAAACGGCTACTAACTTAATCAGTTGATGATCGTCGTTTGTCCCTATCTGTCGTTATGCCATAGAGGGGGACAAACGATGATCATCAACTGAATTATAAATTATAATACAATTGAAAACAATATAAATTAGTCGAAATTAAACTAATGTCAAGAGGAATTAACTATAGCGTCATATTTTAAGCTAAGCCCCCAGAAAAGCGGAAAGCCAAATCAATTTAGCGACAATAGATATTCGTTAACGTTTGACGCAAATTGCTTAACCCGGGAGGTTTAATGCCACTGTCGATTATACGGGCCGATTGTTTGCGATCGCTCCGACCCAGGGGTGTTAAGAACTGATTTAGATTATGTTATAAAGAATAATGGTTTTATTAAGCTGAGTTGTGAAAGAAATACAATAAAAAAAACAACGGGTTGCACTCAGGGAGTGCCGGCAGAAGTGAAAACTCAATGACTAGTGCAAAATTCACGATGTATAATTGAGGTTAACGCTATATAGCGTTATTTCGTCGGATTACTTGAAACCCCTAAGCACATCACTGTTAGTACTCGAGTTATATTAACCTGTCGAATCCCACGATATGATGTCACCCATAAGCGTTCTGCCCTAGTAGCACGGTCGCATTTTTATCGTTTATCACCATGCCTGTCACGTTCTAACAAGTATGTAAGTGCGAAAGTGACGGGCATAGTGATAGTCGATAAAAATGGAACCGTGCTGAGCCCGCTGGCTCAAATATGAGCCGCTGGGAGCTGACAGATTAATACCAGTTAGAGCGCAACTCACTAGATGGCATTTAAATCAATAAAGAAAAACTCAATGACATTGAAGTAACAGTTTTTCGATCAGGTCACGTGTCCGTCTTACGGTCACGTGACCTCTCGCGAGTTTAACATTTTTTCCCCACCTCAAAAAGTGCAAAGCGCCGCTAAAGAAGTTTTCACTTCAAAAAATAATGAATAAACGAAATTGTTCATTGATTAGTATGGTATAAATTTAATATAGATTAGAATTTTACCTTGATTGTTAAAGTAACATTTCATCGGAGCGACGTGCGAACAGGCGTGGCTCACTCCGCGATTTCGTCGCGTCACTACAAGTAGGTACCTACAAGTACACGTCGTAATAGACGCGTTTTGTTAGAGAGTGAATCTTCTGAACCTAGTACTATTATTTATTCTGTCGTGCGTATTGCATCCAGTGTGATAACCGCCTTAGCTGTACGTTACACGCTAAGGGCTGATTTAGACGGCGCGCGAACTCGCATGCGATTTTAGTTACATTGCGGAATGTTGGTTACGTCCAATTCAACCGACCGATCAAAACCCGCAATGTAATGAAACTCGCATGCGAGTTCTCGTATCGTCTAATTGAGCCCTAAGTCGGATGCCCAATTACGGCGAAATGCGCTTGTCGTTTGCGTCGGGAACAAACAGTCTGCGGCCGGTAAAGGCTTCATTACACGGCACTAGTGAGCCGAATAGCCGTCACAGTCGACAAGCCAGTACTGGTAGGCAACTGTGCTTTCCTGTACAGTCAGCAGCAGAAGTGTTCCAAATTATCTTGACGCGACTTTATTATTAAGAGAATAAGAGCGTGTCAAGGTAGTTTTGAACACCTCGCCCGATTAGCAATTTCCGCTGCTTATTGTACGACTCGAACATAGACTAGTTATTTTATTGACCGGTAATATCATGGCATGGAAATAATTAACAATTGCTAAATACTTTATTCTATCGTAGAAACTTTTAAACGTTTATCGGCATAATTAAAAACGTTTTTAGGATATATGAAAAATGTGTATTTCATGTATTTAACAAGCTATTGAATATTGTCAAACATTTACTAACGATTGTTAATGACAGGTTTACCCTCTTTGGTATATTTAAATCCTATATAACCATGGAACTTTAAATGTTTACTTATTCAGAACGTAACCATAACTTATAACAAGAGTGTACGTTAAAAATCCAACCTGACATGTATTCATTCAAACTATTATGCTAAAAATGCGTGTAATCTAAAATATATAGTAACATATACTGATAACAATAAAGAAGCGTGTCAAGTGGGGCGTTAGTGTGTGCACAGTTACATTCTACTCGCCACACTACTCGCGCAGGCGAGTTATAAGCTGAGGCCAACCACGCCAATTCACAAACTTGACATTGACACCTGACATTGTCAATGTTCTGTACATTTCATAAGGAAGAAAGAAGGGCATAATATAGGGTCAATGTTTATTCCTTGGACAGTCAGCAGCAGAAGTCGCTAAGCGGGCGAGGTGCTCAAAATTAACTTGACGCGCTCTTAGTCTCTTAACAATAAAGTCGCGTCAAGATCATTTTGAACACCTGGCCCGCTTAGCAACTTCTGCTGCTGACTGGACTGGACCAGCAATGCACGATGAACTGTGGATGTCAGCGTTGTGAAACAGGCGCCAGAGGACTCATATTGACGGTACGAGTCTCGCCTCAAACATACGATTATCGATAAGAAATATTTTATCTCAAATTCCGAAAATCGTTCCGCCTTTGTAATTTTCATATTGATCTTTTACGCACATTACACGGAAACTAGACTATTTTTTATTTCCTGGCTTTACCCCCTCTTAAGAAACTCGCACCACGTCAATGAGCCGTAAGTGCGGTATCCGATCATACATACTGGTTACGTATCTATAGGTCTTGTTAACCTGGAAGGTCTCCGATCATACATACTGGTTACGTATCTATAGGTCTTGTTAACCTGGAAGGTCTCCGATCACACATACTGGTTACGTATCTATAGGTCTTGTTAACCTGGAAGCCGAGAGCCCGGTTCTCTAGCCAATGAGAACTGATATACCGTTGGCAGAGATTTGCGTCTCACTGTAGTGCCCTCAGCTCCGCCACTCTGCCGTCTCTAGTCATTAGTACTTCTACGAGCTAGCTTGTCGTATATACCAGTGAATGGATTCGCACTCCAGAGCAATGAAAACGGACCCGTTTGTTAAGGATGTTGTATACAAGTGACCATAATTCATTGACTATGAGTGTAGGGTAACAAGAAAACACCAATTTTGTATTCGTTTACAACCTTATGAACACCTTTAAACCTACCAATTAGATTTTGTGTAATTTTGGTAACGAATTTTGATTTTTATGCAATAAAATATCTTTTGAATAGGTGGAACGCTGTTTGACAAACTAGCTCTCAGAGCATTGTTTTTACAGCGTAAAGTCATATCTCGAATACCAGCAATATTCAAATTAGCGATATTTAGTTATTAATTCTATTGTGATATGCCTATTATGTAATTTTTTTCAATTATTTCAGTTTGACATTTTATATTTATTTAAACTTATGATTATAATGATAATTTTGCACGCTTGCATGCAAGCTAGGTACATGATCTGTAACACTATATATTGTAACATCCACATACTGTATCAATGCAAATAAATAATTTCTGATTCTGATTCTGTAAAAACTGCAACATGGAATTTCAGCAAGAACTTGCATGCAATTTACGTTACACTGCCGGTGCCGACTACTAAGATAAACTGCATTCAATAATTTGACCAGATATCGCAATGTAATGAAAATTGCATGCAAGTTCTTGCTAGTTCAAACCTCGCTTTACAGTTTCATTTAATGGTCTAGAATTCTAGATCTAGAAACATTTGGCTGATAGTTTAATATGCTAATAAAAAATCTAGTAAATTTTGAAGAATGTAGGTATTCTTCTCCTATTGAAGCTGATCTCCAGACTTGCTACTTCTACTCCTGTCTTCAGTCACTAGCCTCGCACACTAGTCTCACTACTCTTCCTATTCTACTATCTTCTACCAATCGTCTACTTCAGTGACTTCAGTCCTCATTACCTAAGCAAAGAAAAAAAAACATGATTATATCAATGCTACAAGAGAAATCATAATATTGGCCTCTTTAATCTGACACTGAATTTTTCTGTACATTTCTGGGTCGGAAAGTAACAACAGCACATAGTGTCAATATTTACTTGTTGGACCAGCAATCTGCCTTCCTAAGGTCGGTCGTAAAAGGCCGTATTTTTCAAAGAAAACTATATGAAAATACCGCTTTTTAGCTTAGGAGGGCAGCAATGCACTTTAGTGTCAGGCGACAATTGTTAGCGTGGTGAAACAGGGGCCAAGTCTAAGATGGTCGCACTTAAAAAGTCTCTCTTCATCACATGAAGAGTTAGAAAACAAGCATGTAATGTAAGAGCGAATTTAATGTAAATATGATACCATAGACGATAAAAGTGCTACCAAAAACAAAATTGTTTCTTAGACAAGTGTGTAACCTACAAAAAGATTGCTATTCGATGGAATCATGGAAAAAATAAAACTCCTGGCACTGATTAAAGGAGAGGCAAGGGGAAGTCGAGACGCGTGTTTATGGATCAAGCCACAGGGAAAGTCAAGCAAAGACACGTAGTGACGTACAATTAGCTCAAAGCAGCGGCAGAGAAGGAACAGAATAGCGATTACTTCGTCAAGAGCCAATGTGCCTAAGCGTGGTGTCCACCGAGAAAATCGAAATTTCGTTATCTGCGTCTCGGTCGCTTTAACATATTCGAGCGATAAAGGCAGAAAAAGATATTTCGATTTTCGTTTTTCGCGGTAGGTAGAGCCTCAGCTCAGCTAATTATCAAGCTGCCTCCTTTGAATGTAAATATCGCTAATTTGAAGACTAATTCAGGCGTGGCTCACTCCGCGATTTCGTCGCTTTGCTACAGGTAGCTAAAAGTACATCCGTTTCACACCAATTTTGGTGGCTAGCCATAAGCCGCGCGTGGCGCTGTCGCCACCTAGCGGCCATATCTGTACTGATCGTAACAGACGCGTTTTGTTAGAGAGTGAGTCTTCTGTACCTAGTACTATTATTTATTCTGTGACTAATTCATAGTCAAGTAGGTACTGGCTTTGTTATTAATTAGTTTAATATCAACATCATCCTTTCAATGAAACTTGTCTGTGGGCAACTAGCCTATTCTATTCCATTGGTTAAGTTGTCGGGGAGCGCTCATTAATTGTTAGCGAAGTCATTAACAGGTCAGCATTAATTAGTAGAGTTACAAGGGGCCCGGCCCGGGTTCAGTGACTTGCGATTTTGTATAATATCCCGAACGAAGATCGGGCCAATTTGGTTTTAACAATTGATATGGTTTTCGTCTTATTTTGATACGAGTACGAGATACGACGCTGAGTGGTGCAGACGAAAAGCAAACAGGTAACGTATTTCGCTCGCACTTATGGGTGCGCGTGAGATGCCTGATAACACGACTGACGAGGAAAGAGACGACCGCTTTTTCATACAAACGTAGTCCCCATTTTCCTTTCTGTATTATAGTTTGATGTATATTAACCATAGTTATGCCCCTTAGGCCCACTTGCACCATACCACAAACCCGGGGTTAAGCGATATTTTCTGTAATATCCAATC
This sequence comes from Cydia amplana, assembly GCF_948474715.1. Classification (NCBI taxonomy): domain Eukaryota; kingdom Metazoa; phylum Arthropoda; class Insecta; order Lepidoptera; family Tortricidae; genus Cydia; species Cydia amplana. Next base: position 539,325 of record NC_086083.1, on the reverse strand, counting down.
CGTGTAATATCCAGGGTAAAAGAGGCCTAATACGTTTGTATGGAGAAGCAATCGCCCCCTTTCGTCTTAAAGTCAAAATGAGATGAAAGCCATATCCAATTGTGAGAGCGGAATCAGCCTTCCTGAGCGAAACGATTATCTGTCTAATTTTGTTACTCTTGTACTTGTATATTGGCAACAAGGTTCATTTTTGTTTTAAGAGTAAAATGGATTATCATGGCATTTTCTCGGAACCTCATTTGTTAAGCCTGCTGACTTTTCCTTAATCAAAAAATAGAATGATGCTAATGACAGAGGCTCTCTTATAATAAAATTATGTTTAGATGTTACATTTATTTGGAAAGGTCAGATGATCTAAAGTGAAGCCCTTTTGCGTAATCTATTCGGGACCGCGGTTCGTTTCTCCGTTCTTTCTTATTGCAGTCGTTCAACTTAATTCGCTACTTAATTTCTTACTAAAACGGCGCATCTGATCGCTGAGAATTTGGCAGTAAACCTTCATGGTGCGATGGAGATGGACGTTCAAAATCATCTATTACAGATGTAACGTTAGCGTCTTGACGCTCCTTGAATGATCAATTTTGTCATAAAATACACTAAGAATAATCTTAAAACTAAATAAATTATATTAGGTAAAACTAAAATATAAGTGCCTAACTAAATAATTCTATAGTAATATTTGCTCGTGTGGTGATGTAGGCGCTTATCCAGCGCGAAACACGTATGTGACGTGTGTATCGACATCGCGGGGCGCGAGGGGTGTCCGTGCATGGAGCTCGGGCATTTGGACTTCCGCGGCGGCGCGATGTGTTCGCTCCAGCTAAATTTTTAATAATGCTCTCGTGCAACCCTTCCAAAATGTGCCGTCGGAAAATTAATTAATTGCATCAGAAACTATCAGGTTCTAAATTTATTTTGTGCGTTAGTGTTTTCCCCCGCTCGGGTGAGTGTTGCAAAATTATATTTTATAACTACTTTGTGCTAATTATATCATTAGATAGTTATTTCTTCCTAATAAGGTGTGTGCTTAGATTAATTTGTAGTTAAGATCCTTTTATTACGCTTCGCCGCAGTAATTCTGTACAATTGGTTTCCTTTGTTCCTTGTAACGTAATGAATTTCTACCCTCTTGCCTAAAAAGTGAAATCATGATTTGCAATTTCCAAATAAATGTGTAGATTAAATACAACTAGAGTAAAACTTAATTGCTATAGGCTAACATTATTGTTTTTCAATATAAATTCCACTTTACATGTTTTGAATTTAATAGTTTTCATTGCATAAGTACTTACTCCATAGTACTGAGTTGATTTTGTATGTTTCTACCACATCACTGATCACTATTTAATGCTTTGAGCTTGCCTTCCTGCTTTCTGCACTTTCATCTTGCGCTATTCCTTCACGCGGCGAAATGTTGCAGGCAGTAACGCAAAATCGGACATTTTACTAAATGTCCAATAATGATAAATTCCAGGGGTCCTACCACCTACACTACCAACACTGGCTCCGGAGTCCACCTGCTGCCCTGCTGACCCGTTAAGACCTCAAGGCCGTGACGTCACCACCACTTACATGCGCAACCACCACAGCACCAAGCGCACAGCAGGGAAGTGGCACTCGTTCATAAGTGCGTGCAAGTGAATACGGGCTCGCTTTAAATTGTATAAAGAACCACCTCTGAGATCTGCTAATCTACCTACCCTCAACTTTAGTTATTTTTACAAAATCGTTTTGTTTGTTTTTAATATAGTTTTTTATTATGTACTAGTTGTTTTACTGCCTAGAACACTAAACAACAGCTAAACTGTTACATTGGCGCCCAACGTTAGGTTTCGAGCCGTATTCACTTGTGCTTGCTGTAGTATTATCTAGTAATCTTTGGTGTTGGTTGTTTCTTTTAGCTATAAGTCTTTCCTAGTGATCATCAAAATTGTGCTTATACACGTTATTGATATTTTTGTAACTTACCACTTTCGAATTATTCTTCTTCTACCCACATTTTGCTGATCATTGATAACTAGCTAGTTTTTAAGTGATTTCTACTACTTTCTGCTTCTTTCTATTTCTGTGTTCTTCTGGGAAATAATTTTCTGCTATTATTTTTAATTGTAATTTGTATATTGCAACACGCACCTACGGACTAAACATGTCTTACCAAATTAAATATCTCTCATTGCAAAAGGCAGAGTTAGAGTACGAAGTACGAAGTTGGTGCTGGAGTGTTTGGCACATCAAAGACTTAAAACTTACTAACTATAGGTCCTAGAGCCTTAAATTGATTTGTTCTAGTTCTACGGGTAAATATTCTATTCAAAAAAAAACGACTGCGTCGGCCTCATTCTAGTATCACGCGTTCCTATTAAAACTATTCTTTTTTTTACGAATACACTAAGGGTACAGTGTTGAAACCTCTACCAGGTTCATTACTATAATCTCTTGGTATTAAAAGAAATACAGTATCTACCTACTGATTTTCTTGTACTATTAAATATATAATTTTTTTAACTAACTAAGGGTACAGTGTTGAAACCTCTACCAGGTTCATTACTATAATCTCTTGGTATTAAAAGAAATACAGTATCTACCTACTGATTTTCTTGTACTATTAAATATATACATTTTTTTACTAACTAAGGGTACAGTGTTGAAACCTCTACCAGGTTCATTACTATAATCTCTTGGTATTAAAAGAAATACAGTATCTACCTACTGATTTTCTTGTACTATTAAATATATAAATTTTTTAACTAACTAAGGGTACAGTGTTGAAACCTCTACCAGGTTCATTACTATAATCTCTTGGTATTAAAAGAAATACAGTATCTACCTACTGATTTTCTTGTACTATTAAATATATAATTTTTTTTTCTCTAAGAATTAATACTCCAAATAGGTCCGCAAAGATATAAAAGATTGAGACCGCTAAATATTTTAACATCTTTTGTTGGCTATCAGCGAGTAAAAGTAAAAAAATACAATTACTCTGTATGAAAGAGGCTGGAAGCATACTCTAATATGCAACGGCGTTATAAAAGACGAAGAATGAGAGGTTGGTACAAATGTGTGAAGAATGTGGCAAATTAGTGCTCAGGGCGGGTAGCTAATGAGTCAGTATAGCGATAGAGGATTTTACCTAGGTAAAACCCTACAGGGTACAGCTACAGATACATACAGGGTCAGGTAGGGCGACAGCGTTTTTCATGGCTGTGTAAGCCAATACGGGTAAAGGTAAAGTCATGTGAAAAGTAGCGTCCAACCGAAATCTAATTTCTATACTGAAACCGACCATCAAGGACGTGATCATGCTACTGATAAAGGTATCAACGACATGCTAACTTAAGTATCCGTTACTTTATTATCCAAGGATAAACCGGTGTTAGTAGACCGGCCTAGGTTTCATTGCAATTTGTTGAAAATTACGCAGACGCCACGACACGCTTGAATGCACGGATCGATCTCGTCTCGATCCATCGATACCGCCACTATCGTGGGTGGACCATTTCTAGAGACTGAGATGAAAGGATAGTGTTATCTAAGTGATGATACACTGCAATCGAGTTATTATAAGCGTAAAACTGGATTAAAAAGTAAAACATTATTAAAATCAAATATGTTTTTATCAGTGAGTGGATGATTCAATAGGATCTACTTGCTAGGGTTGAAGTTGAAACATACAGATTTTTGCACTGTTTAACAATAAATAAAACTATTTTTTTTTATATTATTTTTATTCTGTTCCACCCGATATATAAATCCCGTCACTGGGTTACACTTATGCTGGCAGGTTAGAGAACCAGTGGAAGCATATGAGTACAGGTGTTAATCGAAGCAGGAGCTCATACACTTGATTACCTGATTAATCGATTCGATGAAGGATAAGTTTAGCATGAACATGATATAATGACAGACTGTCACGGTGGCTATTAAATGACATTTGCATTTATGTGGAATATTTTTTTATTGTATGATGGTCTTATTACATTAAACACTAGAGAGGTCCGTAAGAGAGAACTCACGAAGGCAGTTCGAAAGTGTCACGAAAACCCCGGACACTAACTGGAAATCAATAAGCGCAATTTTAATTTTGTTGTAGAATATTTTTTGGCCAGATTTAAAAAAAAGTCCTATGTACTTAATGGATAATATAGCGTTCCCTATTCTGTACAGTATAAGGGCAATTTCACCGTACGTCCTCAAAAATCTTTCACGAAAAAGTTTTTTCGTAACTCAAAAGGGTCATTAATTTTTTTTGGACGCATGATTTCGTGTTTATCCCGACCAGGATAAGGAGCCAAAAACCAGCCAAAAAGTTCGACAAAAAATAAAACAACGGCGCAAAAAAGAGAAGGACGGCCACGAGAATTCCGAACACACGGTACGTATATCCAATTCTCAATTGACAGCGCGTTATCCGGATAATTGGATAAATGGCGGTTGCATAACCACAGGAATTCCTCGCTAGCTAGCCGGAACGCGAGCCTGCAAAAACTAAACGATCTTCAATTACTGCACACTGCAACTAAATGAGAGTTCGTTTGCAATGGCGGGCGTCAAACATCTACGAGGGGCGTTCAAAATATTCTCGGTATTGATATCTTACGACCTCTTCTAAAATTTCTTTCGTTACTGGCCGCTAAGGTTTATTCATTGACATTAAAAAAAAAGTATAATTCGAACCGAGATGGTCTTTTGTTTTTCTGCAATTGCTGAACAAACATGAACATCATGTGCGAATTGACAATGTTAACTAAATTAGAACATCGATGCGTGATAAAATTCTTGACAAAACAGGGTAAAAATCAAAAAACCATAAAAGAGGAAATGGATTGTGTTTACCGTGAGTCTGCTCCTTCTTTATCTACCATTCAAAAGTGGTCAAGCGAGTTTAAACGCGGAAGGGAGAGTATTGAAGATGACCCTAGACCTGGCCGGCCTGTAGTAGCTACTTCACAAGAAAATATTGATAAAGTGGAAAAACTTATATTGGAAGATGGTCGAGTGAAGGTAAAATCTATAGCACAAGTAACCAATCTCTCTATTGGTACCGTACATGATATTATACATGACCATCTTAATATGTCAAAAGTAAGTGCAAGATGGGTTCCGCGAATGCTGACTCGGCTTCAAAAAGACATGCGTGTAGCTTGTTGTTCCGATTTTATTGACCTGTGCGGTGAAAATCCTGATGAGGTGCTGCAAAGAATAGTTACTGGAGATGAAACCTGGGTTCATCATTATGACCCAGAGAGTAAACAAGAGTCCATGCAGTGGCACATTAAGGGTTCAGCTCATCCCAAGAAGTTCAAGGTCATCCCTTCAGCTGGCAAGGTCATGGCCACGATATTTTGGGATTGTGAAGGAGTATTACTAATCGATTATAAAGAAAAAGGTGTAAATATCACAGGACAGTACTACGCTAACATTCTACGTCAATTAAAGGATGTAATTAAAGAAAAGAGGCGAGGAAAGTTAACCAAAGGTATTCTGCTTCTGCATGACAACGCCCCCGTCCATACTGCTCATATTGCCAAGGCAGCTATTGTTGAATGTGGGTTTAAAACTGTTACTCACCCACCGTATAGTCCGGACTTAGCCCTCAGCGACTTCTTTTTGCTCCCCAATCTTAAAAAGGATCTGCGTGGAAATAAATTTTCTGACGATGAAGCATTGAAGGCGGCAGTGGAGGAGCATTTTTACACGAAAGATAAAAAATATTTTTACGAGGGATTAAAAAAAATAATTGATCGATCTTTTAAGTGTATGAACATAGGGGGGGAGTATATTGAAAAATAAAAATATCAAACTTTTCGTACTTGTTTGTTTTCATTCTCATACCGAGAATATTTTGAATACCCCTCGTAGTCAAAGAGTTATTTGGATTTCCTACTTTTTCTTTGAAACCAGTTGAGTTATTTCTTTTAATATAAAAAGGGCAATATCCTAAACAAACCGACCTCATGGCCGGTGTAAAACATTTTTTTATTATTTGTTTATTCATTAAATATGTACAGCAAGCTTTTCACTATATCTAATTATACATTTTAATTGAAGCCAGCGTTTAAAGACATAGTGTGCAGTAACAGCCCAAAAAGACCGGGGCCTGTGCTAGGGCTAGTTACAATATATGTGACACAAGTTTAGAGAGCGATTCGTTCGCAAGTCCCAACATTTATGTATGTAGGTACCACATATTTCCTTACCTACTGTTATGTAAACATTTCTTTCAGTGTAACGTTAAACAATAATTAGAGACTACAATTAAAAAACTTATGATCAAATTTTATGATCTGGCCACGACATAATCATATACCTATATCACACAACCGGGGGCCTAGCCAATATGACAATCGTTGGCAGAAAACCAAATGAAACGCTATTTCTCTCGCTCTCTATAACTGCTCCAAATTAGTGTGATGGAGACAGGTAGCGTTTCATTCCGTTTCTCTGCGAAGGATTGTGATCTTGGCTAGGCCCCCAGCAATAACTATCGATAAAGTTGCGTCAACTATCAAATGAAGCCATTACTCATTGTTAGTTCGAGTGAGCACGATTCCGTATCTCAAGTTATGAAGCAATTATTGTTCGGGATTTCAAACAATCGCATTTAACATCGATATTATACAGAGTGATTTTGTTATGCCTGTGCAGAGCAGAGCTGAAAAGCAGAGCATGTCTTACTTTACACGTATTTATTTTGCCTTCTTAATAAATACGCTTCAGTAATACGTAAATTAACTTAATATAATCGTGGTGCCATATAGGGTTTTAATTATCGCGCTATTGAAATGTGTACATAACGTTGTTAATACGGGCACCATGAGACATATACTGGGAGTCCGTTCCTACACAGCACCCCTAGCACATGACTGGCGCGACAGTATCGCGCGGCGAGATAAGACTACCCGAGCGAGATCTGTCGTGCCAATCATGTGCTAGCCCGGCAGGCTTTCATCGAAATTAGCTTGAACCCTAAATCGCCCAACAGTTCCAGTCCGTGAACGTACATAACATCATTCACTCGCGACAGCTACGTGATTGAAATATATCAGGTTATTAGGTATATGCCCAACCTAACAGGTTTTAGTAATTCAGCTCACAACGCCGCCTACGCATGTCAGCCTGTCAGCTCACCACACGTATCATGAAACACGTTTTCACAGAATTACGAATACGTTATAAAGGTTTATTACAGCAGTTTTTTTTTTGATATATAATGAGTAGAGATAGCGGACCCTGGCGCTAGGCCGGGAAAATGCTAGGTTGAAGAAGATATAAAGAGTAGAGATGGGCCTAATGTGGAGTTTGCTGAATACGAATATTCGGCCAAATGTTCGGTTCAGATCTTACCGAACCGAATAGGTATTCGGCCAAATTATTCGGTTCATCTGTAGGTACCATTCTAATAAACCAATTACATTAGCAGCTCAAGATAAATCGCTTCCTAGGCAATTTCTTAGAAACAAACAGGTCAAAAAGCAAGGGACTGACAAAAAATCGAATATTCGGCACTTTAACCGAATAATTCGGCCTAATACGAACATTGGAAGTATTGCCGAATGTTCTCTAATAAAGAGTGTGACTGTTGTAAAAGGGTTCAACTTGGCGAGAACCCATAATAATGTGATATTTAAATGTTTTCACAAAAGTTTGCCTAAGTTGGAGTTACAGTAAGCTCAAGGCTCGCGTTGAAAGGGGTTGCCGGCAAGGGTTATTTTACCAGTTACTAAGCGAGACTGTTTAAAATAATTACATGCTCTTCTCTCTTAACAATAATGCAAAAACGGGGCCTATCGCAAAATTGTAGTTATTATATAGAACGTTACACGTTCACACGTTATAATAAATTGCAAAGATGAAGATACCGTAATGTTAGCCCTGAAGGGTAACTTTATGGCCATTGAGATTTACTCGATCCTGGTTATATTATTGCACTATAATTATGGAAATATGCCATTAGGTTGGTTTTAGCTAACCTTTGACGTCTTTGTTTTTTATTAGACCCTTTTAAATTAGGTTTTTATGTGGGTCTAAGTTACCCTCCATTGGGTCAAAGTAACCAGAGTTTACAGTAACTTACTTAATTAATAACTTTGGCTGCCTTCTCACTGAGGCGGAAGAATCACGCAATAGCCTTGGTTGTAATCCACAATCCACAACTCTTCTCCACTACTGGATACCAATACAAAATATTTGTTTATTCCCCTCATCTCCTTCTCCGCTCGTCTCCGTACAGTGGAAAGGCAGCCTTCTTATTATAGACAGACCACATAATAGAACTTTGAGATCAAAAACGATCGCCTTACCAAAAAGTAATTAAGAAAATTTAATATCCGCTGTTGACATCATTATTACAAACTTCAACCCGTGCTCGTCAATCTGCAAAAGCAATCAATGTTAGGTACATGAATAATTTAAGAGTTTGTTAATATTTTCCATATTTAATTGACCGAGCGTTAGCCAAGGTCTCTGTTTCAGCTTGGGCAAAAATGCTTTCGCATGTCCAGTTGTTCTCCTCTGCAGGTCCCAATTCCCAACCGATTCTCGTGAAGTTTTGTGATTTTGTTATTTTTCTATCGTTTCGTTTTTAAACTTTAAAATGAGGGAAATAGGTCTAAAGGACTTACGCCCCAGTAAAGTATATGATATGGATATGGCACTTAAGACTTATTATAAGTACGCTGTGATAATAATTCAACGACGTAGGTTTTTTTTACATTTTAAGCTTATCGCGGGGTCTACAGCTCACAGGGCCACTAATTAAGGGCCCACTTGCACAATCCCCTAACCCGTGGTTAACAGGTTAAACCCGGAGTTACTATGGTTACCTACTAAACGAGTATGTGTGAATTAAAAACAGGATGTCAATGGTTTCAGAAATCAATAACAGCAGCAATTACTATACCCGTTGGAGCGTTGGTCGTAAACCTTCGGTCGCGGTCGATCATGCAATCACCGAGTACGTATCAAATAAATGCCGCTACAGTGGCGCCGGATCCGCTCTCCCTCTCACACGATAGTTGACGACCGCTTCTCCAACATTTACGTAGACCCCACTTTTTTTCCCTGTCATTATGGAAAATATTCTTACAGAAATTGATGTGTATTAACCATATCTATGCCCCTTCATTGGATAATAATTTAATAATTTGAGCCTATATACGTCCCACTGCTGGGCACAGGCCTCCTCTCATGCGCGAGAGGGCTTGGGCTATAGTCCCCACGCTAGCCCAATGCGGATTAGGGACTTTACATACACCTTTTGAATTTCTTCGCAGATGTATGCAGGTTTCCTCACGATGTTTTCCTTCACCGACAAGCTAGTGGTAAATATCAAATGATATTTCGTACATAAGTTCCGAAAAACTCATTGGTACGAGCCAGGATTTGAACCCGCGACCTCCTGATTGAAAGTCGGACGTCATATCCACTCGGCCACCACTGCTTCATTGGATATTGTCGATTTATTTTTATTATTATAAGAGATATGAGCGAAAAACGAATTCCATACAAATTTAAAGAAGCTCCCATCTCATATTAAAATTAAAACGAAGGGGCACAGCTATGGTTAATATATCTCAAATTGTGTAAAAATATGTATTTTGTCATATTACTCTTCAGGGAAGTAAATGAGAACTACGTTTGTATGGACAAGTGGTCGTATCCTTTCCTCATAACATAACATAACATAGAGAAATAGATAGCGGTAGCCATTTTCACCGGCAATTCATTAGGAAGCGTCGATTAACGTACACCACTGGTAGCGTGGCTGATTTATGACGTCAGCTCTGATAGCGTTAGGTTCAGTAACGGTGTTTGTAGTATGAGGTCATTACCACGTGTAAGCATACTCGTTTGCACGTATATTCTGAAGGTGTAAGTATCTAACTAAACCAAATTAAGTCACAGTGAGACTGTATATTACCTAGAGAACGTGTCCATTAAGAAAGATAGATAAAAGTACTTAGTTAATATTTTATTCAACAAAATCACTATTTTACTGAGAGCAATATATTCTCAAAACGAAACAAATCCGAACATAGTACTAAAACATTAGGACATCTCAATCGCGAATTAGTATTTATTAAGAAAAATGTGCTGTCAAAAGAAAACGAAACGATTTACCGTCCTCGTGACCGTCTTATAATTTGATTCGATGAGTGTTGAGTTCAGGAGGGTCCACGGAGATGTTTTCGAGATTTACGGGCCAATTCGAACGTACACTTACATTAGACTGATAACTAAATCATATTATTTAGTTATCGTGCGTCTCACCCGCGCCAATACATGTACGGATAAGTACGAGCGAAATGCACGATCATTGAATGGCATTCGTTAGATTAGATGTCAATCTGATATCAATGTACGTTCGAATTGGCCCTTTAGATTAGGTACTTTTGCGAAATGTTGACGACTCCTGTAAAGTTGGCGGCAAAGCGAATTTATAGGTTGACGCAAGTGTAAAAGTTTTAATAGAGATATTGAGTTTCCGCATTCTACCATAACATCAATTTGAAATGTTTAGGAAATAAGTTAATATTACACCGTCACTTTTACGAGAACTGTTCATTCACCTACCTAACATTCATTAGGTATTACATTAGCCAGAAATTCTTTAACACATTTAGTTCCGGGTGCCGGGAACCGCGCTCTATTCGTAGTCGTTTTCCTCTACATACCAGGAAAACACTAGAATCGGCTACGCGTGTAGCGCTACGACAACGCTGGCACTCGGCAATGAATGCGTTAAAATATCAAACTGCAACCTTTCCTTGGAATACTGTACAGAGCGAAGTAAACAAATCGATATCAATCACCAGTTGATCACAAGGACACGCGTGGATCAATTGCAAGGGACATTCCACAAAAAGGTGTACTTTGTAGACGTGACGCGTATGACAGCTACCTTAATAATTGGCGATTGTTATAAATAAATAAATAAATATTAAATATTATAGGACATTTTTACACAAATTGACTAAGCCCCACAGTAAGCTCAAGAAGGCTTGTATTGTGGGTACTCAGACAACGATAGATATAATATACAAATACTTAAATACATAGAAAACAACCATGACTCAGGAACAAATATCTGTGCTCATCACACAAATAAATGCCCTTACTGGGATTCGAACCCAGGACCGCGGCTTCACAGACAGGGTCACTACCCACTAGGCCAGACCGGTCGTTGTCGTTGTCGGTTGTTATGTTATTAATCACCGTTGACAGCTGACAGATCATGTCCATAACCGTTTCGTAACAAAAAATTACCAGCTCTAGGTATATGTCTATTGTATTTACATGACAATATCTGGGAGGCCGAGCTTTGTACGGACAACATATAAAAATTCATAAATGCGCGTTTTCGCAGAGAAAACACCCTTCAAATCGTTTCCCAATATTTTTTTCCAAAAATTTAACAATCTACTTCCTGTCTTCAGACAACATTGAATATATTCGTAAGGCCGATCGCAAGAAATGCACTGAATCTTTGTCTAACCTGTTTTTGTCACTCTGCCAAGTTCGCGGGGGGACAAGACGTTGGCATTTTATGTAGACATTGTATATTCTGACATTCGTTTCCTATTCTGCTGTTTACCTACACTGTGATTCAGGAGACGTGATCTGAATTCAGGATACTGTTCGCTTTACAAACATACAATATTATACAGAATAGAAACAATTCGTGTCGCCGCGACGTGTCGTCTGCAGTCGCGACAAGTCGCCGGGTTCCAAGGAAAATAAATTCAACAAGAATCACTTTTATACAACCCTCAGTTTTAGCTGCAGGCTCGCCTACGGAATGTCACTAGCGTATGGAAATCGATTGGCATATTGTAGCTATATGAGTATATGAAGGCACACTCCCCTGTTTTGCCGCGGGCTGTAAGCTACCGAACTGACGCCCGTTACGCCTAGACTTCAGAATGTCATATTTTGAAGGCATAGGCATTGGCTATGTCGTATTCCCTCAACGCATCTTACTGGAGCTATACCTATTGACTAAAGGCTGATCTACATGTAATATATAATACGCAGCATGGCTCTGGCTTACTGCGTAGATGCGCATGTAGGTACCTCCATGCTGTATTGTATGGAATTATATGTAATGGCTTCTCTACACGATAGGCCGTCATACTGGCCCACTGAGATGGGCCAGCATGTAGTGAGGGTAGTGGTGTCGGATGGCTTATGGCGCGGCGGGATGGCGATGGGATGGCCACAGTGTCGGTTTTTCGTCCGCACATCAAAGGTAGTGGGCCAGCGATGGCGCGTACGCATCTACACGTGGCCCATTCCATAGTGCGCGCTCTCAACCATCGCATGGCCATCTCGCTAGTCCAGCGCTGGGTCATCGTGTAGAAGAGCCATTGCAATCGCATGGCCGGTTCGCCGGGCCATCGTGTAGAGGTGCCATAAGATGTCATTGTGCGTTGCGCGTCTGAAGCTTAATGCATATACCGCTGGGTGCTGCTTTCCATACGTGTATTTTTAACAGCATGGGACATCACGGAAAAAGCTTTTTTTATGATAGAGAAAAATTGTCTAGTCCCTAGCAAAAAAATTGTGGTAACATTTTTAGCAATGGTCAAAATATTAATCAAGTGTTATTTGTCCTTATGAAAACGTGGGGCTTGGGGTTGAGGTTGCACATAAACTACTTTATTTTTGGAAATTTACTCCCTTGGTCACAGTTACAGTGGAGCCGCGGGCACAACGTGTTTGTAATAAATGAGTCAATTCCGTAAGTGATTGATATCACTTTCCCTGAATCTCATCTTGTATCGCACTGATCGCAAAGCTACGTGATCTGATTGCAAATTGGTCGGCCTGATTGATCTCACGGAGTCTATTGATGAGTAATCTCGAACAAGCTATTAGTATGTTAATGGACAATTGTATTGGTTTGGCGCTGGAACGAAATCCCTACAAATAATATAAAATGTGAAAGTAACTTTGTCTGTCTCTTTGTTAACTCTTCACGCTTAAGCGCATAAAACTCTATTATTATTATTTTTCCGATGACGGTAAGCGAGCCTTACATAATATTAAATCTTTAAAAGGTGAGCCTATGTATGAAACGGTACTTGTGAATGGAGTCAATATACGATTTGAAATAGATACAGGTGCCGCCGTTTCAGTTTTGTCGGAACACACCTATAATAAACACTTCACTGAGCCGATTATGCAATGTAACTCCAATTTAACTACCTATAATGAGGACCCTATTGAAACTGTAGGCGTAGTGTCCTTGCCCTTTACTTATAGGGATATTACACATAACATAAAGGTTCATGTTGTTAGTGGCCATCGCGCCCCTCTCTTAGGTCGTGATTTTTTTTCGCGATTTAATCTCCAAATATCGTCCATAAGGTCACACAGTTCCCCTAACACACACACAGTCCTAAGTGAGTTAGCCAGTAAGTATCCAAGTCTATTTTCTGAGGAATTAGGGTGTTGTAAAGGTGTAGCTGTCACTCTTAATCTAAAACCTAACTCGAGACCAATTTTTTATAAAGCCCGAACGATACCTTTTGCCCTCCGTGACATGGTGGAAAGTGAGATAGACCGGCTGGTAAACCTTGGCATTTTGGTACCCGTAAGGTACTCCGAATACGCAAGTCCCATAGTACCTGTACTCAAAAAGGACGGAAAAATTAGAATTTGTGCAGATTACTCGGTTTCCCTTAATAAACAATTAGAAGTAGAAAAGTATCCCCTCCCTAGAATTGAAGAATTGTTTGCGAAACTGCACGGCGGGCAGCAGTTTTCAAAGCTGGATTTATCCCGCGCCTATAATCAGTTAGTGCTTAGCGACGAGTCGCAGATGTTAACATGCATAAACACTCATAAAGGTTTATATAAGTACACGCGCCTCGTTTTTGGCTTGTCTAGCTCGGCGGCTATTTTTCAACGTACAATTGAAAGCCTCTTGTCCGGTATACCGGGGGTCCTTTTGTTCCAGGACGACATTTTGGTCACTGGGGAAAATCATGATCAGCATTTGTATAGGCTGCAAGAAGTATGCAAACGGTTGCAGGATGCAGGCTTAGTGCTACAGAGCAGCAAATGTTCCCTATTCCAAGACTCCGTTACATATTTAGGATTTATAATCGATCGTAACGGACTCCATAAATCGCCTGATAAAATAAAATCCATTTTAGAGGCGAAAACTCCATCTAATGTAACAGAATTGAAGTCTTTTCTTGGACTAGTAAATTATTACAGATCGTTTGTAAAAAATGCCGCATCCATCTTGCAACCTTTGCACTCTTTGTTGCAAAAAAACACCCCGTGGTCATGGGAGGCCAAACATGAGTTGGCAGTAACGAACATAAAAAATATACTGGCATCTGATGAAGTTTTAGCACACTTCAACCCAGATGCAGATTTGTTTCTGACAGTTGACGCGTCACCTACTGGCTTGGCAGCCATTTTATCCCAAAAAGAAAAAAACTGCCCTGAAAGACCAATTTCATATGCGTCTCGTTCGCTTACCTCAGCAGAAAAATCGTACAGTCAAATACAAAAAGAAGCTACTGCTATTATCTATGGTATTCGTAAGTACCATCAGTACTTGTACGGCCGATCCACTCCTTTTGTATTAAGGACTGACCACAAGCCCCTCCTATCAATTTTTAACCCAAACAAAGGCATACCGGAAGTAACAGCTAACAGGTTGCAACGCTACGCTATATTTCTAACCTCATATAACTTTAAGATAGAATACGTAAGCAGTGCCCACAACACAGCTGATTTTTTGAGTCGTGCCACGACTTGTGCCACAGACACATACACTAACCACGATGATGAATTGTTAGATAAAGCAACTTATATTAATTTTGTCTACGACGGTGTTCGCTTTTTGAGCCTAGATGACATAAAATGTTATACTAAATCTGATCCATTGTTATCAGATGTTATACATAACGTGCTAAATGGATGGCCACAAAAGAATAGCGATAAGCGCTTAACGCCGTACTACAGTTGCAGACACGAACTATCATTAGAAAACTCGTGCTTAGTACGTGGACATAAGGTTGTGATTCCAACGAACTGTCGGAAACAAATAATCTCCGAACTGCATAAAGGTCATTTAGGTAGCACTAAAATGAAATTAGAAGCGCGCAACCGGTTTTGGTGGCCAGGCATGTCAGCTGATATCGAATGTTTTGTTGCGAGCTGCAGCGTTTGCGCCGGGTTGAGACCCTCCCCTCCCCGCGCGCCCCTTGCCTGCTGGGAGTACCCTCCCCAGCCTTGGTATCGTGTACATGTTGACATGCTAGGACCTATAAATAACAAACTTTACCTAATAATTGTCGATGCCTATTCTAAATGGGTAGAATGTTATGACATATCTTCGGGGTCAAGTACTCAAGTTGTGATTGAGAAATTGTGTGATGTTATGTCGAGATTTGGTTTAATTCACACAATATGCTCGGATAACGCGACTTCTTTTGTTTCCACTCAATTTAAGGACTTTTGTAGTTTAAATGGCATAGCACATGTAACATCACCGGCGTACAACCCTATAAGCAACGGACAAGCGGAATCCTTTGTAAAAATTGTTAAAAATGCTATTAAGGGCATAATTGTATCCGGTTATAACAAGAGAGACTTGCCATGTAAATTAAATGAATTTTTGTTCAATTATAGAAACTCCATTCACAGTACAACAGGAAAATCACCTGCCGAAATCTTATTCGGAACCAAGCTACGTAGCAGATTAGACTTATGTTTAAAACAACCACCTCCTCTTAACGCAACACTCGACGAAGTTGTAAAACAAAAACAGTGCTCACAGGCTATTAGTTATGGTGGTAACCGCGTGGTGGAGTTCTTAGAAAAAGAAGTAGTTTTGGTTAAAATTTATAAAGCTCAAAAAACAAGCTGGGTGAAAGGTGTAATAGTAAAAAGACTCGGTGCTACCGTATACCAGGTTAGCTTACTCGATTGCAATACCGTGTTAAAAAAACACTCAAATCAACTTTTAAAATATAAAGGGGAGAACGTTGAGAATTGGCGCGAAAGAGAGAGTGGTAATAATGGTCAACTTTCGCTGAATGAGACGGATATGCCGGCCATAATTTTGTCACCTGCGTCTTCAGGTTACAGTCCGCAACTTCAGTCCGAATCCTCCGTCGAGGTGGATGCGCCGACAGCACCTGACCCTGTCGCCTCCGACAACTGGGCCGACTGCGAAGAGGGACTGACTCTAGCCACCACCAGTGCCGCGAGTCAGGTCGCCCCTGCGACCTCCCAGGACACCGAGGTACAGCCGCCGCTCCAAGTCGGCGGGGCCCCGCCGCCGCCGGCGCAGAATACCGCGGCGCCCATTTCTACGAGTCTTTCTGACCGACCATCTCAAGAACCATCGAAACGGCCCCGTAACGTAGTTAATTATAAGAAATATTTTTAGACTAAGGGTGGAGGGATGTTATAGCTATAAGTATATATATGTACGCATAGGCTAAGTACCGTGGGCTGCGTCCAACGGCCGACCGTGCAGTTGATTACAGGACTTCTATAAGCGAGCACGTTTGTTTGTCTTCCCGTCTCCTAACCTCCAAACGAACAGTAATGTAGTAACAAAGTGGGTAGAAAATACATACGCTTAATACCACCTATGTTTTGCTAAATCCTGTTCATACGGTAACATGTTTTGATAATTTTAACTTCGGTTTTGTAAGCATAACATAGCAATGAGGGTTTTAATAATAAATAACTTTTATGATCGATCGATCGAGAGTCGAGACCATTGCAGGGCAATGGTGCATGGAAAATCTATAGTGATAAAATATTTATCGGCGTAAAAAGCCGGCGGTAAGGACGTGCGTTCAATTCAAACCCCGGCTCGTACCAATGAGTTTTTTACCGAACTTATCTACGAAATGATTTGTTATTTACCAGTCGCTTTTCGGTGAAGGAAAACATCGCGAGGAAACCAGACCCAGACCCAATATGGCCTAATTTACCCTGAGCCGAGGGTTGGAAGGTGGGATTAAATGACAGGCGGACAGCAGCCTCGCATGAGCCGTGGCAAGCCCACCGGGACAACGCGAAGATGAGTTACAGGCAGAGATGCGATTTATTTGAAATACTTCTATTTAAAATGCAAATACAAAATGCAAAATACCTATTTTGTATTTTGCATTTAAATGCCTTTTAGTAAAAACCATTTTGTATTTTATTTAAAATACTTTTCGAGACGTATTTTGCATTTTTAATATTCATTTCAAAATGCAAAATACTTTGTGATTAAGTTTAGCCAACATTACCAGTCAAACAAAATGAAATGAACGAATGACGCTTGTATTGCCGAATTTGACCGATAGAGGCGCCTGCTAGCGCCTGGCGCCAGCGCCAGGAGGCCGATTTTTGAAATTCGACCGCTCGATTTCGTGTATTTCGTTCAGTAATATCTCCACTACTAGGCATGTAAATTCTACTAATAGAATCAAAAACTAGTGGTCAATACCACTAAATTCACAATTTATATCGCTCGTATTTCAAAAATCAGCATCTCGCCGTTTTCCACCGATTTTCGAGTGACGAAATCGAGCGATCGAAATTCAAAAATCGGCCCCCTGGTATTGTTTAAAAGCGTAATAAATAAAAACTGATGTTTTTTTCACTTTTTAACAATACCAGTCCAGTTGTTATTAATAAAAGAAAAGTGTAATAATAATAAAATAAGAACTAGATGCACAATCAACCGAAATAAATGGCCACACAAGTCACAAAATGGAGCCATGGCTCTCTTTTCGTTAGTCTAGTTTTTTACATTATTTTAAGTGAGTATTATTTCCTTTATTTATTTCTCTTCTTAGGTTGGTTTTTTACAATATGTATATAAAATTAAAATATAAAAACACTTACAAAAATAATAAAAAAAATATTATAAACACCTTATAAAAAACCTAACCTAGGGTGCCGCCAGCAGCGGGGCAGGGCCCAAGCTGCCGGTGGTCAGGGCCGCAGAGAGAGGAACCGACGGCGACGGACTATTATTAATACCATAACAGAATTTATTGATACGCGTACTGATAAATATGACCAAAATGTCATGCATAAGGTGCCATGCCATGATATTAGACGTTTTTGTTCGGCTCGGCATTGTGTCTCTATTTCTCATGATAAATACCTAAAATAAATAAAAATATCTGAGATTTGCTCAAAAGGTATTTTATTTTGAAAAAGTATTTTGAAAATACCTATTTTGCATTTAGCATTTGAAATACAAAACGCAAAACTATTTGGTATTTTGCATTTGAAATAGTAAATCTGAAAAGTATTTTGCATTTTGTATTTAAATGCTTTTTTAAAACCATTTTGTACATCTCTGGTTACAGGCAATATGTACAGTCAGCTCAACTCAATTTTAGTCAGCGTTAGCGTTTTTTAACGTGCGTTTTCGCGTTTAAGAGCCAACAGGAGTGGTCATTTCTCCATACAAACGTACTCGACTGTTTCCTCCGTGGGTTTTGAAGCTAGAGCAATAATTTTTTCAACACAGATTAATATTGTCAATATCTGTGTCGGACCGTTTTGCTTTTTTGATATTTTTGTTTTTTAAGGCGCTAGGGCCCTTCAAAAATGGCCAAAATGGCTTAATTGACTATGCCGCAATGAGAGGCGTGCTATTCAAAACTGACATTAATTAGTCAAAAAATCAAAACGGTCCGACACAGATAATGTCATAATCATTTAGATTTCCAAATTTGGTTACGATTGGTTAAGTTTTGGAGGAGGAAACAGTCGAGTACGAAACCTCGATTTTTGATATTTTTACGCAGGATTTTTCGCCTTGTCCTTATCGCACTAGTTTTTGGAGCCGCTTCCGTTAGCGAGACGGGTATATTTACCTAAAATATTTTAATCTTAGCTCCTGTTGGCTCTTAATTACATCGATTTTCGTTTTTCGCGGCAGGCGCTCAGTTTACATTGGTTCAACTGATAAACAAACAGTTATTGCAGGCTCAAAGATCGCTGGACGTTATAGATTATACTAGTTTCCAGGAATTGTGTAGTTGTGTACGGTTCTGCTAGCCTGTAGGTAGGTAGTCACTCTTATTAGCCTACGTGTGTAAATATCCCGTGTAGATGTGTGTTTGCTGAGTAAAGTTTATACCTACTGGCTACGGAATTAGTACTATTTATGGCAAGACATTCGTTTCGTTTACTGTATGGTGGGTGACATAGGTGCCTACCGTGACGAGTACGTCCAATACTTATTATATAAAATTGGGTTTAATTTTGTTTGACATCAGGACCCAATATGTAAAATTTTTGATTAAATACAACATTGTTATTATGCACATTGGGATACGTTTTAAATGAAACAAATTGCGGAACTGGTCGTGTTTTATTTAGGTATGTATTATATAGGTATTGGTTTAAAATTTCACACAACATTTTGAATGCTAGTTAAATAATAAATAGGCCAAGTTTTCCAAAACGTAAAACGTTATTTTTAGTAGGTGATAGGTATTAAGTACTACAAATGTTACTGAACGAATTAAATGACCCTAAATCTTGCCAAAAATGTATAGTGAATTAGATTAAATTAGATATTTTATAGTCACTAAACGAAATACAATTGTAAAAATAATAGGAAGAAGAGTAGGTATTTTCGTCAAATGCATTGCGAAATCACACGCAAATCACGCAATATTAACGCGCATCGTACAAAAGACGTTTGTTATTGTGTGTAAAAATTACATAGGAGCATAAAAGGCGACACTTCATTACAGTATAACAATAGATTGCAATATGTCACAGTTTAATGGCATTTCCAAGGTGAAACCTCGTCATTACGCTTCAATTAACAGGTACACTAGAAAACAGCGCTAGCCTTGATTTAGTAGAATAGAAGATTAGTGGCCACTGGCCAGTCAGCCAGTGATGTACATGGTAACGAGTGGGGGGCCGCGCCACCGGCTCGGAGCGCGACCAAAACAAACCGCGCGCCGGCGACCCGCCGCGCGACCAGATTCACCACCAGGCGATCGATAAAAACAATGAAAATAGACGCGCCACCTCACTCCACAACTAGCACCACCCCTCATATCTCTACACTTACACTTGCTATCTTGAAATTAGGTTAAAACATCATTAAAAATGTGATGTTGATCTAAATAAACACCATAAATTCCCCTCAAAATATTGTGCAAAAGGTTACTTCTTAGACGATTCTTATTAGACGTTCAGAGAACTTTATAAGAATATTTATTATGGATAAGTGTTGCTGGGACATTCTAGGTACGTACCAGGTGCAGGACGGTGTTCACCAGCTCCCTGTTGGTCACTTGTCCGACTTCAATCAGCCCGATAAGAACTGCAAATTTCAGGCTATCGTTCGTCGTCATCCTGACTACTTCCTCAGGTCTTTTAATATCACTGAACGGCGGTGATTTTAGGTCCGCCATGGTTTATTAGGTCACTTTTTACTGTTACACAATTTAATAATCCACTCAACACCAAATATTCAAGAAAACATTATTAAATCGGCTCACATGATAACACACGAAAGTCGCATTCTGCCATTTTGGAATTATTCAGTGTTGCCAGAGCACGATTTCCCGTAACCCAATCAAACGAATCAATGAACCCTCACTTTTGGGGTAAACAGAGGAAAATAAAATTAAATGAGAAGAAACGGATAAAAAAATCAAATAGAGTCTGTGCGGAAAGGGAAGAGTCGTAGAATGTATTGGAATGTATACATTTCACGACTCTTCTCTTTCCGCTCAGACTTTATTTAATAACTTGCAATTTAGCAATCATATCAGATACACACACAAACATACGTTATTAAAACATGATATTAAATAATATCTATTTACATAATTCATAATAATTACATTGCATTATACAATGTTACGATTGTCAAGAGTACTCAAGAGCATACATTATAAAATACAACACACATTAGTGTAGGCATATAATATTTATTTATTTTATTTATTTAAACTTCATTGCACGATAAAAAATACAAATGGCGGACTTAATGAGTCAACCATTGGGTCTGTCATATATGTATTATACAGTCTGTCGAGCAATTTCCGTCAGTAGTAATGAGCGGCCAATTTAAAAAATGTATGTGCCTTGAGTTATCGTCGTTTGACCGGCTATGAAAATAATAACATTTAACAATGGAAAATAATAACAACACTCGTCAGAATTAGGTAAGTAATTAATTCGGTCATCACATTACAAAATAGTTAAATATAAATTACCCTACAATACAAACAACAGAATTAAAAACCTCAGACAATACCTTTTTTTTTATTATTCCATCTTTCTGCCAGAAATTAAATAATAATGTATTACAATTTATTTCATAACTCATAATGCCTAAGAGAGGCTCCATAAGTACTAAGTAGTGTCTTTTGAGCGTCGGCGTAGTCTGCGCTATGGAAAATGGCGTCGCTGCGCAGTTGCGCCAACGTTGCGTCGAGCAGCAGCCATGCCAGAGAGTTGTATAGACGCCGACGTTCGGGAGACGCTAAGTACATAATATTATACATATATATATAAAATATATATTATTATATATGTATATGTAAAACGAAATATGTTTTCCTCTCAATTACCCCACTTGAGTTTGTTTTTTGTCTACTGGCAACATCAATACAATTTGACAAGGCATGAATGAACACCAATACTTTTAGCAATTACTACTTTTTTCCTTAAAAAAATATATAAATTACCCAGTT
This sequence comes from Cydia amplana, assembly GCF_948474715.1. Lineage (NCBI taxonomy): Eukaryota > Metazoa > Arthropoda > Insecta > Lepidoptera > Tortricidae > Cydia > Cydia amplana. The sequence continues at coordinate 517,609 of NC_086083.1, read as the reverse complement.
TTGACATTAATATTCTTCACATATTTTTTATATTATATATTGTTTTATTTTATCACTTTTAATACAATTTTAAATACATACTAATCGTTGCTATGTTGGCGTAATTGTGAAGTGAAGTTCGTGCATGAATGCCAAACGAACTGTAGTTTACTTCACTCTAGTTCAGTCGTTACCGTAAACATGGCGGCGATGGATGTTGAACCTCCGAAAGTGAGTTTTAAATTCATATTTTGTGTTCGTTTAGCGGATAAATTGTTATTGTTTCACTTTTAAACAAAATTCTCCTTATGTTTGTGTAGAAAAAGTGTAGTGAACGGTTATGGTACGACGTATAAGATGAATTCTTTGGGCGTTGCTCCATTTCCTTTCCTCAACAGAAAACTGCTTTAATTGTGTGTCAGTTAGCGTTCAACTTTTAGAACTGGAGCAAAATGGTAAACAGCGTAACCGTACGCATGCAGGAATGCAAACAGTATACATCCTACGTGCGTAATTCGTCTGTTTGAACTACATTTAGTGTTACAACTGCAGTGTAGTGTCGGTGAAATTTGGGTAATTAGATGTGTTCTTTTAGATGGAGCAAAATCTGCGTACGCTGAAGCTGTCGGGGCACGTCGGGTTCGACAGCCTGCCAGACCAGCTGGTGAACAAGAGCGTGCAGAACGGCTTCGTCTTCAATATCCTGTGCATCGGTGAGTGGTGATTCATTGCACCTCTTACTAATCACCCACGTACAGTAACATCCATGGCTTATCTCTTTCGAAACCGTGACCTCCTTGCCTTTTATGGCGCCTTGGTAATGTGGGTGCAGTTGCACATATGCATGTTTCATTTAGTTCATCCTATTGGCATATATTTAAAGTCGGTTTTGATAAGAGCTGCATTGCATAAGTTTGGATGAAAAACAAACCTATTTTTAGCATTGTGATCTAAACAAATGTTTAAAGGCAGGATGCATTTTATATTAAGGTTCAGTAATTTATTGCTTTCATAGGTACAATAGGGTCTTACATTAGAATGGTGAACAATCTATGAACCCTGTAAGGGCACTGCTAATTAGGTTAAGGAACTTTCTAGTTTTTATAACTTCCTGCCCTGCCCATTCAACACCTACTAATTTAGTTGGGTTCATTATATGAATTTTACTGTTTAACTTCCTTCCAAAGCATTATGTGCTGGAATAAACATGCGTAAGTTATACCATGTCTATCTATAAGCCTTTTTATTGAAGTATCTAGGCCTCTGCTAGCTCTTTCCACTGAGTCATGAGCCACTCCTGTTTTGGGCCCATCGTCAGTTAAGTTCATCCTTCCTCTGGTGCCAATCATGTCATCAATAATATGTTACAATGACTCACTAGGTTTATTTAGTTGAGTGTCACTGTAAAGATCCTATAGCATCTATTTTCTATCTGATCACAGGCGAGACAGGGCTGGGCAAGTCAACTCTCATGGACTCGCTGTTCAACACCAACTTTGAGTCGGTTCCGAGTCCACATAACCTGCCGACGGTGAAGCTTAAGGCTCATACATATGAGCTGCAGGAAACCAATGTTCGTCTCAAGGTGAGTAGATCTTCTTGATATTTCACTTCAAATTGTCCAGAAATTCTTTTTCCACTTTCATTTTCACTATGGATGTGTAAAAAGCACACAAAAAGTTATAGTTAGCTAAGACGCAAGAAAATAAAACAAGATAAAGCCCCGTCTCCATATCGCGCGGCAAACCATCGAACATTGGCTCGCGCGGCTGCCGCGCGAGCCAATGTTCGATGGTTTGCCGCGCGATATGGAGACGGGGCTTGAGATGCTATAAATGATTTATTTCAGTATTCAAAAAATATGTTGAGTTTAGAGTTATTGGTTATTTATTAAGTTCTTTCTTAATATTAATAATAATAATAATAATTTATTTATTGCTTTTATGGGTTTTACAAGATTTTATAGTATTTACATGTTCCAGCATAAACCCCGTTGGGGCACAGCAATATACATAAAGACTTAAAAACTAATACTTATAAAACTAGCACACACTAGCAATTAACATTAATGAGGAGGAGGAGTTTATCCTTTACCCCTGCAACTATTAGTTCTAATAGTTGCAGGGGTAAAGGATGATGAGGTGATTCTAATCACCTGCCACCTCATTTCTCTTGCAGCTGACAATTTGCGACACGGTGGGCTACGGAGACCAGGTGAACAAGGAAGACAGCTTCAAGGCCGTGGTGGACCACCTGGACGCTCAGTTCGAGGCCTATCTCCAGGAGGAACTAAAGATCAAGCGCTCCTTGCCGGCGTACCACGACTCGCGCCTGCATGTCTGCCTCTACTTCATCTGCCCTACCGGTTTGTGATGTCCTATTATTATCATCTTTCTTTATCATTTATATACAATCTTTCATTTTGTTGCTTTGTTTTCAATCAGATCCTTATTTTGATATCAAGCTGCAATTTAGCATATAACTTTGTTGACAATGTAATTTTATGATACATTCAGGCCATGTGGTTATTAATATATACAGAAAATAACGCAAAGCTCGTCAGAATCGTATAATATCCAGTGATTACGGTGTGAAAGTTCCATACTCATACAGTCCGAGCCAACAACTATGGACTCCTGGGCTACAACCGCCAAAATCGAAGTTCGCAAGTTGCGGGCATTTTTCTCTGTCACTCTAATTACGCCTTCATTGTAGTAAAAGAGAAAGATTTCGGTTTTCGCGGTAGCCCCTCTGGCTGTGGCCGTCTGGGTAAAAAGTGTGGGGACCCCTGTTTTGGGAGATCAATATTGTAGTTTCACAGTGGTCAAATTCAAAATAGCACTGGTTTGATAATAACTCAGGTCCCCTGTTAGGTAGCGATACATCGATCCTCGTCTTAAGGCTTCGTCACACAGGCGCGTTTTCCGGGCGGCGCGTGAGCGGGGCGCGCAGCTTTTACATATAAAATGCTCACGCCGCGCCCGGAAAACGCGCCTGTGTGACGAAGCCTTTATTGTCCTGCCTAGTTTCACGTCACGTATTGGATTACTTTCTCCATCCCACTTGCCCACTAAAATATTGATGTGTCCTTGACACTGGGTGTTATATGTATTACTGAGCATATTTATTCAGAGTGCGTGCGTTAGACAATAACATAGCGTCTAACGGCACTCCGCCATTTTGAAACCCTTTACTTACTTAGTGATAGCTAATAATGGCTAATAATAACGACTGTCAATCTTAATACAAGAACGTGCATACAAACAAATATGAAAGACGGTACTTTTAGGCGGCTAAAACATGTGGTACTGTATAGCGCCATCTAGTTCGGCTGTCAAACTCGGAGCACGATTTATTCTGAGCCTTCAAACCTCTTCTACAATCTAAAATTCTTGGATAATAAACTTTACACTGAAGAGCAATGAAAATGTGTCACTTTCTGTGGAGATTATAATCTGACCCGATTTCGATGCTGCTGTGTGTATGACTGTATGTACTTGTCTTTGTTACGAAGATAATGGCGTGCTTATACGGTAAACAATGCATTAACACCGGCGATAAATAAATCGCTGCATATATTAACATTCCGGGCAGTGTCATATTTTTGTAGAAAACCAGTGACGGAATATACATGGTAGACAAAGCTCTCAATACATTTTTGACTCAAAAGCTGTCCATATGATATGACTGGCTCTTATCTGACACATATGTATCACTGAAAGCATCCCTTCTCCGGTATATTTATATACACCGACCGCAGCTTTGAATATTAATAACTTGATCCACACTTTCCCGCTATTAAAACAAAACTCAAAAAATACTGTTACAATTACTTTCTTTCACTTAATATGTACAGTTGCAACACACGATCATAATAGGTAAAACAACAAGATAAAGATAATAAAAAAATATTTGCCGAATATTCGGAATTTTAACTGAATAATTCGGCTGGATACGAACATTGGAAAACTTGCCGAATACCGTGTAATTACCTAATATTCGTCCCAACTCTTAATCTTATTATTTACGCAGGTCACGGTCTGAAGTCCATCGACCTGGTGTGCATGAAGAAATTGGATACGAAGGTCAACATCATTCCCATCATCGCCAAGGCTGACACCATCTCCAAGACGGAGCTGCAGAAATTCAAGGTACTCATTTGTTACCTAATTATCCTATCACTAGGAAACAAATCAAAATATTTTAGAATTTTAATAACAAAACTTCCGTGAGACACAGACATATTATATTAAAAGCGGGTCACTCACGTATTTTAAGTCGTTTTTCGACTTGAAATACGTGAGTGACCTGTGTTTAATATTTCAGAATTGTTTTTCAAATAGAAACACTTAAAATAACTGTTGGCCAAAGCATGGGGGTGTCTAAATGTGGCATCATTCAAAATTATTTCTCTGTTTACATAATACGAAGCTATGTCCCGGTACATTGAGCCCTTCGTGAAACATGTGTACGTGACGAAATAGATACATGCTAATGTTTTACTTACACTAGTGCTGCCTCGAAGGTAATTGCCTAATTGCTAAATGCAAAGAAACTTGTAAAAATTAATTATTTACTTCCTTCCTCATATTAATGTTCAGTAATATTATAGCTACAGGTTATATTAATTACCTTTATGTATTATTATAGACGTGCGTTTATTTACTTAATTAGAGATTTTGTTTGAGGAGTAAAACAATTTAACCCTGTAAACGCCAATACGTTTAAAAAGTGTCTCAAACGAAACCTTACTTGAAAGCATGAAAATCAATTTCACTGGGACACAAAGTGTAACATTTAGGCCGAAATAATTCGTTTTGTCCCCTAATAAACAACCTGTAATCAATATTTGGAAAATAAAAATGAGAATTATTATAAAAAATACCGTTTTGTATTCCAGTCTAAGATAATGCAAGAGCTTCAAGCCAACGGCGTGGAGATCTACGCGTTTCCCACCGACGACGAGTCCGTGGCCGAGGTCAACGGGTCGATGAACTCTCATATACCCTTCGCTGTGGTCGGGTCTACGGACATGGTCAAGATTGGCAACAAGACGGTCAGAGCGAGGCAGTACCCTTGGGGCACCGTGCAAGGTAGGTAGTGCAGGGGTCGATGAACTCGCAAATCCTCGCTGTGGTCGGGTCTACGGACATGGTCAAGATTGGCAACAAGACGGTCAGAGCGAGGCAGTACCTTGGGGCACCGTGCAAGGTAGGTAGTGCAGGGGTCGATGAACTCGCAAATCCTCGCTGTGGTCGGGTCTACGGACATGGTCAAGATTGGCAACAAGACGGTCAGAGCGAGGCAGTACCCTTGGGGCACCGTGCAAGGTAGGTAGTGCAGGGGTCGATGAACTCGCAAATCCTCGCTGTGGTCGGGTCTACGGACATGGTCAAGATTGGCAACAAGACGGTCAGAGCGAGGCAGTACCCTTGGGGCACCGTGCAAGGTAGGTAGTGCAGGGGTCGATGAACTCGCAAATCCTCGCTGTGGTCGGGTCTACGGACATGGTCAAGATTGGCAACAAGACGGTCAGAGCGAGGCAGTACCTTGGGGCACCGTGCAAGGTAGGTAGTGCAGGGGTCGATGAACTCGCAAATCCTCGCTGTGGTCGGGTCTACGGACATGGTCAAGATTGGCAACAAGACGGTCAGAGCGAGGCAGTACCTTGGGGCACCGTGCAAGGTAGGTAGTGCAGGGGTCGATGAACTCGCAAATCCTCGCTGTGGTCGGGTCTACGGACATGGTCAAGATTGGCAACAAGACGGTCAGAGCGAGGCAGTACCCTTGGGGCACCGTGCAAGGTAGGTAGTGTAGGGGTCGATGAACTCGCACATCTTCGCTGTGGTCGGGTCTACGGACATGGTCAAGATTGGCAACAAGACGGTCAGAGCGAGGCAGTACCCTTGGGGCACTGTGCAAGGTAGGTAGTGTAGGGGTCGATGAACTCGCAAATCCTCGCTGTGGTGGGTCTACGGACATGGTCAAGATTGGCAACAAGATGGTCAGAGTGAGGTAGTACCCTTGGGGCACCGTGCAAGGTAGGTAGTGCAGGGGTCGATGAACTCGCACATCATCGCTGTGGTCGGGTCTACGGACATGGTCAAGATTGGCAACAAGACGGTCAGAGCGAGGCAGTACCTTGGGCCACCGTGCAAAGTAGGTAGTGCAGGGGTCGATGAACTCGAACATCATCGCTGTGGTCGGGTCTACGGACATGGTCAAGATTGGCAACAAGACGGTCAGAGCGAGGCAGTACCCTTGGGGCACCGTGCAAGGTGAGGATTTAAAATTCGTGTTTTCGTACCATCTAAGCTAGTGCCTCTGTGAGCAGTAGACCTCGCGAGCAGAGCTTAAAACTGAATAAATGTATGGCAAAAATATTTATTAAAATATAGGTATAGTACATGTAATATAAACAAAAAATTAAAAACTACATAAAGCTACAAACAAAAATTAAACGAATACGCTTAACCCGCGCTTGATAAATAAAAAGTACGAAAATTTTAATTTTTTCAAAATAAAATAAATAAACAACTATACGAAATTTAAGTATAAAAAAATACAAAAAGTTATGTAGCAGTATACAATTACTGGGGATGGAACCAGGGACCTGCCGATGCAAACAAAAAAAGCGAACGTTTGCAAAATACGCCATTATAGTTCTTACTAAAGCTGACGAAATTTAGCTACTCATTCTCAAGTAAAAATTAAATATCTAAATACCGCCAAAACCAGCATTACAAATTTTCTGAATTTTTGGCCATTTAATCTATAAACATATCTCAAAAAGAAAAAACTCTTATGATACCGATACGACTATTTGTTTAGGCGGGAGCTATCACGACTCTGCCATTTTGAAAAATTTCCAAAAACCGGATCGCCAAATTTTTTTTATTTCGTCATAGAATTCGGTCACAAAATTTTACGAAAATCGGTTAAGAATTGCGACCTGTAGAGGAGAACATCCGAACATACAAAAGCAATATGCCCGAGTCAAAACGTAGACCTTCGCTACGCTTCGGTCAATCAAAGATATCTAAATTACGGCCCCTAATCTTTACTTTAGCCCGCGATAAGAAAGCGGGAGAGCCAAAGGTCGCCCTGTCCAAATGTTTGGAGACCCTCGGCCTAAATGAGCCTTAAACACATTCATTTCCACCCAGCCAAACAAGTCATCCGCGCCAGGCCACAACAATTTCTTCATATAAAGGTGTTGTACCGCGATCCCAACTATCGGGTCCTGCGGCCTGGGAACGGAATCATAAAATACCCGATAGTCTGGTTTTCGGCACTGAATGTGTTGTCTTTTGGTTTACCGTCAAATACTTAGCCTAAAATGTTGTCATATACAAGCATAGAGAAAAAAATACATAGAGTGCTCACTCCATACATCAGTTTTAGTACCAAAAAGACTATTAGCATCTAGCATCGAGTAGCGGAACTATCAGTACTACTACTTGACAATAGATGTAGCCACCGACCGGAAAGTCTTATGCTGTTGAGATAAGACTTTCCGGTCGGTGCTACATCTATTGTCAAGCAGTACTGATAGTTCCGCTACTCGATGCTAGATGTAGACACTGAAATTAATAGTCTGAACTGATGTATGGAGTGAGCACTCTATGTATTTTTTTCTCTATGATACAAGTAATAAACAGATCCCTTGAACATTGTAGTGGAGAACGAGTCCCACTGCGACTTCGTGAAGCTGCGCGAGATGCTGATCCGCACCAACATGGAGGACATGCGCGAGAAGACGCACGCGCGACACTACGAGTTGTATCGGCGCCGGCGCCTGCAGCAGATGGGCTTCAGCGACGTCGACGCCGACAACAAGCCGGTGAGTACTCACTGCTTACAGTTTATGCTGCCCTGGTACTGTCTTCACGTAGGACATGCGCGAGAGACGCACGCGCGACACTACGAGTTGTATCGGCGCCGGCGCCTGCAGCAGATGGGCTTCAGCGACGTCGACGCCGACAACAAGCCGGTGAGTACTCACTGCTTACAGTTTATGCTGCCCTGGTACTGTCTTCACGTAGGACATACGCGCGCCAGTACGAGCTGTATCGGCGCCAGCGCTGCAGCAGATGGGCTTCAGCGACGTCGACGCCGACAACAAGCCGGTGAGTACTCACTGCTTACAGTTTATGCTGCCCTGGTACTTTCTTGACGTAGGACATGCGCGAGAGACGCACGCGCGCCACTACGAGTTGTATCGGCGCCGGCGCCTGCAGCAGATGGGCTTCAGCGACGTCGACGCCGACAACAAGCCGGTGAGTACTCACTGCTTACAGTTTATGCTGCCCTGGTACTTTCTTGACGTAGGACATGCGCGAGAGACGCACGCGCGCCACTACGAGTTGTATCGGCGCCGGCGCCTGCAGCAGATGGGCTTCAGCGACGTGGACGCCGACAACAAGCCGGTGAGTACTCACTGCTTACAGTTTATGCTGCCCTGGTACTTTCTTGACGTAGGACATACGCGCGCCACTACGAGTTGTATCGGCGCCGGCGCCTGCAGCAGATGGGCTTCAGCGACGTCGACGCCGACAACAAGCCGGTGAGTACTCACTGCTTACAGTTTATGCTGCCCTGGTACTGTCTTCACGTAGGACATGCGCGAGAGACGCACGCGCGCCACTACGAGTTGTATCGGCGCCGGCGCCTGCAGCAGATGGGCTTCAGCGACGTCGACGCCGACAACAAGCCGGTGAGTACTCACTGCTTACAGTTTATGCTGCCCTGGTACTGTCTTCACGTAGGACATGCGCGAGAGACGCACGCGCGCCACTACGAGTTGTATCGGCGCCGGCGCCTGCAGCAGATGGGCTTCAGCGACGTCGACGCGGACAACAAGCCGGTGAGTACTCACTGCTTACAGTTTATGCTGCCCTGGTACTGTCTTGACGTACGACATGCGCGAGAAGATGCACGCGCGCCACTACGAGCTATATCGGCGCCGGCGCCTGCAGCAGATGGGCTTCAGCGACGTAGACACAGACAACAAGCCGGTGAGTACTCACTGCTTACAGTTTATGCTGCCCTGGTACTTTCATGACGTGCTTTAAGATCCTCTAAGGCCCGCTAACCCGGGGTTAAGTGATTAAACCGTTAGCCTAGTGTCAAATTGTACTAGTAACCATGGTAACTCCAGGTTTAACCGGTTAACCCCGGGTTAGTGAAATGGTGCAAGTGGGCCTAAATTAATTTAACTTCCGTTATTTATCTGATCTAAAACGTGTACATTACGTAATGCTTATTTTGACATTAAAAAAAGAACTGATTTTATTGGTCAGTCAACAATTTTTACAAATATTTGTCGAAGTTATAATCAAGGACAATAATTTTTTAAGCTTTTAGGATGTTTATGATTTAGATTAAAATTACACTACAAATTTGCATCAATGAATCTATATATGAATGTCTGCAATTTGTTGATTTGTAAAATAACCCTCTTGTTTTCCGTTGCAGGTGTCATTCCAGCAGACATTCGAGCAGAAGCGCAGCGCGCACCTGGCCGAGCTGCAGCAGAAGGAGGACGAGATGCGGCAGATGTTCGTGCAGCGCGTCAAGGAGAAGGAGGCGGAGCTCAAGGATGCCGAGCGGGAGGTAGGGGCGTTGCAGGTGTCATTCCAGCAGACGTTCCAGCAGCAGCGCAGTGCGCACCTGGCCGAGCTGCAGCAGGACGAGATGCGGCAGATGTTCGTGCAGCGCGTCAAGGAGAAGGAGGCGGAGCTCAAGGATGCCGAGCGGGAGGTAGGGGCGTTGCAGGTGTCATTCCAGCAGACGTTCCAGCAGCAGCGCAGTGCGCACCTGGCCGAGCTGCAGCAGGACGAGATGCGGCAGATGTTCGTGCAGCGCGTCAAGGAGAAGGAGGCGGAGCTCAAGGATGCCGAGCGGGAGGTAGGGGCGTTGCAGGTGTCATTCCAGCAGACGTTCCAGCAGCAGCGCAGTGCGCACCTGGCCGAGCTGCAGCAGGACGAGATGCGGCAGATGTTCGTGCAGCGCGTCAAGGAGAAGGAGGCGGAGCTCAAGGATGCCGAGCGGGAGGTAGGGGCGTTGCAGGTGTCATTCCAGCAGACGTTCCAGCAGCAGCGCAGTGCGCACCTGGCCGAGCTGCAGCAGAAGGAGGACGAGATGCGGCAGATGTTCGTGCAGCGCGTCAAGGAGAAGGAGGCGGAGCTCAAGGATGCCGAGCGGGAGGTAGGGGCGTTGCAGGTGTCATTCCAGCAGACGTTCCAGCAGCAGCGCAGTGCGCACCTGGCCGAGCTGCAGCAGAAGGAGGACGAGATGCGGCAGATGTTCGTGCAGCGCGTCAAGGAGAAGGAGGCGGAGCTCAAGGATGCCGAGCGGGAGGTAGGGGCGTTGCAGGTGTCATTCCAGCAGACGTTCCAGCAGCAGCGCAGTGCGCACCTGGCCGAGCTGCAGCAGGACGAGATGCGGCAGATGTTCGTGCAGCGCGTCAAGGAGAAGGAGGCGGAGCTCAAGGATGCCGAGCGGGAGGTAGGGGCGTTGCAGGTGTCATTCCAGCAGACGTTCCAGCAGCAGCGCAGTGCGCACCTGGCCGAGCTGCAGCAGGACGAGATGCGGCAGATGTTCGTGCAGCGCGTCAAGGAGAAGGAGGCGGAGCTCAAGGATGCCGAGCGGGAGGTAGGGGCGTTGCAGGTGTCATTCCAGCAGACGTTCCAGCAGCAGCGCAGTGCGCACCTGGCCGAGCTGCAGCAGAAGGAGGACGAGATGCGGCAGATGTTCGTGCAGCGCGTCAAGGAGAAGGAGGCGGAGCTCAAGGATGCCGAGCGGGAGGTAGGGGCGTTGCAGGTGTCATTCCAGCAGACGTTCCAGCAGCAGCGCAGTGCGCACCTGGCCGAGCTGCAGCAGGACGAGATGCGGCAGATGTTCGTGCAGCGCGTCAAGGAGAAGGAGGCGGAGCTCAAGGATGCCGAGCGGGAGGTAGGGGCGTTGCAGGTGTCATTCCAGCAGACGTTCCAGCAGCAGCGCAGTGCGCACCTGGCCGAGCTGCAGCAGGACGAGATGCGGCAGATGTTCGTGCAGCGCGTCAAGGAGAAGGAGGCGGAGCTCAAGGATGCCGAGCGGGAGGTAGGGGCGTTGCAGGTGTCATTCCAGCAGACGTTCCAGCAGCAGCGCAGTGCGCACCTGGCCGAGCTGCAGCAGAAGGAGGACGAGATGCGGCAGATGTTCGTGCAGCGCGTCAAGGAGAAGGAGGCGGAGCTCAAGGATGCCGAGCGGGAGGTAGGGGCGTTGCAGGTGTCATTCCAGCAGACGTTCCAGCAGCAGCGCAGTGCGCACCTGGCCGAGCTGCAGCAGGACGAGATGCGGCAGATGTTCGTGCAGCGCGTCAAGGAGAAGGAGGCGGAGCTCAAGGATGCCGAGCGGGAGGTAGGGGCGTTGCAGGTGTCATTCCAGCAGACGTTCCAGCAGCAGCGCAGTGCGCACCTGGCCGAGCTGCAGCAGGACGAGATGCGGCAGATGTTCGTGCAGCGCGTCAAGGAGAAGGAGGCGGAGCTCAAGGATGCCGAGCGGGAGGTAGGGGCGTTGCAGGTGTCATTCCAGCAGACGTTCCAGCAGCAGCGCAGTGCGCACCTGGCCGAGCTGCAGCAGGACGAGATGCGGCAGATGTTCGTGCAGCGCGTCAAGGAGAAGGAGGCGGAGCTCAAAGATGCCGAGCGGGAGGTATTAGAGCGGGTCTGACGCCATAACTTTTATAAGGGAGGTGGGACGTAGAATTAGGGAGAGGACCTCTGATGCTCGCGCGGGTTCGTACCTGGTGCAAAGGCTGGCCATCGCTATCCAACGTGGCAACGCGGCAAGTGTCATGGGCACCTTTGCACCCGGTACAACTAGCGGAGGTCTTTTTGATTAAAATATTTTAATATTTAGATTTATTTAAGTTATTTTTGTATTATTTTTTATATACCATTAACCTTTTGTATAATACAATGGTATTAGATTGGGTTTTTATTTGTCTCGTTCCCATAGACATACAAGAAAGATGCCAAAGATTTTTCTTATTATATACCTCAGTGGTAGTTTTTACTTCACCTAGATTTGTAGGTTTGTCATTAAGAAGCCTTTGAATTTTTAATCCAAAAAACTGTCGATTATGTTGCAGACTTATATATTTTTTTAAATGTGTGAATACCAATCATCATTCATAAAATAATTAGATAAGGTCTTCTAAATCCCTTTAGGCATGGCATCATGGGATCTGATACTTGCCCTCAAGATCCCATTTATATTACTCGTACCCACCCTGGAAATTCAGGCTTAAATTAATGTTTTTTTTTTTAAGTTAAGTTAATGTCTTTAGCGGCGCTGTGCACTTTTTGCGATGGGGAAAAAAATGTTAATCGCGACAGGTCACGTGACCGTAAGATTCGTAAGACGTAAGACGGACACGTGACCTGTGCCCTGTTTATCAAAAGCTTATAACTTGTAATACAAGCGAAAGTCACTTTTTGACAGCTTTTGTTAGAAAGGGACTTCCACTTGTATCACAAGTTACAAGCTTTTGATAAACAGGGCACTGCTCGAAAAACTGTTACAATGTCATTGAGTTTTCACTTCTGCTGGCACTCCCGGAGTGCAACCCGTTGTTTTTTATTGTACATGACCTTGTTCTGTTTCCAGTTGCACTCAAAGTTCGACAAGCTGAAGAAGGATCATACCGACGAAAAAAAGCGTCTAGAAGAACTCCGCAAGAAAATCGAAGACGAGACCATCGAGTTCAACCGGCGCAAGCAACAGACGGTGCAGTCCCACCACACGCTCACTCTTGGCAAAAGCAAGAAAAAGTAAACTCGCGCTGTTTCATGTGCTCCCGGTAGGGCATGCTCCCGGGAATTCCCGGTTCTCAAATTCCCGGGAATTCCCGGTTCTCAAATTCCCGGGAATTCCCGGTTCTCAAATTCCCGGGAATTCCCGGTTCTCTAATTCCCGGGAATTCCCGGGAATTTTATAGTGTCGAAAGAACCGGTACTGTAGACCCGGTACCGGTACTTCCCGGTTCTCATCAGTATGCGTATTTATTTCCATTTCAATAGTAGTTATCGTTTAGTAGTTTAGTTTTAGGATATTATATTCGAATATTCTTCTTCTAGGAAGTTGGTTTTATATGAAAATATTCCGTTCTCGGGTTGAATTTTCACCTTCTGACCCTTCTGTATGTATCGGTGCCGTCATAGTGCTGAGTGCATCAACTACGGCCGTGTGGCTCGTACACCTTGAAGCCCAGGCGGAGGCAAAGTATGCCGGTTAATTTCGTAAATTAGGTTGGAACTCTAATAAAGTGTTATTTTTTTTTAATAAAATACGTCATTTATGAATATTTATGCAATTATTTATATGAAAATAAGTCATTTACGCTGACACAAACAATTTCTTAAAAATAATCATACGATGTTTAGAGAACCGGGAAGAACCGGGAATCCCGGTTCCGGCTATACCCAGAACCGGGAAATGAAATTCTTGGTACCGGGACCGGTACTGCATGCCCTAGCTCCTGGTACCTTCAGCGTGATAAATGGCGCGTATAATCGGATCTCTGTAGACTTTGACGTGATAAAATGTGGGAGTGCCATATCTTTATTGAAATTTAACGATTGTGACGCCTCCTCACTTTGTTATTGCAAAGTGTGTGCAGTGTTAGCTTGGTCCGACTCTGTTGGCTTATTACACCTGCAACCATACGCTCCATTATCAAGGCTAATTCCACATACTGGAACTTTATTATGTATTAAGCATAATTTTCAAGTACCCTGCCTTAATATAATATCAATTATCACAATAACTATAAAAAATCCATGAGATATTTAAGGCAGGTTTCCCTATGAGATTTTAATGAATAAAGTTGCATTGTACCTAACCTAATGGTAATGAACTTTGATTCTTTTAAAATGTAATCTAGTTTTCGCTTATAGCATTATATATCCATTCCCCTAATCGAAAATGAATGATATTTGCGTATAGTAATTATAACTAGTTTCGGTAACGATGGATATGCTTAAGGTGTCCCACCGCCGACAGGTAGCAAGAAGCTAGTAATAATATAAATAGGTTTTATTCGGTACATCTATTACACGTTTTTCGCGTTGTTCGCGAGCGAAATGAGCAAATAGTTGAAAGTTTGTCGGCGGTGTGACAGCAGCCTTACAGCTTGTTTTACTATACTCGCCCTCAACCCAAAAGACGACTATGGCAATAAAACCCTTGAGCTCGCGTTATCAGTTTCCCATTGTATTTCACGGAGCGAGCGGAGACCTTTAGTGCAGGTAGTAAACCCATATAAAGGAATGTCGATATTGTCGATAAGTTGAGTGAGTGAATAGGTACATTTCTTGTGCATGAATTCAATATTATTATAATAAAAGTTGAAATACGGTGTAACATTATAATTACCTTATTTACACAGACAAAAATCATTAAATAATTGTGCAATTACAGTGAAACTAAAATAAAATAGAATTACATCGACGTTTAAAACACTTCGACCGCCGAGCTTTATTACCCCTGCCTCGAGTTTTATGGCCCCAGTCGTCTTTTGGGTTGAGGGCGAGTATAGTGATTGCTTTGTGATGTGTTATGTTTGAACAAAACCGCTCACGGACAACCGGCCACTGCAACCTATTGTTGATCCTAGACTTAAATATCAATAGTTCTCGAGATACAGTAATGTGACAGACAGACAGACGGACAGATTCGCACCATGAGTTCCTTTTGTGCCTTTTTGGTACAGAACTCTAAAAAACGTAGAGTAAGCGGCATTAATAAAACTTCGGTATTTTACGATATAAAACTATTAAAACGGATTATATCGCGTATATTAAATTTTATTCTAGATCCCGACGTTTCGAACCCTTTACAACGGGACGTAGAACAAACGAACGGTCGTCTGAACGTCGGGATGTTGAATAAAATTTAATATTCGCGATATAATCCGTTTTAATAGTTTTATTTCATGAGTAATTATCGCGGTAACCGAAGACAATATTCGGTATTTTACTTAAACATTCTTTGCTTTTGGATAGCTTTCATGACCATTTTTAGAGAAAAAACGAAGCATCTACGTTTTTTCGGAAAACTTAAAACTTTTGGGTTCTTTCTACTCAGAATCGGAAGGAACTTATTTGACATACGAAAAATGTTCTGTGACGCATTTTTACATACATTTTGTTTGGACTGTCACAAAACGGACCTCATACATTTTGAATGTAAAACTGAGGTCAAATAATCCCGAGACTCAAAATAACCCGAAAATTCTTAATTTTTCGAACAAAAGCAAATCACACTTTTTTCTGAATACCGATTTATATGATTGTGTTCATTAGATGCCGTACTAAAATAGCTTTTGTAAGACGCGCTAAACCTAGAACTTTAAAACATCCATTGCCGTATATTATTTTATAAGTTAATTTTAAGAAAATTGGCCAAATAATCCAAGTAACCAATACTATCTGGTTATAAAATATCACTTGACTTACCAAATGTATTAAGAATAGATTATAAAAGGTTGTATTCTGTGCGTGACTTTGAAGGCGTTGACTAGACATTGAAACTCGAAATAAATGAAACATGAGAATATAAAATGTAATTTTATCACTTGAATGAATGTATTGTCTAGTTAACGTAATCGGGTGGATCAACTTTTTTTTTGTTTTAATAATAAAACATCCACAGACATTCAATGTATTAAACTCACATATTTTTAAGTCTTATAATCATCAATTCATCTGATTCATCACCGTAAATTGCCCGTTATGGAAATTGCCGTAAAATTGCATTTTTGGTACATTTAACCCTTTAACCGCCAGAGTCTGATATATAAGACATTACATATCCAGCTCGTTTCGCCACAGTCTGATAAATAAGACAAAGATCTGATTTGGTTTTACAGCACATTTATAACTCCCGTAACTATGCCAACCTTACTCTGCGTGGTACAATTACTGTCGGTGGCGACACGAGCACACTCGATCAAAAATTGCTGGCGGTTAAAAGGTTAAATACCATAAAATCAGGATTTTGTTTTTCCTCTGGAACTAATCGTAACCATGGCAACGAGTGACACTAAAAAGTTGATTCACCTTATTCCTCTAGTATAAGGTCTCAAATTAAACATACGGTTATGTTTAAATAGTTTATTATATACTTACGAAAGTAGCCGTATTGGAAAACGCAGTTTTTGCTACCACTACATTACGTTATTTTGCGGTTTGACATGATTCTTGGCTTCGTATAAAGCCACTGTAGGAATAATAATCAGATTTATAACAATATTTAATTAATTTTAATGAATTTTATAATCGTTTTATTAATAATGCTCTCTACATTTTGTACTTTGCAGTAAAAGGTAGCGTAGACGAGGGCAGTATGTAATTTCCAGGCATTTATTTGTTCATTCCTGTTCCGTCGAGGAACAGATTAGTATTAATTAATTTCTATGCATATTTAGATAGGTATTTTTTCTTACATACAAAGCAACACAATTAGGATAGAATATATTTTCATGTATGTTAGCGAGATGTTTTTGAGTTGGCAACTACATTTATCTCAAAGCCCTTCCTTCCGGCGCGACCTATGACCGCGCCACCTAGCGAAGATAAAAAAAAAACTTCTCCTGCCGTTGAATCGAAATGGCTGCGATCGCTCCGCGCTCCGGTTAAAATAATTCATATCTCGAGTTCTGTCGCTGCAATTTAAGTGAAAATCAACCAGAAAGTACTCAGTGACCCAGTGCCCCTCATGGATATATGCAGCTGTCGATAAAAGCAGAGGATTTCCAAATCACCATACATAGACCACCACGCGGTCCGCCAAGGCGCTTCTGGATTTATGTAAGTTTGACCTCTCAATATATATCGCCGCTACATAGTTTTTTGATCCGTTCGATCCGGATCTTTCTTTCTCTGGTTGTGTTGCTTTTGTAATTTGCGGTATTTCGTACCCAGTTTTTCATTTAGACACGTTTGTAGTTCAATTTAGTATTGTCATTTCCGCCATCTTTGTCTCGCAAAATGGTCCCAAACCCTACAGACGGCAATGCTGAAGCCGACACATCGTGTATTACACAAGACATATTCGAACGAGATCTAATTCTCGACGAATTAAAGAGAACATTACAGTTCGCAGCGACAAATACAGATCAATTCCGTTCACGAACAACAGATTTAACAGTGCATCAGCGAAAGTTTACTAAGATTCAAACTAAAATCGAAAAAGCGTTAATTAAATTGCAAAGCTTCAACAAAGAAGCCAATATTAAGATTCGTAACGATTTTAACGACTTGTATTACGCGATAGTTACACATCTAAATAATCTAAAGGAGGTAGACGTAGAAAGGCGTCGCGCGAGCCGCGTACTTACCCCCAACGATACGCTTAGCAACGATCGTCGAAATTTACCCAAATTATCGCTTCCCGAATATCACGGTGAACCGACTGGTTGGCCTGCCTTTTTCGATTTATTTCAATCGCTGGTACACAATAACAATGCCTACACGGATGCGGAGAAGTTTAGGTATTTGCTCCTTTCCGTTAAAAACGAGCCACATAATTTAATTAAATCAATTCCCATAACGGAAAGTAATTATGCAATTGCGCTCGATATTCTAAAGTCTCGTTATGACAATAAACGCATTATCGCATCACAACATCTGGATAAGTTGTTCGATATAGATATTTGTTCCGCGCGATCAGCTGTTGCTATGAGAAATTTACTAAATGTTTATCATGAAAACATAAAGGCTCTGGAAGTAATGGACTTTCCGGTTAAGGAATGGGACTTCGTTCTGTTAAATTTATTGTTACGTAAGATTCCCGTTAATACCCGAAAAGAATATGAACGTTCCTTAACCAACCCGGGCGAAATACCTAAAGTTCAAGGCCTAATTGCTTTCCTCGAACGCGAACTTTCCGCGGAACAGATGATTTCAGTTTCCAATACACAGTCCACTCGAAACAATTCCTTAAGTAGTAAAAATAACCCAAATTTAAATTCAAATCAAATAACACCCAAGCGTGTTTTTGCAACAAGTACGGCGTCAGCCCAAAGTCGACCTTACAACGATACAAATAAGGTTCGATCTTGCTTGAAGTGTAAAGGAATGCACTCACTTAATAAATGTTTGGAGTTTCTAGACTTATCAATCCAAGATAGATTTGCATTTGTTCAAACAAATAATGTATGTTACAATTGTTTATGCCCCGGGCACGACTTAAGGAATTGTAAATCAAGTTTTAAGTGTCGTAAGTGCAATAAAAGACACCATACGTTAATTCATTTAGAATCAAACATTCCGCGACCGGCTATCAATGAAGCTGCGGAATCAGTTGCCGTCTCGCTCGCTCTTACGGAGCAGCCCGGCCCTAGCAGCCCGTCTGCAGTTCACGGCGTAAACGAACAGAGTTTAGGTAATGTAGGTAAACGGCCTAGCACGGTTCTATTGTCAACAGCGTTGGTTGACCTTTATTACGAAGGCAATAAAATTGCTACTATTCGCTGTATGATAGATGGGGGTTCACAAGCAGCTCTAATTACAGAATCGTGTATGCAACGACTTAATTTACCGCGACATCACGATAGCGAGCCTTTGGTCGGTGTCGGCGACTTGCCGCTGGAACCTAGGGGTACCTTCGTGTGCTCAATTTCGCCTAAGGGCAAACAAAGTCCGATTATTCCGTTAGAGGCTTCTATTCTGGCGAAGTTAACCCGCCAAATGCCTAGTGTACCACTAGCACCTCTCGCTGATTGGCCTCATTTGCAGGGCCTCGCTTTGGCCGACCCTGAATTTCATAAACCTCAGCCGGTTGATATGATACTAGGCGAGGATATCTTCATGGATATTGTTCGCGATGGCATTGTCAGGGGTAAACCTGGAACGCCCACCGCAATTAATAGTGTGTTTGGTTATTTGCTAGGAGGTAAAGTGAACTTTACTTCCAATGTTTCGACTCCACGCCATACTTGTTTTACGTCGTTCGACAACGACAATCTTCAGAAGTTTTGGGAGCTGGAGTCAGTACCAGAGTTGCGGAGTTACACTCCCGAAGAAAAGCTATGCGAATCCTTTTTTCAAAAGACGCATAAGCGCGACGACACAGGGCGATACGTAGTCGCTCTGCCATTCAAGCCCGACGCACCGCCGCTCGGCGAGTCTCGGCAAATTTCTCTAGCACGATTCCATAAATTGGAATACCGTCTAGAACGTAACCCCCAGTTGAAGGCGGATTATCACGCGTGCCTCCAGGAGTACGTGGATCTCAACCACATGGAGCTCGCGGACGATAACCCCCCCACTGGCGCGAGTTATTACCTACCCCACCATTCTGTGTCAAAAATTTCCGAAACTACACGCACACGCGTAGTATATGATGCTGGGTGTCGCACGACAAGTGGACACTCCTTGAACGACACCTTGTTGACGGGTCCTACGTTACACTTAGACATCGTTGACGTTCTTCTAAAGTTCAGAGTGCATAACATTGCATTTTGTTCCGACATCAAACAGATGTATCGCAATATTCTTGTGCGTGAAAGTGATAGGGACTTTCAGCGCATCCTTTGGCGTCAATCGCCCGAGGAGCCTCTGCGCGACTATAGGCTTCGTACCGTTACATTCGGTGTAAGTAGTTCCCCCTATCTCGCATTACGCACAATCAAACAGCTAGCTCATGATGAAGCTGAGCGTTTCCCACTCGCCTCACCAGTCTTACTAAATGACGTCTTTGTCGACGATGTGGTGACCGGTGCAGATACCATAGCCGAGGCCCTCGCTCTGCAGCAGGAGCTGATAGGTATTTGTGCCACGGCCGGGTTCGAATTACGTAAATGGCAAAGTAACTCGCCCGCTATTCTCGCTGGTACGCGATCCCCAGATTCTCATGGTGAGCGGCGCGATAATGTTCATTTTGCCGAAATGGAAAATGACAAAGGGGTCAAAGTCCTTGGACTTCAATGGAATCCGGGATCAGACTCATTTAGTTTCAAAGTACAAAGTACTTCTAAGGCCTGTACGAAGCGGGCAATTCTCTCGGAAATTGCAAAAATTTACGACCCACTCGGGTTATTATCTCCGGTAACATTGTTTGCCAAACATCTAATTCAATTGCTATGGTTAGCAAAGGTTCCCTGGGACGCCGAAGCCCCTATCGATATAGTTAACTCATGGACGAGTTTTGTTGGCGAGCTCCCGCTCTTATCTCAAATTTCATTTCCTCGTCATATTTTTAATATTGACGACTTCGATTCAATCGAAATTCACGGATTTGCAGACGCAAGCCAAATTGCATATGCCGCATGTGTTTATATACGTCTTACGGACAATACCGGTAAGGTTCAAACTTATTTAGTCATAGCTCGAACCCGCGTAGCACCTCTTCGGATTTGCCTTACTATCCCGAAAATGGAATTAATGGGATGCGTGATCCTCTCAAAATTGATAGAACGAGTAATGCCTATTTACGGTGATCGCATTCGCCCCGATCAAGTGTACGCGTGGTCAGATAGTTCCGTCGCGCTCGCGTGGCTTAAGTCACCCCCGCACGAATGGAAAACGTTTGTCTCTAACCGCACCAGTGAGATTTTGTCCCGTGTCCCGGCGAGCTGCTGGCGTCACGTCCCGTCAGCTGACAACAGCGCTGACCCGGCGTCGCGCGGTCTGCTGCCCGCCGCGCTCGTACAAAATGACTTGTGGCTCCATGGTCCTACATGGCTCCAACAAAGTCACGACTCCTGGCCTATACAAAAACCGGTAGTAAACACAACTGAGGAAAAACGCAATAAAAATGAATCGACAAATGTTAATTGTGCATGTGTGTCCACACTACCTACTTCCCCGGACGATGATACTCTTATTACGCGATTTTCGTCGCTAGGTAAATTAGTTCGCGTCACGGCATTGATATTTCGTTTCTATAATAAATGTAGAAAACATAAACAAACGCTCCCGGAGTACATCACCGTACCAGAGTACCACTTTGCATTAAAGCGACTCATATTGATTACGCAACAACAAGTGTTCGACGACGACTTTAAAAATATTTCGTCAAGTAAATCCCCTTCCTTACGTTTGCGGCGTCTCGCGCCTATTATAGATAGTGAGGGATTATTACGCGTCGGCGGACGCATTCATAAATCGTTTTTACCTTATGAGTCAAAACATCAATTAATTTTACCTAAACGACATCCTCTTACAAATCTTATCATTGACGATGTTCATATACACGAATTGCATGCCGGTCCGCAGTGCGTGCAAACCTCGCTCTTACAGCGATATTGGATCATTTCGGGTCGCGATATTGTGCGTCTGCGCGTGCATCGGTGTATTCCATGTTTCCGCGCACGACCTACTCGCGTGCAACCTCGCATGGGCATGCTTCCCTCGGTTCGCTTGCGCCCCGCGCGCGTATTTAGTAAAACCTCGTGCGATTTTTGTGGGCCATTCTACGTTCGCGCTAATAAAGTTCGTAATGCAAAAATAATAAAATGTTATGTTGCGGTTTTCGTATGTATGAGTGTTAAAGCTGTACATCTTGAGTTAGTTTCCGAACTTTCTACGGAAGGTTTTTTAGCCGCGTTGCGTCGTTTCACGTCCCGCCGAGGATATTGTACAGACATATATACCGATTGCGGACGTAACTTTGTTGGTTGTAATAATTACCTTAAAGAATTATACGCGTTCTTACGTAACGATTCGGTCATGAGCGCTCTCAACCAACAAACCTTAGAACAAGGATTAACTTGGCATTTTCAGCCACCGTATGCTAGCCATTTCGGTGGACTATTCGAAGCGGCTGTTAAGAGTTTCAAAACCCATTTATACCGCGTAATTGGTACACAAACGCAAACATATGATTCTATGCACACGCTGACCTGTCAAATTGAAGCGGTACTGAACAGTCGGCCGCTGTGCGTGCTAAGTTCGGACTCTTCTGATCTGTTGCCCCTTACGCCGGCTCATTTCTTAATCGGAGAGCCCTTAACGGCCCTACCGGACGTTTCCTTGATTGACGAAAACCCTAGTCGTCTTACGCGTTGGCGCTGGGTACAGCAAGCTGTCCAGCATTTCTGGCGTCGATGGAGTCGCGAATATCTCCATCAACTGCAACAGAGTACAAAGTGGCTTCAAGATCGCGGTCCCGCCATCCGTGAAGGCACTGTTGTTGTAGTTTGCGATGACCACTTGCCGCCGTTACAGTGGAAACTCGCACGCGTTCATGCTGTCCATCCGGGCACTGATCAAGTTATTCGCGTCGTAACTTTAAAAAGTGGGAACACGTTGTTCAAACGACCCGTAGTTAAGGTCTGTCCTTTACCTTTAGAATAATTCCTACTATCGTTACGACTCTTAATGTTAGCATTTAAGTTAGGTATAGGTTTCTTATCTTTCTAAACTTTCGTAACGTTACTTTTAAAAGTCACTACGTGCTTTTAAGGTGAGCGGCATGTTCCGTCGAGGAACAGATTAGTATTAATTAATTTCTATGCATATTTAGATAGGTATTTTTTCTTACATACAAAGCAACACAATTAGGATAGAATATATTTTCATGTATGTTAGCGAGATGTTTTTGAGTTGGCAACTACATTTATCTCAAAGCCCTTCCTTCCGGCGCGACCTATGACCGCGCCACCTAGCGAAGATAAAAAAAAAACTTCTCCTGCCGTTGAATCGAAATGGCTGCGATCGCTCCGCGCTCCGGTTAAAATAATTCATATCTCGAGTTCTGTCGCTGCAATTTAAGTGAAAATCAACCAGAAAGTACTCAGTGACCCAGTGCCCCTCATGGATATATGCAGCTGTCGATAAAAGCAGAGGATTTCCAAATCACCATACATAGACCACCACGCGGTCCGCCAAGGCGCTTCTGGATTTATGTAAGTTTGACCTCTCAATATATATCGCCGCTACAATTCCTTTTATATATTTTTTATACTTATAATTAATATTTACCTGATTGAGGTATTTAATAAAATCGTAAAATTACATTTTGTTTTACTTATCTAATTTCGTATTACCTGACATTTAGCAAAAATGTAGGAATATTTTAGATAATGGACGGATTCTATCATTGTCAAAAGTTACGGTTAAACTATACCTTCTCACAAGACGCAGCTTAATACATTTCAATACATTTATAAGAGTTAAAATGTTAAGTATTATTAACATGTAGTCAGCAATACTATTCGTTTAGCACCTTTGCATACAAATGTCACTTTTCTCTACAGCTGACTCTACTCTACAACCTTTACCGTATCGCGTAATATACATGTCGTAGTCAGATTGTATAATCCGCCGTATTACATTACGGCTAGCCGTTTTACAAAACAGGGGCGTTTTGAAATGCGGCGGTTCGACGATTAGCCGGATTGTCATTGCGATACGTTCTTCAATAAGGCGGCCTACGTTTAGCCGCATCGTATCTACTATTTAGATTGTAGAGTGACCATTGTTTCGATCGCCTACGTAACCGGAGTTTGACAATGTTTGCAATTTAATTTATTTTTACCATGGTCCCACCGCACTACATGTGTTTCTTTTCCAAAACATTTCCTTCACAACTTAAATAAACGGAGCCCCGCAAGCGGGGCTCCTATTTCTGGGCGATTTGCCCTTCGGGCATCTGAAGCTACCTAACGAACCTAACCTACTTACCTACCTACGCTTTTTTCCCCAAAGTGTAATGTTTTCACGGACGTCTCACTAAATCAATAGCTAGGTAGGTTAGGTTCGTTAGGTAGCTTCAGATGCCCGAAGGGCAAACCGCTCAGAAATAGGAGCCCCGCGAAGCGGGGCTCCGTCTAGTTAAGTCGCGAAGGAAATGTTTTTTGAAAAGAAACAGTCCGATGAACTCCAGATTTGATGGACACCCCAGCGTTTTTCATAGTTTGTTGTTGTTATGTCAGGCAGCGCCACGAGTGTTAAAAATGGGAACTAAAAACTGTCAAAGCGGCGGCTAATGACTCGCTGTATTACATTACGGCTAGCCGTCTTGAAGAACGTATGGCGCCGAATACATTCCGGCGGATTTTCATTCAGCCGCATTCAATCCGGCTAATCGTCGAACCGCCACATTTCAAAACGCCCCTGTTTTGTAAAACAGCTAGCCGTAATGTAATACGGCGGATTATACAATCCGACTGCGACATATATATATATGTCGTCTCGCGCAATAAATTCTGATTTTATAATAAATATTTCCCTCTGCCGCAAAATGTACAAAAAGCAAAATGTACACAACGCGCAAAATGTAACAACAGGTAAAATGCTAAATACGCAAAATGTGCACAAGATAAAACGTACAATAAGCAGAACGTACAAAAGCACATTGTACAATCGCATAATGTACAAATCTGAAAATGCGCACTACTAGCAAAACGTACAATACGCAAAACGTGCAATATGCAGAACGAGTTGTAAGCAAAATGTAATTTTTTTTTTGTATTTTATGTGCCCCACACCACTGCTGGATTTACTCCTTTACCTTTATGGGGAAGGCCAAAATTTTTTCGAGATTTCGGTCAGTATGGCCTCAGTAATCGTGTTGGAAAAACATCCTGTATATAAAAGAAGAAACTGACTGACTGACATCAACGCACAGCCCAAACCGCTGGGCCCAAAGTTTTAAAACTTGGCACGTAGATTCGTTATAAGGTCTAGGGGTGCACTAAGAAAGGATTTTTCAAAATTTACCCTCAAAAGGGGGTAAAATGGAGGTCCAAAGTTTGTATGGGGAATCATGATTTGTTAGACCATTTTATTAAAAACTTCGTAGAAGTATTTGTAACGACAAATTAGTAAACACGTGTTTCCGCATTTTTGAGAATGCAACCCTTAATAGGGGAAAATGGAGTCAAAAAGACTGAAAAGATAGAAAATGATGATGGAGTCGCGAAAAACTTGTGTCAGACATCGAAAATGAACTCACCAAAACCTCGATGTGGGATCAGGACAACCTAGTCCGATTCAACCCTACCGAAACACAAGTTTGCGGACACGAACTTTTAGGGCACATCCCTAACCACGGAAGTACTGGGATTCTTGGAGTCGATATCGAGCTGTTAAGTTAAGGAGGAGGTTATAAGGGGTAAAGGAGTAAACCCAGCAGTGGTGTGGGACACATAAAATACAAAAAAAAAATGTACATTTTGCTTACAACTCTATCTGCATATTGCACGTTTTGCGTATTGTACGTTTTGCTAGTAGTGCGTATTTTCAGATTTGTACATTATGCGATTGTACAATGTGCTTTTGTACGTTCCGCTTATTGTACGTTTTATCTTGTGCACATTTTGCGTATTTAGCATTTTACCTGTTGTTACATTTTGCGCGTTGTGTACATTTTGCTTTTTGTACATTTTGCGGCAGAGGGAAATATTTTCGTGTTTCTGTAGATATAGGCACAGAATAAATAATAGTACTTAAGTACAGAAGACTCACTCTCTAACAAAACGCGTCTGTTACGATCAGCACAGATATGGCCGCTAGGTGGCGACAGCGCCACGCGCAGCTTATGGCTTTCCCCAAAATTGGGGCCGAACGGATGTACTTTTAGCTACTTGTAGGAAAGCGATGAAATCGCGGAGTGGGACACGCCTGATATAGGCTCAAGTTAATTAATTAATAATAAAGAAATTAGGCGCTAGAACAATAATATTTGACTCACGAGTTAACTTATAACATGTAGTAAAACATTACATTCTCGTCTCTACCATCTATCCAGGTTGATAATCTGATAGTTGATGTATGATTCGGTTACACCAGCGAAATTCGTAGAGGTTGGGGTAAAGTATACGCAATAGGTTTGTACAGGCTGTTGTAGTAGGTATAGCGGCGGCGCTGGGGCGTCACTGAGCCGCGCGCCGCGAGGGCCTCGGCGCTCGGAGGTGTCGGCCGACACTGCGGAGAAACACCGCTGTTTAGTGATTAATAAATGTATATATATAGATAGATAACGTGCTCAAAAATATCTGTATATGTACTCTAATAGTTAGATAATGGCGGCATGTTTAGAATATTTATGAGCACCTTGGATAATTCTGATACCAAATGGACTTTTTGCTTTGTAAAAAACACAATTATTATCTTTCTATGCCAGTTTGGTTTTAGGTTCCTACAAATATTGATAAATATATATTTTGAAATGTAAGTAGGTAGGTATGTTAAAAATTAATATTTATAATTTTGAGCACCTTTATAGCCGGTTTCAACTCTCGCACGAGCCACGAGACGCGAGTCCACCGTTTACACTCGCGTTCGGCTTGTCATTCGGTTATAAACCTTATGCCGTGCCGTTAGTGTTTAAATTATATTAGCTCGACGAGCTTGCGAGCCGCGAGCCCACCGCTTACACTCTCGTCTCGTGGCGCGGCTCGTCTCGTGGCTCGTGCGAGAGTTTAAACCGGCTATTATAATTTATGATTTACAATTCTTTTAAAAATTAAAATGTTAACTTACCCAGAAGCTCTGTTGAACTGAAAATCTCACACTATGACAACTTCACAAGCGTGCTTTCTGCAGATAACGTGAATGAGGCTTAGCGGTACGATACCTACTCTACTACTAGAATGATATGGCGGATTCTTTCAACTCTTAGCCGAATTTTGCTAGATAAATGGGATAGTTTCCTCAGTATAAGCAACTTTTACTTTATGACCAACTCCGAAAACGCGAAAAGAAATTAAGAATTTAGGCTCTCCCAAAAACATCGACTTTTGATTACCTTAGCTACAATGTATGGAATACGTTTTACGACGAAGACTTGTTACACCATGCACATACTAAATGCTACGTTAACAATTCTTGTATCTGCACCATTTTAATTCACACTAACGGCAAACGCTATACTTATACCAGATACGTATTCGAAATGAGCAATTGCACGATTATCTGTAGGCACGAGGGCGCCAATATGGTACCTATGGTAATGGTGGTGGGTACCTAGTAGGCACGAACGATCTTGTGTTTCCACTGGTCGTAAAACAAGCGTTGAGAATTAAAACGATGCATTTGTTATGACAACAATCGACAAAGTATGCCGATGCCGGTCAGTAGACCAGTACGGATATGATGGTCGTTCTTGTCTACGTGACAGCGTGATAAAACGGTGTCCGTCACTTTCTTTCCCACGGTGTTAAACAGTGACAGTTATTTTATCACGTGGATAAAGATAGATAAAGCTATCCATAATAGGCTGGCTGTAGAGTAGATATACAGGCAGCTGCGCGTGAGCGTCTAATCGAGGGAATGCTCTCATTCGTACACTTACTGCGTGCTCGGACTGCCGAGCTTGAAATCGTTTCAAATGAGAATGGGTGAAGTCCGGTATTGTCAACTTGTGCAACACAGACATTGTTCATAAAGCCCCAGTACCTGTACGGACGTATTTTTCTCTTATTTATACTGTAGTCGTTTAATTTAAGTACTTTGGTATAGGTAAGTATGATTTCTTAGCTTTTTCTAAATTCCCCATGTACTTACGGTACCTAGTAATTAGCCTCAAAAAATTAGGAGTGACTACATGTTGCTATTGTTCCATATAGATTGGTTTACTTTTTCGGTTGATTTCAGGAGCTATTAATAATTATTGATCAGTCTATGATTAATTTACAGCAGCCATAGGGTAAAACCCGGATAAATTCGAAACATTCAGCAACTTTTTGTGGAAGACAGATATGTGGGCCCGGCATATTCTAAATTAAGGTATTATTTTTCGTATCCGGGTTTTACTTATCTAATTGCCCAAAACCCAGACTAGAGGTTCACATTGTATTGGAAAATGAGGTACGAAAGAAACAGTGCGAGTGAAACTACAAGCAAGTGTTAAACCTTTATTATCAACCACGAGTAGGTACAGTACAGACCTAGGTACTACTTAGACTTACACGATAACTGGTCATTCTCTCATTTCGTGCAAATCGATGAGATTCTCTCGATTTGTAATTTTTCTTTTAAATGGTAAACTTTTGGGTTTCGTCAATTTGTGGATTCATTTATTAACATTTTTCTGCTAAAGGCACCTTTGTAACCTTATTACTTTTCATTTAATAAGGCTACTGGTAATGAACTACGCGCTGGTAATGAAATCGGCCGAGATGGTAATTTTATCTGTGGACGGTAATGAAACAAACTTATGAAATCGAACATAAAAAAAAAGCGGCCAAGTGCGAGTCGGACTCGCCCATGAAGGGTTCCGTATTTAGGCGATTTATGACGTATAAATAAAAACTACTTACTAGATCTCGTTCAAACCAATTTTCGGTGGAAGTTTACATGGTAATGTACATCATATATTTTTTTTAGTTTTATCATTCTCTTATTTTAGAAGTTACGGGGGGGGGGACACACATTTTACCACTTTGGAAGTGTCTCTCGCGCAAACTATTCAGTTTAGAAAAAAATGATATTAGAAACCTCAATATCATTTTTGAAGACCTATCCATAGATACCCCACACGTATGGGTTTGATGAAAAAAAAATTTTTGAGTTTCAGTTCGAAGTATGGGGAACCCCAAAAATTTATTGTTTTTTTTCTATTTTTGTGTGAAAATCTTAATGCGGTTCACAGAATACATCTACTTACCAAGTTTCAACAGTATAGTTCTTATAGTTTCGGAGAAAAGTGGCTGTGACATACGGACGGACAGACAGACGGACAGACGGACAGACGGACAGACAGACAGACAGACATGACGAATCTATAAGGGTTCCGTTTTTTGCCATTTGGCTACGGAACCCTAAAAACTGTATTTCAAGAAAATTAACACCAATTAAAATCGACAATATTAAAAACATGTGTCTTAAGCACTGTGGAGATGATCAAACCGACTTAACATACACTTGGGGTTGACAATCTCAACTTATAATGTTCAAGCTAGATGGTACATTTACCATTTACTTATCATCATTATAAGTCGAGATTGTCAACCCCAAGTGTTTGTTAAGTCGGTTTGAACATCTGCGCACCATATCACATAAAACGTAGTTTTCAAATTTTCAAAAATTAGCATAGACAAAATATATTTAAATCATTCGCGTTTTGTACCTATGTAATTTATTTTTATCGTTTTAACCCTATAGTGTGGGGTGTCGTTGGATAGGTCTTTAAAAATAAATAGGAGTTTGCAAACAACATTTTTTGATAAAGTGAATCATTTCGGAAATAATAATTTAGAAAGAACAAAAAACGGTTATTCCTTCTAACTTTTGAAAAATCGATCCAAAAATATGAAAAAAAAAAAATCATAAAAATAGTGCTTAATAAACTCATTCAAACAAAATTAAAGCAAACTTGATAAGTTAAGCCGTTTATGAGTTATCGCTAAAAGTCTTCCCTTCTTATTTTATTTAAAAGCCTGGCAACCCTTATTTGTGATCGGATTTTCGCAAGCAACCCTATAACCACATAATAGTGACCGGGAAAAGATAGGCAACCTAGTTGATTTATATTGTACAAGTTGTATACTTTCCATTGGAACTTATTTTGTTTGTCAGACAGATCGGTGAAATTTAAAAAAAAAAAACTTAAAAAAAAAAAAAAATAAAAATAGTCTTGACCATATTTCTTTAAGCAACCCTATTTATTTATGTTCAGGAACATATTTTCTTTCATAATATGTAAGTTTCATCCGTCAGACATATCGGTGAAGGTCGACCATCTTAGACTACAAAGGCTCAACTATTATCATATACAGTTTTAAATGTTTATAACAGCGTAGTATTTATAATTACTAAGCCTCTTTTCATTAAATGCACTGCCTCGAATATATTATCATTACCTTCTTAAGTCATTCATTACCTTCCCCAGTAAAATTGGAAGGAAAAGAAGTGAATGAAACCGATATGAATGAAGTTTTGGAAGTTTTTGTCGCCTACATCAGTTGGCATCAGACCTTAATTTTGCAGAATAAACCATCTGAAAGGCGACACTAAAACACTTCATTACGTATAATTATAATAATGTACACTTGCTACTTACTGTATAAATCACGCGATGGCGATGAAGACTATCGAGAACCACACTCCTTCCCGACCCGAGAGATCGTATATATTTTCGCTAACAGTGGCACACGGGCATCCGCTACGAGATCATGCGGCCAACTGACTGACGAACAATGTGTTGCATCGGCGGTAGGCGCTATATACCCTCGCTATGTAGCAAAATATAGCTAATCTATTTCTCGCGTCGGTAATGAAGAAATTACTTGAACCATACACTTATAAGGCTGTATAGTTTTTATTATTTATTTCTAGCTTCTAATATTATACGATTTAAAACATAACTAAATAAGTCATTTATTGCACAAACAACGAATTTTCTATTGTAGTATCTTAAGGTTAAAATGTAGGTCAAAGTTATATCTTCACGCGTTACATATAGAGATGAATGAAAAAATTGGGTGTTAATTGTACATATAAAGAAAATACTAACTTTTTTAGAATTGTTCATTGGAGATACATATACTTTAGGCCCTATGTTACAACCTTGCATTAACAGATATTCGAAAACGCCACCACATTTTTGGTAAATTTCCGAAAACACCGATTTGCACGAAATGCGAGAACGACCCTATGGCACAGTATTGCTATAGTGCGTCAAGCAAATCTTGTCAGTAGCAATGTACTGCAAATTAAAGTAGGGTAACACTCAAAGAGCAGAATTGCGCTAAAAAAAGCAGCAATGTACATCGAACCAAAACGTGTTTATTTTTCCGCCCTTCATACGTCAGTTCGAGTGAATAATCATTAACCTCAAATTTTAGTAATGTTTACCGTCAACGAGCATGATTGTACATTGTAGGCACCTTAGCTTTGCTTGAGGTCATGCATAATCTTGGTATTTAACGGTGACAGCAGAAATTTCTCTTGAAATAGAAACGATTCAGAATGTAAACAATAAGATGATGGCTGTCATTCACGATCCACATTCCACAGATAACACACAGATGACACGCGATTTTGGAATTATTCGAACACAGTGTTGCTAACCCGCGATTTTTAAAATTTGCCGCCTTTTACTACTGACAAGATTTGGTTGATCCAGTTTATATAGCTACACACGTAGATGAAGTAAAAATACTTGGACTTTGGCCACCAATAAGCAGTGTTGTGAATAACGCGTATTTTTAGGCTTAAAGACTCGAGCCCTCAAGACTCGTAAGTCTTGAAGACTCGACTATATTTGAGAATTGTATTTATTTATTTTACACGTATGGATGTAAGAAATCGTCTTTGCCGCCTTTGAGGCGTTAAGCCTCGAGAGTCTTAAGGGTTCGAGTCTTTAAGCCTCAAAATGAGCGTTATTCACAACACTACCAATAAGTCCTGTCAAAATACCTGGCAATAAATCACTACGAAACTGAACACTTATTTCATGGGCAAAATTGTAATTTGCCCTATAAATAATTTAAAAAAATATCATGTGACACGACCCGCTGGCCAGAGTATGGTCGTACTAAACCGATCTCGGAACATAAGGTAACCCTGTGAACGCCACGCCTATCGTGCGCGACGGGTAATCTTGAACCTTGACGGAATGTACGAAGGTTGATATTGGGCTGTAGACGCGTCCGTCAGTTGACGTCTTTGGCAGTGAACATTTTTTACCTAAATTTTAATTCATCTAACTGGCGACTTACTCTTAAGAAGTACATAAAATATCACTTGCGTGTATTACAGGTAAGCTCTCGATTATATTAGGCGATGATTTAAAAATGTGTTATTATTAAATTTGATGATTTAACTACTTGTGTTTAAAAGTATCTAGCTTGACGAATGAATTCTATTCCTAACAATCAAGATGTGTGATATTACCGTATAAGTATAAAACTTTGCCGTTTAACATAACTTTGCCCACCGCGTCACAGTTCGGTAATATCGAAATAACTTAAAAGTAGTTACAGATACACTTTCTTCAGAAATTTACAAGGAAGGAAGGGTCTCGGGAACTTGCAAAGACTTTTCAGAAGGGCAAAGTTTTATACTTTTACGGTACCTATTATATAAAATACTGGAAGAGTTGACAGTCAATTGTTTAGTGTGCTGCAAATCTATCTTAATATCTGGGAGACCGAGCCTTGCTCAGATAACATATTAAAAACTCAAAAATGCGCGTTTTCCCAGAGATAAGACCTAGCTACATATAGATCGATTTTTCAATCGTTAGAGCCGTTTCTGAGAATCTCCAAAGAATTGCACGTTTAAAGGACGTTATAAGAATATTTAGGGGTCTTATAATAGAGAATAATCAGCAACACACAACCAATTGATATTGGAACACTTACTTTGAAACCTGTTCGTTTGTAAGCCGGGTTCAAAAGAGCTCTGTAGTGTGTCCTAGACGTCCTATACTTATAGTGCTTGTCTAGGGTTTGCAATCCGGATCCGAAATGTATGAAATTATCCGGATCTGGATCCGGATCCGCGGATATTCCCATACATTTCGGATCCGTCGTCGTGCAAACCTTACCTATGCTTGTCTATCTAGTGTGGGTGCAAAAATATCTAATTTCGTATGAAAATAGGGATATGTGGAACTATCGACAACGAATATTTGTACCGTCGAGTCGCGTACGGAGGCCACCTTCATTAAATTGCTAGTCTAAGTAATATAATATCGTAGAGAATAAAAAAATAAGCAGAAAACAATAAAAAACAAAAATAAAGTAGTATCTCTTATCTTTATTATCAAATCATAGCATCAAATGAAATTATCTATTTATGGCGGTTCAGTATTCCATTTGAACATGATAGTAACTTAAATATCTTTAACATTATTCAAACACAAAATCATAATCAAACATAAAATCAATAAAATAAAAATTAAATTAACCAGATTCATTATTGCAAATTATTTAGGAATTAGACATTAATAATTATAAAGTTATATGATTATCGTTACAAGTAGAATGACTGGCCCGAAGGCGGAGATTATCGAGTTAGGAGATCTAAGTACCTTACACTTACACGCTAACTAGAGTTGAACTTAGAGCGACGCTCTCTTAGTCAAGAGTTAAAACTAGTGGAATGTTTATCTCGGGGGCACCTCCCGCGGCGGGGGACTCCGGTATTTGGCTTTGATGTGGAGGAAGGGCTTCTTCGTGGAGCATGAGTCTGATATAGAGGCTGCTAGAGAGAGGCGGATGCTCTCCTCTATAGCTGCTTGCGTGAACCCACCCACCGGGGCGGCCGATTGGGCTTTTTGAAGCGGTCGGGCTACCGGCGTAGCCGCTGCTAAACTCATGCTGCGAGTTTTCTTGGTGGCATTCAATTTCTCCGTCCCGCAGAAGGTTTTTTTCGGATCATGCACGGGCGTTGAAGCCAAGCTTTGACTTCGCGTCTGCCTCGGACCGGCGGTAGGCGTCGTAGCCGCGCTGGACGCTTTCCGAGCGTTAAGCCGTTCCGTCCCGCAGAACGGCTTCTCCGGCGCCAACGCCAGACTCATGCTCCGCGACTTTTTAGGTACATTCATAGAACCAAGCGACTTCCTATGCTCTACGGGCGGTGTTTTGACTGATCTACTCGGCGTGCTGGGTAAGGATTGCTTGCGCCGCGTGTCGGTTTTCAGGGGAAGGGTGAGGTTAGGTCGAGGTCGAGTCGGTTTGGGAGTGGAGGTGCGCTCGTGAATCGGCGAACTCTTTCCGCTGCTAGCTTTGCTGGAGGCGCGAGTGCCGCTCCTGTCTGGCGAGGCTCCACTGGAGGCTTTGCTGACTGGAGAAACTGTTCCTAAAGATTCTTTAAGCGAAGCTTTGCTGGAGGCTGGAGAGACGCTTTTCCTAGGGATGGGAGAGAGTTTCCGGTCTTCGTCGATGCCGGAGTCAGGGTCGGGCGGTACGGGGAGGACGTCGCGGCGGCCTTGCGTGACGAGACGGACCTGGCAGGGTTCGTGGCGCGAGAGGAAGTGCTCCAGGGTGTCCCAGCCCCCGCCGACGCGCACCATCATGTGGCGACCCTTTAGCAGCTGTGGAAAACAAATTATATACATGGTAATTGAATCATTGCTCGTGGAAAAAAATTATGCACCTACAAAAAATAAGGCCGAAAACCAGATAATCTACTAGTGAAAGAAAAAAATATATATTTTATAGAAAAAGAATGCCAGAATGCACCAGATATTAGACCAGAATCAGTGTATGATTTAGAAGGTAGATATATATTAAGTAATTAAACAATAATTCCCCCTGACAGTGCAAAAACGATCTAAAATTACTGTGTACCTATGTCTTAAATTGTGAGAAATTTACAAGGATTAGAAAAGGATATGGGTGCATGGGGTGCATATAGCTGCGTCCCGATCTCAAACCGCGAGCGGTCTGCTGCATATGTTTTTTAACATCAGTTCGACTTTAAAACTCGGGGTACGATTTTTTCTAAGACTTCACTCCTCTCCTACAATCAGTAATTTTTGGTGTAGGCAAGGTCACGATGCGTGTCATCCATTGTCAGTTGAAAAATTTGGGAGTCTTTACAGGTACGGGGACAGGATATCTTGGGATAGATAGTTACCCGAATGAAGACGTTCCTCCCCGCGATGTTGTAGCGCCCCTCGCCCACCTTCTTGACCTTGAGGAGCCGCGAGCAGCGCCCCGCGCCGCAGCGGCAGCCCCGCTCCAGCAGGCGCGTCACCAGCTGCACCTGCAAGTATAATACACTCAACCCGCTATCTACTGCTACTCCGAAACCGACTACACTCCACTAACTACGCAATGCGGCAGTCGCGGCAGATTATTCAATATTCGTAAGTTTTAATTCGTTGGATCTGTATGCCATCTTGTAAACAAGGGACTAATGTGCTGTGCTTCTCGCTACAGTTTACGCACGTTCTCTATAAAATACCCACTTAGTCTGACGAGGATAAGCCAGACCCTGAACCTGTTCACGGATATTAGTTTTTATGAAGGTTTTTAACCCCTTTTGGCCTGCGTTGCGTTGCGTAGCTAGTGGATAATAAAAATTTGATGCATGTACAAAATGTGACTGTACACTAGCCACCTTGTGCGAACAAAATTAAGGAAAATGTGTGGTCTTCACTGCCACTACGAGTACAATATAAACACTAACTTTGTCAAGGTATCCACACAGTGAATGTTACAACTAAAATTTTCTTTGGACGCATAAGTAGTTTACCGACAATACAATGTTGCTGATGAAAAAAATCCTCCGAGAGGAGAACTCAAACAGGGCCTTCCGCGGAAATCGTTATTAATTTCTCTATCGCTTCTTCATATTCGTGCGATTGCGATAGACAGGCAGATAAAGAAATTTAGATTTTCCTTTCCCGCGGTAGACCCTCAGACACTCACGTGATCTTCGTCGAATTTCGTTTAAAATTATAGAAATAATTTGACCAAAATTGTACGAGTTTGAAACTTGTAGGATATGTGGTCTACGTACCCGCTTGTCAAGCTCGTTGGTGGGTCGGAGGGGCACATCGGAGTCCCCGCTGTCGAGGGACCCGCCCGAGCGGGTGCTTTCTGCGTCCACACCGTCCGGCACCAGCTCTCCTGACACCTCCGTCTGTGTGGACACTGTAACAGGATATCAAAGGGTTACACATACATATAGACATGACAAAGTTCATAAGGAATGACTCACGCTAGAACGCCGTCTTATTTATTATTAGTATTACTTATGCG
Organism: Cydia amplana; assembly: GCF_948474715.1. Classification (NCBI taxonomy): domain Eukaryota; kingdom Metazoa; phylum Arthropoda; class Insecta; order Lepidoptera; family Tortricidae; genus Cydia; species Cydia amplana. Next base: position 481,977 of record NC_086083.1, on the reverse strand, counting down.
CTGAACGGGTTTAATACTTACTTTCATGTGGTTCGGGTGACGATGGTAGAGGATCACTCTTAGTTCTGAAAAAGATAAAAGTGTAAGTTATTTGAGTCGAAATAGAATAGAATATACACTAAACTCTAATGACCAGTGACCAAGTCCAGAGGCCGGGATCGAACCTAACGTCCTGACCACTAGACCACCCGGCCTCAGCGGTATTACCCTCTCCAAAAGTGATACAGTACTCAATAGCGAGAGAGATGGTGCTATTGGTGTAGGTATTCGAGGGAAATTTATCTTTTAGTGAAGCGTTTAAGTATTACAAATTTACTAATTACATACAGGCAAGTTATCGTTAAACTGCCATAAGTATATCAAACCCAAAGCCATCCGTGACTAGGAGATCAGAAGTCGAAACGCATACTCACTTCTCAGGCACAGGCGAATTATCCCTGAACTGCCAAGCCCCGGACATAGCTGAATCGAGTCCGGAGTCCCGCTCTTCAGCCGCTATCTCTCTCTCCAGAGCCACGAGGCCTGGAGGCTCGAGGCCGAAGCGTGTGGCCAGACGAGCCACCTCCAACAGGCAGAGCACCACCTGCCGCGGCTGGTTATGTAGTACTGGAAATTAAAATTAAATACATGGGCCTAGAATATAAAACTTTATGATAAAATATGGGGCATTATCTATGAAAAGGGACCTTATTGTCGATGGCGCTTACGCCGCACAGCGTCGCGCGGCATTGTATTTATATCGGAGCATCGTTAATAATGGCGTAAGCGCCATCGGCAATAAGGTCCCTTTTCATAGATAACGCCACATATTTATCTCTCTCTTAAGAAGAATATTCTTTTCACCATACCAACGCGTAGCTCTCTTGATTGTTCAAAAACTGATAAGAAATTTGCATTTTATCCACATGTGAGGCAAAGAAAGCCCGCCTAAGATACTCCAGGCCTTCGGCCTCTGGGCCTCCGGCTTTTCCAAGGACAGGTACTTATAGCAGAATATCAAGAACATACCTAGGTCATCGCTCTCGAAGAGCAGGTTCTCGTGGACGCCGAGGTCGCGGCAGAAGGAGAGGAAGTTGTCGGCGTTGTCCCGGGAAAAGAAGCTGCGGCGCGCCGCGCGCTGCCAGCAGCGCCCGCGCACGGCTGGCACCGGCTGTGGATAAACAGAATATTGAATGTTGTCTCTTTCAAACAAACAAAGTAAGTAGAAGACACTCCAGGCAAGTAGTAATAACGGGTATTTAGGGAACAAAGACAACTTTTATTTTCCCAATGTCTTTATGACCCATTCTCGTATAGAACCTTAACTCCTATTAGTTTTCCACTCAACTGGTTGAAACAAGACTTTCCTACCCATACGGAGACTACGGAGAGTCGAGAGTCCCAGGACCAACGCTTCACGCGTTGACTGATGCCAGTTGACAACTTCTCACCGCTGCCGAATGCCTCCAGAAAGTTATATGTCAGCGTGACATTTGCTAGAAGACTGATCAACAAACCTGCTGCAACTAAACTTACCCCAACGAACAATCCCCGGTCTAACGCTTCGCGAGCTCGCTCATAGATGACTGATGACGCCAGCTGACACAACTCTGCGCAGTTGTCTAAGGCGTCCAGAAAGCTCTCCCATCAGAGTCATTTTCTGGCAGATTACAAACCTACTGGAACTAGACTTACCCCAACGAAGAGTCCCTGATCTAAAGCTTCGCGCGCCCGCTCATGGATGACTGATGCCAGCTGACACAACTCTGCGCCGTTGTCTAAGGCGTCCAGAAAGTTCTCTCCCGTCAGGTACGTGATGCCTGGAACAATGATACACCTTTTAATTACTGGATTAAGATTCAGTATTGCACGGCAAGTCTGGTTATAATGTAATCAGAAAATTACAGTAACTATAACGTTTAACTTAATATAGCAATAATATATTAGATAAGTTGACAATCCCTTTAACCACACAACAATCCTATCATATATCACGACTGACGCCCCTGAGTATCTATGACACTATAAATGTCGAAATCATACGCGGTCTTACTCCGCCATAAACGTCTGCATTGCAATAAAGTTTATCCTTCGTTCGTACCTAATCCCGTCCATACCAATGACTAAGGAATATAATGTGGCTTTCCACCAGAGAAGGATCCTTATGCTGGACTGAAACGTTCCTTATGAACACGAAGCATAAGGACCCTTCTCCGATGTAAAGCCACAAAAGTCTAGACCGCTGCATTTTATCGATCCATCCTCTCCCTCTTCGATGGTCTTTTACGGCACCATAAATCCCGCTTTTTATGTCCTCTGGTGTACAAGTTACACCTAGAACTTTAGCCCACGAACACTATTTTAGGCTGTTAAAAGCAGTTAAACTCGACCCCGAGACTTGTCATCGTTAAACTGACGGCTACTCGTTAAACTAGCTGAAACGGGAGGTGACTTTGGTATTTTTAGTCCAGGAAAGAAAATAAAAGAAAATTTAAATGACCTACGCTAATACGACTCTAACGCAACGTTAGGTATTTGTACAAACCACTAGCCAAACTTATTACCTTTGTAGTGCTTAAAGTGTAACAAGCTTTAAGGTGTAATATCGATAGAAAATACGTACATTATGGACTAAATACAGAAATCTAAAAACCTTATCATTTTACGAATGCTCGATCCACGGCAAAGACCACGTGATTAGTGGCAGAGACAGGTAAGACCACCGACAGGGGCGACAGGTACTTATTAAAAAGTAAACTGCAACTGTACTTAATAGTTACATACTATTTCAAATCGAAGCTCTAATCTAACGCATTAAATTCTTCACGCTCGGGCGCGCACATCGCGTGACGAGACGTGACGCTATTTCACACCTTTAAAACGCAGAATCATAAAATCCTTCATCACAATCACATTTAAGAGTATTTAAAGCCCGATCGTGTTAATTTATGGATAATATCAAATGGGAGGTTTAAGTCAGCTAATTAAAATAAACACATGTTTTATGCAGTCATAAATTCACTCGTAAGAGTAGGTAGTAAAATAGTAGTGCATGTGTTTGTTTCCTACAAGCTGGCATACGTGCGTCAGTGCTGTCTGTGCGTCGATTACGGACACTGACCTACGGCAACTTATTCACGAGGAGCTTGCAAGCTTAATACGTCCGGTGAAAATTGGAATTTAAATACTGGTGTTAATGTCGCTCGAATTGAAATTTTTAGATGTTAAAGGAAACCCGACACCTGCCGGGAAATGCATAAAAGCCTGTGTAAGGCCTGAGTGGACGCTCGAATTGGGCGTGCAGTGGGGCGGGGCGTGCGGCGTGCATGTTAAACAAATGCAAGCGTATAGGAGCGGCCTTAGTGCACGCTGGTCAAATTACTTGTGAGCCCGACGCCACGCTACACGCCCCGCCGAACGCTCCGCTTCGAGCGTCCACTCAGGCCTTACACTAACTTATTTATGAACTCGAAAATGAGTCTGTCAACCCTTAGCTGTCAATGTTAAGTTTTGTTGTGAACCGTTTACTAAATGGTGAACCCCTGCCTGGCGACATCTTACATCACTTTAACCCTTTATATGGCACACTGAGATAACAAAAAAAACTGAGGTAAATAAAATCCCGCCAATTTAATCAGAGTTTACTTTGTTTATGCGTTCGCGTGCCGTACAGCGCCGTTAGATAACCGCGTATTCAATCAGCTTTCTTGTGGCAAAAACGCTTTTACTACGCTACGCATACTGCATTGCACTTCTTGTGTGCATTAAGGCGCTGTGAGCCGCGCAGGTCGCAGCTCGCTATATAAGGTTAAACGATCAGCCGTGCGTGCTCGAGATCGGTGCAAATTATATTTCGTCAACCATACATATGTGTATACGGTGATTGTAATAGCTAACAACATCAAATTATTGGTCCTGATTCTAAATCACAGATCGCAGAACGATATGCCTTGCTCAACACCCGTTAATCATAGCAAACGTCAGTAGGGCGAGTGCACCGATAACCTCACCTAATAAAGCGGCAATTATGTTGAACTTTCACGAGCGCACCCGTGACCCGACCCGGGAGTGTGCTAACAACTGGCCAGTGTACACCTTATTGCAAAGGCATAAGGTGCACTGAAGGTCACTTGACGGTGTTGCTGTTACAGAGACCCATTAGCCATTAGTCCGAGCATCGGCGTCTACTCAACTCTATGGCCACTGCTCGACGCAACGTTAGCGTAACAGCGCAGCGCCACTATTTTCCATAGCGATCATTGGTGATATAACTGTATAGTGATAGGTATCTATCGCATCGAATGATGATCCCTATGACAATTCATTTTAAATGGTACGTAAGGACCACCTCACACTAGCCTATTTTGAGCGTCGGCGTCTAGTAAGCGCTATACAAAATGGCGTCTCTGCATTCGCAGTTGCGCCAACGTTGCGTCGAGAAATAGGATTGACTAGACGGCGACGCTCGGGAGCGCTAGTGTGGCGTAGCCCTAAAATGTTTGTAGACAGTAGAGAGGAAAATGAGGACTACGTTTGTATGAAAAGGCGCTCAGTCGTCCACTTGCGTCTTAAAAAATATTTTGCACGATGGTCCGTGCAAGCATTGCGCCATGGGCGCGGGCGCACGCAGCGTATTTGGCTCGGCGCCGGCGCAGTGCTGCAGCAGCCGATAACGAGCCACGAGCGCCGCGCCGTGGGAAAACGCTCCACCAATTACTTAGTAGTGACAGACCCGAGCCAAGCTCACCTTTTCTAACTTATTTCATCACCCTTATAGGTATACATAATATTTAATCAATAAACATATGTTCTGCTAGAGATTTAGAAACACTTAAGGTCATCATTTAGAAGCTTAAACTTTGCGAAAGTGGAGGCTAAATGGTGACGAAGAGTTCTAACTAACCTTTAAAAACCTACTCGAGATTAATAGACTTTCTACGAGTATATGTTGTAATAGGTCGATAATCGATGACTAACATCGTTTTGTCCGTGTGCCGCCGGGCGTGCCCACTTCCACTCTGACCAATTCCTTTTCAAAAATCTATTATTGATTACACTATTTACACCGTTTTGCAGGTAGGCTTCGATTATTCTGCGTATGTATAACCATTGGCCTTTGCGTCTATTGCAGACGATTTATGGTGCAAATCGGAGAGACAATGACCTCTCCAGACTTAACACCGCCTGGGACGGAATTAAGGAAACACAGGGATGCCCAGCACTCTGCATTACCCTCTCGGCTTCACTGTCTTATCCCACAGGAAAGGGAGCCAATACGTGTGGAGGCAGGTCGGCTGCAGGAATCTGCCGCTTATTTCAGGTTGGACCCTACTCGCGCCTTACGGTAACTCCATTCCGGGATTTAATTTTGGAGTATCCTTCTCCTATCTAGATGGATTGCAAGCCAATGCTAAGAGGTCCATCTCCCCTGTGACGAAAAAGCTTTTTGATTCGTTTGTGGACTTAGACTTAGTCGCCTCGTACAACACCCTTATCCCATGTGAGGGTTGGCGCTATTCTAAAGCCAGCCACCACACGGCATGTAAGTATAACCACACGCAGAATAATCGAAGAAGATTGCTAGTTGCGACTTATTTATAATATCCACAAGGCCCGGACCAACGGACCTAATATTAGGGGCCCAGGCAACTAGCAATGGTTTTAAGGCGGAGAAGGCGGCCCCCCTAAATTCAAAGTGCTAGGGGCCCTCGGTCTCTAAATCCGGGCCTGGCGCTTGCAATGGCTTGCATGTACGTGATATATGTGACGAGACTTATGTAAACATATTTTGATGCCAGTCATAAATAAACATTTAAAGTTCAAAACCCCTTACCCAATCATATTAATGAAGTTGTATGTCCTAAAACCTAGTTAAAATGCATTAGGCATGCAACCGCATGTCTGTTACGCACTTTATAGACGAAAACCGTACGTGTTGTAGGTTAAGTATAGTCGGCGTAAGATATACCTAACATATCCTAGCCCCACACATAATATAGTTAATGTTATGTTATGTACATTAGGATACCTAATAACATTGCTAACTCTTCTTACCTAGTCCTAGTCTTACGTAGTCGGGTAGAAGATTTATTTAATCGTATGGCATGCATGATTAGGCAATCAGAGTACCGCTTTGAGGTTGTTAAGCCAGGTAACTACCTACTTCGGGTGTCACAGCGCATCCAGGTCCATTACTGGGCCAGGATAGGAGTGAAGAGGGCAGCGCCGAAATGTGTGCTCAGTGGGGGTCGTTTGTTCTTCTTCGCCGCACTAATATAAATGTTTACGTCGTGGGTCTAGCGTGAACTAATGCAGAATGCACTCCAAAAATGCAAACAAAACGGCAAAAACGCGGCAGGAAACAGTAATCGCATTTTCGAGCATAACTCATTGCGTAAAGTTTCTAGTATGTGGATAAAGTGCTCGTTTAGATTGTAATCTACAAATATTAACAAAAACTGCTCTTTAATGTTATCAAGTGGGTTAGTTTGTGACCCGCGCACATAGACTTACTTATTTTTAACCGGCTCGGCTGCTATATTTCAAAGTTCAAAATATGTATACTTTATTCATGTAGGCCTAGCAACAAGCACTTATAAGAATAAGAATATAAGAATATTTATTTAACAGAAAACCTTATTAACAATTAACAATGTCCTGTGGCCCCACACTAGGCTATGCCTGTCACGTGGTAGCCGAATTCGTTATTCGTAAGCTAAAGGTTTAGTAAGATCTAATCTAATAGGTAAAGAAATTAAGTAGTTCAGTTTTGATATTAAATCTACATATGAGCGCTGTAAATACAAAGGTTTGTGTGTGTGTGTATGTGTGTGTGTGTGTGTGTGTGTGTGTGTGTGTGTGTGTGCGCGCGCACGCATTAAATCATAGCAAGCAAATGTAGCCCTACGAGGGAATTTATTCTCTTGGGATCAGATACCAACCGAGGTCACTATCCACTACAATTACCTTACAACTTTCAAAATGTCTTCACATTCGTCATAGCTCCAGGATAGCAGAAGAGCCTGAATTTGCATTTTGGCTTGACTAAACCGACAATCTTTTATATTACAGCTTTTGAGTAATTTGTTGTATATGTGCGGAAACAGAAATGCCTTAAACCGTTTAGCAAAAGCAGATTTAACGCTCAGTTTCGGGACTTGGAATATTCTTTTCTGTAACATATTTGTCAGATTGGATGACTGACTAGTATCTCTGTGCATGAGCATGGCAACACGTAACATGAATAATTTTCTCACTGACAAGACTTGAGCTTCACTGTAGAGAGCATGTGTAGGATATCGTCGGGGTCTACGTAAGGAAACCTTAAGTACCGCCCTTTGAGCTCTTTCCAAGTCTATTAAAGTGGACTTAGCACAGCCTCCCCACGCAAGAATGCAATAATCTAGAATAGATTGACATAGTGCCAGATATACCATTTTAAGAGTTTGTCCATCTGTAGCCTCTCTTAGTAACTTCATTGTATAAATGAGTTTCCGAACCCTACCCGCTGTTATCACAATGTGCTTTTTAAAATTAAGTTTCTCGTCTATTTCTATCCCTAAGTATCTTAAAGAGCTAGCTTTGTTAATGCTGTCACAGAGGCATGAGCAGGGTAAAAGGCCACAATATACGTCACAATTTATAGCATGGATCTTAAGGTTGGTCATTGATGGAGGGGGGCTTGAAGACGCAGATTTATGGAAGCACAAGAATTTGGACTTGTCTGGATTCAGAGTCATAATATTTTGATCCAGCCACTGGGACAGCCTTTGGAGGCCTAGCGTTGATACGTCTTTGACCTGGTCCCAAGAGTGTCCATGAAAGATTATAGCAGTGTCATCTGCGTAGCAAAAGACTTCACTATTTGAAAGGTCGAGAGACAAAACATCATTTATATATGCGATGAATAGGGTTGGGCCCAAAATGCTGCCCTGGGGAACCCCAAATGACACAGGCATTGGTTCACTGACTAGGTTACCGATCTTAACACGCACACACTTATGAATAGTAATTACGTATGAAGGAAGAGGCACTCAATCTGCTCAATGTTTTAGCCCGAGGACAATGGGGCTGTTCATAAATTACGTCATCTATTTTTGAAAATATTACGTAATTTATGAATAGCCCCAATTCACAGTTTGTCCTATTGTCATCGGGCCAGGATCCGTTGATCGGATTCTCAAAAAATCAAGGGAAGTGCTAAAATTCACTTTAACTGATAATACACTGAAATTACCGTAAGTGATAGAATAAATAGTAAAGGTACAAAAACACCAAAAGAAAAAAGTCACAAATTTTTACGAAAAAAAAATCCTACTTTTTTGGCCTGTCAATTATTTTTACTCCATTTTAGTATGTTTTGAACCGCTCATAGGAAAAATACGTAAAATCGTACTAAAATGTATGATTTGATCAAAAAGTACGATTTTGGTAGGTACGTTTTTGGACAGCGTACGATTTTAGTACACGTAATGCTCAAAAAGTACGTAAAATAAGTACTATAAGGTACAATTTGGCAACACTGGAAACGCTCGTAAAATCTATGTCTGTGAAGTTGGCATATCAAAATCTAGCAGATCGCTTTTGCTACTGATGTTGTTACGTATATTGGATTAAATTGACAATTTACTCCGTTGTTATTATATAAATAATTATACCTATGCTTAGATTACCTACTTAGACTTGAAAAGGTAGTAAAGGCTGCGCCACCGTCCTATAATCTTGTTAGGAACGATGCAGTAAGACGATTAACCCTATTGTCTACACAACACATGCAAATAAACTCACTGCTCTACCACACCGACATAACTTTTCACTTCTCATGTTACCGGTAAAACATTTAGAACGAAAAATACCGGTTATTAACGAATTACGGCTAATTTCTTTACAATTTTGTTCCCGAGTAGGTACTCAGTTCTTTAGTTTTTAACTTTTTAGTTTCCTATCACGAAAGCTAAACTCCCCGAGAGACTAAGTATTACAGAACTTTGTGGTTCTTCGATAAAAAAGTTGAGGGTTTTAAAGGGTCGCCAACGTAGACGTCTCATCCCGATAGTTCCAAGGGTCCACATCCATAAGCTGCTTTGATAGCTTACTATCAGGCAAACTTTTACACTTCTTTACCACGAGGTTAAAAAAAGTTAATATATTGCCGTCTTCATGGATAATTTCCATTAAAACTACAGGATCTACACAGTAGGGTCTTCCGCATTGCACATTATCAATGCAAGTATTCCAACAAAAAGCCATGTTGAATTGACAATGACAAAAACATTTTTAATTGCTATTGGATGACGTCTGAATGGCCGGAGTATGGCCAAAGATCTGTTCACTAGATGGATCATTGGGATTCGCTTACTGATTTATGATTGGATGATTTTATTTAATGTGATAGTGAGCAAACTAAGCCTGGCCTAGCGGTAAGAGCGTGCGACTTGCAATCCGGAGGTCGCGGGTTCGAACCCCGGCTCGTACCAATGAGTTTTTCGGAACTTATGTACAAAATATCGTTTGATATTCACCAGTCGCTTTTCGGTGAAGGAAAAACATCGTGAGGAAACCGGACTAATCCCAATACGGGCCTAGTTTACCCTCTGGGTTGGAAGGTCAGATGGCAGTCGTTTTCGTAAAAACTAGTTCCCACGCCAATTACTGGGATTAGTTGCCAAGCGGACCCCAGGCTCCCATGAGCCGTGGCAAAATGCCGGGACAACGCGAGGAAGATGATAATGAGTGAGCAAACTAGCAGACGAGCAGCCTGATGGGAAGCATTTCTTGACGCACCTCTACGTTCAGCGATAGATTTTTCTGGCAGTGAGAGGACCGTCGTGAGTCTTCGTTTTCGCATAGGTATATTTAAATGCTTTGTAATGCGAAGTCTAAGGGAGGATGTTAATGCTGTATGGATTGTTGAACATGAAGTAATGGTATTGCAAGCCTTGCATGACGGAATGCTGTTACAACATGAGGTTCTAGACCTGTTTGGGACCTAAACTACGGACGTGTTTTCGATTTTCTACAAAATAATGATAGTAATGAAATGAAAATATTTATTTTCAGGCAACTATTATTGGCCCATAGATAAATACCTTAAGAACTAGCAAAAAAAACAATAGTCTTGTAAAAAGTACATTATAGTCACACGAATCCGCCGTCAAAAACCGCTGCCATACAATCGAAGTTGAACTTTCATTTTAAAACGACACTACATGAAACTTGGCAAGAATATTTACGTAACTATATATGTATGTCTGGTACTAGATTTCGTTGATTGCTTAGTAGAAATTTTGCATGTAAAACTACTGTCTGTGTACTGGCTCTAATTTCTTTGTATTACGATGTCTAATACTAGGTACTATGATGATTGGTACTTACTATAGGCATCCAGTTTCCACAAGAAGTATCACAGTATCGATAACAACGCGTGCAACCAAAACGAACCGGACCACCCGCGTACCTGGCAGCACTTGCCTTATGGCGAGCTGACTCATCCGATAATTTATGTATTTAATTAACGGTTGCAAAATATACCGATTTATGGCGGTTCAAAGAATGGAATTAATATTCCGAGCGTATAACACAGTATAAGAACAATGACAGTACTCTATTTCCTCTTTTACTACTTCGTCTTGTTGGGTTATTCCCACTAGTTTTGATTATGTAACATTTCTTCTGTCTCTTCTATAATATTAATTCCTGAGGTTTTGGTATTTTCCTAGACATGATGCCCTTAGCAAAAGTAATTAGTAATTAGACTAATTTCTTTGCTTAGGTATTCGTAATCCAGTACTGATGCAATTATTTCGGGCCCCTTCTATGAGATATCAGGCCCCTATTTCACCACGGCGACAAGTGCGACAATTCGACAAATGTCACTGTTGCTGACGTCACAGGCATCCATGGGCTACGGTTACCGCTTACCATCGGGCAGGCCGTATTTCTGTTTGCCACCAACCACCATCATTGTATTATTAAAAAAAACTTTATTATATAGGCAAAAAACAGGTATTTCTCTTTCGAAGTTTATGATGATGATGATGACAATTGTCACACAATTTAATAGACCTTTCGGTAATTCTTGACACGAAATGAGTTCTGTGTCGGAATATCGTGACAATTGTCGTGTTTCTTGTGACAATTGTCATTAGCTTCGCAAAATAAGTACTTACATATTTATTTATTTTATTTTATTTTCTTTATTGGAGAAACAACAGAAGTAAGTACAGTAAAAGTTAATGATAAGATATACAGTTCAGAAGATGTGCACCTACCTCCTATTGGCGATATAATGGAGTATTTTTTAAATTAATATGTTGGTGGCAAACAAGCACACCGCCCGTCCGATGGTAAGCGGTTACCGTAGTCTATGACGTCAGTAACAGTGATGTCGACAATTTTCGCACCTGTCACCGTGGTGAAATAGGGGCCAGGTCACCTTGGCTGTGGTGACAATCGTTGATAAAAAACGCCAATTGAAACTTTAATCATCATCATCTTCCTCGCGTTGTCCCGGCATTTTAATTGCCACGGCCCATGGGAGCCTGATGGGGTCCGCTTGGCAACTAATCCCAGGAATTGGCGTAGGCGCTAGTTTTTACGCAAGCGACTGCCATCTGACCTTCCAAACCAGAGGGTAAACTATGCCTTGTTGGGATTAGTCCGGTTTCCTTACGATGTTCACAATCGAAACTAATTAACACTGTACGGAAATAGTCGTGTAATTTTTCGTAACATCTGTCATCCTGATACATTTTTTTTTATTCATCTTGGGTGGCCTCCCTGATCCTTCATATCATGTCTCGCGTATTCTCTGAATCTCATTGTACCTTTATTTTAAGATGTACTACTCTCTATATTATCGACTCTGATCTTAATCAGCACGCATCTACCACCCACCCTCAAGGGTACTTGTTCTCTTAAAATATCCTGTACGCCCTAGACCACACGCGGGCGATGCGTTATCAAATGCAACATGCCTTAATTGAGCCCGCGGGCGAGGGAATGGCAATAACATTTTTCATGCTAAGATGGTGGTAAATAAGCACAGGGTCTGATGGTAACAGCTAGAACATCGCCTATGAAAATGGGTATATACCTAATGCTAGAAGCGGCAGATACCTATCATTATCAATGTAGTTCAGTGAAGCGAGGACGGAATGTCTTTACCGACTTGAAGACTTCAAAAGGAGGAGGTTCGTTATCCTGAGATATGTAACAACTAACTTACTGAGGGCCTTACCAAGCGTACTGTGGGGCTAAGTCAATTGGGGTAAGATTGTCCCAAAATATTGATTTATTTACTAAGGTGACTTAACTTAGGCGTAATTTTATAGGGTTTTATACTGGCAAGCCTTCGACTCATTTGCTCGTATAGCGATTGGAAATAAAACTGAGAAATACGGCCTGTGATAACATCACGCGCCAACCCTCTACTTATTCCAGCAATTATTAATTACGTTTTGCTTTTAGCAATAATTGCCAGTGGTATTTGTATACAACAAGATGAACATTGCGATACGTGTCTCAAAATTGTTGCATGTATTTATTTACTCTCCGAGCCTCTTTGTCGGCGAGTACACTGAGTTTTTTAAACAAGTCTTGAAATTTCATAGCATCTTTGTTAATGCTTTAATTGATTTCAAACGACTACTCATTAATTAGCTCCACATTTTACTACGTATCATTAAATTATCCGCCGATACTTTATGCATCTGACGTAAAACTGTTCTTAATACATAGGTACTACACTTTATGAACAGTGCTAAGGAATACCGGCTAAGGAGGTAGGTACTGTACGAGTAAAACGGTTTCGCCATCTGAATTTTCTAACTGGATTACTCTACCTAGAGCAAAATATAAGAAACATATTAAAAAATAAAGTTAGTATACTTGTTTTTATTAAAATTATAAGGTAAAGACCTCACGGAAACACAGACAAAGAAATATACCTATATACATACACAAATTAACAACGATTATATGTTTTAACTTTACTTTTATAAACTCAAAACTTAAGAACACTTGGGTTTTTTCCTGTCTCCGGTTGAGCTCCAGAGAGACGTACTTTAATTAAAATTACAATAAAATCAATCGTAATTAGTTCTGCGACATCGAAAAATAAATAATCAATAAGTAGTCGCAAATAAGCGCCAAGGACGGATTCCGTCGAAGTGAGCGGACATTTTTGACATGCCATGCGAGTGCACATACTCGTACACACAACTACACGTATATAATACACTCAGTATCAATATTAGCGGATGAAAAAATGCGCCAGAACTCCAAAAGTATCTTCCACCCTCGAATACTTTTCCAAATAAGTAGAGATATATCACAGTTAATCCAAATTATATATTACCTACATTTTTTACTTACTAAACTGTAAGCTATAAGCCACTGAACCGATGGTATCTATTTGTTTAAATCTTGGCTGGCAGCCAGCGGGAGCTTTCATATTGAGGTAGATCAAGAACCCTCAAACGCATCTATGATGTTCTTTTTAGAATATTGAAGTACACATTGCAAAACACAATCTAATTAATAACAAAGCTGGGTATACATTGTTTAAAATAATACAATAAAAAACACATAAGTCAACTGTTATGACTATGACTTACATCTCAGAGACAGTATGACAATCGACAATACTTGCTCGGCACTGTGGTAGTTGACCCGAATGTTCGCAGTATGACGGCGAACGGCGCACGCGCGGGCAGCGGGCGTAAACAACAACATTACATTTGCAATGCTTATGTTTATGCTTATCAAACAGGTCGCAATTCGGTCAATACCGGCTCAGATTGCTATAAATAGGAGGCGTTTTAGTACCTATCTTTAAAGATAGTGCATTTAAATGCATTAGAGGACAATGGTGACCTATATTAATTAGATACTTAAGTATATAAACTTTTTATTGACAAAATTACGTTATATGTTTACATTTTGCTTATCAAACAGGCCATAATTCGGTCAATACCTGCTGTGATACAAAGTATACAGCGTTTGTAGGGCCTCTTAGGCCATTACGCCTTGCTTGCATTAGGGCTTTGAAGTAGGACATTAAAGGCTTAGTGGGCTAAAAAGATCTGTGTATTTTCAACAAACACAAATTCAACGTATAAATAACGGTAGATATGCAAATATGCACCTCCGTTGCATGTTGTGTGTACCAACAAAGTACTTACTCTTCAACTACCAGCAATTTTAAACGTTGTCAATTTACATGCAGACCTGTAAATGTGCAGCTTGCAAGCTAACCTTTTCGCAAAACATGGTTTCCAATTTCAATATCTAGTAACATACTGACCTTATTCTTCATTTACTGTAGTAAGTAGTATAATTTTGTATAAAGTGCATTGTTAATTGCTACTATTGCAACGGGCTGCAGCTTGCAACCGAGCTGGCTAACGGGATCCGCACTCCGTATTCAAATTGAGTTTATTCATATTAATATAATAAGTGTCATAGTAACTATGTGCGGCGCAATTACAAGATATAGCGATTCAAAGGCATCAGCTGAGCGGGTTAACGAAAAATAAGTATGTACTTAGTATGAGCAACGCTAAATGATGAAGACGCGTGCGGTGGATTTTACCGCTTTGTGCACCCGCGCCTGCTGGCGAACGCTCTCAATGATTCTCTAATGTTCAGTGGAGTCATGTTTAGACGTAAAATTTATGCGCCATGTTTCATATCCAATTCCACAATATTCCACAATCAAAGGCTTTTTGGTCAATACTGAAATGAAATACATTTGGCCATTTTAGCCGGTAAAGACCTGCAAAATTCTTCCGTTCATTGTATCACGATGGTTAAAACTGTTAAAAGTCATTTCCATCTAATGGATATAGGTTATTTGTGATGTATAATTTAGCTATTTCGTTTTAAACCCGTTTAAAAGTCCATTGAGTTCAATAAGTAAGTCGCTCTCTCAAGGGAAATCCTGGCATTTCGTGAGAAGCTTTTGTTTAGATCTGCCCGAGTATCTATCTGCTCCCGCCCCTCCTGCGGCCCACACTAATGTATGCACGCCGCACCGTCTGCGCGCGCGCCGCAAGCCTAAAATAGAACCATTATAATTACTTGACCCGTGACTCACGCCCCATTTCCTTGCACATTCTGACAGTAACAGTACTCTAGTGCGGATAGTAATCCGCAAACCAAAATGGCGTCCGAGATCATATTACCATCTCGTTAATTCCTGCTACGACTCTGAAAGTGTGAACAGCGGCAGTGGGATTTGCAGTCCTAGGCCACAAGCCCCTGTAGAAAGTACTCGTACTAGCCGCCCATTTCTCAGCACCCATCATATAAACTGCCGCTTATATCTAGGCCCGGGCCTACTGGGCCTTGGGGGCAAACCGCCACTGAGTGTGAATGAGAAGTTTTACAACCCCACCGTCGTTTGTTTTGCGGATCGTATAACAGCTATCTTAACTGAACTAACCATTGGTGTACCTTATGTCATTGCAATAAGGTTTACGAATTGGCAATAAACAGTGTGGACAATGGTACAGTCAGCTTAACTAAGTAGCGGATGAGGCAACGCGCCAAAAGTATGTATATGGCATCCTGGAATACTTTCCCAAATCAATATTATAGAACATTTTATAATAAATATAATAAATATTATAGGACATTTTTTCACAAATTTACTAAGCCCCACGGTATGCTCAAGAAAGCTTGTGTTGTGGGTACTCAGACAACGATGTATATAATATACAAATACTTAAATACATAGAAAACAACCATGACTCAGGAACAAATATCTGTGCTCATCACACAAATAAATGCCCTTACCGGGATTCGAACCCAGGACCGCGACTTCACAGGCAAGGGTCACTACCTCTACCTACCACCTACTAGGCCAGACCGGTCGTCTAAATATATATCTACAGTTCGCGTTCAAAAGTGCCTAATTGTTCTAAATATACATAGAGACATAATTATATCTTTTTTGTTAAGTTGTTAGAGAATGACGAATGACATTTGACGCGTAGTCTGCTCCGTTACTTTTGATGCTGACTGTACTAAAGTTCCCATTTGGTGTAAAGGCATGTAGTCGCTTTTCCTACCGTGACAGACAGATTTGCCGATGAAAATAATGATGTCGTGAACAGTTATATGCATATTTGGAAGAATGACCTGTCGACGGGTCGTTAAAGACACATTTTCACAAGAGTTTGTATGAATATGAAATATCATGTCTTTAGATACAGATATCACATTTCATACAATTCCGCCATTTGTACTGTATTTGTTATATTGTGCAATAAAATTGAAAATAAATAATATATTCATCGAAAATTAATTGTTTCGCAGGAATCTCTCATTGGACTTTGTTTGTTTCGTAATAAAACAAACTGGATTTGGTATGTTGGAACATTATACGCCTAAATGAGGCCATTCATAATGGATAGTTAGACCATTAGGTATTTCCAAGAATATTTCCCTTGTACCCCGTACATTTTTATTTACCTACTTGAAGTATGTACTTAATATGTATTAAGTAATGCTGATTTAGTATTAGTATCATCGTTAGAATCGGAGAAAATTTATAAACAAAATCGACATCACATTTCATTTCGAATCATCGTCAAAAATAATCATATTTCTAGTATTTCAGAACCTCCAGAGGATTACAGTCCATGGTTTTAGTCAAATTAATTACTTACTCGTATTTTTTATGAACGTTTACTCTAAAATTTATATTAAGGTCAAACAAATGATTCACCACCTCTCATGCACCGAATGTTGACCCCACGTTACACAACAATGATTCAATCAACAACAGACGAGTTTGTTTACATCGTTTCTCGCGTGTGCTATAGCCGTATGGTTATTACTGAGTGCGTCTATCATGGTTCACTGATCATTTTTATACCTTATTGCAATAGTTTAAGGTCTAATATTGGTCAGTTTAGTTGTGAGTACCATTATTTCCTTGAAACGGCTTGTCCGACATACGCGCGATTTCTCAGCGAGAATTCAAGTCTCACGAACAGACTGTTGAAAGATATGTGGTGAGCGCAGTATGTTGCTTAGAAATATAATAGAGAGAGAAATTATACATAATAGAGTCAAGATATATTACCAATTTTCTAGCTAATTTCCGTCTTTTTTTAAATAGGTAATCATAGTTTCCTTAATTCAAAATTCAAATTCAAATTCAAAATTATTTATTTCATGGCAATAAGACATTTTCAATACTAATCCCAAAATCTTTAATTAATTGCAAAATTTTCTATATTCATCCCAAAGACGTACCGATATCAATAAAAAAAGAGACACGTTTCGTACAAACTTCTTTCTACATATATAGGTAGGTACATCGGTTGAAGAGTTAGCTCATATATTAAGCTTACGTCTCAGTATTATTCTCGTACCTTGCTGTTGTCAATCTACTGAATATTCTTACTGTAGCTAAACTGTTCTCTCAAGAAAATCTAAACGAAATTAAATCTCGTTTCCCCATCACAAAACACAAATTGCCTCCGACAGACACATGAGGACATTATGTCGTGACAGACGTCCCAGCAAACACGAGATAAAACAATTTGTGTGTCAGCTGCACTGGCTTTCGATGGTTATGAAGCTTCGAGGGAACTTTCCCCGGTTTCATCTTATTGTTAGTGAAATCTAGGATTATTTTACTAGAGGGTACAAAAAACATATCACCCCGTAAAGACAATGAGATCGTGCTCCTGATATTCTCGGTATGGAGCAAACATGTCGAACAATTGTGACTTAAAATATATGAGTGACCCGTTTTAATCTCATGGAACATCGCTAGATTCCCTTGAGAGTAAGGGGTAATTTGTTACAAAAAACTAAATGACTTTTTTATTTTGGAAAATAACACAACAAGCGCTGTGTCTTGATTCGACTTTGCGTCGTAAGGTGTTTCGGCTTATGTCTTTGATACGGTACTTTTGTGCCTTTGTTTTGTTCCGATTGTACATGGCAAATAGTAGATTTAATGAAAACAGCTGCGTTTAGCATTACCTCAATTAGCAAATATATTCGTCAGAATTAGGGCTAAGGCTGATGAGTCAGGCGTGAGTCCCTCGACCAGTGGGCGAGTGTCAATGAGTTGCAGTTTGCAGCTAATGCAAATAGGTGTTTAAGCTACCCATACACCCTACAAGTTATCTGAGGTGTCTTATGTTTATAGAATTGCACGGCAATAAGATTTCAACGACACGTTCCGTACAAACTGGCAGCGTACAATGTCTTGCTGCCTGCCTTGTTGAACCCAATGTGCAATGTGTTTAATAGATGTCAATATAATCCTCAACAGCAACAAGCAATAATATGTCTAAACAAAAATTCCTTTCTAGACAGAGGGCCTACCGCGAACCACGTTCGATGTGTTACCTCCTTTTCACACTTAAGTACGAATTCAGAAGTGCGCCAGAGAGGCAACACGTCGAACGTGGTTCGCGGTAGGCCCTCAGATATCTATCCGCAAGATGTTCTATATTTAATTAGAAGTTTCTTCTGGAAAGAGTTATTCATTTTCATGGCCGGCCATGGAATCCTCAATAATCTGTTTAACAAATGTTTGTATTCGAGCTACCTATTCGTGCCGCCCTGCGCGTGCGCGTGCGCGTGGGCGGCGAGGTGACAGATCTAGCGCCTGCGCGCCCTTGCCCTCTGTGGTTAAGGTGCGCCCAGCCTATAGCCTAGATAATCGTTTGTATAAAACGATAATCGAATCTATAATCTCTGTATTAGTTTGTAATGTACCTATCTATGGACCTGAGATGTCGGAGATTAAATAATTTTAGCTTTTTAATTTTTATGATTCTGTGCTTACTTATTAGCGTCATGTAAGGCTCAATTTAAGCGCGCAAGCTTACCAGCTCAATTTGAACGCACCTTTAGTAACTTAACAAACAGCTTCGAGTCTACTGTTATAAACCTATACCTGTTTTAACACATCTAAATCAACTCAATCAGACACTTAACTTGATATATTGTTATTTAGTTCTCCAACTTGTATTTTCTCATTTACTTTTTGCTATGGCAACTGTAGGTAAGTAAATTGCATGTATTTCAAGTACCTACTCTAATAAGTTATGACCATTTTAAGATGGACAGCTACTAGTAATTTACGATTGTATTTACGCTTGTCACCTCTTCAACGAGCGCTACCATTTTAGGAACAAGGCCAATATGTATAGGTATAAATATGTTAAGAAAATACAGAAATTGACATTTTGTATCTTGTTTAGCTGTATATAAATAATTGTCAGTTTTATAGACTCTTGTATAAAACATTATATTATACATAGGTATGCTAAAACGAATGGAATATGAATTTGCCAAGCAAAATGTATAAGAACATTCCAATTAAGACGTTGATAATTCGCAAAAGGAAAAAAACCCTTTTTTCGAAGGCCTTCATGAAGCAGTAAGTGCAAGAGAGACGATGTTTTTATTAACATTATCGATACCTCGATACTATGTAGAATACAATAACATAAAACATTAAATATAAGGTCATGTGGGGTAAGAGGAATAATTGATTTAGCTCGGGGCAAAAGAATCAATATGTATGAAGATTCCCAACAAGTGTATTCCACCCAGTGTTTCTCTTATCATATCTTACCTCTTTGCAAATTATTGCTGTGCCGCTCGGCTTTTTCTTTAAACTTGGCCGGACCACATCACACCCCATTGCTATGTGTAAAAAAATCATGATAAGTCTGTTAACTCGATTATGTACATTTAATTGATTATTCACAGGGTAACTAAACAAAAACACAAACGTTAACATAATCAACGGCAAAACGCTGTGCTTAATTAATATTACACGCAAGCTCCGATTATGCTAAACGTCCATTGTTTTGCAATATGGGATTAACATATGCAACGGATTAACGCTACTTTGGACGAAATACCACATTAAATAATGCATTGCGTGAATATTTATGCAACTAAGCTAATTTTTTGATTGACGACAAAATATCGCAGTCGTATACAGGGCCGGATTAAAGGCCAAGCCACACCGGATGCGTGTGCGTGACGTGCACGTACACGTACGCGTCCCGCTGCGTTGTAGAATACGAAAACACATAAGAGAGGACACACCGCTTGCGTGACGTGCGCGTGACGTGCGCGTACGCGTGACTTGCACGCAACGCAGCTCCGACGAGACAAACCGGCTGCGTACTGCGTGCACGCGTCCACGCAGCGGAGCGGCAACGTCGCTTCGTTGCGTGCAGTGATGACGTTGTGTTTAACTGCGATCCCTATGAGAGGGCGAACCGAGCAGGTTCGGACACGCACAGCTCGGTGCTGCATAGGTGCTGTGCGTGTACACGCGCAGCTCGCTTGTATTTATTTACAACTCGGTCGGTGCGCGTGCTGGTTTTTAATATGGATTCAGTGATAAAAGAAAAACTAATTAAAATCTTTCGTCAATACGAATGTATATTTACAACATAGCACAAAGATTACAAAAAAATACGTCTTATATAAATAATTTGGCCTGTGGGAACAAATCGATGTTAGGTATTAACCAGGCATGTTATATGTGTAATAATTGCAATGGCGGCATTAGTGAGCTGCTTCCATTTGCAACGGGAGTCACATGATGTAGGTACTGTCGCAGGAGTATTTTATTTTACTGCACGCATGACTGAGCTGCAGCGTGCACCTGCGTGGCGTGTGCAGCACACTGCGTGGCGTGCGCTGCGTGACGTGCGCGTCACCCGGTGTGACAGGGGTGCTGCGCACGTCACGCAGCGCACGCCACGCAGTGTGCTGCTAACGCAGCCGGTGTGGCTCGGCCTTAAGCGTGTCGGGGCCCCTAGGCAGTGCAATGCTCGGGGCCCCCTTATAGTCAATTCTGCATACATAATGTTCAGTACAGGGAAGTAAGTTTTCGGTTTTAATTTCAACCTTCAGGTGTCGGTTGAGACGATCCGAACTTCAAACTTCAACATTTATTCAACAAATAGGCCACAAGGGCACTTTTACACGTCAACATTGAATTTACATACAAGCAAAAAGTAATAATAATACACCAACAATTATAAAATACAACTCCCAAATCAAACTAACGTAATACAATTAGAGATGTATAAGGTCTCTTAATGTCGAATTACATAAAAAAAGTATAATAATAATATTAAAATAAAAACAAAACAGATACATGGAGAAAAAAAATCTAAACTTATTTAGAGGTGTAAATGTCTCTAAGTGTCAGAACAAAAAGATAACTTTAATTAAACTACTAATAATGATTTTCCATGTATTCATTGACCAGTTAAGCTACCATGTAGGTGTGGTCAACCAGCAAAAAACGCGAGCGTAGCGAGCGCGAAAATTTTTGTAAAAAAATTGTGAGAGCGTGTTAGAAAGGCCGGGCCGGCCCTAAAAATTCGAAGTTCCCCAGCGAGCTTTCATGCGAGGTCAAAGTCGTGCTTCAGGACAAGCTCAGCTAGAGCACAGACGCCAACGAATGTCCATTGTATTAAAAAGCGAGACCGCAGGCCGAGCTTGGCGCAGCGAGACCAAAGGCTAAGCTGAAGAAGAGGAGATTTGGAAGACAAACCAAAATGTGAGGTAGCCTCACTTTTGGCTGAAGGTCGAGCTCAGCAATCTCCACATTACTTAACAAGCCCAAAGCGTACTTATAACCAGCGAGGTGAGCTTTCATGCGAGGCAAAAGGCCAAGCTTCTGAAATCAATGTTGATATTTGTTAAAAAGCGACGCCGAGGATCGAGCTGTAAGAAAGTAGCGTGCAGCGCTCTGACACGAACTAATCGTCAAATGTTACTCAACAATAATATGTGTCATATGTACAAGAGTTACTCGGAGGGCAGAAGTTCCATTGATGAGGTTTTAGGCCCTCAGGAGCCTGAAATTCGTGCTCGTCATTACAGACTTTAAAAGCTATAAAATAACATAATTTACATAATCATCTAATGATTGTGTGTCTGAGAAACTGATATTGGACATTAGGTATAAGTAGGTACCATAATTTTTTTTTTTGACCATATGATACAAATTTTTTTTTGACGCGCGCGGGGCCCCCTAACCGAGGCGGGGCCCATAAGCAGTTGCCTACTCTGCCTTAGGGTTAATCCGGCCCTGGTCGTATATTGAGCAAGGGAGTCAACAGAGGAGTATAGAAGTGGTGTACTAACTTCAAAATGAATACTGTGCCCAGTTGCCCTAAATTTTAGTACTATACTTTGTTTTTTTTTAGCATTAGAAATAAGGTAAACAATCTTGATGTGTCTTTTAGTTGAAAAACACATTTTAAAAATAAGTTACGGTAAATATGTAACAATTATGAATCTAATACGATTTTTTATAGTCTTCAGCTTTCATAAGTAATAGTTATTGATTTTTAAAAAGTGTTTTTCAATTAAAAGACATGTCAAAATCGCTTACCTTCTGTCAAGTTCTTTCTAATGCTAAAAAAAACGAACTTATAGTAGGTAGACTTATTTACATCGGATCTTATAGAGCATTCGAGAATTCAACAAATATTGCTCTAATGCTGCTCTAATAGTTCTAAAAAGTTTCAAAAAATTTGAATATGATCTCAAGAAATAAAGAAGTTCAAATTTGCTTTTGCAATATTTTGTTTCCCACACAAAAATTACAGTCTTAGAAGCTTTCTGTCGGCACGATATCCGATGTATGCCTAGAAGTCCTCTAGAAGAAAGACGAAGAGTTGCTACCTGTGGTCCACGTGTGTTCTTCGATTAGTTATTTGGGCCCCTGATTAAATTAATACTACGACTCATATGCACCTGATTGATAGCCAGTGACAAACTTTTTACGCACGCTCGCCGGACAATGTGGTCACGATAAAAACATGTTTGCCGCGAGCGCGTGGGCCACGCAAAAACACCACCGATATGGCGCGATGATACAATACAAGATTTTATACTATATTAGATCGTATTATAACTATGTAGTGTTAAAAACGGGGTATTTCCCATCTATTTTGAGTTCCTCATATTTTAGCGCTGCACATGATATCTTCTCGGAGTAACTGACGTGGCGTGCGTAAGTTTTGTGGTCAGCCCACACACCATAGCGATCTATCCTCTTCTTGTTTCGCTTGTTACGCACTTATTTAAATATTAGTTTAAATTTTTTAATAGTAGTTCTTCCATCCTTTCGACGTATAGTACCAAATACGCTTAGTGCCATTACGCTTAAATAGCGTTTCGCAAAATGTTTTTTTTTAATAAGCAAAGTACCTATACCTACCAGATTATTAGAATACCAAACAAAGGATGTCCATGTTATAGAGCTTGAAATTGTAGCTATATTAGATCGCATGGTTACTGGATATATTGGCACTAGCTAGAGGGCAGCTGACCATGGCGGCATAAACAATTAAACACGCTAGAAAACGAGTAATACTGGAGATTACGGCAACTAACGGGGTGATTCGCTAGAGAGAACCTGGAATCTAAATGGGTCATCGAAGTAATACTTAATAGAGTCTGTTTAAAGTTTTCTACGCATTCTTATTGCATAATTAAGATATCAAGTTAAACACTTTAAAAATAAAAATAAAAATGTTTTAAAATTTTAATCATTTAACCGTATCCCGAACAACTTAAATCACTCTTACGAACGTCGAAGTAGAATATACATATATCCTGAAGACTTACTCAATTTATTTTGCAAAACGTTTGCGATATCGCTGTCTTCGCGATCGTTAGTAATTTTCGTTTAATATAAATGAAGCCAAACGTAGGTACGTCACGTCTCTCTCCGGATAGCCTGGAGATAGTTATAATGACGGGCAAAGTTGAAGGCACGAGACCTCAGGGACCTCCTACTGCTATCTATATGCAATTAAAATTGAAGCATACACTTGTCGAGGAACTGAAGTCTATGGAGGAACCTATTAGCCTTCAACAGAGGGACATGATGTCACGATCCTCAGCATTGAGGGAACGACTGAAGAAGAAATGAAAGCTAAAGCTAGACTCACCGATGGTCTTGTTGATCCAGTCAGCCAAGTCTTCTTGCAGTGGGAACAGCTGACGCGCCTGCGAGTATAGGATCTTTTCTCGGTAGTAGTCTTCATCTTCTGCGCTGGGAGTTTGCGCGGCTAAGGCGCAGTCTGCTCGCTCGTAACTGCTGCTTTTCTTTCTGTTCACCACCACCTAAGGATATAATAATTGTAATTATATTAATAAAATTTAATTTAAAATGTATGTCTAAGAATTTGAGTCTCTAAAAAGCCTTTTAGACCATTGCTCCACTCCAGGATACAGACTCGTCTGCAATTGCTGTGAACTTGTTTGACATAGTTCCTATCTAAGGGCCACTTGCACCATTCTACTGACCTGTGATTTACCATGGTTACCACTACCTACCATTTAACACTGGGTTAACGGTTTAAGCGCTTAACTCCGGGTTATTCGGATGGTGCAAGTGGCCCTATGATGGTTAAGTTTGACTGCCGCATTCATAGTCATTTAATTAACAATTTAACGTTCATTTGTCAACATCATGTTATCTTTGTTTGACAACCAAGCGCCGGCACAATGGTTCTTTAATTATAATTAACTCTGAGTGCGATAGTAGTTACCTAGGTACTTAATTAAATTAAAATAGAACAACGTCTACAATCTCAAAATTTCTTGTCTCGTTCCTTTCATACTGTATAATTAGATTATACGAGTAGAGCCAAATTGTCTTTTAGCCACATCTTTGCTGTTAATAATTTAGCTGAGCTTACTCGTATACCGTGCCTTCATTTTACGTTTTTATCGCGCTGACTTATATATTAAGAGATGACAGTAGATGGCGTGTGCCTATGCTGATTATGAGTTTAACCTAAATTGGGCTTAACTTGAAAAGCCCTTAACTCTCTTTAAACCATTAAATTTCTGTAACGCCCATATGAACGTTTAATAAGTGGTCGAAGAACAGAGCAAATTTCTAAGTAGGTAGTCGTAAGTGTTAACATATTCAAAGGAATTGGAGCGCTTAGAACTCGCTAAATCTTGAGAATGTGCATGATCAAACCGCGTTGAGCAGTCGGTGGCCTTTGGGTCTACAGACTCTACAGAGTGAGATGACAAGTACTAACTAAAGATGACGTTACAGATGAAGTTTTTACAAACCTCTCCGTGTTCCACGCTTCGCGTCTCTTTCCCGCCCTGAGTGTTAACATACTCAAAAGCATTGGAGCGCTCAAAAGCGTTGAAGATGCGGTCAAAAGTGCCGCTGAGCGGGCGATCAAACCCCTTGGGGTCCACGGAAGGGGACGAGGGGCCCCAGGACGCGCGGCTGCCGATGGCCGTCGGCCCGCAACGGTAGTATGCCATTGCCTCCCTTTTCTGGAACAAAAGAAAGAACACTTGAAGAGATTTGTTCGTAGATAATAACTGTATTGTAAAGTATTCATACTGCGAGCCATCGTTGGAATCATAAGGTGCGTCCAGATCTAGCGAATGCGCCGTGAATGCGTACGCACGCATGTTTAGTAGTAGATTGCGTTCTTTATGCGAGCCTTGCATGAGTTTCGGTAAATAGGGACCCAATCTAAAGAAAACTCGTGTAGTTAAAACACAAAAACGTCCAAATTCGCGGCGTATGCGCTAGATTTACGTTATCCATTGCTTGTCAATGTCAAAAACAGGTGGCTAACAAAGGCACATTATACATTATATACTCAGTGGAAAAATATGGAACTTTTAGTTTTATAGAAAACACGTTTCCATTCATATCTTCAGCTGTTAACGTTGCATGTTTAACCATAATACATTGTTTTCAAAGACGTACGTAGATCACCTGAGGATATTTGCAATGAGCCGAACGTCTGT
The DNA here is from genome assembly GCF_948474715.1 of Cydia amplana. Classification (NCBI taxonomy): domain Eukaryota; kingdom Metazoa; phylum Arthropoda; class Insecta; order Lepidoptera; family Tortricidae; genus Cydia; species Cydia amplana. The sequence continues at coordinate 456,180 of NC_086083.1, read as the reverse complement.
GCACGTCATTAAATAAACAACGAAACACGCAACACGCTATTGTACCAGTCTCCGTTGTTGCCATACGAGTAGTGAAAAAGCAGAAATAAAAGCCAGACGACTTTAAATCTTACGCGAATGTGACAAGGACTTATCTTTGTACGCGGATAATGCCTCAGCCACTGATCGCTTTTTGCGACATGACATAACTTCTTTAATGACTTGTTAATGGCAGTCGTTGTTCCATATACGTCCACTTGAATGGTCGATCATTCGTGTAAATTTCGGCCGAAACACATTTAGCATTCGGACAGGGGAGTCATTGTTCAAATCCTCGCTAATGGAACAGATATGACGACTTGACGAGACCGAGGCCATAATTAAACAACAAAGGAACCGATTTTTTTACGCGGTGCCGATCTTTTTCACAATGGCAGGTTGTTGTTAGACTCGATTTCTGCGAAGCCGTCTACGCTCTTAAATGCAGACTTCTCCTCCAAATAGCTTATACATACTTATTTAGCACTTTAAGAAAACAGTTCTTCTGGACTGTAAACAGGTAGAGATATACCTACAGGAATAAGTAGGTACCCCCAACCCTAGGTCTCCGTGCACCCTACGAGAAGCAGCCTACGTGTCAGCAACTTGAAAACATTGCTGGGTTTCATGGAGGGAGGTTAAAGTAGCTAGCTGTCGCTTTACAGAAAATGCCAGGACAACTAAATTTAAAAGGCATAAACACCAAATTATTAAATGGAGTTTAACCCTTTCACATCTAAAGGACGTAGCAGACCTACAGTCCATCACAGCGTCTATTTCGGTAGCGCACGAATGCGATGCGGTATATTGATTCGTCGAATCCCATTCATAGTTAACTTTACGAGAGTAAAAGCTGATGGATTGCAGTATTTGCAGTCACCGCATTGCGGACAAAATTAATTGGATTTAAATTCGTTTAACTTTTCAATTTTTTTTGAGGTAAGCTATACAGCAAAGTAGGTGGTACTGTTTGACGGACGGACGGAAGTAACATATGCTGCATTAAAATTATTGGTTAAGCCTAACCGTGTTTAGTGCAATTTTCACAATGACTACCTACAGTACCTACATAATAAAGTTTTCAGTCTTTCTCAGAACTTGACAAACAAGCAGGTTTGGATCATGAATAATGTTTGATCACGATCACATTACATCGCTACTTTTACTCATTCATCATATTTTTAAAACTCGAAAGAAGCGACACAATTACAATATATACTATATCCACTTATCATCGATGTAAAAAGTCGCCGTGTATTTAGAATACAAAAGAAATTCATGCTGTCTTAAAGAGGATTCCTAACATCGACTTTTACTTTAGCTCACCCCCATAAATCCTTATGCAAAACGGCGCCCATGTTCTGCCTGGCCTGCTCAATTATCCCGCCTTTGCGGCTCCAAAACGGGCTTATCGCCTGGGAATGTCTTCCAGCGCGTGATCAGCTAATCTATTACATTAAAACCACTTACGAAAGTCTCAAGAACAATCCAGTACAAAAAAGTGCTTGGATTAAGCATAGTAGTTAAGGATCGGGAGGTCACGTTACACTGGAGAACTTGACTCGTGCGTGTGCGCCTGCCGGGCCTTGAACCCCGCCATATATGCGCGCGCGCATTATGCCTGTGATTATGCTAAACCCGAGACAATGGCTTTTCAGTGCGCGTAATGAAGATCACGGCTGCGCTTTTGTATTTATTTCAGGCATAAGTTCGAAAATAGTTGCAGTTTGTTGCTATTCAAAATAAACTTTCATTCCCTTTGACTGGCGACTGGTGACTGGCGTATTTTCCTATTTTTTCTTTAATACATATTAAAAAAACTTATCCGGTCAATAATTCTTGTATATTTTGTCCTTATTTGTTTAAATAGGGTTCGGGTAAGTTCGTGTCGCCGATTGTCCGCTGCGCCGTGCGCGCGCGCACGACGGTATAATCGTACATCGTCGTGCTCATGCGACTCATGCGACTGATTGTTCTGATCGACAATGACTACGTGATCATGTTGACCTGTTGTTGATACTTAATTTTGTTTGGGGAAGTCATTTGACGATGGAGACAAAGCCCGTTGGTGTTTTGAGATCTATTTAGTTTAGGGTTCTTAAAATGTTTGTCAAACAATGGAATCCTTAGCTCTATTTCTTTATTCAGTAGACAACATTTCATATCAACCCACTATAATTATAGATTTTCGTGAAGGTCGATAAGACAGTGGTTGTTGGTGATCCCTATTTAAGTAAATTGAGTTTGACGTTGGTCATACATACTTACCATATAAGTATATAATTACCACCATCGAAATGAATATATATCGACAATTATGTCTATAATAAATGACAAAGGAGTTTACCATTTCCTGTAGTAATTTCAATCACAAATTGCTTAAGTATCTAAGTTTATGAAGCACGAGGCGGCCCGGGCGGCATCAAAGTTCAAAGTTCAAAGTTCAAAGTTTTTATTGTATATAAGAATCGGTACCGAAGTGCGGAAAACTTATAAAAATCGATCCAAGCAATTTGGGATAATATATATTTTGCATGTCATGCTTATTTGTCATTATAATATCAACCCTATTTCAATTGCGATAAAGATGGGTACTGCTGAATCGTACCTGATGGCAGATGGCACGCAATACTTACGGACAGTTTTCCTCGAGACGAAGCGAAGGGAAACATACAAATATTAAATTCGCATTGGGTCTTTCCGTGGAAAGATTGAAATCAACGAAGCATACCTACTTATAAAATATTCAGACTTGTTTTTAGGGACGAATAGGTTAAATTAAATTGGTTTTATAGGTATTTTATCGAAACATTTTTGTCGGGCGGACCACCTATCTATATTGAGGCTGACGAATGACGACAGACTAGAGGTATAATTGACTAGATGCCTAACGTTCCTACTAAAACCAATTATTAAAACACAAACTAAACTACTGAATGGTTTTATTCCAAAATAATGCCCATGAATCCCTATTTTCGCAACTAGACATCTTAATGCTGTAGCCTGAAAGGCTGCTTTCTATTATTTATTTTTAGAAACCTCGGTATCCAAAATGAACCTAAAAGGTAAATTTTAGATCCCTTGGTCACGGAACCAAAATGTCACCTCCCACTCCCTCTTACTTACTTACTTAACTAACCTACTTAACCATAATATAAACACCCCTTTAGATTTACCCTTAGAATATGGCCATGTGATTTAGTCGTGATCGTCTAGTCTAGCGTTAGGACCCCTCGAAGTGAACCGCGGTACCCTAGGTTCTTTAATGAGTATCAGCTAAATTTTGGACTCTGATTTTATTTACAATTACCTGGACTTTGGGAAAAATATTTTAAGATATTGGAAGCACATTTATTATGACGCTAATGAGTAACTTACTAGAATAATTTATTAAAATACAGAAATAGTACCAAAAGTTACCAGAATTTATTAGTGTAATGTAAATGGAGTTATATTTTACTTCAAATGATATTATTTAGGTAAATGCAGCATATATGATGATACTGATATAAAAGAAATATATTTGGTAAAATGAGTTTGAAAATGGGGTTGGTAAAAGCCTGCTACAATCTATTAAGCCTCCGGGATAACATATGAGTAGCACTCCTGGGGTAAGCCCATTTACACCCTAGCATTTCAAGTTAATATTATTAACTACCAGCTTCTATACGAAATATGCTACCCATACGCTCGATGCAGGACTGGGGGCTCCTAGTCCAATCAGCAAGGTCAATTGGAACTACTAACCTACCCTACTCTTTAGCCAGACGGGCTATGACCAACACTTCGGAACCTATGCGTACCTAGATGGCTATGGAAAGAAGTGTCAAAGTATCCATCAGTCATCAAAATTACTATTCTTTTTTATTTCAAAAACTAGGGATGCGAATCCCATTTCCATTCCCCAGCAACTAAAATATAGACTGTATTTCTAGTTTTTTAGAAGTATGAATGAAGTACTAAGTTTCATCTTCCTCGCGTTGTCCCGGCATTTTGCCACGGCTCATGGGAGCCTGGGGTCCGCTTGGCAACTAATCCCAGTAATTGGCGTGGGCACTAGTTTTTACGAAAGCGACTGCCATCTGACCTTCCAACCAAGAGGGTAAACTAGGCCCGCATTGGGATTAGTCCGGTTTCCTCACGATGTTTTCCTTCACCGAAAAGCGACTGGTAAATATCAAATGATATTTCGTACATAAGTTCCGAAAAACTCATTGGTACGAGCCAGGGTTCGAACCTGCGACCTCCGGATTGCAAGTCGCACGCTGTTACCGCTAGGCCACCAGCGCTTTTTTTGAAGTACTAAGTTTATTTGTTAAAAATATACTATATTTTATGAGACTGAAATATCAAGATGAGCATTATTTCACTCAAAATATCCTTTGGATTACTCTTGCCTGCCAAAGGTTCCCTAAAACAGCTAGACGTCGATTTTCTATCTCCGAATAGACTGTGTTCCTAATCCCAGCTTGATATTTATGATTTTATTGTGTAAATACCTTAGAAACATGATTTTAATACTCAGTACCTCGTCTTTACACCAGAAAACCAGAATTTCATAAATAAAAATAGAGATAAGATTTTACATTAATTATTTTCCCCAAATGAATTAAAATATTGGAAGATTTAAGCAATTGAAACCCTATACCTATTTACGCACAATTTTAGTTTAGCAAGACCGTAGTTGAAGTCCCTTAAAAAGAGAAATACATCAGTTTTACAGACCAAGACTAGAACGAACCCTAAATTCCGAATAATTAGTGTGTGAATTTACCCTAAACCTACCCTTGTCCCTACTCTAGTATAACCAAAGCACAGTTCGTACTTACCATCGACCTGGTACTTTGGAATATACGCAAGTGTATCCCTACTAAGAAACTGTAAGAGTTCGGCGAGCGATTCCGAGAATGCAACCTAACAGCTCGTGGGCTTGTCTCCCCCCATGGCGGGTTGCACAAAGGCAGGGTGGCAACATGGGTAAGACAGGTCCCTATTATGTATATAAGTGGTATAAATAAATATATTTAATATACGAAGCCTCCAAATACTGTAGATTTCAAATGGGCCCAGATTACTCCGGATGGTGCGCATGTGACACCCCCACTATTCATCTAACAGCTGGACATTGGAGAGCTAAGGAGGGAGACGTTTTTCACCTTCTATGTTGGTAAAGAGAAGGTGCCAAGATAACCCTCATCTTGGAACAAAAAGACTCCTAGACAGCTCACATTTAACACCGCAAGGGGTGAGCGGTCCAGTCGGACAAACAGTCAGTCCAAACAATGATCTGGTTTTAAACTATATAGCAAAAGACCCCATAGTAAAACACTAAAATAACTAGGTTCAATTTTACGAACCAAACTACTCACAAAATCAAACTAACTAAACACAGAAGTGAAATTCCCTTAAACACCATTATCTAAGTTCAGTTTTATGACGATATTGTCCCCATAAAACCAAACACAGACACGTTTTCCAAGTCCCTGCTATGCAACGATATTGTCCCTGCATAACGTGATGGCACTTAGAAAACACAGTGTAGAAAACTTCACTATAACAACACACAGTAGCAAAGAATCCCCGCAATAGCCTGAGCTCAGTTTTACGACGATATTGTCCCCGTAAAACCAAACACAGACACGCTTTCCAAGTCCCTGTTATGCAACGATATTGTCCCTGCATAACGTCGCGGCACTTAGAAAAACACTGCGTAGGAAACTTCACTATATTTAAATCCCGTACACGGTAACAAAGAATCTCCACAAAAGTCTAAGATCAGCTTTACGACGATATTGTCCCCGTAAAACCAAACACAGACACCATTTCCACGTTTAAATTCACCAGGATAATTCCAAGCGAAAACAAACATAGTAACAGTAGTAGAGGAACTTTGCTCACCGAATATTAAACGCCCGAGAACCAGAGTCACTGCTAGTCCGATGGTTGAAGAATGAATGAATCGCTCGCAGCGCGCACCCGCCTTTTATACCCCTTACTGGCGACCTATTAGCGACGCAACGGCGACCTATTGGCGACAGGCGACGTACTGGCGACCTATTGACGACAGGCGGCATATTGGCGACCTATTAGCGACAGGCGACTCAACGGCGACCTATTGGCGACAGGCGACGTACTGGCGACCTATTGACGACAGGCGACTCAACGGCGACCCATTGGCGACAGGCGACGTACTGGCGACATATTGGCGACAGGCGACGTACTGGCGACATATTAGGGACCTAGGCCTAGGGTCATAACAGTGACGTATTGACGACGTATTGACGACATATTGGTGACATATTGGCGACATATTGGCGACATATTGGCGACATATTGGCGACATATTGGCGACATAACGGCGACATAACGGCGACATAACGGCGACATAACGGCGACATAACGGCGACATAACGGCGACATAACGGCGACATAACGGCGACATAACGGCGACATAACGGCGACATAACGGCGACATAACGGCGACATGTGACTTACTGGTGATTTTACGATACACTGGCGACCTATTGGCGACAAGCGACATAACGGCGACCTATTGGTGACTTGCGACATACTGGCGACAGGCGACGTAACAGCGACCTATTGGCGACAGGCGACGTACTGGCGACCTATTGACGACAGGCGACTCAACGGCGACCCATTGGCGACACATTGGCGACAGGCGACATACTGGCGACATATTGGCGACAGGCGACGTACTGGCGACATATTAGGGACCTAGGCCTAGGGTCATAACAGTGACGTATTGACGACGTATTGACGACATATTGGCGACATATTGGCGACATATTGGCGACATATTGGCGACATAATGGCGACATAACGGCGACATAACGGCGACATAACGGCGACATAACGGCGACATAACGGCGACATAACGGCGACATAACGGCGACATAACGGCGACATAACGGCGACATAACGGCGACATAACGGCGACATAACGGCGACATATCGGCGACATAACGGCGACATAGTGGCGACATAACGGCGACATAGTGGCGACATAACGGTGACATAACGGCGACATAACAGCGACATAACAGCGACATAACAGCGACATAACAGCGACGTAACGGCGACGTAACGGCGACTTACTGGAGCTCTTACAACACACGGGTGACCTATTGGCAACATGAGACGTAATGGCGACCTATTGGCGACATGGACATACTGGCGATCTATTGGCGACATACTAGCGACATGTAGAGACAACTGTTATTCTAAAAATACCAGGATACCAGAACCGAGGAAGAGGTGATTTGTCTCGTGGCGTGTGCCGACGCTTGCTTCGTGAAGAAAGATCCTAAGTCCTATTTTGTTTACTAAGCCATACGACCGTAATATTAAGGTTCACATTCGTAAAGTTCGATGTTACCAAGATCTATCCCTTTCCCGCTTGCGTTTTTAGAGAAAGACGGAGATATTTTCAATGACGTCTACGCACACATTCATAGGCAATAGTAGGGTAGTCAGTTTGAGTAGACTAAATTACAATAAAAGGGAACGTTTTATGGCTCCTCTACACGTACGAATTTGTAAGCATTATTTAACTTTGAGATACTTTTAGTTTCTTTCCGAAAAACACTCCCGTATTGAAGTACTTTATGTTTATTAGTAGTCAAACATAGCGGGAAAATTAAAATCTTACGAGTTTTGGATTGTTCGTATTAACGCTGTACTAGGAGTTCAGACTTCCGTACGACCGAACGTCAAACTGTCAATGTCATCCAAAGGTTCACGCATTTAGGTTAGTTTCAACTTGAGATGATTATCTGACGCAATTTATTAATCTAAATAGCGAAAATTTTATAGTGGGTTATATATTAAATGAAACCACAAGTGGTAAAATATGGAAATGTGTGCTTCAAGTTGTAATTGTTACATTATTCATTGGAATCATGTATGAAATACGCGACTGAAGGGGATTTTAGTATTCAAGGTATTTCTTTCTAGTTTCTGAGTTTTGTAATGACAATTTAAGGTTAATATTATGCAATAGGCATACGACCAGTCACAATGCCTGATAACAGTTTGGATATCGACTAACGCAAATTGCCCAAAACAAATAACTCATTCTTTTCGTTGAAAAATGGAACCGGGAACATTTCATGGGAACTTTGCATTTTTTGGATATCCTCTTCGGCAAATTGCTAATCGGAATGTCAACGGAAATAGTTCTCATCCATCAACATTTCCATTCAGAGCGATATAACCGGCCGCAGATAAATAGCCGCGTCAGCAGCGTGATAAACGACAAGTTACGTAAGACAAGTAAGACAGGGTAAGGCCTTCGCTGTCGTCGCTCAACTTGACCTGAGCCCGACAGACTATTTGCATAACTCGGCCCGGTGAGGGCAGGTGGCTTTACAACCTAACAATTACTGTATTGTCTTGAAGTAGATCAGCCGTCATTTTCATGTAGTTAATAATTATACATATAAACCTACTTGATTGAGGTGACTGTTGCAGCCGCTGTTACGGTCGACATCTTTGATAAACTAAATAAAGCGACGGATTAAAAGTTGTAATCGTGGCAGTAATGCGGCGGCGACAGAATTCATTGGATCATTCATATTAGCGGTAGTGATCATTTACCTATTCCGAAGCACTAGGGCGTAGGGCGCAAGACGAATGCTTTGCTCTTCAGGGCTAACACAACTCGTACCACCACTCTACTCCCACACTTCTATTACTGGCCCCGTAGACAACATGTCAATCGCTAACGCTCCCTAGCGAACGAAACGCAACTGTCACTGTCACAATAATATGGAAGAGTGATAGAGAGACACAATTCGATGGCGAAGCGATAGCGATCGTCACCTTGGCTAGGCCGCCTGTTGTGGCAAACAAACTCAGCACTAGGCTAATCTTATCGTCTCCCGTTTGATTAACTCCATTAAGATGAATGTTCCGCGGACACCCGAATGCGCCGGCGCAGGGCTCAAGACGAGTGCGTTGCTCCCTTACACAGGGCTACCACTACTTTATAATATTTTGCCAGCAAAGATATCTAGTCTAATAGTGGCTTTTAAATAACTATTGCTCCTGAACATAATGATCTCCCTTATATTATGAAAGTCAGAAACACAAGACAAGTGAAGTGAAATACATCATTTGGCATAAGTTGGTAGCTTAACTTTTTATCGACAAAGCGCATCTTAGCAAGTCCACCATGGCTTTACCAAATAGTTCTTTTTTTTAGGGTTCGGTACCCAAAGGGTAAAAACGGGACCCTATTACTAAGACTCCGCTGTCCGTCCGTCCGTCCGTCCGTCCGTCCGTCCGTCTGTCACCAGGCTGTATCTCACGAACCGTGATAGCTAGACAGTTGAAATTTTCACAGATGATGTATTTCTGTTGCCGCAATACAGAATAAAATAAAGATTTAAGTGGGGCTCCCATACAACAAACGTGATTTTTGACCGAAGTTAAGCAACGTCGGGCGGGGTCAGTACTTGGATGGGTGACCGTTTTTTTGCTTGTTTTGCTCTATTTTTTGTTGATGGTGCGGAACCGTCCGTGCACGAGTCCGACTCGCACTTGGCCGGTTTTTTTTGTATCCAATTATTTCGTTCTATCAATCAGCAGTCAGCACTAACGAATGCCTCAAGTGGCTTAAGTTGTTGTATTAGTTTTTTTAAATAGAAATACATTAAGTATTAACTGGTAGCAACGCTCTACATCTACACAAAAGTAAGTACAAAAGTCCTGAAGGTTTGTATTTATTTAGGTATGCAACAAATTTTACAAATTGATCCAGATTGGACAGCCCTGTACACGTCGGCGTCGGCGGGGGCAAGTCTCCATAATTGGAAGCTCCCGGCGAGCCCCAAACCCCTTCGCGTTCCTTTCTGAGGGCTACCGCGACCACCGAAGTTCGCAAATTGCGGTCATCTTTCTCAGTCACTCTAATTTGCGCCTTAATTGGAGTAAAAGAGAAAGATGCCCGCAATTTGCGAACTTTGGTGTCCACGGTAGACCCTCTGAACATGCTCAAATCAATGCTTATTAGTGAATTATTTATTACACTAAGGGTTTTGGACTTATTTATGTACAGTCAGTTGCAGAGATAACTGATCCCTTGCATAGAAATTCGTTCGTAGGGGGGTCAACAATCTCTGCAGCCTACTGTACTAGATTAGATTAGATTCATTCAAAATAAAATGCATTCACAAAAAGATCTAGGTTAGGTTAGGTACTTCATTTCACTCTACCATATATGTATATCAATATTATTTTTATATCCCTAGATACTAAAGTTTGTCTTTCTAGTACTTACCTACAAACTAATAAAGCTAAAAAAAGTAGGTACTGTAAACAATTGCACAATACAGAAAAATATAATGAAAATACATTGAGTTTGTCTATCAGTTATCAAAAAAACATACATCAAAATGTTTAAGTAGGTAGCCCAATAGGAATTGTTGATCTACCTGTTTTTTGTACGATTGTATTTTGAAAATTGAAGACAAGCAGAAAATTATGATAAAGCGGTTAGAAACATAACAACAGCGGTCGCATTCAAATGTTTTAATTAAAAGAATGAGTTCAAACGTGCTCGCGATGGATCGGTGTCACGGCGGCGGTTAGTTAACAAATCTCTTCACAAATCGTTCTATATGCTCGAATTGCTCGACTGCATATTTTTCTACAGCTAGTAGCGTCGGTTACCGTATCTTATGGAGATATCGCTTACTTCTTTTTTAAATAACCCCATGCCGTAATTCCTCGAGAATTAAAAGCTCGGCAACTATTTCAATTCCTTAAGCCGAAAAGAATGCGGAAAAAAAATCCTTTAGAATCAACTGTGTCAACTGTTGACGGCGAGCGTTGCAGACAGTGGTCTAAACAGCCGCTGCCGTGCTGAGTACGCATAATCTGTTATCCAATCGGTAGAATCCGAGCAGTAGCAAGTAGAATAGAAGCGGTAAACTAGAGTCCGTAATAGTTACAATTGCGATATCATACGTTTGCTTTATGCTTTGTGAAAAGTGACAAAGCAGCGGCACGGCAGCGGCTTCGGTACCGCACCAACCCAACACCGCAACATACCAACTTCTAGCCCGCAACATATTCACTTTCCGTCCGTCTCAGGTTGCACCTATCATATTTGTGGTCGATTTGGCAAGAGGAAATGAGATCGATTACAGATACGTTCTAAACCGGTCAACTGTATACTTTCAATAGCTAAAGGAAACTAGTAAAGTTTTACTGTAATGTACCTATCAATTACGCCTAGAGCATAAATGTGTCGAAGTCTAATCAAAGGTCTCACTTTGTCGCTTACCATAAGAACGAGTTTGATTTTTATCTTTATACGAATAACCTGTCAAATCGTCCTTATAGCATGCGAAAAAGTGGGAATTTTTTGCTTGGAAACAACACAAATGTGCGTCCGTGTGTGGTACTGAAAGAAATATATAATATATTTGCACAAAAGTAATAAAAATATCTGACAATATTATTTAAAGAGTCACAAGAGTGAATCATAATATTTTTGAGCGTTCGTGTAAGATATTAGTGCAAAGAAAAGCTAATATTTAAAATTAGATTAGAAACACCTTATCCGAGTGTTCAAAACGAGCATTTGTCGCGAAGTTGTAGTACCGTGTAACAAGATCGCTTCGGCTTCGATCGATTTACAAGCAAACGTTACTCAATCAATTCGCAGGAAATCGAACCCAATTCAAAAGCAATGAATGTTTAGTTCATGTCCTTTAGAATGGGCAATTTCTCTGAATGGGCAATTGCTCTCGTTGCATCTATGATGGGCTATTCATCTTGATGGAGATTAGACGTCCGTGTCAGAAGAGGAAAAGGGTACAGTACCTCTTTATAATATCAGATATTAGGAGTCTCAAAACGGCCAAGCTTTCAAGTGTCCCACTTCCTTTTCCGAGACCGTGCGAAGTGGGGGAAAAACTAAGAAAGCGACCACCCGGCTCCGAAACAGCATCTAAAGACGCAACCGAGATAAACTCTTAGCTTTTTGGTGTCTCGACGACGACTGTACGAAGTGTAACTAGTTATTTTAGTGATTTATAATTTTTCATACATTCGTGTAAAAACTGTAAAACATGAAGCAGCCTTGCTACTTGATAAATATCGAAATTATTGCATGTGATACGCGATATGTAGGTCCCTTCATCAGTTCTTTGTATAAATGTTTCAGTGTCACCGACGATCGGCATTTAACCGACAACCGCACATGCATACAAAGTGCACATTACAGACCCGTTCGTGGCGCGGCCGTAAATCATTATTGCATATGCGAAATTCACATCGCTCCGTCGATGTTTTTACGATCACACCTAAACGTACCGTCAACCGGGGTGAATAGACACAGTTCTGAACTTTGAACTGTTAGGTAGTTTGACAATTTTGTGATTTATTATGTGAGCTCCTAAATTCCTAAACTATGTAATCGCGTACCTATGTTTTAAAGCTATCAATATTAGGTCCGTTGGTTTTTTGTCTGGCCATTCAAAAACATATATCGACATTGGTATCTTATTTGGATGATGGCACGATTGGAGGACCAGCCAACGTTGTTCTTAGCGATTTAAGGAAATTATTGCCAGCCCTATTGGGCATTGGCTTAGAAGTAAATTCAGAAAAATGTGAATTGTTTCCATGCAGTTCATCTGGCTTTTTCCCTGACTTCCAAGCACTGCTGCCCAATTTGAAATTAATTGACACCACATCTTTTTCACTTTTAGGTGCTCCAATATTTCCTGAGGGGGTGCCCTCTACAATTCGGAAAAAAGAGGATGCATTATCATCATCACTCCATCATCTACAACAGCTCTCATCACATGTTGCCTTGGTTTTATTACGTAACTGCTTCTCCATGCCCCGCCTGACTTATACACTTCGAACAGCGCCCTCATGGCTCTTCCCAGAGCAAATCCGCAACTTTGACCAAACTTTGCGAAATGGTCTGGAAATCATCCTCAACGTCAGCTTGAATGATTCCCAGTGGTCTCAATCTTCGCTGCCCATCCGATATGGTGGTCTCGGGATCCGTCGAGCGCACGATGTCGGACTAGTGGCATTCATAGCCTCCGCTCACGCTTCCATGGATCTTGTCACTCGAATCTTACCAGTAAACGGTGGCAGTGTCCGAATTCCTTTTTTGTAAGAAGCCTTATATGAGTGGAGGGCTAGGTGCCCAAAGGACGCGAGGCCCGAAAATCTGAAGCTCCAAAGATCCTGGGACGACATTCTTAGCAAGAAAACATACGATGACTTACTCGAAGCGGCTGTAAATGTCGATGTGGCGCGTTTAAAAGCAGTGGCATTGCCTGAATCCGGAGCATGGCTGCACGCGCTACCATCACCATACTTGAGCACACTCTTTGATACTGACTCCCTTCGCATAGGTGTGGCACTGCGACTGGGCTGTACTGTTTGCGAACCCCACCAGTGTGTGTGCGGGGCTGCAGTCCAACCAAACGGTCACCACGGACTGAGCTGCGTTCGTTGCGCCGGTAGGTTCTCCAGACACCAGTGCATTAACGAAATTATTCGTCGTGAACTGGTGTCTGCGAATATGCCCTGTGTCTTAGAGCCCCAAGGCTTAAGCAGGACCGACGGAAAAAGACCAGACGGTCTGACGCTGGTCCCATGGGAGCGAGGACGCAGCCTCATTTGGGACGCGACGTGCGTAAGCACATTTGCCCCTTCCCATCTCAGCTACACGGTGCATAAAGCTGGAGCTGCTGCCGAAAACGCCGCCAAACTAAAACGGGTTAAATACTCAAATCTGGAGCCGACCTTCGATTTTGTACACCAGCGGGCCTTGGTGTGCTGATGCTAAAAAATTCATAAGAAAGTTAGGTCAACGCCTACGAGAGAAAAGCGGCGACCCCAGGTCCGGCGCATTTTTAATCCAGCGTATCTCGCTAGCGGTACAAAGAGGGAACGCCAGCAGCGTACTAGGTACATTCAGCCGGGTACCTATGGCCTAAATGCATACAATACCATTAATTTTTATATTTACCTAAGTATATTAAGTTTGTAAATTTCTGTACCTAATAAATGAACATATGTATAACCTATAGCATATGTATGCCGTGACACGATGTAAATCTTATCTCAATGAAGCAAGGACTACATATCGCCATAAACTGTGTCTTCCCCTAGCTATACTTAATATTAACCGGCCGAAGACTAACCACATGTGTTAAAAACAAATACATTCTTAAAATAGTCACAAAAGGATACCGTCCTCTACGCCTTCATGTAAACAAACAAACTTCAGAAGCGCAAGGGCCTATTACACTTCATAACGCATTCAAATCGAACCCTTTTAATCGCTTCATTATATTAAATTACATAGACATACAGAGCGGCTCCCGCTTTACAACAATCGAAACTTTTCGAGCTATCCCTTTCATTATCTATTTTTTAATGAAAGGAGTAAAAGGAACGGAAAGCTATTGAACTTGAAAGCGCGTGCTGTGCCTCGCACATGACATAAGAGCGAGGGCGACGCGCGCGCACAATGGGCGCTGAGTGGCGCAAGCGATAAGCGGAGGCGACTTAAACAATAATAAAAGTTATCTATGAAATAACTGATTAACTAAGTCATGTTAAAATTATAAGTGTACCGGTTCATAAAAATCGCCAAATTTTGGATTTTTGCACTTGAATATATTATCAATTGTTACAATAGATGATAATGAAAGATTGCTTGCTGGTGCTGGTGCTATGTTGCAGCGGCGGGAAATGGGCGATGTTACTGTCAATTTCTTTAATAAAATGAGTGATAGAATGAAAGTACTTATCATAACAATTTCTATTTCCCGCTGCTGTAACGCTGTACCTAGAATGCTGCGGCAGTAACGCTTCTACAATCGCCATCCTAATTTCATCTTTACTTTGCACTTTTAAATACAGCACTGACGTCCAAACGCTACTTCATGTTACAGTTCTGACGCCATGAAGATATCCAATGACCCCAACAGTTTGGAGCGTTTTTTAGCGTTTGCAATTTTCGTATAAATTCTCTGCTAAAGAAAAGACGCTTACCACAACGTTTTTAGTACACTGTTCTTCCTGTTGCTGTCTCAATCGCACGCGCATAATTATATTGCTGTCCCACCCTCGTGGGTACATGGTATCACTGCCGGCTGTCAACGTCACTGTGCGAGCGGGACAGCGACATAATTAAGCGCATGCAATAGAGATAGGAACAGGCGGGTCATAATGTTGTGGTACGTCTTAACTTAATCGGACCTTATGGATGACGTCTTTAAACAGCATCTAGGATTTTATTTGCACCTTCATTAAGACAAATACAATCCTTTTGCCCCCGCTTCCGCCTGTGGCATGGGCCAGGCGGCGGAAGCCCCTCCCCGCGCTCGCGTTCATTGATGGATGCGCCGCACTGCTCAATGGGCTGCGCAAGCGCAACCCAGACGCTTTGCCTTTACATTATTATATTACACCGTGCCTGAGTCCCAGACAGAACCGGCTCTACAAATAGGAACTCGATAATTTTACCTATATATACTTGGAGTTTTGCGTAAGTTTCTCACTAGTGATTTTAGGGTTCCGTAGTCAACTAGTCTATCTGTGTATCTGAGGCTTTGCCCGTGATCGTTAGTGCTAGAGAGCTACAATTTGCCATGCCATGATGAATATAAAGTTGCGGTCTCGCTGAGTCTCATCCATTTTACTGCACAAATATTTGTAAATTCTATCTGTTTTTTTTTTTCAATGTACTTGCAATTCGTTGAATTTTTTTGTGTCGGTAAATAAATATCTTTTTATTTTATTTTTTATAAAGTGATAAAATACACATAAAGTGGGGATACTCGTAAAATATTTTTTCCGCTTCAACCCTATGGTGTGGCGTGTCGTTGCGAATAGGGGTCTTCAACAAACACTTTTTTTAAACATTGCGCAAAAGAACGTAGCAAGCTGATGGCGACAAAAAAACGCCGTAGACGACAGTGTGATATTTGCACGTTCTAGAAAGTCAACCGAGTAAGTACCAGGCAAACATAAAACTCAGGACAGTGTAAGTGTTCCTGCAAACCACTTCAAACTGTCAATTGCTAGTCACGGAGACGCCTACAGCCCCACTAAACTCATATGTGTTGTTTACAACGTCGGTAACGAGAAAACAGGCTTCAAGTCTCTCAGGGTATGAGGTATGAATACACCGAGCTGATTAAGCACCGTATTTCCCTCATTGTCTTGTTCAATACCCTTAAGACTAAAGGGGACGACTGTAAGTGACCGCTTTTCCATACAAATCCCCATTTTTTTCTAGAGTCTCGGGATATTAACATCATAGATTTCATAATGTTAATATCCAGGGAGGAAAATGAAGACTACGTATGTATGGAGATTATGGACCGGTCGTCCACTATCCTCTTGACTGGACGATGCTTAAATCAAAGAGTCCGCCGACTCTTTGATTTAAGCATCGTCAAGTCGCGATAAAAACAAAAGACGAGAGTTTACAATGGAATTTATATCGACAAGATACAATAAAGATAAAAGTGAAAAGGTTGAGCTTCGTGACGTCTCAATTTTTGTAAAAGGTTGTTGTCGCTATGTTTTGTTTTTGCATTTTGTTCGTGCCATTATATCGAGACTTTTATGTAAAATAAAAGTTTATGTAGCTCAATCGCAATTCATGATCGCATCATGTCACGACATAGGTATGTAGTTCCAGCAGACTTAAGCTTTGGTTTCCTCCGATAGCGGTGCCGTCATATAGCGGCCGTCTCCATACAAATACTACGACATCCATATTTAGCCGTATTATTTAGTATGGAGACGGCCGCTATATGACGGCACCGCTATCCTAGGAAAACCGATCTTAAGAATAGGTCATGAGAAGATTATTCATTAAGTACTCTTCTTTTAATCTTCACATTATCATTCTTCAGGAACTAAGTAAAAAAACATTTTAAAGCGAGAAAGCGTATTAAACGTGAAATGTTGCTAGGACATGCAACATTCATAATGTTTGCGACGTTGCAAGGACCAGTGCAAAATGGCGTATTACGCGGAAAATCGACGTATCTAGACTATCTATTTTTTTTTTTTTTATTTATAAACAAGATATATACAGTGTATTACTAAAAGAAATTAAAAACTAGCTTAAATCTAAAATAGGCCCTTGAGGCATTGTACCAAGGATGCTAGCGACATTTCCTCGCCGTATCGCAATGCTGATACGTTGTGCGAGGTAGCCGCCAGCTCTTCGGTCACCCGTTACGTCAACCAGACGCTTCGCGATTTCTGCGAACAACTTATGTATATCTAACACGAAACATTTTCAATTATATAGGACACACTTCATCGCGCCACTGAGTATGCTTTTAACTCCCCCATTGGTTAACGGAAATGCCAAATCGCATTAAAACACCCCTCCTTCCAGCCCGGTAACCTTGAGCTTTTGCTGGTTTTTGTGTCAGTCTGTATACTGGGTTGATCGGGAATTAGGGTTGTGAGACTTGTGAGTTGGAGCTCATTTTGAAACTTAAAGCTTCGAAGCGTAAAGACTCGTTAGTATCTTGGCAATTGACACTTTACACTAACAATTTTTTGTATTACATTTCTGGGTTCACCTTAAATGTTATCAAGGCTTGAAAACTTACGAATGTTTTCGCCTCGAGCCTTTAAGGGTGTCCGGCAACTCCGGCTCTCCATACAAACGTAGTTACACTCTCATTTTAAAACTAGTAGCTAGGTTGCTCTGAAACTAGTAGCTAGGTTGCTCTGAAACTAGTAGCTAGGTTGCTCTGAAACTAGTAGCTAGGTTGCTCTGAAACTAGTAGCTAGGTTGCTCTGAAACTAGTAGCTAGGTTGCTCTGAAACTAGTAGCTAGGTTGCTCTGAAACTTTTTACTTACAATAGGATAAGGTATTACCTATATCTATGTCTGTAATTAGTTTATGTAGCTTCAGATACCATAGTTAAAACAATACAGCGAATTTAAGTTTTTCATACAAAACTATAGTTTTTTCTCTATTTCGTATGTTTTATAAACTGGAGCTAAATTAATTAAGGACCTAGATATATCTCATGTCATTGTATGTGCAAAGTTTCACTACAATCCAATACGTAGTTTTAAAATGAGAACGAGACTCCGTTTGTACTTGTAGGTATGGGAAGGTGAAATTCGGCGGCTCTGGACTCTAAAGACTCGATAGTAGCTTTAACGCACAGCCCTATTATCAGTAACGCTTAACCTATACAAGTTGCCATATTAGTCAACGTGTAAATTATACCTCTTTGAATAAATGAATACCGGCCGTAATCGAGCCGTTATATAACTTTAATAACTATTCGGGCTGCATAACACAGATCTAATTATAGACAATTAGGGTATTCAATGAAACAGAGTAATTGTTACTAGCATCAGCAGAAAATGCCACATTCGTTACATACAACTTATGTAAAATTTAATATGTTGGCTTAAGAGTAAGGTACTTTGTATAATCTGTAGTAAGGTGAAATATGATTTTTAGAACGAGCTGCGAAAATGCGCAAGTAAATCGCTATTTTTTGATAGTTTCGCTAGTTTTCTAACTTTAATGTACCTACCTATTACTTATTTTACGTACCTAAATGTTAAATAAAGAGGACTTTACAGTACCTACTTATCGGCAACAGGTGGGTTGTAAATAAACAATAAAACTTAAATACAAAATAGGTATATAAAAGAAAACGGTTAGTTATCGATGCTTGCTGCACCCAGCCCAGTTTTTATGAAATATTGTAAGTTGTGCTGCAATGTATTGCCCTTTTCTAGTTCAAGTTATTTATCTTCTTTGTTATTAAGTAATAACAAAGCAATGCTCCAACAAAACCGCAACCGTTAAGACAATACAATATTCTAGTCTATGGCGTACCGCATATACCGCAGGGACACAGTTCCCCCGAGAGCCAGTTCCCTGCGTTACGGTACGCGCGCCCACTAACCCAATGGCATCCATCGTGTCACTCACCTCCTACGGTCGGCTGAGCTCCTGGAACATTATAGCAATAGGTGATTAACTGCAATAAGTTGTGAGCACTCGACGAAGTTTTTAAGAATCTGCACTAGAAATTGGAATAACTATAAGAACTATGATGAGATACTTTATAAAAATAGAGCCAAGCTCTGGGAGCCACGTGAATGCCCTGTTAGCGTCTACTTACTTAAGCCAATTGTATTATTCAAAACACTTCTCAGCAGTGGGCAAAAATGGCCAAACCCGATATGGCTACTATAATTACCTCAAACTAAAACAAATAAGCTAATCCAGTTAGGCACGATAGCGCACGTTCGCTGCCGGTTTAGCATATCAGGCGGAACGATCACACGCAATTAGATTACATGATACCATCTAGTTCCTAACGAGTTCAGGAGCTTCAACAGTTAGCACTCCACCGAGGGAAATGGTAAATATTTCACACAAAATAATGCCACTTAGCATTGGTTGAGAATGCCTTGGGTTGGGTAAATGGGTACGAAGGGTAAAAACGGGATCTGATACCGCCCTGACAACAATTAACAAGTTTAATTCTGGTATAATTGCATCCTAATAGCCCCATGCGGTACCAGGATAACATAAAACACCAGGAGCTCCAAACCAAAGTATACTTTTAAACAAGACACCGGCAACAGGTGCTCGCGTCGCGTAGGACTCGTAGGAGGCCGCATGCTCGTTTTTTGCCCAATCTCTTAATAACTCGAGTTGAATAACTCGTACGGCAGATGGTCTGATTTTAATATTTTTTATTGTTTTGCAAATGGACCGGACGGACCAACATGGGCGTATGACATCATGGACCCTCGAGAATGTATGTAGATACTTGGAAGAAACTAGTATTGTAAATAAACTAGCGTTAAGTGGAATTCAGAGAATTGTTAGAGATAATTAAACCGACAAACATCAATGGTATCACTTAAATAACGTCGGCTAAAGTCGCAAGCCTCTTATTATCCCCTCCTTTGGAGGAGATAAGAGGTTTGCGACTTTAGTTTGCGATTTCTAGTAACAGCAATTTCTAGTAAAGTATCCCTTTTTTTGGCCGTATGGCGCCGTCAAGTTAACCCACATGTATTTCAAGTGGCTACCTCACTGATAGGTATACAATGTTGGCATGCTGGGGGGCAATAATTTACCAGAAGTACAGTTTTTTATTTAAGTTTTTTTATTTAAAATTTATTTAACTCCTTTAAAAATAACTTTACCTACCCTATACCACAGGGCGGACACGCCATACAATACATCAAAAATGATTTGCGTTTATATGTGTGCGCGGCACGTTTGTACACGCGTCATTGAGTTTCTGACGGAATCTCAGTAGAGCGACTTACGCACACATTCATGTCGCGGCCTGTCGCGGGCGAGGTAATCCGAATCGGGGCGGGGCGGTGCGTGTACGTTCTGTATAATAATACTATTACTTATTCTGTGCCTATACGTGCCCTATATACGCTATAGAAAGAATGCGCATTTACGCTAGAAAGCATACATACATAAAATTCATATGCGACTGTAAATCATTAGTAATATTAGTAGTATGTGTAGAGAGCAGGTAATTGGGAACAAAGCTAATAGGCGCAACTAATAATAACTGATGTGGCGATAACGCGGTATCTGATGCGCGTGCGCCGCACACAATACAAGCGGTTGAAACAGTATCTTAACCTGATAAGGCTCAAAGGTTTAATTTAAATAACTTAAAGATGGAATTCAATGCCGGCACAATCATTTGAAAATAATAATATGATATTACACGGGCTACTTACAGTCTGCATAGAAATTCAACATCATTTTCACAGGAATCAGTGGTTTATGGTTGGATGGGTTGAATTGACCAAGTGAACAAATTAATTATGCAGAATTAACTTAGCCGAACTCACCATTGGTCATTAATACGTTTAGACTAGTGGAAAAGTATCTTACTTGCCTACAGGTAAAAACAATTGATAAATGTATTAAAATTTTTGAATAGGTAAATAACCTAACCTATCCTCGGAGCCTACGGTGCCCCAGTCCACTGTAGTTGTCAGTAACTACCAAAGAAAATAAAATCCATTCTAATAACTACCACCTTCAAATGTAAAAACTAAAACATTAAAAACTAACATAATTATGATCATTCATTATGATGATGATGGTATGATATGATTAAGTATGTTACTCGCATTCGCGTAACTTAACTATCAATGCCATCCAAATGCACTTTACTCATAATGAAATTAATGTACTGTTACAAATATATCCTTATATTAGCAATTCGCGTAATTCCTGAAACGGAAGTGGGAATTAATCTTCCTCTGTGTCAATTGCCTGTCTGATGCCGCGATAGTGTTCACATCAGCGACTTCCGAATAAATGTAACTCTGATCGATAAGCGGGATTATCGCAGTTTTTACACCACCTGCGTTTATGTAATCGCCTACTCATTTATGTATCTTTTGAGGTAGGTATCTATTATTCATGTCTTATGTGGCAGTGGAAACGTCAATACAAGTAGTACAACTTGATTTCCAAAGGCGTGCCAAGTTCGAGATAATTACGAGATATCCTCTAGGATATCTATAATAACTCTAAACTAACTCTAGTTTTGATTAAGAGCCAACAGGAGTGGTCATTTCTCCATACAAACGTACTCGATTGTTTCCTCCGTGGGTTTTGAAGCTAGAGCAATGATTTTTTCAACACAGATTAATATTGTCGGTACCTGTGTCGGACCGTTTTGATTTTTTTGATATTTTTGTTTTTTAAGGCGCTAGAGCCCTTCAAAAATGGCCAAATTGGCCTAATTGACTATGCCGCAATGAGAGGCGTGGTATTCAAAACTGATATCAATTAGCCAAAAAAGCAAAACGGTCCGACACAGATAATTTCATAATCATTTAGATTTCCAAATTTGGTTACGATTGGTTAAGTTTTGGAGGAGGAAACAGTCGAGTACGAAACCTTGATTTTTGGGATTTTTACGCAGGATTTTTCGCCTTGTTCTTATCGTACTAGTTTTAGGAGCCGCTTTCGTTAGCGAGACGGGTATATTTACCTAAAATATTTAAATCTCAGCTCCTGTTTCGTCTTAAAAAGTGCTACAAATCAGTTCCGACTTCAACACAAAACCGTGTTAATTATTATAATATCAGCCACAAAGCACATTTATTTTACACGCATATTATAATATGTGCTGTGTATTGCAAATTTAGTCTCAGCAAAGTATATAGTTACTAGTTACCTACTTACTTACTTGACCTAGTTTTGTCTCGTTTGGTCACAGAACAAACTTAAAAACGATTAAATGACATCATTAATCAATTACCAGAGATAGATGAAGCGATGGATCCATCAGTGATGGCATGAACATAATCAACGGGTCGAATCGACCCGTCGCTTCGCGTGTCAGTTCGGCCAAGAATGTTTGTAATTCTGAACTCTATTTTATTTGCGTTAAGGCGAAAAGTGTATACATATATTTGATGTTAACCGTATAATAAATGAATCCAAGTAATTAGATATTTGATTAAGCTAACTGCGGAGTAATTACGCTTGTACCCCGCAACGCTAAGTTATGGTTGTCACACAAATTAAATCGATTTTGATATCTTTACTTGGTTTTTAATAACATTTTTTAATTTCTGTATTAAGCTCTTTAAAATAAAGCTCACCTAAAGGGACAACATATTTTTTTACAAAGCTTTTTTTATAGCTTATAAAGCTTAGATTGTTTGTTAGGATTTAGGACCAAAACTTGTAAGCCTTTTTATATGGCCTAGCCTAAGCTAAACTAATAACAAAGTAGATGTATATTAATTTCGTACGAATTATCACAACCCAAAACAAAATGAAGATTTGATTTATTAATTTCTCCTACTCGAAATAATATACTTGTTATATTGGCAACCCTAGGCGTTTAAAATGAACTAGGTAGTTATTTAGTTTTATTAAACTGGCAGCCCTGGCAAACCTGAGACACTTACGACACAAATCCAATTATTTTTACGCTGATCTAGATTTAAACTTGCAACAAACAATTATGTTCATACGAGCATATGCATAATTAATCGATTATGTTACTCTCATTTAAAATGAGAAAAGCCGTGCAGGTATATGGTTCAAAATTAATCAGAACAGTTTCATTAAACTGTGTTGCTAGAGGTAATTTGTTATCAGGAACACCATAACTATGCAGCACCAGAAAAGTGGTCACATAGGTCGCCATCGGATATATCGGGTGTTCACAAGTATCTGAACGAAGCCTCTACTATCAAGACGTTATAGTGAATGTTCAGCACCTTGCCAGCTACGATATTTGATGGCGAATGTATACTCGTAGGTACCTACAGAAAATGACGTGCACTAAGAGCAATGAAAACGGGTAACTTTCAATAGAAATTCTCATGGCTTTTCAGTGTGTAGATAATCAATTAACTTAAAGTGTCATACATAAATACCAATGACGTAGTAAGTTTGAAATGGTTCCTCAGTGGATTGGAATCAAGTAGTTTGATAGTGCACGAATATCACATGTGCTGCCTCGTTTAGCATTAAACTCCGCCCATTGCTAATCCGCACGCACTTATTTTAACATAATTACAGTTTAGGCTTTACTTTCTTGCCATAAATCTGATGGGTTTACGCCTTCAGACTAGTTAGTGGTTGAGATCCGTTCACACTGGCTGAAGCTCTTATGTGGCGTTGGGCCAAAAAGTTTTTTAGAATTAGTTAAGGTTATGAGACTTTGCTGTGCACATCATTAAATAAACGGAATTTAAAGCCTAATTTGTGTACTTAATTCTCATAGACATGTTAAAAACTTCTACTTCTTATGTATGACGAAAGTCTTAGAAAAATGTATCCAAATTATAAACTTTTATAATGTCCACAGAAAAGACGCCGATTTTGCCGAAGTTTTTGACCCAAATAGGTACCAATGGCAGATATAGATTCAGGTTTATAAGAGAAGTTTGTAATGGTCAATATAGTCATCATAATATCTTTTTCAATAAATTTTTAATTTATAACACATTAATTGCTACAGAAGTTGAGAAAGCCCAAACTCTTGAGAGGAAGGCTTTTGTGGCCAGCAGTGTTTTTATGACAGGTATACAGATAACGTGATCTTTCTAGAATCAGAGGTGCCCCTTCTGCCCCAGCACGCACGCGGCCTTGCGCGCACGCGCCGAGAAAGTCTTAATTAATTCGGAAGTTTTCGTCACAATTAGCGCGGAAAGCGGAACGTTGCGTCAGCTGGAGCTGGTCAGGTCTTACATGACCAGCTAAACGATGTGTGACTTGCATCTAATCTCTACTAATAGTCCAGATATTAAGGCGCAAAAATACATTTGCCTCATGACAAGATCAAAACCAGTAGTCAAGTGGAGCATTTATTATAAGATTAACATTTGTCAGGATTTCCCCTGACATGTCAGGATTATTCGTCCTCTGTCATTTGCGAAGGGACTTCGCAAGTGTCAGGGTTTTAGAAACCTCAACTAAAATCACTAGAATCTAACCAAAAACTTAGAATCGTACCTACAGCATATGATGGCTTGTAGCTACAGCACATTTTAAAAACTCCGAGATATGGAGGCCTAATTACAAATACCTCGTCAGCGGTGTTTGGAGAAATTACCGTTCTGGAAATGTCAGGATTTGTAGGGTGATGCCCGGACTTTTGTCAGAATTGACGCATGGTATAGAGTTTTTAGCGACTGCCACCTTAGCTTCCGACCCAGACTGAAAACACTTAGGCCTTAAGTACTAGCTTTAGTTCAGCTCCCGCAAGTCGGATTTTCATTGTAAAGCGACTTTGAAATTTAAATATTGCGTACCTACCCCATTAACCCATAGCGTAGCTTATTATTAGAAACATTACGATTTGAACCCACAACTTCCGATTTAAGTCATACTCGTCATTGTTGATAATGATAACTACCATGCAACCTGTGCAACGATTATGCTATTGTCCTATAAGATAATTAATTAATTATCCGTTATTTAATAGCCAAATTACTCTCTAACAATGATTCTATCATTACATTTGCGTCATGAACGGGAACAGCAACACACTTATCTAACCTCGACCTTATCTCGTTGCAATAAGGTTTACGAATTATCACTCTAATACAGACGTAAGAATGGCCAAATAGGTACCTACTTCGAATAATTTGCTCAACCTATTGTACGTCAAAAAATCAACGCAATCGTATGAAAGAGGCATTCTCATAATATTTAACGATGAGCGATCGAGGGGGGGTTTCGGATTTACCCATTCAGATTGACTGTTATGAAACAGTTGCAAAGTCAGGGTAAGTAACTGGAGTTATACCGCGTAACCGAGTATGAACCAGTCACGTACTTAATGAAACTCGGGTAAGAAATGCTCGGGGAGTACAGAATCCGGAAATGAATGATTTGTTTCGTCTTTCCTAATACGGTAGTAAGAGTGGATTTCATTCCCAACTTCTGTTTTGTAACTGATATTTACCAGTTGCTTTTCGGTAAAGGAGTACATCGTGAGAATGCGAATTCCAATTAAGTAGGCCTAGTTTCCCTCCGGTTTCGAAGGAATTCGTTTTCGTAAAATGGGATTAGATGTAAAGCGGACCCCGGACAAAAAGAGCATAATGAGCCGTGGCAAAAAGCCAAAAACGCTAGGAACATGATTGGTCTTAAATACTTATCCATTATTTTATCATCTGATCACCCAATATACGTTCACATCTATATATATTATTATAATAGTGTCTCTTCAGCTTCACTAAAGCTGTTATAAATAACAACCCAGTTGTGGCACAATCCAGGTTAATCTTTGTAAATCGTCGGCTATCCAAAGCTCCATCTCGCTAAACGTCACTCGAAGTGGACGTTAAGGTAATCCTTTCGAATAAATCGCGGATTTACCCTGTACCTGTACCGTATTTTTATTGGCGCAAAAACTAATTCTGCACATTCCACTCGTATAGGGGTCAATTTCTGAACACGATTTTTTTTCTGTCCGTGATGAAAATCGTGGGTTAGCATCAGATAATACTTACCATTTTTTTTTTACATAAAGAAGTCACACTTTCACACCGAGTTCCATATGAATTCACTGATTAATTGGTTTTTAGAGTACACTTAAAAATACCTAAAGGCTCAAATTACTGCTCCCGTGCCCTGTCCGGAATCTACTTTTGAGCATAATGAAAAATCCTACGAAAAATTCTACATTAGTATCACTAATTTAGTGTCAAATACTTAAACTAGATGATATTTACTATCACTGAGCACATACACTATTAACTTCATTGTGGTAAATAACTCGTGATCGATGTTTAAATTTTGTCCGAGCGCGCGAGTACAATTTCGTCGGCAAAACTCACAGGGCTCTGACAGCCGACGTCTGTATTTGAACCGCCTCGTGTCCCGCCTCACCTGTACTGGCAGTATTCGGCTGTCTTTCAAAGCAAACGGATGTACGTCAAGCCGTGGCGTGTTTGAGCAAATCGCGTAAGTATTTCGGAATCCGGGTGGGCGACAATTTTTTTCTAATTTCGATGCCCCTTATAAATTTTATTTTCCACATAGCTTTTCAATAACAATTGTCATATTTAGGAGCCCTTTATGTATCTTTATGTAAGCGATAACATAACAGTTTGGTCAAACACGATTTAAATTTTTGGCGAATTTTTTTATTACGAATTCTAATTTCCGTGCCCTAATTCCCATAGCAAATTTACCTAAAACAGCTGATTAAGTGGCACGGGAATTAGAAAGTATTACATTTATTGTCAACAAATCTTTTATTGGGGGCACTTTAAGTTAATTGGCAATGTTTACGTCATATTATTATTACATTTATGTATATTGGCATTGAATATATATTATATGTAATAATAATATGACGTATATCTTTCTATTTTGCATTTAAGGAAATCTTAAAGAATGCACAAAAATTTGTGAACGGTTTTTTAGTATAAGTACTATAGTACATACAGGGTGGACCCGAATAACCCGGGCAATTTTAATACGTAAGGTAAGGTGGGGTAAGACGACACCGGGGTAAGACTATCACTTGTATGGAATCCTTGTACTGTTAGTCTTGCCCCACCTTACCTTATTCATTGATCATATTATAACATTAAAATATTATATAAACATAAAACTATTTCTGGAATTATTACATATTATAATACCTGTACCTAAGGTTACATGAAACAAAATGAATCAAATTTGCAATGTTTTTTTTTTTGTAAATTTGACAGCTGACAGCGTATACCGTATAAAGTTTAAATATCTGGGAGACCGAGCTTTGCTTGGAAAACATATACCTACCTAAAAACTCAAAAATGCGCGTTTTCCCAGAGATAACACCTAGCTAGATCGATTTTTCACCCCAAAAAACCCTCATATATGATCAAATTTCATTCGAAATCGTTAGAGCCGTTTCTGAGATCCCCGAAATATATACAAGAATTGCTCGTTTAATAGATTAGTTGTTATAAATTAGCTTTTCTAATACAAGAAAAAATAAATATATATCCTATTCTTACTATATTATAAATGCGAAAGTATCTCTGTCTGTCTGTCTGTTATCTCGTCACGTTTAAACCGCTGAACCAATATCATCTTGATGATATTTGGCATGGAGATAGTTTGAGACCCGGGGAAGGACAAAGGATCTGGGGGCACGGCAGTGCCGCCGCCAAGTCGAGCAAAACAAAGTGGCACGGCCGTACCATCAAATCTCAATAACATTCTATCAAAATAACATTTAATGCACTTTACAATCCCTTAGTTTTGTCACTGACACAATCACTCACGATCATCATTATTTTAAGGTACTTCTAGCATACCCAAATTTGAAACGTAATTTGGTTTTAGCTTTTTAAGCCAATAAAAATCTAATAATACTGCAATATTAGTCACGTTCTAAAGATCTAATAACTGCATAAATAAGTTTGTAATCCCATAGAAATATATGCGATAACAACGTTGCCTTTTAGTTCTTACAATTAGTAGGGAAAGTAAAGGTACACTACGACGTACGATGTGAGTATGAATAAAGATGTGTATACATAGTATCAGTATGGTATGGGTATGATTACCTGAAAAGAAGGACAGCCTACAAAAAGAGATGGGATCCTATCAAAAACATTACATGTAAAAAGATGCAAGTCTCGCAACGCAGTTCTTCTACTACAAAAAAGTTTTGAGATGTAATGGGAAACCAAGTCGGTTATTTTAGTCAGTGCCAGGGGGTATTAAAATCGTAATACTATTAGATACCTTATTAGGGTTCCGTAGCCAAATGGCAAAAAACGGAACCCTTATGGATTCGTCATGTCTGTCTGTCTGTGATGGTCTTACCCCACCTTACCTCATATGTGATCAAACAATTTTTTGTGTTATGAAGGCAGCATATTCGATTTCTTCAGATTAACTTACACAATAACTTCTTCTCACTGTGCCCCTATTTACTTATTTCTTAGTATCATTTCCTATACGGCCATATACCAGATCATACACCTTGTACCTATCTACATGCAGATACATCATGACACTTTTTAATTTAATGAATAGTTTTGTATGTATGTATGTATGTAAGTAGGTATTGTTTTGAAATATGTACATTTTACTAAGAAAGAGAGATTAGTTGCCATTAAAATCAAGGAAACGATTAGTCAAATACGTAGTATGATACACTAAAAAGTGTATCATACTTTCGTAGATTTGTCGTCCGAAACTAAAATTAAAGAAGGTAAATATGTTCGATGCCGCTTCAGTATGGTTAAAGTACATTATTGTAGATTAAAATATACATAAATAATAGTTTTAACTACCAAAATAAGTTAAGAAAACAATTCCTGTGCCATGTTCTAATTTCCGTGCTAGTAAAATCTAATTCCCATGGACACACTAATTCCCGTGCCCTGACCAAAATTTTAAATTGAAATAACTTTTATAGTTTTATGAATATTTTTACCCCATAAGAAAATTAATGTTTATTATATTTTTTATCAAATTATCAGCATATTTTTTTTTGTGTAATGTTAGTATTTCAAAATTCCATGGGAATTAGACAAAAATGCTCGTTTGGTGAAATTGACCCATAGGATTTACAGTATACAATCAATAAAACGGTCCACAGGTGACCACCAAATACAACTTTACGATTATATGATAATCTGGTTGTATTCAGCACGCATCAATATGCGTGCAACTACAATTAGTTACATTTAGAACCTTACAAGCTGAGGTACCGCCGTTCAATAAAATTTACTTTGTTTCTCTTACTTCACAATGACCTTTAGTAGTTTGGTTTACTCAATCACCACGCTTTATTGTTTCTAATAAAGTTGATAAAAACGTTTCCAATTGATTTAAATAGGAAACGATAAGTCGACTCCACAAAAACCAATACCTAGCTCTCGTTACGATGTGAATCGGAATTGAGACATTTCCATAGAAGTGTCAAGTCCATTAGTAACATTATTGTGAGAAAAGTCGAGCAAAAACTGTCAGCTGGAGCAGTAAAAGTGCTGGGGCACGGTGCATGGATACATCAGTAGCCTATCTCCATACGACTAATGCCTTTTTACTCGGTTCAATCGCCCGCTGTATGAAGCTTCGATGATCCTAAAGTCATATGAGAGTGCTCCCGACTCATCTTAGAAGAGATTTCGCCCCCAAATCTGTATTATACCGTTTGGTATAAAGGGTTGCTAAGAAGATTTGTTTGATATGTTGTCCGTGGCCCTTTTTACCGCCACAGCATGGCCCTCAAATTTACCTTGATTTAAAGATGGAATGGATTTGTAATTTCTAATCTGGTAAAAGTCACTGCTGGGGTGTCATTGTGGGCAGTCGTTTCTCCTACACTGCCAATCTAATAGTGACAAGCACTTTCATCTACTAAACATCACTACATTGGTTTCAGTTAATACTACTTAATACCACGTATTAATACTCGAAAGACCATAAAGGAAAACTTTACTCACCGTCGCGCGCGATTCAAAGTGTCATCCTCAGCTTAATGAACTGTAACAAGAAAAATTAATTTAGTTATCAGTTAGATTGTTATAATGATTTAGTCATTTAAAATTAATATACATAATTATAAGATAATTTTAAAATTTAAAAGTACCTAAACACGTGACATTTAAGAAAGCTGAAGGGAGACTTTGCCCTAATCAAGTGGGAGACTTTAACCACGTTATTAAACAAAAGTGTCAAAATGTATAAAAGGTATTTACTTTATTAGCATTCCTAACTCCAACATGACCTAACGTAGGTACCTAGAAATATTCCTATTCAGCCTAGACCTAAATTTTTATTTTATTTTACATAAATCAGCTAGTTTGTATATCTACTCAGTAATATAGCAAAAATAACTTTTTTTTTGTTGTAATAACTAAGTTGTTTATCTGTGTTCCCAAATAAATTACTTTTCTAAGTAAAGACTTTTCCATAGATTAGGTAGTAGGTATATGTTATGTGGATTTTTCTTTCTTTTTCTACAGCGATGATGTTTTCTAAGTACATATTTACGTCTACTACTGACCGTACAGTAGCAAAACGAATGAATACTGTGAACTGCAGTAACCCCCGATCACTGATTAGTATGTATTTGGTAAGGAGAGCACTGCCCGTCGCAAATTGCTAATGATCGTCTAGATCGGTCGGCTTTCTCTAACAACACATTTAGCTGATCATTGGTGTGCCTTATGTAGCTGGAATAAGCTGGCCGATAGTGCCGACCGCAGTGTCCATATTGGTCACCCCTATGTGTGTGTTCAATAGTAGATTCAACTCGGGAACTTCTAAAAGAAACATTTAAAAATTACCTTCTACTCACAAATCTGCAGTGTTTTGACTACCTTTGTGTTTTTAGGAAAAAAGTAGTACCAACGTTATATTTGTGAAAATCAGGGTTTAAAATACTGGGTGTTCTAGATCTATAATCAATGTAGTTAAAACGGAGTAAGCACCTTTTGGGTAACGGGTACATTGAACCTTTATATTGGACTGGAGTCTGTGGACTCTTGCGAGGTCAGACTGCAAATGTTCAGATCGGCTTTCTCCAGCGCACGCGGCGACCGCAGCAGTCTGTCACAGCCATTATTGCGTTCATTAAAACACTATAAATATTGAATTTAACTGTTTTTATATGAACAGTCAAAATGCTCATAATCAATGCATACCATATTTCATAAATGTCTGAGTAAACTGTAATCTCCTCAATTGTATAAAGTTCTAAATGAACAAATCCAAACTAATATAGGTACTTATACCCGCTATATTTACCTACTAATACCAAGAATGCTACTTAAAGGTTGTCTGAAATCTTGAAAGCTCTTTTCTCTCTTAAGCGGTAACGATATAACACAATTTTATTGTCCTGGTAGCGAAAGCTTCTCAAAGTAACCTCGATGTATCCAGGATTTAAGAACATTAAGCGTAAAAATATTAGGGAACTTGTTCGAATCATGGTCTCAAGTCTCTACTCTCAAGCAGGCAGCTTAGAAAGGAAACGCCGCGGGTGCAGCAAACGCAATGGATGCAGCGTTAGACAGGTCGAGCAGGAAGGCTTACAGCTATCGGCATTCGCATTCCACTCTCTAATCTCTCTATTGGTGAAAAAGTCGAGGAAATCAACGACTACCTGCTTCGGAAAATGGAGTTGTAACTAGATACCCGTTAATTAACGCATATGTAGTGCAGCAGGCGTATTATGGATAGTTTTACCCGCGTGATAAAATAATGGTCACTTTTTAACACTGCGGGACAGAAAGTGACGGATACCGTTTTTTCACGCTGTCACGTAGACAAGAACGACCATCAATCATATATTTAGGCATATATAAAATTGATAGAATTTTGTGACAAATTCAAGCTTCCGCGGAACTTGAACGACTACTAGAAATGGTGAAATAGAAGCCAGCTGTAATATCTACTACTAGGCAAGCTCAATAGATTTGTTAGTAAGCATGTTGCGCGTTTCACTCTCGCTTTCCGCGGCGTGCGCGCAGCCACAGCCACGGTCAAGGCGAGCGGAGCGCGGCTCCACTGTTGATGTTGTGATCTATGCCGTTAGATCCGAACTACGAGTAACAGAAGAACCGTATGACTTTGAATAATTTTACGGTTTAGACTCACTTGTTTCAAGTCACTCGCGCCGCTCGCGCGACATGTTTCGGAGAGCCTAGGTCTCCTTTCTCAAGCACTAACAGTGCGAGCAGCGTACAATCAATCAATCAATGTTAGTATGTCTCACAACAGTTTAAATTCGAACCTTATGACTTTGCAATAAGGTCTGCCTGGGTTGCAGTTTACAAATAATTTTAAGATCACTGCAGGCTAGCCGGCAGCTGCAGGCTGCAGACCAAAGGAGATAGCAGGATTACCTCGACGCATTTTGCAGCAAGAAGGCGTGAACCAAACCGTGATGAGTTGTAGAAGAAATGAGTGGACACAAAAGAAGCTATCTATAAAAAAATTGCTGTTGTTTACAGTTCGTTCTAAGTGTTCTAATATTATCGTGTCGTGCGACAATGCGCCCGCGCATTCTTGTCACCGCACTATATAGTCCCGCTAGTTTCCCACGACTTAGCATATCGTGCTGAATGCTTCTATTGATCTTCCGCGATCTCGATCAACTTTTCTTGACCGCATCACGACCTCAGTTTTTTTGTGACCTTTGCGGTTTACTTGTCTTGTGATATCTGAGAGCGAATTAGAGTGCTCTAGTTTAGGATCTTTTATCTTTCTTTAGGTTATAGGTATGTATACAATAAAACAGAATATATCTAAATAAATCTAAATTTACTTAATCCGACAGTGAATTTATAGTATTTTATGCAACCGTTGTTTAAGAGAGGTCAAAAAAGGGAGTGGCGTGAGTAACAATTTGAGGCGAAGCCGAAAATTGTTAATAAAGACGCCACGAGTATTTTTTGTCTCAGTTAAACAACGTTGCATACAATACTTTTTCTACGACCAAGCACTTACTTTGAAATAAAATTGTAAATTTAACAAATATTTTTAATTCAAGAAGTAGCAAAAATGGAGGCTACGGGCGGGAACATATGAATGAATGAATGAAATAAAATAAAAAAACATGTCTATGGTTCACATTTGTCAGAGATGACATTTATAATAAGGTTGGCAACACTGTATTTCATTCAATATTTTTTAAGTGGTCATTACACGAAGTATCATAAAATCGCCAAAAAGATACTGCGTGTATGCAAAAATTCTTTTTTGGGGCATAGACTAAAGACTTGTCTTGACAACTATAAGGTAGGGTTTTAAAGGTGTGTGCACGACCCTTTAAATGACAAATAAAAGTACGGGAGTAGAAAAAATATAAAAAGGTTAGCCGCCAAACTCCGCCGCCGCGAAATAAATAAGCCATCATACAATCATAGAATAAGTTTGGGACCCCTAACCTTTACTATTGAAGGTAGGATCTTGAAACATAATAATACTCTTTAAATGTTATAAGTAGAACTCAAAAGGGGTTGGAAATAGAATTTCAAGTTTTAAAACAACTAATACGTAGTACATACCTAACCCGGAGTCACGGACGGCTAATAATCAAAGATTTAAACTATCTAAAGCAGTAGCACGTTAAATCGTGTCCAACACTCCCATTAGCAACCACTTAAACACCTTCAACCCCGGGGTCGTGCCCCTAGCTCCAAGAAAGTGAAATCCACTTATGTTAACATTCCTGGCCTCCTACACGCCAATCACGCCGTTCTTGGCGTGTCTAGTTTTGACAGCTGGATAATGTGACAATCAGCGACGCATGAGTGCATGGCGTCAAATGGAAATTGGTATGGAAATGCGGAACTACTATTTGGGAGATGTATGTAAATTATTACGTAACGTAATGAAAGAATTCTTGTTGTTGTGTATTCAAATTAGAGAAAATCAAAGAAAAGATGATTTGGCACGACGAGGTGCGTAAATCTTAGAGCTGAAAGACCTAGAAATATGTATCATATTTTAATGCTTTTTATTGTACATGTGGTATTATTTACTGCAAAAAATCATCTTTTAGTTTTAGTTCAGACTAAGGTTTCAATAACCATGCAATTTATTTTCTGTTACAATGAACTGAATGAACAAAGCCATTGACTTTTAAAAAGTAGGTAATTAGACTATGGAAATGATTACTCGCATAATGACACAATTGTTTAATCACTGATACATGTCAAGATAAATATATCAGACGTGTCTTATTATACTACCGGCAAGCAAACGTTAATCTATAAACAGAATCAATTGAGCAACGCAATTAATTTATTCGATTAATTAAATCGCTAGGCTCACGTTCATCATCGGACGAGGGAAATATATCAATTAGCACGAAATCGTGTCGCCCAAGCCATCCGGAACACTCGCTCGCTCGGAAACTTAATTACTAATCCTTCGACGACTAATCGAAGGTTGCCGACGCGGCGGGCGGAAAATCTTACTGTCACGCGTGTCGCGTGGCCGATCCACTGTGCGTAAAACCAATAGTTTTTAGCACTCATTCTATTTAATAGATTTAAAGAGCTAAAGAAATTGTACATAATACCTAAGTTGCGTCCCATTGATGTATAGACGGCATCACTTAACGAGATTCGGGTAAATTGGTGGTCTATCGATGTTATGAAATGAAATATCGATCATTCGTCCGCGTGCATTTATAAAC
This sequence comes from Cydia amplana, assembly GCF_948474715.1. Taxonomy (NCBI): domain Eukaryota; kingdom Metazoa; phylum Arthropoda; class Insecta; order Lepidoptera; family Tortricidae; genus Cydia; species Cydia amplana. The sequence goes on along the minus strand of NC_086083.1, from coordinate 421,464 downwards.
ATGTTTCTTAAAAAAAGTAAATGTGTAGAATCTTAATAGCTGTAGAAACTAAATAAACATTAGGTTAATAGGTTTATTATTTTGCCTTTTCTGAAAAGTCGAAGATTTTATACCTATAAAAGAAAGGTAATCAAATGAAACTTCAAACAAAAATCTTGGGAAATATTGCTGGCGTCTTTCAAACAATGTCATTTTTCACTTCTACAATATGAGAACTTCCATCAGTTTGTTAAAGTAGGTATCTCTTCTAATCTATTACCTCGGATAAAAAAGTCAGTGTTATACAATCGGTATTTTGGTAAATTGTTGTAATTGTGGTCAGCCATCATGTTTGCGGTATTGAGTGCGGGCGGAAAGAACTGCAGCTTCCGTACGGACATGGCAGTCGTTGCGGTAATTGGGGAAAATGGTAGTTAAACTAAAACTTAAAATTTTGAAGTAATAGATAGCAAATAGAAAATCATAATCATGCATAAAATCTACTTTAATAGATTAAAAACATTTGAAAAAGCATTAATTAAACACACTGTTTCAAACAGAAGAAATTATTGATGCCAAATATTTTACGATGCTCGATAAAAGAGAAAATATTTACTTTACAAAACGATTCGAGAAAATTCTCCAACGCTTAAAATACAATATCGTGGTTCAATACAGTCAATACAGACAGCCAATAATTAACGTCATAATGAATTATTAATTAATGCATTTTCCACCAAAGTAACATTATGTAAAGTTGACAGTTTGTATGAATTTTAACAAGCACTTCAGAGGTCGCGTAGTTTGGCTATCTTTACGACCGAATGCTAAAAAGGTTGGTGAAAAGAAATCAAAGGTACGCCCTTACTATTACAATTGCTAATTTTGACATTCGAGGCAAGAGAAAGAGGGAAATCGTAGGTGTTACAAAACCATTCACTATATGTTGTAACCAGAAGCTTCTAGGTAACCCAAACTGCGTGATTAAAAGTGACCTAAAATCCAGCTAGTTTCGACGATAGATATTTTGTTTACACCATTTAAGAATTTAAATAACTTTACAGTACATTTGGGGCTACTTTTACTCCCTTCGGTCGTGTTTTAATTTATCGCCACTCGTTTCGAATTTCCTCTTTTTCGCACTTGTATCGAAAATAACTATTAGCGGCAAGAACATACATACCTATTCGAGTCACGTATTTTGAAATCTCATATTTTGTGGTGTTCTATTATAAGTACCTAAATCGTTTTAAAATCGAGCATTTTCAATCTCAGTCAATGATCAATCAAAAACCATAACGCTTACATAATAAAAACATTGGAAAGTGACGTTTTTCACCATCTGTCATAGTTTTCGATCTCATCTCGAGGACATCGGAGCAAATTGCCGGAGGTCCGCCCCAGCGGCCACACTAACGAGCCTATCATTCCCAATTCAAATTTCATGCCGCCGCGCACGCGCTCACTGCGCCCGCGCACTACACGGTACAACTATTACTAGCAGTACAGTGGATTGCAGCCGGAAGCAGATGTAGGAAAAACTTAAGAGTTCCGTTCTGAGAGGACCGACATGAGCTCAGCGTGCGGTTGTAGCAGCCCCTTTGTTGAACGACGCAGCAAAAAGACCCCAAGAAGACCTCAGATGGCTATTGCGGTGAGGATATTGAGGATTTATTGCGGAGTAGGTACTTTGCCTACCATGGTGCTAGATTTTATACTCTGATTTTGATGATAAGGAGTGCCAAGTTATTCTTTAAGAAAAGTTAGAAACTCGATTACACACCTGAAACAACAAAACACACGTCGCGAATTCTTGGATCTGAAGAATATGCAATCTTTTTCTCAGCAGTCTAATCTTGTGGACCAAAAGCTATAATCTCAGTAAACTGCATTTATTCGATGTGGTCAAGATACTGACCACGTTTAATACACTATGTCGCACTTGGTTTGACAGGCGACATCGATCGATCCGCACTTTCCCGACCAATCACAGCCGCTTTCTATTGTAACCGCTGCAAGGATTACCATCACTGCGTCAAAAAAGTTACAAGAGTCGTTAAAGTTATTGGCACAGTTGACCTTTGGTCACTGAGAAACTGTGGAGACATAAAACATATCCGGCTTCGGTTTTGTGGTTAGGTATAGGTTGTCGAAAACATTGGACGTGTCTATTGTGTTACCAAGACAATTATGACGATAACTGAACAGAACCTTAAAGGGAGTATTATATCTGCTATTTAAGAAAAGCTATGTAAATCTAAATGAGGCGTGTCGAGCAATTATAATTCTAGACAGCACCTTTACTGCTACCTTGCAAAAGTGACAAAAATCCCGTAGATACTTCACAAAAAGAACGGATTAGACATTATCATAACTAACATAAATAATTAAGTATCTACAAAGCAGTTAATGACTGTCAGAGTGTTACCTTAGAAACTTGGAATAAACAAAAACGTGAGTCCACTTCGGCACTGCTGACCAACCTTGACGTTTAGCTTATTCACGTCCATCATTGTGAACAGAACTGCTGACGAAGCAAACTGTTAATGACAATGACGAACATCAATCATCTTCCGCAGTCGTGTCGGATACAATAGCGAATTTAAATCTCAAATAATCTTAACCTCCAGTAAATAAATAAATTAATGATCACTGAGGCTGATTATGCTTTATCAATTCGATATGGTTTTCATCTTATTTTGATACGATATTGAGTCAATCATCAATATTGACATGATTACAAAGCATTTTTTAGGTTGTTGTTACCGTGTTTTGCGGTAAAACTAATTGCTTTGTATTCTTAAGTACGCGCTGTGAAGAGGTTGGACAAAAAGAAAAAGGTAACACTATATCAAAATACGATCAAACCGTATCAAGTTGTAAAATCCGAATCGGACACATGGTCAGTGTAACGGTGAGCGGTTAATTAACAATCATCCATTTTGATTTGAGCGGTGAAACCGCGGCGTGTGGGCTGACCGCACTTAATAAACATAGCTTTATGTAAAGTTGTTGACACGTTTGCATTTTTAACTATAACTTACGCTGTCATCAGAACTAATTGGAATCAGTTCATTGAGGTTATTGATTATCTACAAGTAATAATTAAGACCCTTCGGGAACAAATCAAATTATAAAACCAACCCTTCAGAGGCGTGACACTGGAACGGACGCGGACGGGTACCGCCGCGACAGGGTAGCCTCTAGAGGTCCAAAAGGTGTTAGCCGCGTAAGCTGAAGACTTCAATTCACATCCAACCTCCGCCACTGAAGAGCTTTTCTTCAGTACATAAGACATCTATTTCAGTTTAAAATAATCATGATCTGATAAAAATGTACTTGACTAAGATAGGAATGATATATATGGGTGAATATGGTCATTTAAAATAGGAGACAGACCGCGGAGGTCATAATAATTATGTACGTTGGTTAACATAATATCAATAAAGCAATATTTTTAGGGTTCCGTAGCCAAATGGCAAAAAACGGAACCCTTATAGATTCGTCATGTCTGTCTGTCTGTCTGTCTGTCCGTCCGTATGTCACAGCCACTTTTCTCCGAAACTATAAGAACTATACTGTTGAAACTTGGTAAGTAGATGTATTCTGTGAACCGCATTAAGATTTTCACACAAAAATAGAAAAATAACAATAATTTTTTGGGGTTCCCCATACTTTAAATTTTTTTTTCATCAAACCCATATGTGTGGGGTATCTATGGATAGGTCTTCAAAAATGATATTGAGGTTTCTAATATCATTTTTTTCTAAACTGAATAGTTTGCGCGAGAGACACTTCCAAAGTGGTAAAATGTGTGTCCCCCCCCACCCCCACCCCTGTAACTTCTAAAATAAGAGAATGATAAAACTAAAAAAAATATACGATGTACCAATTTACCATGTAAACTTCCACCGAAAATTGGTTTGAACGAGATCTAGTAAGTAGTTTTTTTTAATACGTCATAAATCGCCTAAATACGGAACCCTTCATGGGCGAGTCCGACTCGCACTTGGCCGCTTTTTTTAAATTGGATTTTTCATTTCAATTCACAACTTTTGCGGAGTCTCCAGTGTTCATCGAAATCGATTCCTACAGGCTTATTTTATTTGGAGGGATGGATTATTTAAAGATAAGATATCTAAAAATAGACAAATTATCTTCGGCTTTCCAAATTGGTATGTTTCGCCGCCACCAGAAATCTCTGAAAATTTCACACGTCCATCAACCGTAAGAAATTACCTAATTAGACGCATTTCAACATTGTTTACGTGTCGTTCCCATTTTAGTGAATAGAACTCGTTCATATGTATATTAGAAAAATACGGAGCAGAGAGCGTAAGATATTCGCGCTATGTGAAAGCGCTACGCGATGCGCGTGCGCGTCGCATCGGTTAGCTGGTGGAGCATACGCGGCGCATAGTGCACACCTGCAATAATCTTCTCCGCGTTATGTCATCCTGGTCAGATGGGTTTATCAGTCCTTTGACTTGTTGAATTTTATAAACAACAGAGATTTAAATAATAATAAATTATGAAAATAAATAATGTAAGCTTTTATTTGGAGTCTTAAAGGCTCGAGGAGTCGAGGAGTGTCGGCTCACGAATTTTCAAGACTAAAATATAAATCATTTAAGCTATATTTAAGCTTGTCTTTGTTTTCGCGTGTTTTTTACAAGATAATTGTTATAGAAATACGGGTTTACTGCTGACGCCTAACTATGTAGGCTTTAAGTTTCGAAACAGTTACGCGCTAACTCACAACAATATCCGGACATATTGGAATTAAAATTGGTGTACAGTAGCAATTCTGATAGTTCCATCTTGAAATACATAAAATAAATAATTTCGACCACAAGAGAAGATAAGAAGATGAAAGTTTATATTCTTAGTTAATTAATCATCTAAATATGATCAGGATTGTAGCGCGGATTTCACCTTTGAAATATAACTACTTACATGTGAAAGTGTATCCTGCTTTCTTTTACTGTTTTGTCGTTTAAAATTATCAATAACTTCCGATTATGACCGCCGACTGTTATTTGTTTTTACTTTTTACCAAAATATTATTACAAAATACAGTAAAGTGTGTATACGGATGTGATATTTCATTTCAACTCGCACATTCCACGCTCGGCATCCGTCGGTTCTTATTTCAATAATGAAGATTTTTTTTAAACTTTTTATTGCTAGATCTGATACTGGACGTGCTCTATTTTCTTTAATTATTACTTTAATACGAAAATTATGCAGTTGGAAGACTTAGAATTTCGCTATTACAACGGGAATGAACTTTCTAGAAGCACGAACTAACTAATAATAAAGACTGATGATTAATTATAACATGGATTATCGATCGATCACATATGCAATCCCAATAAGGATGTCTAAAACTAACATTTAGGGTAGTTACAACACATCTCATGAAACCCAAAGTCGAAACCAATCTCAGAGCCCGTGGTGCGTTCTATCAATCGGCAAACGAGGCATAACTGCCGACAGTGCCGACCCACCAACCCGCATTGGACGTGCGGGTAAAATTTAAAAAAAAATCTGAACTGGTTCACGGGAATGTCCCTGATAGTACAAACACAACAACAACAAAGCAAGAACTAAAAGCGACCAAAATAGCTTCTAGACATATTATTCTTCTCTACATTTTCCTTTAGACTAAGAACACATTGCTAATATTTTTTACAAATCATAAATACTTGAACGAGTGGAATGCGTTTGTAGTGTCGAGTTTCGGGTAGCCATTGTTTTGCAAATTTACGAGTCCGGCGCGGGCGCACGCTGGCCTTGCGCGCGCGATCGAGTTTCGTTCGTCAAAACATAGTCATTACCTAGCAACGTAAAACCATTCAGGTAAGAAAGCAACAAAAAATATGTACAAGGTACTTAGAGCAATCAAACCGACCACGATTAAAAAGATCTCAATCCCCATTCAAAAGTGCTCCTGGATGCCGTGAGAGTAGATCCCCAGCAAGGCAACTAAGATCAAGATCAGTGGGAAACATCGAAGGGCCGGTAGGATCAGCACTGCTAAAGATAAAATATGTCCAGCAGTGAACGTCTTTGGTTAACTGTCAAGTGTCAACACATCAAACCGATAGGTAAATTCACAACAATCGAATAGGCAAGTGTAAAATCTTACCAGAGGCGATACTTTTTTTAATTCTTGTACCAGTAATGTCACAAATAGAAAGAACGGAACTATAACCTTTCTGCATAGTGTCAATGTCATAGTTAGAGCGGTTATCAGCGTGACGTCACGCTGCGCTGGCGCCGCTACTTAAGGCACCCTGTACACAGTACACCGTCTGTTTGCTGTTGTGTCAGTACAATCTGTCAGTCTATCACTAACATAATTTTAACTTATTATTGTGCAGAAAGCCAAGTGTGATGGAATAAAGGCCAGACCTGCGAAAACACATTACCTGCATTTACATGTAGGGTAATAGTAATAGGTACCTGTTATGTTGCGAGCACATCAGCGACAGCAGTCGTTTGTGGCCGAATTCAGCAGTTATAATCCTGAATTAAAATCTTACCGTAGTTAGGTTTGAGATCTCGCAAATTTAGGATGAGTGAATGGATCGAATGATGAATGAAAGGAATTAAGTGCTCTAGGATTTAAAATGGCTCAGACAGTTTCAGGGCCTATAGTGTAGTTGTGTATTTCGTGGTATTTTCTTGCTGGTGAGTTTTTTGATAAGTTATTTGCGGTAATGATATGGTAAAGCGTTCTTCAAAATAGGAGTATAAGCGTCTCCACAGCCTACGGTGACCGCTTATCATCAGGTGGGCTGTAAATATAGATATGTTTGTTTGCGACAGACGTAGAATGAAACCGCCGTCAAAGATAACCTCAAAATCACAACCCTTACCCTCCCTCTCAACTCGACGCGAATTCAAAATGACAAATGATGAATAAAACTCACCTTAATAATCCAAAATCAACACTCTAACATTAGAATATCACTATAACAACACCGATCAGCTGACTATATCCGACATCGTGTCGTGTCGTGTACGTGTCGCCGGCGCGGCGTCGCGACGGCCACTGAGACTAACTACTGAGGGACCGGCGAACATGCAACACGGAACCAAGGGAAGGTCAAGTTCAGACAGGATTGCCAAACAGTGAGAGTGATCTCTTAAGTGAGGGCTTAAGTGGGTATTTAAGTGTTTTCAAATGGACAAACACTTTAAGTTTTACAAACATGGGTGTGTCGGAAGCAGAAAGTTTAAAGAGGTATTTTCTAGTCAAGTATCCGCGTGGGCCTAGCCTAGGTCAATACGATACACTATCTCTCTTTTAAAATCAAGTATAGTATATATTATTCTACCTAGAATAAAACTATTATATTCATTATAATTACCTACTTACCTATTTTTTAGTCTTCTTGGTGCGCCAATTTTCCCTGAAGGCGTGAGTTCGATGCTTCAGGCAAAGACATCCGCTTTGGGGTCTTCCTTTGAACGTTTAAAGCATTTATCGGCTCATGTATCTCTTACGCTACTGCGTAACTGTTTCTCGATGCCGCGCATAACTTATTCTCTGCGGACGGCGCCCACTTGGATGTTTAAGCAAGACACAGAGGACTACGATACCGTGCTCAAACAGGGTCTGGAAGGTCTATTAAACATCCAATTGGTTGATGAACAATGGCGCCAGGCAACACTCCCCATTCGGTATGGGGGTTTAGGTATTCGCCGTATGCATGACATTGGAATTGTCTCGTTCCTCGCTTCCTCTCATGCTTCGGCGGGCCTTGTTGCGAAGATTCTCTCCGTGAACAGTGGCAACATCTGCCTTCCTTTCCTGCAGGAGGCCCTTGATGAGTGGTCGACTCGGTCGTCTGGTGGGACGCAGCCGGACGATCCTGCTTTGCAGAGACTCTGGGACGACACCTTGTGCGAGCTAACATATTCGCAATTGCTGGCTCAGGCGGTTAGGGTTGAAGATGTGGCTCGTCTTAAAGCGGTAGGACAACCTGAATCGGGGGCCTGGTTGCAGGCACTGCCTTCGCCACATTTGGGGACTCTACTGGACAACGACACCCTGAGAGTAGGAGTCGCCTTACGGCTGGGTTCCAAGGTGTGCGAGCCCCATCGCTGTATATGTGGAATGGCGGTGGAAGCGAATGGGCACCACGGCCTGAGCTGCTCCCGGGCTGCGGGGCGGTTCCCGAGACACCATGCGATCAATGAATTAATACGTCGTACCATGGTCTCGGCGAACGTGCCTTGCGTTCTGGAGCCTCAAGGCTTAAGCCGTACAGACGGGAAGCGCCTGGACGGCTTAACGCTGGTTCCGTGGGCCAAAGGCCGCTGCTTGCTCTGGGATGCAACCTGCGTGAGTACTTTTGCGCCTACTCATCTTGCTCCCGGTAGCCGGCTGGCAGGCGCAGCCGCGACAAATGCCGCGAGGCTCAAGCGTTTAAAATACGCTAACCTGGAACCAGCGTACGATTTTGTCCCGGTCGCGGTGGAAGCTGCTGGGCCGTGGTGTTCGGAGGCGAAGAAGTTGGTTGGAGACTTGGGGCGGCGTCTACGTGACAGAGGGTGCGATCCACGTTCAGGCTCCTACTTAGTCCAACAGATATCGCTTGCCATCCAGCGCGGTAATGCCGCTAGTATCTTTGGCACTTTTGGGCTGGGTGGGGGTCGGAATGGGGGCGATAAGTAGGTTATTTTATAGTTTAGTGTGCTTTTTTATTTTTTATTTTAAGGTAGTTTTAGTGTTTTTGTTTGTGTTTTTTTTTTAATTGAAAAAAAAAATTACCTACTTACATTATATATATAGTTGCGAATCTAAGTTTGTTAGCTAGGTATTTTATATTTTTTTTACCAACAGCCATAGGATGATTGGTCTTTTTGTGGTCTTTCATATCTGAAATGTATTTAATGCCATCGTCACGCAGCGTTCTTACAAAATATTTTAACTAGAAACACCAAGGAGTGATATAATAGTAACTACATTATATTTATTATCCTATTTTGGTTCCGTTATGCATCGCCCGACCGCAGCATCTGCAGCCCGTGAATCAATCTCCGCTCTCTCCCTCGCTCCCACCCCTATCCCCGCATGGGTGAAAGGGATGGCGCAACCCTCACCGCGCAAGTCTCCCCTCGAAGATTCATTAGAATCAATATAGCACGTGATGAGAGTGAAATAGTGAATGCCTGAATGGTAATCACCTAATCACATGTTCAAAATTTGGGAGGTTGCCACGCTGATTCTAATAATATTATGCTCAAAATATTCATTTTATATTATTCATATTCGTATATTAATAATAATTCATATTACATGTCATTTTATAATGTTACATTAAAATATAGTAAAAAATATATTTATAAAATTAGAATTAGAACAATAATTAATGTCAAATAAAGATATACCTACGGTAACATAGGTATAGATCTGGTCAAGCAGATCTTGTCAGTAGAAAAAGGCACGAAATTCAAATTTCCTATGGGACGATATCCCTTCGCGCCTACATTTTTCAAATTTGCCGCCTTTTTCTACTGACAAGATCTGCTTGACCAACTACTTTTAATAACTTAGTTCATAAAATCTACAAAACTGTAGAAAGTGTGCTCGATTTAAAGCCGGTCAGTGAGGGTGCATCTTATTTATGAAATTTACCTCCTGAAACTATATGTACTTATGCCTTTCCTTTGCATAAACACGGTTAAATAAGTATTATAAGTACACATCTATCTACTCTAATATTCTTATTCTACAAGATAATTGCACCGTAGATTATCGCTCGTACCTAATAATGTACCTACGTGCGAAGTGGCTAATAAGTTAATAACGGATGTGTAAAATAACCACCGATCCCGGTTCTAAGTGCGGTTGACTTCCGGCGCCACTGCGCCCGCCGCGGCGCTTCCGCCCTCGTTTCAATTACTGGGGGGCTAGCCAAGATGAAAATTTTACATCGACTAACGCTAATCAAAAAGATAAAAATGAATTTTTAAGTTTCGATTGATTACGTTTTTGAAGTTGAATACACAATACTCTCTCATAGCATATTTTGCATTTATAAACATCGTCATTGGCGTAATCTACCTAATAATATTACAAAGAACTATAACAATAAGCCATAATATATATATTAGAGGCGCGTGGGCACAGAATAAGTAATAGTATTATCATATGCGTGGGTTAAAATTGTATTTTAACTATTTAATTCCAGTTTCAACATTTTTATAGGCATTATCTCCATCTAACCCTTCTAAATACAGTAAATACTGGCCCAAAAGTAATAAAATATATACCATAATGGCCATAAGACGAGACATTCCTAGCAATAAATAACCAACACAATGGCGAATCCCCAAAATATTGTGATCCTGTTTCCACTATCCAAACAAATCTAATATCAACACAAAAAGAATTTCCTTAATTCCCACGCCACCAGAATATATATCTTGTAAAACTATTATAGACATCTACACTATGTAGATCGCGCAAGCACACATATAAAAAAAATTAGATCGATGCGTGATTTCTCATTTATTTATCTAACGGTACTGTAATTTAATCAATAATGTTAGTTAAAAAATGTGTATTATCACAAGGCTCAGTATACACTGCTTCTTTTAATTATCACTTGGTCATTAGCAAGCAGTTCTAGTTTGCTTTAAATTATAGGTACCTGTCGCGGACGGTGTAGGTAATTAATTTGTGGTGTATCTTGTAGTCGATTGCTTACCTGTAAAATAAACAAAATACATGTTAGAACTTTGACATAAACCATTATTTATTATTCAAATATATTTTTAATAAGTATTGGTTACGAAAAAAAACCTTAGCTATAAAAAAAGCGGCCAAGTGCGAGTCAGACTCGCCCATGAAGGGTTCCGTATTTAGGCGATTTATGACGTATTAAAAAAAAACTACTTACTAGATCTCGTTCAAACCAATTTTCGGTGGAAGTTTACATGGTAATGTACATCATATATTTTTTTTAGTTTTATCATTCTCTTATTTTACAAGTTACAGGGGGGGGGGGGACACACATTTTACCACTTTGGAAGTGTCTCTCGCGCAAACTATTCAGTTTAGAAAAAAATGATATTAGAAACCTCAATATCATTTTTGAAGACCTATCCATAGATACCCCATACGTATGGGTTTGATGAAAAAAAATTTTTTGAGTTTCAGTTCGAAGTATGGGGAACCCCAAAAATTTATTGTTTTTTTTTCTATTTTTGTCTGAAAATCTTAATGCGGTTCACAGAATACATCTACTTACCAAGTTTCAACAGTATAGTTCTTATAGTTTCGGAGAAAAGTGGCTGTGACATACGGACGGACAGACAGACGGACAGACAGACAGACATGACGAATCTATAAGGGTTCCGTTTTTTGCCATTTGGCTACGGAACCCTAAAAATGGCTTAGCCAGTGTCCATGTTACCAATGTCAGGTTTATCCGATGGATACCGATGACCGATAATCATTACACATGTCACATTACGCTGGGAACTAGTCGTATCACTACAGGCGTCTATTCGGACATATGTCTGTGAATAAGTAGCCTATGAATGCCAGGATCGTTCAATGGGGATCGTATCGGATTAACAGTCCAACTCGAGGGTGGGATAATCATTCTGCCGGAACACTTGATTGGATTACACATGTCATATTAGTTTGGGAACTGTTGAGTTAATTAATGTGACAGCCATTGATATGGCTTTCTTTTTAATTTTATTGAAAAAGAGCTGTTTTTAATAAACGTTACTTACACATGTTTTACATTAACTCCTCGTTACTTATAAATATTCGACATTAAAAAAAACGCTGATGACCCGTGTAGGTTTACAGTAGGTAATAAAGGACATATGTTGCTACTTTACCGCACTATCTCGATAATTAGCACATTACCTATTTACTACGTACTCGTAACTATGTCGAAAATTTAAAGGGCCATATGTCCTGTAGAACGTTGTATTTAAGATACATGTGCGAATCGGGAGTGTTTTAGGTAATTTAATCGCCAGCGTTGCGAATTCCTATTTTTCGAACTTGTGTCGTAATGTACTAAGTACATATTACTGTATATTCAATACATCTTGAGACTCACGGGAGTAACCACTCCGTACTAAAATGTGTTCACGTGCAAAATATCCAACAGCTATGCGACTATTCCCTGTTTAACGTCCGTCGCCGCCCCTTTTGCTGTCCACTTACACAAGTGCACAGGAAATGCAAACCTCCCACGTCTTGACTTGACGTCCTGAACGTGCTGTCGTCTTTTGTTTGTTTTGTTGCGTGTTTGTGGTAAAATAAGAATTCTGAGCGATGGTAGCCGGCAGAAAGACGTGCGAATTTAGAATGGAATAGATGAAGACTTTATTTGGTGTCACGAGTCGACTAGTACTTATATAGGTAATTGTGCCACTGATTTTCAGGGTAACCACTAACCAAACATCGCATATCTTTTTGTCAACTGTCAAAATCGAACCGAACTTGGCCCTTTTTTGCGTCATATCAAGTCATATGCATCGTTTCGCGTGCAATCTACTTGGCTTACAAGAAGTTAGGTTCATAAGATAAGATAAAGATAATCATTTATTTCATTTCATAAGATGTCTAATATAATATGTACAACAATTAGATGACTATGGCTAATACAAAACACCAATCAAAACTCAAATAGGTGATAAATGGAAATATAGTCATGTGATTTTTCGTAGCGTACGTCTGTCATCCCGCTGCATTTTTTCTTTTCTTTTGGCCTTTGTCGATGTATTGTCTTTATCATCTTGGCTAGCCCCTATCTTTATCTGTGAAAATATTTATTAGAGAATATCAGATAATTTTGGTGTGAGTTATTTCCACTACTACTGATGCCGACCGTACTGTCTGTTTGTTTTATATTTATATTAATGTATGTTATGGCGCCGTGTGTGATCCGTCCCACGCCACTCATCTCACAATTAATTTAGTACCAGATGACATCAGTACCTAGTGATAAAGATAACAACTTACTTTACAGCTGGGTTCATGATCTCATTGTTTAGTATATTAGAGAAGGCCAGTGTTTTGGAAAGCATTTAAGAAGAGATGATTTATTATCGTAAGCTAATATGACTCACGCTAGACCGGGCCCGGGCGGCCGGGTCGAAGCGTCCGACATGTCATTTTCTATGACGGCTGATCGGTGATCACTGAGGGCCTACCGCGAACCACGTTCGACGTGTTGCCTCCCTGTCACACTTACGTGCAAATTTACAAGAGCGACAGAGAGGCAATACGTCGAACGTGGTTCGCGGTAGGCCCTCTGGTGCTTTCCATAGAAAACGAAACTCTTGAAGCTCCGGCCCAGTCCCGGCCCGGTCTTGCGTGAGTCATGAACGTGGTAAATTTAAAACAAAACTACTTAGAACATTAATTGCCCTTGATCCGGCGTCATTGAACAATACAAAGCATTTTGGTGGGTAATACTTATTATAGTTATTAGAATCGTATCGTACACGTGCCTATTGTGTTAGTAATTCTTAGCACTTGTATTGTCTAACTGAACGGGAAGGGCCACGCCGAGTACCTATCGCTATAAGTGAGGGTTAGATCGACTGCTTAAAGCTTGTTTTATAAAACACACGTTTGCTTCATGAATGCCCTAAGAATCATTGAAGCAACTTTTTTATTCAACAGTAAATTAGGGATTATTGTCTATAATCTAAATTACAACTACTTACAATTCTGCGGAGTCCTCGGATGTGTTCATATTTCTCAAATAAACCGTTCTCCGATTTTTGACAACTTTATCAGGGTCTATCTATATGCATCGTTCTATAGACCTCTCGCCAATCTTACATATATGCACCTATGTGTGATAGTTCTCAAATAAACATCTTGGTATGCAATATGGTCTATTATGATATTATATGCGAAACGGGGTGTTTAGGTATATTAAGTATACCATGCATTTGTTTATTAAAATCTTATAACTGCAGGGTTTCGATTCTCTCTTGAAATTGTGTAAAATGTTTCGGGGCCAGAGGGCCTACCGCGAACCACGTTCGACTTGTTGCCTCCCTGTCACACTTACGTACGAATTTACAAGTGCGACAGAGAGGCAACACGTCGAACGTGGTTCGCGGTAGGCCTTCAGCTTCCCGTGTAAATAGCTGGAGTAGTGCAATACAGACGCGATCTAGATATTATCGGTCACGTAAACGAGAGTTTGGGGGAGTTGCGCAAGCGCACGGTGTTGGTGTTGGCACCTGGCGCCTCTAACCTACATACAGGTAGACTCAAATAAACTCGTGAATATGTTTATTTGAGAACTAACACACTTAGTTGCATGTGTATAAGATACGAGATTGGCGAGAGGTCTATAGAACGATGCATATAGATAGGTAGATACGAGTAGACCCTAATAATAAAAGATATGATAAGTTCACAGACACTATGCGAACAGCGATTAAAGCCAATAGGTACGTATTAATTAGTGCAGAAAGCAACCAACCAACATTGATATAAAGTTAAATATATGTATTACTAAAAGATTGTTGCGCTTTCTGTAAAACGCCGATATTTAAAAGTTGGTACCGTTTCCAAATACTGCTAACGAAACACAACTACTGTTGTAGTTATTGCTTTTAGGCGTTACACATGAAAATAAAATAAAATGCGTTGAGAAAGAGGTCAATGTGAATTGAATAAAATGCTAAACACCCGTAACATTTAGTTACGGATAAGTGAACAAGGTTTCAATTATATTATTCTTGTCAATTATTTACTTATACGCGTATCATATTATTCATATTAAATGCATCAATATAGTAGGCGTGTGTAATTCCGAGCAACCCAAATAAGATCATGTTTTCAGTCAGAACACGATGCAACTTATCTAATAATCTTTGCTAAAGTGCAGGTACAGTAGCGAGTACCTTGTCTAGACATGCGTACCTACTTTACTATACGTTACTAACGTTCTGAGAACACTTTCAAACGACCAGTTTGCCTCTGACCTCTCGTTACTAATAGTTACTATGGATATTACAGGTCAAATTATATAGCGACGAAGTTTAGTCTGTCAGTTGGTTTACGAATAGTAGAGCTGCACCTATGCACAGGCACTCCTGCACTCTATTTGGTTTGGGTGTGTTTTGACCGGCGGTGAAATGGGTACGGGCTTTCAACGTTTCAAATTGGAATCGATCCTGTCTGCGTTTCTGGGCCGTTTGCGACAGACACGACAGATGTACTGAAAAGGGCAACATGCAATATTGGCTTAGTTGAAGTACTTGAAACGATATATTATTGTTTAACAACAACTTAGTATAGTATAGTGAGAAACAAATAAATAAGTCAACATCACCAATCACAGTATAGAGACTGTAGAGTCCGTTTTAGCTTACTTTGCACGGACTTGAATAGAACAAAATTAGGGAGTGCCATTATAAACGTCATATTGTCATTGAAATTTGACATGAATGATGACATTGCCACACTTTGTTATAGCAAATGTCATGCAGAGTTAGCTTGGTCCGACTAATACTGATAGTAATTTTTATATATCGGATACCTATGTGGTTATTTTATTGTGACGACTCAACAACAACTCAATAACTTATAGAAAATAACTTTTACACCCCTTATTTTAGTGTGATTCTAATTCTAGATTTAACAATTTCGCTATTGGATTAATTGGATTCGAGAGTGGATAAAATAAGTTGAGCGAGTCTAAATAGCAAACTGTCAGTCAACAAGTCATAAAACAATGTTCAGCAAGTCTTCAGCAATTTCCGAGAGTTAATATCGTGCATATAGTGTTCAGCCGCGTACTAACCCTCAACCTTTTAGTTTTACGAGCATGATGCATCTCATCTCACACATCTATCAGTGCATTAAGAGGAAAGGGGACGCCCGCTTCTCCATACAAATGTAGTCCCCATTTTCCTCTCTGAATATAACATTAACGATTTTTTTTACACAATTTGATGTGTATTGAACATACCCCTTTGTTTGACTTTTTTCGATTTTTTGATCATTATAAGAGTTATGAGCGAAAAACAAATACCATACAAGTTTTTAAAATGCTCCTTACTCATATAATAATTTAAAAAACGAAAAATCAAACGATGCGAGTTGTGGTAGATATACCTACATCAAATTGTATCAAAATATTTTCAATAATGTTAATATCCAGAGAGGAAAATAGGGACTACGTTTGTAGAGAAAGGCGGTTTCGGGGCGGTCGTCCACTTTCGTCTTAAACAAGCAAGAAGCAGCCATCTTTGATCGGCTCAGAAGCGACGACTGATGCGCTATTTCCATCCATTCCATCCAAAGGATGCTTATAATTATAAATATGCTATTCCTGGGCGTAAATATCTCGTGCTTTGATGTCATATTGTTAGCAACATTGAAAGATAACTTTGCGTTCTATATTTAAAATCCATGAAAATTATTGTTATTCGTTGCCATAGGAGGCACTTCATTAATTTTCTTTCCTACAAAGATGGGTGTTTTGCGGTTTCCTAAATAAAACTAGATTTTTCCCTCTGAAGATATTTAATTTACAATCTACAGTCCACAACAACTCTCCACCTATGAAAGCCAAGGCCTTTTCACATATACTGATGCAACGCCCTTTAAGGAAATATGAAAGCTGTGCTTCAAATATGGAGATTATGAGCCATTGTCGAGGAGAAAAACGCGCATTAGACGCGCAAGAAAACGGTCTGATAATGCATAATAGGCAAACTAGCAAGTGCAGTTATTATGCAGATGACATAGTAAAGTGATCCATCGTAAAACTAAGTAAAATTAGATTTTGGCAAAAGGCGCTTGTCAGTGAAGCTTATTAGACAGAATTATAGGACTGTACTTTTCATCCTCCTCAAACCAAACGGTCGTCTTTAAAAAGTCTAGTTCTTTTTCTGCCGTTATTCATTGACACATACGCAGGCAGCTTTTTAAAGCATAAAAGGCAAGATAAAAGTTACGTGGTTATTTCCATGCATTATTTACTTTCCGATTGGCGTTGACTGAAACAACTCAAAGAGATAAGATGAGAGATTCAGCCGAAAATCGAAATTTTCTAAGATTTCAATCTCGAAAGCGTGACGTGCAAGTAAAGAATTTCCTAATAGATAGGTTACTGTCGTTGTCCCTACATTGTGAGTTGTGACACGACTCTCGGTTCAATGCTTGCTCAACAAGTCAACAATGTTTTGACCAAACTTGGCGTTTGCCCGATTTGCCTCTATTGTATTATAATCTCGACAAGTAAATAGCCAATTAGCGTTAACATTCCTTGGTTCTGTTTCGAGCTACGTCGTCCAGGACAGTGTTTGACCAGGTGTCTCCACTCGTGGTGACATAGCCACTGAAACATTCCATCGCGCAATATCGATTCCGTGAATTCCACCATTCGATTGGAAAAAAACAAGTAATGGTACACCTGTGCAAAGATCGCATTCGCTACGCTATGAAACTATTGTTGCCAAATGTCGAATAAAATAAAATATCTTGAGTATTAGTCATTTTATGTTTACAGACGAAATCAAGAAACACATTATGAAATTGCCTTATGTCCTTAAATTTTTAAACGGTACTTTAATGATATTCTTATCTCTTATAGTTCTTATAAATGAACTTCACTTTTTTATTAAAATTACTGATTTGCGTGTTTTTAAGTCAGCTTCATAAAAACTTAACTAATATATAGAGGGTAGAGCATGAATTCAAAAGTAAATATTTTGCCCAAGCTAGTTTTCCAAAGGGTGGCACTAAATACGCTGAGATTCTTTACTGCGGCATATCGTTGATAATTTTAACAAACGTTTGCGTTTAGCTAAAGGAGAATGTTTTGAAAGATAAGGTTTTGTTTTAGTTAAATGATTGTAGGACTTAGTTTAAATTTTTAATGCAATTTCATAAAAGACTGAGAAATATATATATTACTAAAAAATTTCGTTATTCATTATTGGCATATTTTTAAGCCAACCTGTCTACAGTCTATTTACAGTGACGTTAAAATGTATCTGCCACTGATCATCACGACCCTTATTCTTATCCGCTCATATTTCTGCGGACTGTACCTACGTTGAAGAAACAAACAGAAATGTCGCTTGCAGCGAAAAAGAATAATTTCCATGCACTTGCTTCCCCTTTTCCATATCCTTTTATCCCCCCTAGTTGGCAGCCTGTCATAGCGTCGACACCGCAAAGTTAAAAGCCCTCTAGTTGAGTTGAGAGCATGTGTCATCATTCGCCATTGTTTCGCCAGACTGCATGTCCAGACTTGGATACCAGGCTCGCAGGCAGAACTTCGCTTCTACACTGCCTGTTCAGACTGAGCTACTATTAGGTACGTTCCCAAGACATGCGAGACAAATAATCTGACTACGAATTTCGAATTATTGACGTTCTATCGACTCTCTTGCTAGACTGCGTGTCCCGTCTGAACTACCAAGTTCCCAGAAAGTCCACTTACTTCCTTTTCTATCGACTACAGATTGTGTGTTTAGACTTCACTATTAGGTTCCCAGAAATCTGAGGCATTAATTACACTACAGACACTTCCTATCGACTCCAGACTGCGTGACCAGGCAGACAGGAATCGCAGGTGTTAATCTATGACGTGCATAGATTACTAAACGTGTATTTAGTATTTACTCTTGGCGTGGGTTCCGTTCTGCATAATGTTAATTGCTTGAGATCGGAGTTGACCACCCACTGTTTAATCGGTTTAATCGCGTCATATACTTACTTTAGATAGGTACTGGTTAATTATAATTAAATGCCTTATATATTATGACCTCGAACTCAAAAAAGCTTAATTATTTTATTACACATGCAGCTCAAAGCTATGAAGATCTCCTTTTTATTTTAATTCAGTTTATTACAACGTCCTTACTTATTAACTTTCAATTGTAAACCTTGGCTTTAATAACTTTCTGCCAAAAATCTTTTTTAATTCAAACTGAATTATAACTGACTGTACTTGGTGCTAAATTATTGTAATTCCATCTGTATATACATAGGTACTTGTAAAAATTGTAAAAATAAAAACTAAAATCGACTTGCAAGATTGTATTACATTGTTTACAATAAAAAATAAATAAAGATAATGTGGGTGACCTAGTTTACAATTAGTCACACAAGTGAAGTTTACATAAGTGTGTAAATAACTTTAACATCATCAATAATTTGTGTAAGATTCCTCTATTTCATTTATAACCCTTAAGTATCCCAATAATTCAAAGTCCAGTAATTTGCGGACACCTCATAAAATAACTAAGCGCTCAGTCCTGCTGCTGCGCTGACAGTCGGCTCACCGGACCACTATTCTAAGAAGCATTAAGCTGTCAGCTATTCATAACTCCCTGGTAGTTTTTACTATTTTGTCCTGTCAATCTGGCTTTATTATTAATGGAGGATCTTGAGATTATGAATGACAGGTTGCGAAGATGATCCTTGATGCTTTATATTCGGATTATTGCAGCAATGATCTTTTTATGAAACATCAAGGGTTCTGATGCTATAAATAGATTGTAGTGTAGCGTAAGTTCATTACATGCTTTACCTAACCTTAATTCCCATTTGTGGGAACTCTGTTTCAAAAATAAATACACAGTGGGCGATACATCAATCAGTCGCTACTCGAAAGTGATCAAGTGAACACTCGACATTTTCCAATAAAGCGTGGGTTTAGAGCTACGATATAATTGTCGACAGGATGCGGGTCGCCGAGGGCCCTCGCTTCCCTTTTCTATTCTAAACTCTTCATTGGTTATAAATGTTAATGCTGGTGTAAAATAATGGTATTGGATACTTCTAGCTAGTGTATGCTACCCTGGTATTAACTTACTTAACCTTTCATCAAACCTGTTAGATAGAGCCGAAAAATCGTTCTCGAAAACATGCAAAAAGATGACAATGGTCAGGATCCTTTTCATACACAAGCAAGATCATAAATCTCTTGTTAGAGTTTAACGTGAATGATTCGATAACGTCGATCCCTCCCCAATGATTTCGTGGCGCGGTGTCTTATTTAAAAAAATCCCATCGATTTTAACCAGATACTCGGTCTACTCTTTGAGGCCAATGGCCATCCTGTGTAGCATCTTTCAGAGTAGGTATGATGAAGATGACCACTCAAGAACTTCCTGACTCCTCCTCACCTATAATAATAAGTCTTGCCACTCTGTGATATGTCAACGACCTTGGTTTTCCTGCGGATCTCCGTATTTCTAATTCTAATTCGATCTACCATGGACAACTTATCCCATTTCAAACGTAAATTAGAATCAAATATCGTGTATCTAAAAAAACAGTTGTCACTTGAGTTCTATTCGTGTTCATTCTTGGAACCCCAGAGGAAGTTGCTATAAATATAAGAGCACCTGGAAGCCGTGACAAATGCACATTTCACCATTCCGCTTGGCGGCTTTGCTCGGCTAATTGCTTGGCTCCATGATTTAATGAGCTACTGAATGTAAACCTAATGAATCCGGTTAACCATAGCCAAACTTGGCAGTGACATCTGACGATCTCTTTTAGGCGAGAGTGTAAGATTTTAATACCACATATGGTGAGTAGGTACATTTAGCATCGGAAGTAGCGGATCTGACTACGCGTCAAAAGTATCTTAACAAAAAGGTATTACTTATGTATGTGTAGAACAATTAGATCGTGACAAATACTTTTAACGCGGAGTGAAAACATACATAATACATAAACATAAATATATCCCTATTTGAAAAAGTATTCGGGGCTGGCAGATACTTTTGGCGTGTTGTTTTATATCCATACGCTATACTCTTGCTGACTGTACATAAGTGCCACCTGTGAAGAATCGTAAACATTTACCCAAAAACGTTAAGTGCAACAAACCTTTAAATTCAAAATATTGAGCTTTCTCTTACCGTTAAAACGGATAAGCCGAAAGAGTCATAAAGTCCGTTACGCATATCTCAGGGATATATGTTGTGTGCAGTTTGCGCGTATCTCGAGATAGTGACATGTCATTTGTGCGATGATATCTTGGTGTGAATGGGAGCGACTCGGCGACAGGCAGTGCGTAGAATGCAACACGACATGAACACGACCTTTACGCACGCGATGCTTCGGGGGGCTAGCCAAGTTGACAGTCGTACATCGACAAGCGCCAAACGCTAAAAGAACAGAAAAAATGTATATCGGGATGTCAGATGCCCCAGGGATCCCTAATAGGTGCAGATTTTGCTGCTGACTGTACCTATTCATCATCACGGTAGTTTTCTCAATAAAATAAATAAATAATATAATACACGACAATTTTGCCTGTTTACCTACCAAACTTTCTCATCCCTGTTATCACTAATCAGTGTAAACAGTTTCCAGCACGCTATAACAGCTCGTTACATGTTGATGCAACTCATGTACCGTCAATACTGCTGCTACTGATACCTCATAAACCTAATTTCAAAGACGTAAGGTACACTATTAGTCAGTACCTATGTCACTTGTATGAGTTATATATAAGTCACATAATGGAAACTCTCGAGAACCGGTGCGCGCGCGCAGGTTCTTGCGCCTCAATCCTGCCGGACCAGATCGCGAACAAGGAAGTATCTCAGCACCTGCTCTGATGTTATCGTTATCAAGATTGAGCGAGGAGATAAGATGTGCAAGTGTTACTCACTTGTTACCATTTGGAAGATTAATATCTCTGAACTAGAAATCAGCGCGAATTCTGGCCAATTATGGGAGACCCAAAAAACTACTCGTGTTGAAGTAAGAGTATACCTACACGAAGAACGTAGGATGGACGTGATAATGAGAGGATATTTAAAGCGTCTGTTATAATAGAGCTGTATTCAAAAGTAACGTTTGCTCACAATTTCAACATAACTATGGATAACGTTAAATATCTGTTCGATAAAAGTTTTTGGCAAAAAAAAACAGACTTTATTGCTGCATGACTGCAATGTACTTTATTTCAACAGCCATAAGGCTCTCTCCGACAATATACGATCATTTAAACATAAAGTGGGATGCTCTTTTAATTGAAACTAATATAATTAATAGGTATATGTAACCCCTAAATAGTGATGGAAAAACTCTAATGAAAAACAAACGAACGTGGGCGTGTAAACCGATCTGTGCTGTGAGGGGAAAGTGCCACCAATATTGTTGTAATGATATCATGTGGTTTATGTCCACTGTCTGAAACCGTACCGCACCCGCGGATTCACTCGCTTTAATGAATCCATTAAAAACCACCGGCCCAGGAGGAGCATTCAGATGTGGAGACCTTTATTCATATGTGGTAAAAAATCGTCGGTGCATACGTACTTGTGTATATAGAGCACAAAAGCGTTAAAAAAATATGACTAAGAATTCGGTAAGATATCCTTATCACCTTATTCCTTATCCTTATTTTTGACGACCGGTCTGGCCTAGTGGGTAGTGACCCTGCCTGTGAAGCCGCGGTCCTGGGTTCGAATCCCAGTAAGGGCATTTATTTGTATGATGAGCACAGATATTTGTTCCTGAGTCATGGTTGTTTTCTATGTATTTAAGTATTTGTATATTATATCTATCGTTGTCTGAGTACCCACAACACAAGCCTTCTTGAGCTTACCGTGGGGCTTAGTCAATTTGTGTAAAAATGTCCATTAATATTTATTTATTTATTATTTGTTTATTTATCATACACAAAAAAAGAGATTAACTACCTACCTATTTACCTACTGTTACCTACTGTTAGCTGTACAAATTGAGAACCCCCAGGGCTCCGCCATTAAAAAGAAAGCAAAACCTAAATCGAATAATAATAACTATCGAATCTGCTCATCTAAATTTCATGAGAATGGGTTGAAAAACATACGTGTAGAGGAGAACAGCCGGACATCAGACATACGAAATTCCCAAGCTGAAAGGGAGACCTTCGCTCGGTCAAAAGTATAAAACGAAAACTGTATTAATCAGCGTTCAGGTAGTATATCGAGATTCGAGAAGAGTATGCGACTTTATATTATATATTTTTTAATCTGAATACGCCTGATGTACCTGATGATGATGACTTCATCGCCCACATAACCCGAGTACCTACAACTATGACTTAATTGAAACTTGAACCGAAGAACGTTTACGACCGACGCATAAAAGAAAAGAAATCAAGCCAAGTGAAAACTACAATCGGCAACCCGAGAGTAATCAACATTCTAATTTATCGCCGCATGTATACATATATACATACACCAAGTCGTTTTTGTTTTGACATTTCAACAGAAATGCGCATTTTATGCACGGCGAAGAAAGCAACGATCTTTATCAACATCATAACTTTACTTCAAGTCTCGAAACTTGATATAATAAATGTAAATCTGTATTAAATGCCGGAAAAGTATCAACAATTACTGCTACTTGCGTTTTTACATTTCGACATTGCTTTAATTAATACCACTTATGTCGAATTTACAAAACTCACGCCATAGTTGCAATATATTACGAAACCTCTGAACTCATTCTTATTAATCGCTGAAATAGTGATCGATCTATAAAACCAACTTGTATTTTCCGTCGAAATCTTAACAGTCACTTTTAAAATTTACTTTCTGGGCGGTAGAGTTGAAGTTGGTATTCTGTTTTCTTTGTAATAGGAGACAATAGAGTATTGCGGGTGCGGGGGCGGCGTAGGCGGGAGACATTGTATCGCATTTCGCCGTGATGGATGCGCCGGAGTGGATTACCGTAACCGTAACGATTTAGATATCGCCGTAAATAAATGAGCTTGTTTGCGGGTGATAAGACGACAGTGTTACAAGCATCACATGCCAAATGATAACATTGACGTCAAAATATTGTCTACATTACTTCGTGACAAAATTTACATGTTTTATTGTTTATATTTCACAACTAATTTAAACGCTAGACAAACTACCTAATTAGTACAATTTCTTCATGATAATTTTCGAATCCCGGCAAGGGCATTTATTTGTGAGTTCATCACGAATATTTCTTCCTGAGTACAGATGTAGGTATAATCTATGTATCAGTTCAGTACCTGTACCGGCTAGGCCGATCTGTATAAGATTGTCCCCAAATATTTATTTATTAATATTTTTTCCTCGTTGAGCCATAATCTGCTAGAAGAATATCTAGATCATACTGAACACGGGGACCGACCCCGAAATCGCGAAAAAGGTATATATTTTTTACATTTCCGAACCCTTACTAATATTTAATTAAAAGGGCTACTTACTTAATAAAAACTACTGAAATATCATAATGACAAGTTTACGATCTCCTTTTCCTTTCGCTAAGAGCAACGGCTTTATCCTTGCCGTTATTATTTAACGAGTTAATAACTTTTTATTGTTCATAATATCTTTTATGAACAGCCTTGGTTAACGTAAGTGTATTGCACCCGTGGGTATTGTTATCTAATTAGTACCGCGTAAGAGCGCGACGAATCACTTGTTATAACAGAGAAAAGTTAGTAGAAAGATTGTTAACAATTAATTATACGAGAATCGGACCAAGCTCACTGTACTTAACATTTGCAACGAAAGTGTGACCATGTTAAATTTCATCATTAATGTTAAATTTCTATGAACATATGACGTGTTAATGACACCTCATAATTATTTACTTAAGTCCGTGACTGATGGTAAGAAAAATATACTTAGACTAGAGACTGCACAGGGCTATAACCGCGAAAATCGAAGTTCGTCTATTGCGGGCATATTTCTCTGTCACTATAATATGTCGTAACGAGAGTAAAAGAGAAAGATTCCCGCAATATTCGAATTTCGGTTTTCGCGGTAGGCCCGGCTTAAGGACGAACTCCATACACCATGGTGCCACCACCTGGTGGATTAACACTTTTGGTGTATTCCCATTTATCCCCGCCGGGCACGAATGGGAGTAAGTGCATTCATACGACTCATTCCCATCTGTTCCCGTCTCGTATATGGCGGCGGTCATATGGGGCAGGGATAAATGGGTATACACCAATCTTTTTAATAAGAGTGTACGTCATAACGTCATCTAAAAAACAGGCCGACGAACTCGCGATCTTCAGCATTAAGATACCGACTTAGAAGACGAGATTATTATGAAATTGTCTCTATTTATAACAACACATGTCCTTATCAAAGGAGCACATCGCCCTGAGACAAAACTCCTTATCACATACTGTGCTCAACAACTGCATGTTCCAAAACAAATTGAATACAGAAACACTTCGCTGAACAATGACACCGATAAATAAATATAATAAATTAATAATGAATATTAAAAACAATCTTACACAAATCGACCTAGCCCCACTGTAAGCTCAATTAAGCCTTGTGTTGTGGATACTAGACGACTATATTTTACGTAACAGGTAACTAGGTTACTAGTACATAATTGAGATGATAATGACATCAACTAATTAAGTGGTAATGATATTTAATTAACTAATGAAGTAGACTAGCTAAAAATAGTCATTATATTCAAATTCACCTATGATAATGTCATGATTCAGACTAGAAGGGATTAAAATATGATACAATTACTTAAAAGGTGAAAGTCGCGGTGTGAAATGCGTCATAATTATAATGACCGCATAATAAGTGAGATAGGTAATCAACTGATACGGACAAAATTAATCCCAATTATATACGGTGATAATCCCGGTAGATACCTAACAATGTATGTATAAGGTACCAGGGCAGGTGTACTTCCGTTTGGCCCAAATACATTTCGCCAAATTTCACTTCCCAACAAACTTATCGCAGTAGTTTCATTTCCCAAAGGAACCTTTAGCAAAGTTGCATTTCGCAACAACTTATTTGGTCAAATTATCATTCGGCATGATTTTACTTTGTCAAATGTTATTAGGACAAAAACTTATTTAGCAAACGTTTTTTATTGGCTAATATTATATTCCAAAAAGATGTTTGCTCAAATTGTTACTTCGCAAATTTGGCAAATAGGCATCACTATTTAAATTTGAACCTAAATTCGTTCGTTCGTTTTTGCTGCATTTGTATGAAATTTTGGCGACACATTTTTTCTCGTATTAGGGTCGAAAGAGCTCGTGATTCTAACTGAAAATAATACGAAAAATCACAGTTCTGTGTAATGCAGATTGGGGGTAATCTTCATAAATTAAGTTATAGTAGGTAGGTACAATGCAGTACCAAAAAAATTACTATGTTTTTAAAATTTTTAATCATAAAAATGTCATACCATTAGATCTTTAAATTTTTAATTACTTATTTCAATAGTTACCACTGTGTTCTGCTAGAGTCAACTGATAGGTGCGACGACGAGCGAAGCGAGGAGGAGCGTGTTAGGTTGACCGTGTAATGACCAAACAAAATATTTTAAAAGAACTTAATTTTTTAATTAATAGATAGCCGTTTTCTTTTTTAAATGTGCTTCATAAATGGTCTCCAATATATTAATTCAGTTGCCAAATAAATACTTGGTACCTGCCTAAAAATAATCAAAACCTGTAACGGCATTAAAATACAACTCATATTGATATATTTTAAGGCTCTATTTTTGTTGCCAAACTATTAATTTTAGTAGCCATTTCTATTTATTTAAACTACCCAAATTCGATTAATTAGTTGACCGGTTAAATACGTGTCTTTTAAAATTGGAACTTTACGGTTACCATTCAGTACCCCGAACCATGAGTCACTGACAGTGTCAACACTGACATATACGTAACCATGTAATTTACTTTCTATAGTACCTACATCTCGCTCGCACTAATATGTCAGTAAGAGCGAAATGCATAGAATTCATGGTTCAACAAATTACATCCGTTTGCATAAAACATAACCAAAATGATAAAAAAAACCAAGGTCGGGATAAAGTATTTCAAATGAAAGCAAAAATAAAATTACTGCCCTCTATTATTGGTATGTAAATTGTATGCCATGTAATATTTTGGGACATGTAAGTTATGCTTAATGATACATTTGACTAAATATTATTGATAAAATGAAACTTGACCAAGTAATCATTTGCCAAACAATAACTTGCCAAAAAAGACTATTGCTAACTGAAAAATTGCGATAAGTTGTTTTGCCAAACATTTTTTTGGGAAATGATAATTTGGGAAACATAGTTTGGGATGTGATACTTTGGGAAACGTTTTTGGCCCATTCATTAGTAAACCACCAGGGCAATAGCTCAATAGTTTATCAGCGATCGTTTGAGTAACAATATCATTGTACACTGTATTGTACATTGTGATTGTACCCACTAATTAAGTTGGGTAATAGAAGAAGGAAGTAAATTAATAAAGTGTTATGCTCTTAAGTAATTTTAGTATAAAGTTGTAGGTATTATATATATGTACCTACAACTTTGTACTAAAATTACCTGTTTGTTTAAGTTTGTTTGTACTTACTAAAACTTTATGGATCTACGGATTTGAACTAAATAATAATAATATGTAAATTTAAATTGAATTATTATTATAAACTATTACCACTTAATCTTCCCTCTGGCTATAGATAATGTAATTAACAGTTGATAATAAAGCTAACATGCACTGGGGTAACTTCAAACGCTTCTAATTTTACAGATACATATTTGACCCTGTTATATTGTACCACTAACTTTTTGCGACGGTTTATGGGGTCTCAATCTACACTTATACAGCCTCTAAAACAAAATGGAATCTCAATCGAGTGCGTGTGGTGTGCTTGCAGCATACGGCAATAACAATAACAATAACGAGTTGGCGCATTTACTGTCGAGCTCCGCTCCGCCACTGTTGCCATATGATGGACTAAAACGCACGAACACTGCGTTACATTATTTGTCTTTACGTGTTACTTAGTTTTGTAACTCAAAATAACATGTTTACATGTTTACATTATGAACCTCCAGGTCTTTTTTTACATATTTTGTAATCTTATCTATATTTGTTATTCATGACTGTATGTGTTCTGAACAATAAATAAAAAAATAAAAAAACATAAAATGAAGCAGGACCTTTTCTAATGATTAGCGTAATACTAGGAATGGAAATGGGAATGGAACTTCACACCATTCTGCAACCTCATTCTTCTCGGGTGGTTGCTTACCATCAGGGCAGTATCGATATTCAGTAGTAAAAGTGGAGTTGGGTTGTAGTCTAACGCTTATATGTAGTTAACTGTATGATTGTCGTAATTAAGATAGACATAAATATTCATAGAAAATCCGTGATGGCGTCCAAAAATCTGCTTAAATAAAAACAAATCTGTGTATGACATTATGGCCACACGCAAGCACTCCCTGGTTTAATAAAAACTGTCTATAAACGGACGATGTAGGCCGACGGATATAGACCGAACGAGGGGCGAACACATGCCGACCACATACGTACACTCTAATTCCATGTTTTATTGTGTACCACAAGAGATTACGATGCGAGCAACTACGAATTAATTCCGAAAAAAATCCAAGGAAAAAGCCGTGCATTTTGAGTCATTTTTCACCCTCGTAAGATTTTTTACCGACACAGCTAAACACCTGATTATTATGTGTGGCACTGGTATGTCATCGTCCGTAATTCTCGTATTTTATGTACTCGCTCAGACAGACTCGGAGAGGAAGAGCTTCACTCATTTTCTATCGACCTTCTGCAAGTGAAATATATGTGTACCTACAGACGCAAGAGTAAAGCGTCGAAAGAGCTCGGAGCACTCTACATTGACTTTACCTACCTAATACCTTTAAAATAGGTACTTAAAATAACACACTGTAGTTCAGTGCAGTGTTTGTTAGAATAAAATTTCCTTATGAGTTAAATTGTCCTTTAGATAGAATCTTCAAAAATGATTATGAATTGGTCCATTATTTGTCTAACTCAGTGGTTCCTAACCTTTCAGTCCGGTCACCCCTATGACTAACTAGGGAACCTGATTTTACCCCTCCTCCATAAAAAAATAAAACGTGTACGTTTGTTGTATTGTTATATTAGGTTAGCTTATTGCCCCCGTAAAATATCAGTTTTACCCCCACGGGTAATTACCCCCAGGTTAGGAACCACTGGTCACTCTTAACTGATCCTGCAAGCGATGAAAGATGAACTGTGTTCACATCGCAGTGCAGGTGCATTTCTAATCAACAAACAGAACACCATTTATGAGCAAGAGAAATTTATCAGTCAAACCAGACGCGTCCGTCATTAAGTTACCAATCTGTAAGATAACCTGCAGGTCACGGAAAAAGAGCCCTTTATGCAGGTTATCCTGTATTTTATGTACAGTCGCCAGCGTGGACAATGTGCTCAAAAATATCTGAACATGCACTTTAACGTCTTGATAATAGAGGCTTTGTTCAGATATTTGTGAACACCTCGGCCGCTCCCATATATCTGATGGCGACTGTTACGCCCACGAGATCGCCCACAGACCAGAACGTGAATAGAGTGCTAAATGCACTTTCAACAAACTCATTACCCTTTTATAAGCACTACGAATTTTACTGCATAGTTTTTATAGCTTTCATAACGAAGAGGGAGGCAAATTACATTGTACCTATGTTTTACTTTCTTACATAATATTCTGAGAGTAGGTTGACGCCATACGCAGCTTACTACGTCTGTTTGTATGAGAATGGAGGGACACATCAGAATGTGAAGTATTCTGCGCCCGGCTTCAACCAGACACACAATCGCTAATATTTATATTTTTATTATCACGCACATTTTGTTTTCAATATCAGAGTAGGTATCGTGTGCGCCACTCGTTTATTATGCTTTTATTTATTACGACTCTCCATAATATTTAGAAAATTTTAACTAAATCACTCACACAGTGATGATGATGATGATGATGATGATGGTGAGAGCTAGTTGTTGCTAATAACTATTCCAAATGCGTGAAACTCTCTGAGAATAACGTGCCTATGAGTACTCTGTAGCACAAACTTATGAACTCGGCACTAAAAAACAATAAAAATCACAATTTGTCATAAACTATAAATAGGAAACGATTGTCCCGCAGACGGCTGACCCAAATCTGATGTATCCTCGTGGGACAATGAACTAAGCTCGGAATGAACAAGATTGGATCGAGCACTGAGGCCAGGCGCCATCAGATATATCGGAGCGGCCAAGGTGTTCACAATATTCACATCAGCCTCTATTGTTAAAACGTTAAAGTACATGTACAGATATTTTGACCACCTTGGCCGCTCCGATATATATGTGATGGCGGCTGTGGCATACCACACAGTTAACTGACAACTTGTACACCTTATTACATAGAGATAAGATTCATCGATAGTCTGTCAGTGATGCTGTTAGTACGGCGTTCGGCTTTATTGGGTGAGATTGGCGCAATGAAGGGAATCTGAGTCAGTATTAGGACAAACATCCTCGTACCTACCTCAACGTGGTACAGTCAGAATAAACATACAACTAGTAATAAAACTTCAAACAAATATAAATGAGCGGTCGGCGGGCAGTAAACAAGGGACGATGACGCCGTGTCTGAATATTATTCTCATTATCCGAGATAGTTAGAGGCCCGGAGAGGGACATATAGGATAGTTTTTATCAATATTATGTAATATATTTAATATATCTTTTTTACTTTTACTTTTTTTTTTTAATATCATAATTCCACGCAAAGAAAGTCGCGGGCAGAAGCTATTTTCTAATATAAACGGGCGGGCTGTCGTGTCGTTACGCAATCAAATGTAAATGTACCGAGAATTATAGTTCCGGGAAAAAGAAGATTCCGATAAATTGAGAACCTCCTGCTTTTTTAAGGACAAGGTGGCCAAATAAGAGGTATATACTTTATTTTTGAAATTTTATTCTATAAAACATGAAAAATATTAAGTATTGCTTGTTAAATATAATATGTAGGGTCAGCAATTACACATGGAAAATTATGTCAGACAAATGTCCACCTCTAGCAGCATGGCAGATGCGAACCCTTTTCATCGCGTTTTTCATCACTTTTTCATACATTTCTGACGTTATCTCAGCGACAGTGTTTCGAATATTTTGTTTTAATTGCTGAAGTTTCGTTGGCCTATTAGCATAGACACGTCCCTTTAGATAGCCCCACAGAAAAAAGTCAGGAGCTGTTAAATCAGGCGATCTTGGGGGCCAGTCAATGTCACCGTTTCTCGAAATTAATCGACCGGGAAACGTTATTTTTAATGTTTTAATGATTAAAACACGTTGTTCCGTCGTAAAACGCTCCATAATAAATTTGCCGTATCTACACAAACTAATTTTCATGCAATAACTGTCATATTTACCGCCAAAATAAAATGGCGGCAAAAAAAAGTTGTATACCTCTAAGTCGGCCACCCTATACCTACTCGTAAGTAGGTTAAAAAGACACATCAGTGTAACCGCGTCCGCGACCACGACCAGTGTAACCCGCGTCGAAACGTCGGAAATAAAGGTAAAATAACCCTCCTTTTGTGTTGCCGTAGTCGAGTAAAAATTGACTCCTTATCCTGTGGTGGTATAATATACATTCTACAAGCCATGGAGAATCTTTATAATGAAAGAGACGACGAATAAACTGCTTAGATATGAGAGCGTCAGTTATCACACAAATAAATATTACGATATAATAATGGACTATAATGGGTGCCTCATAAATTCAGACAAATGTGACATTTTAAATTATTCTTTTATCGAGTAAATAGTATATCTTTATTTAAAAACATATTACTCAATATTTCTTTCTCTCGATAGGTAGTTTGAATTTAATCCTTAGGTATCGGAATAGTTTGTCAGCTTTCCTTCAATATAACGTATGTATTTATAATCCCACATGCTAAACAACTCACACCAAGTTTACGCTAGAATTTACTAGTTATTTCCATTGAAATGCAATTCACATAAGGATGTTTAGCCGAGTGCTTCCATCATCGAAGCCATCACGGCAGTCGTAACTTAGATGGTCCGCGAACGCGCGGGTGGTCGCTATAAACGTTCTAAATTTGTCTATGATTGGTGTTTATGGCAATATAGTGATGTGCCCCGGGAATGGCATTACAGGGAATTTTGGGCAAGAATTGGATTGGAAGGATATTCAACGAATGTTGAACCGTGATTCGTGTCTATTATGAATAATTTGTTGTTGAATGTGCCGCTAAAATTAAATACAAACTTTATTAAAGGTAGTTAAGTGTAACGTACTGTCATAGTTAATAAGTACAGTCAGCTGCAGAGATAGTTGTTCTCCCCTGCAAACAAATTTTTTAAATATCTTTGCAATTTTCGTTATCTCTGTATCAGTAAACTAGGTAAAGATTCGGTATGTATGAACATTAAAAAGCAATGTTTCTCAGTGGTAAACATAACATAAAGAAACATGTTCCTCGTCCGATACAGAAACAGCGCAACACTAATCGAAAATCAGAGTTTATAGAATAGAGTAGCTCGTGTTTATGCTCGGCACGAGATTTGTATTTATAATGACACATCCGGCGGCTTCAGCTAATCGCCCGTGGCATTGGCTGTTGATGTTGATACCGACGCGTGGGAACTCGCGGATGGCACTGCCATACTATAACACATAACATTTCTTTCGTTCATGATAATAATATTTTGCAAACGCACATTAGACTTTGACATCCGTACTAATAAAATGCGAAAATACCTAACTACGTCTGTTAGCTCTTGAAGCTTGCAGGCTGTTTGTTACCAGTGTTACCGCTAAATAAATTTCCATGAAATTTGGTATGTAGTGTAGGTAGATTTTAAGCCACAGGAAGGGACATATACTGGATCAACCAAATCTTGTCAGTAGTAAAAGGCGGCAAATTTGAAAAATCGCGGGTTAGCAACACTGTGTTCGAATAATTCCAAAATCGCGTGTCATCTGTGTGTTATCTGTGGAATGTGGATCGTGAATGACAGCCATCATCTTATTGTTTACATTCTGAATCGTTTCTATTTCAAGAGAAATTTCTGCTGTCACCATTAAATACCAAGATTATGCATGACCTCAAGCAAAGCTAAGGTGCCTACAATGTACAATCATTCTCGTTGACGGTAAATATTACTAAAATTTGAGGTTATGATAATTCATTCGAACTGACGTATGAAGGGCGGAAAAATAAACACGTTATGGTTCGATGTACATTGCTGCTTTTCTTAGCGCAATTCTGCCTGAATTCTGCTCATTGGGTGTTACATGGTGTTACCCTACTTTAATTTGCAGTACATTGCTACTGACAAGATTTGCTTGACGCACTATAGTTTTTATCACGGATATAAATTATTATTTATATCTTTCGCCGCACACAAAGTCGCGGCCGCAGACGCGCAGTACGCTACAAACGAAGCTAGTATTTAATATATTTTGCAAACGGTTTGCAATTTGCATTAAGTATTCAGTAGGTTTTCGGGTTTACCTACGAGTTGGTTTTTGATTGTGGACCGTTCTTCCTTGTGTGATCGAATAATGTCGTAGTATTAATTTTGGTTCAGGCGGAGTATGTCACTTTCTTAGGACGTCACATTCTGAGTTCGTCACTTTCTGACTTTGTCACTTTCTGAGATCGTCACATTCTGAGTTCGTCACTTTCTGACTTTGTCACTTTCTGAGATCGTCACATTCTGAGTACGACACTTTCTGAGGACGTCACTTTCTGAGTACGTCACTTTCTGAGGACGTCACTTTCTGAGTTCGTCACTTTCTGAGTTCGTCACTTTTTTAGCATAGGTACGATTTAACAGTATAATATACCTGCACGAAAGATGTATACTGCCAGCAACCAGATTAATAGCTGTTTGACATACGGTCGCTTTTATATCCTACATACCAATACCAATCTCTGTTTGCCTTACGCCTGACTCGTAGAGAATTCCATTTGGCAAAACGTCCTATGTTTCGTGCAATAAAGTGAAAATAGAGAAATAAGTAATAATAATAAACCAATCTAATTATGTTTCAATCAGAGTATTTAATTCAGAATAAGTACTTAGAAACTACAAGCACCAAAACATTTAGCCACAGATTGGAGTTAGGCCGGCAACAGCTTCGATTCAATACACATAAATGTTTCGCACAGTAGGAACCATGATTTTATCATTCGCCGCTGTGATTAGCTCTTGAAGGTATCACGGCAAGCTCGCTGACACCAGTAGAAGGTCATTCCAACATATTTACATTTAAACGGACTGCCGCTCCTTTCGTGACAACATATTCTTCAGCATCTTCTGTCATGTCTCCATAAACTCAAACGTCTTTTTTTCTGATGGTAGTGTAAATTTTGGATACCTATCTGCGTATAAAATCAGCATTGCAGTTTTGTTTCAGACAATATTTCTTCTCGTGTCATCTGTGGAGAATAGGCGTCAATGGATTTTTTCTTCAAAGCGTTGCCGAATTTCAGAAGATATGTTCAGCCATCAATCACTTCTGCGTATGGAGTGATCCATACTCTCATAGTTCTCATGTTCTTTATTTGTTTGTTTTCTTCCTATATGTATAGGTTACACGATGAATTTTTAAATTATTATTACATTATACTTTTAGCCTGACAATAAAATTCTAGCATGTCGCCGATTTGACATCGCTGATTTCTTTTCTATTTAAAATGCGAAACTACAAAAAGGTTATATATAAGTAGTCTGTCAAAGGACTCTCTCATTTCAAACATAGACAGAGATAATCATACTATCTTTGTCTTACTCTAGTACTAGCACCCAAAAGAAAAGGATGAGTACAGTTTGTATTGTTCTTATTTAATGACAAATTGGTTTGACCAACTATACTTACAGTCCGTTAACTCTCAGAATGAAATTCGTTTTTCGGGTAAAATCGGACGTAATCGCGTAATAGAAAATATATTTTTTAATGTTGATTCTAGCGAAAAAAAGTAGCATTTATTTTATAAGAAATCTCAAATAGATTATTTACGTAAAAGATATTTTTTTGCTGTGGGCTACCGTTTACGAGTTATTTACGAAAAACTAAAAAATAACAACCTTGGAATAAATTATACGTGACTTTCCCACTTTAATATATTTTAAAACATTCATCCTAGCGAAAAAGTGTACTGAATCTTTTTTGTAGGAAATTTTATATGGATTACTTATGTAGTAGAACATTTTTTGCTACGGGCCACCGTTCAAGAGTTATTTACGAAAAACTCTAAAAAGGGACCTTAACACCATAATAACATCATAATTTGACATAGTCGCCGGTCAAAGGAACCGAGGTGGAAAGTTCCCAAATTAGTAATCTGATAGCCCACTGTAACACTCTCCCACCTCTCTCCTCAACTAACCCTACTTTACCCTACCTAGCTAGACCTAGACTTGCCTAAAATACTAAAAATTCCAATAAGAAAATCTAAAATTCTAAAACCCTTTTAAAATACCGCAATCCGTAAATACCTTTATTAATAAATATAAAAGTAATGTAAATAATCTAAAAAGCTAATTAAATAAGTTAATATCTTGAATTGGATCAGTAAATTGGCCAAATGATCGTCTAGTGTTTATGTAGAACCCTTCGTGGTAACCGCTAATAGTAACCAAAATCCTTTTCGCATATAAGGAAAGAGTTATGAATCCTAATAATGTCAAATAATTATCAAACCGTAAATTATGTCAGAGCAAAACATATGTCCGAGATGTAGGAAAAATCATTACAAATTTTAGTAATGTTAAACTTAGTTTGACTAAGTCTGTAATATGATGTAACAAAAGTCAATAGTAAAATGTCATAATTAAGTATGTTCGAGAAATGTCATAGTAAAATTGTCAGTAAAGTATGTCAAAGTAAGTAAAGTCTGTCAAATGTAATAGTCAGTTAGTCAATGTCAGAATGAATTCTAATAAATGTCACAATTACAAACATTTTTGTTTTTGGGGTATAGATGTCGCTCCGCCTCCGCGACACCCGTGATCATCATCCAGTTGCAGGTCAGAATCCCCGCCCCAGTTCGGAAGGAACTATTTTGTGGTCCAGAAGGGACATCTTTTATAATGACTGGCCTACTTCACCATTTGACCAAGTCATTATTTTGTGACATTTTTCGTCAACATTGAGAGGACATCAAAGGGACAATTTAACATAACAAAATACTGGTAGTAGAGCAGCTGTATTTGATCCACTCTAAATCCCCAGAATACTGTAATTTTGTAGTAAACATATTTTAGTATACAATGAAATGATATTATCCAGACCGATGTTGTAGTCATTCTGAATCACACTTTCGGACCAAAATAAACTACGGTCTTGCATCTGCCTCGACCTAGCCCAGACAAACCACTCACTGATATATTTCAATAATAATATGACCTTGTATTTTTAAGGCCAAGTGTGAAAATTACAGATCTGTAGAAAACAGAATGAAATCGACATACAGACTGCCAAGGGACAGGCAAAATAAATATTTCTTTCATAAGCAAAGTGACTCTACAATACTACAGTATATTGTGGTTATTAACTTTAGTTTTTCCCACAATATATTTCTACCAGTAGTGTAGCAAAGGACCAAAATATATTTAAAGTCATAAGTAGATATGTCAAGTTTGTCAATAAGTCATAAATAAGTATATGTAATAAAATCCTAATAATCCCTAACCCCACACTACATCCTAGCTATTGCTATTTTGTATATGACCCATAAACCCCATAATTATAATTGTACTAAACAATTAAAATAGCCATATCAAATGTATCGACAGGGATCCTAGCTATCTATTGTGAATATCTAATGGCTTTGTTAAATTAAAATTATAAACCTAGATTAATCCTACAATTCCCTAAGCCAAACAAATATAAAACCTAGCCCTAACAGCTAAACTAACCAACTACTCTACCGATATATTTGCAAACTAGTATCCCGGGATACACATTTAATTTACTCGCGTAATTACTCGATGTGCAATGAATGAGTAATCTCTAGTCTACAGCTAACTAAGACGAGTGAGGAAGCTCGATTTAGTCTAGATCCTATTCCTCGTGTGCTGGCCAATATATCCACACAGGGGGTTGGGACAGCGGATATATAGCCGGAAAAGGGTAATATAAAAGTGAATATATAAGTATATAGATACGGGATATTAGGACTAGAACCTGGCTTTTTTAAGAAGTCTAGTTGACAACCCAAATCGTCCAGATTCCAGGGGTAAAACCTGTCTTAATAAACGCAGGAACTGCCAGGTCCCACCTGGTATTTATCAAAAATCCGCAATTAGTGAACTAGGGCTGTAGTTGACACCGTTTGGTTACCCGCCCTATCTCTCTAACCACCCAGCACTGTGCTGAATTGGAACTTTGTTCTGTCTACCCCATAATTTATATAAGGAAGCTATGAACTATTTCACAAAACTACTTTAAATTAATATATAAAGTCCTCCAACCAAGATCATTTCGGTGTTAAATATCACTAAAATAATCCAAGTCAAAACACTAAATATATTAAATACAATTAAATCACAAATTTAATAAATTGCACTGAAAACTAAACATGACTTTAAAACCTTTAGTACTATTGATTTGTAACCTAAACTTCACCAATATATTCACATACATTAGCGCTTGTCTGAGCACAAATCAATAAACAAATAAAATAATTTAAATTCACTATGAATGGCACTATGAACAACACAAACTTTATAATCTTATTAAGTCTATTGATCAATAGTTTAGACTTCACTTAGTACAATTTTAAATACTAGCGCTTGTCTAATCCACAAACCAATAAACAATAAAACCCTCAAAATTAACACAAATTAATTGAACTTCTCTAAAACAATCAAATAAAACCCCACTACAAGTTACGTTATATTATGCTCCAACCAAACTCTACCAGGATCATGAGATTCTAGCAAAGTCCAGACCAGGACACAACATAGGTAACCTAGATTAACCTAACCACCTACACTATTGAACCAGTTCCAACGGACTGCTGAAGGCCAAGAAGCTGCTTGTGCAATTCCTTATAAACATCCCTACCATGCCACGACGCTTCCCCGCTATTCCCAGTTCCTTTGCCCTCATTGGTATACCTCAAACCAATGCTGAACTTCATAATCGCATACAAATTTAACCCTATTTACTAATTAAAATAAGGTCCAACTTGACCTACTTAATGGGTGTGGTTTAAAACATTATTATGACGGCTGTGGGTTGACATCTCAGTTTCTTTTAGGGTTCGCATCTCAAAAGGCAAAAACGGAAACCCCATAGGACCACCCGTGCGTCCGTCTATCTGTCTGTCACAATCTACCTTCTCCGAAATTACTGGATTATTTAAATTCAAATTTAGCACTTGTGACTCAAAGTAGGACATGCATTGTAAACAAATGAATTTTAAATATGGATGCCGTTCTTGGGGAATAAATGAGAAAATCTAAAAATAAAGTTCTTCAAACTATATCGCATTGCATATGAAACAAAAGAGTTCATTGCAAGAATCTTAAATATATTCCTTTTTTTATAATTTTAGGATAAATAGCTTAGATATTTCACTCACGTTTAATATAAAAAAATAGATTGCCAAAAACCGCGCAATGTACGGAACCCCGGAACGCAAGCCCGACCCGCATATGGCCGTTCTATTCTAATCGTCTTTGTTTTTCTATATGAGCCATTTATTGTAGGGCTCCGCCCTTTCTTAATTCTTTATAATATGGTTCAGTTTTGCATAGAATATTTTAACCATAACAAACATATCTCATTCATTTTTATGATGACGTGCGAAGTGTTAGTCGAAATTTGAAACTAGTACTTGAGCTAAGAGAACCAATCTAATTTTTAGGCAATGTTTTATAATGCAAAACCTTTATGACATTGAAATAAAGTTCAAATTATTTTATAAACAAGTATCTTAATAAATTGGTTTACTATAAATCACCAGGCCCTTCAAAACTTTATCTAGAATTTCAGTCACTTCGGCTTATTTAAGATATGAGACGAAAAATAGCTGTTCCAATTACCGTGAGAATCAAGAATTAAATTTAGCCGATTTAAAAATAGAATAATACTATGTTTACATATAATGATAACATGGTAGATAGATTCTGGCATGTTACACCACGTAGTGAAGAATCTAAAAAAAATTTTTGGACATCGAGGTTTGTACCACCTTGTATAGAGTAGTTAATACCACCATAACTAGTAGGTAAGTAAATATTTAAATTCATTAAAATATGTGACTTTTAAGTACTTACTGTATATTTACAAATTAAATTTAAAATTATTGTTTTAATTTATTCTTTTATTTTAAAGTAAATTTGAATTAAAACTAGAGATAAAATAAAAACCACAAACTATAAAATATACTTACTTACCTACAAAAAAAATGTGACTGTTATTACCACTCTATATAATTTCAGCCAGAAGTAGTAAATGACGGTGTGACGTTCTGCTTTCAAATTCTGATTCTATTTTATATAGAATATGACAAAAAGTCAAATAGCAATATAGTCATCAACCAAATATTAAGCATAACGTCATTCAATTAGGGCTTATTTTACATTGAGACAATAGGTATCCCTAACTTTTTGCGGTAAGTTTAAAACTTTTTGTGAGTGAGTAAGAAAGCAGAATAGCAGTATCACCTTCGCGTGTTACCGCCGATACCCGATGTAAGTATCTTTCTGAAATCCGAAGGTCATTAGAGTTAACGGACTGTAGATAATATGTTGCGCTAGCTTCGACCCGCGACTTCATCTGCGTGGAAATAATGATGATGATGATGATTTATAAACAATAATTAGGTCCTTCGCGTCGTAGCGCAAAAACAATCAAATTTTCGTTCCCCTTTGAAACCCCTAAGTAATATTTAAAAAACACGAAAAAAAAAAGAAAGAAAAATGTTTATAGGGGTGTATCTTCTAAACCGAGCGCAAAAATATTAAAATGTTCATTCCTCTGTAAGAAACCCCTAATTAATATTTAAAAAAAAACAAAATAAAAACGTTATAATGCTGTATCTCCTAAACCGTGCGTCGTAGCGCAAAAATAATCAAATTTTCGTTCCCCTTTGAAACCTTAAAGTGATGTTTAAAAAACACGAAAAACAAAAAACAAAAAAGTAAGAAAAAGGTTTATGGGTTGTATCTCCTAAACCGTGCGTCGTAGTGAAAAAATAATAAAATGTTCATTCCTCTGTAAGAAATCCCTAATTAATATAAAAAAAAAAAAAACAAAAAAGAAATAAAAAAAAAAACAAAAAAAACTTTATAATGCTGTATCTCCTAAACCGTACGTCGTAGCGCAAAAATAATCAAATTTTCGTTCCCCAAGATTTGAGGCCCGGGGAAGGACATATACTTGGTCAACCAGATCTTGACAGTAGAAAAAGGCGGCAAATTTGAAAAATGTAGGCGCGAAGGGATATCGTCCCATAGAAAATTTGAATTTCGCGCCTTTTTTTACTGACAAGATTTGGTTGACCAGCTATAATTATTATCATCATATTTCCACGCAGATGAAGTCGCGGGTCGAAGCTAGCGCACCATATTATCAAATTATAGTTGGTTAAACCAATTTGTCATTAAATAAGAACAATACAAACTATACTCATCCTTTTCTTTTGGGTGCTAGTACATACTAGAGTAAGACAAAGATAGTATGATTATCTCTGTCTATGTTTGAAATGAGACAGTCCTCAAACTATATATAACCTTTTTGTAGTTTCGCATTTTAAATAGAAAAAAAATCAGCGTTGTCAAATCGGCGACATGCTAGATTTCTATTGTCAGGCTAAAAGTATAATGTAATAATAATTTAAAAATTCATCGTGTAACCTATATAGGAAGAAAACAAACAAATAAAGAACATGAGAACTATGAGAGTATGGATCACTCCATACGCAGAAGTGATTGATGGCTGAACATATATTCTGAAATTCGGCAACGCTTTGAAGAAAAAATCCATTGACGCCTATTCTCCACAGATGACACGAGAAGAAATATTGTCTGAAACAAAACTGCAATGCTGATTTTTATACGCAGATAGGTATCCAAAATTTACACTATCATCAGAAAAAAAAGACGTTTGAGTTTATGGAGACATGACAGAAGACGCGGTATGCTGAAGAATATGTTGTCACGAAAGGAGCGGCAGTCCGTTTAAATG
The DNA here is from genome assembly GCF_948474715.1 of Cydia amplana. Lineage (NCBI taxonomy): Eukaryota > Metazoa > Arthropoda > Insecta > Lepidoptera > Tortricidae > Cydia > Cydia amplana. The sequence goes on along the minus strand of NC_086083.1, from coordinate 380,439 downwards.
TAAATATGTTGGAATTATGACCTTCTACTGGTGTCAGCGAGCTTGCCGTGATACCTTCACGAGCTAATCACAGCGGAGAATGATAAAATCATGGTTCCTTTCCTACTGTGCGATACATTTATGTGTATTGAATTGAAGCTGTTGCCGGCCTAACTCCAATTTGTGGCTAAATGTTTTGGTGCTTGTAGTTTCTAAGTACTTATTCTGAATTAAATACTCTGATTGAAACATAATTAGATTGTTTTTTATTATTATTTATTTCTCTATTTTCACTTTATTGCACGACACATAGGAAGTTTTGCCAAATGGAATTCTCTACGAGTCAGGCGTAAGGCAAACAGAGATTGGTATTGGTATGTAGGATATAAAAGCGACCGTATGTCAAACAGCTATTAATCTGGTTGCTGGCAGTATACATCTTTCGTGCAGGTATATTATACTGTTAAATCGTACCTATGCTAAAAAAGTGACGAACTCAGAAAGTGACGAACTCAGAAAGTGACGTCCTCAGAAAGTGGCGTTCTCAGAATGTGACGTACTCAGAAAGTGACGTCCTCAGAAAGTGTCGTACTCAGAATGTGACGATCTCAGAAAGTGACAAAATCAGAAAGTGACGAACTCAGAATGTGACGATCTCAGAAAGTGACAAAGTCAGAAAGTGACGAACTCAGAATGTGACGTCCTAAGAAAGTGACATACTCCGCCTGAACCTTAATTTTGGGCGCGTCGCACAACGGATGTTATTATAAACTGAGGTTCCGCGCATTCTACTTATGTTATTCTCCAACCATCCGCGGCACGGTAGCAATGATTCATTTTTATTTGAACACTTATTTTATTTACTTCGAGTCACTTGAACGCTCTATTAAACCGCTCTGGAGGGGCATGTTCTTCACCTATTTCACGTGCTTATGTAGTTATATGTTTATGGTGTGTAGATAATACAGTATTTAGATAAAGCGGCTCTAGACACGTGAACAAAGGACGTAGAAAGATGCCGATAACCTATGTCGCTGCGGGTCACGTTTATCGCTATCGTAAACTCTCTTTATATCGTACTTATCGTAATTCCTAGTATATATGAGTATGTGCTCAGTTCCTTTAAGATTAACAAGAAAATATCACATGGGTCGTTTTATTTCAAGTTGTATACCCTTTTTAAAAAATTTTGGATCTCTTATATTATTTCTACTCAGAATCACAAGCCCTTTCGATCCCAATAGGACAAAAAAAATATTAATAATTTTCATACATATACATTTTGCGATCCTTCCATTCCGTTACCAACATACCGAATGTTATTCTATAAGGATCGAAAGAGCTCATAATTCTCATAACATAAAAATGTCCAAATAAAAAAGTGTCTTGTCTTGTACAAAACTACAATTTCAATTCCCGTAGATACATACTTTTTACTAGTATTTAGGTATACTATTTCAACTCTCGTAAGTCGAAAACGTTTCGCGTCTACGGCTCGGTCGCACAAATGTCACAAGTAATTTACTGGCACCGTGGAAGCACGAACACAAGTAAACATGAGCCCTTCAATTTGCTCGACACACGCAAAACGACAACATACGAAACAAGAAGGGCGGGTACGGAGACCTTCGTGAGGAATGTCGAATGCTTTATCGAAGTGGAGCAAAAACTCGTCCGCTCATAGGGTTGCCATATGTACGTATTCCCCTGACATTATGTCAGGGTTTTTGGTCTCTCGTCACTCTCGTCAGGATTGGGAGCTGTCAGGGTTTTTTAGAAAGCTCAACTAACTGAACTAACCATCAGAAGCTAGCTTAATGTTAGGAGTTGACAACTTCTTATTTTAATGTTAGGAGTTAGGTAGAGCAAAGGAAAGGTGATGCTGTAACTACAGCGTGGCAAGTTAAAAGGCTACTAGTATAGCCCTCAAAGATGTTTGATTAAGCCATTTAATGGGCGCTTTTAAACGTTATCGTGGTAATGACTCAGTGAATGATTAAGGTAAATTGTTGAAAAAATGTTAGACTAGGAAATGTCAGGTTTTTTAGGGCGATGTCCGGACTTTTGTCTGCACGGTCCAATTTTTCATATATGACAACCCTGACCGCGCAAAACCGTGCAATATTCGAAGCGTTTGCGAGGTGAATTCTCAAGGAATCTGTGGATCCTTAACAACTGTGACTAGTCGAAGAAGTGTGAGTACCATCAATTAACAGTTGTGGAACAGATACAAACTTAACTCCTAGTAATAGTTCAGAATTTTTCATTTATGGACAAAGTTCAAAAAATTACTGACATAGTTAAATGTATCGAACCCCTTTATTGCCCATTTAACCACACACCCGTATTTTTTTAGAACAGGTAAGAAGGTTCTTAATAGTTAAAAAAGTACAGCATAGCAGGTTCTCATATGCCTACACTGTCTACCGAGTACAGTACCGTACCGACACAATACTGTGTTAATATTTGAACTGGCCATCAGTGGACCGTATCTCTTTGCAATAAAGTTTATAAACCTCAGTTAAATGTCGACGATAGCACATTCGTTTTTGCGACTAAGAAATTAATCCGTTGATCGAGTTGATTGATAGTTGATACTCGTGTGTTTAAACAAATATGGAGACCGGTGCCTTGTATGTCGCGATATCTCCGCGAACATCTACCCGTCTTCGGACGACCTGCCTTTGTCGTTTGTTGCGACGGTATAACGGCTTCTTTAGATAACATTGATGTTTGAATTAGCAGACCGCCAAAAAGTTTGCCCGGAAAAATGAAGGCCTATTAAGGCCACCCCACACTATCAGCGTCTTTTGAGCGTCGGATCAAGCTAGCGCCATGGAAAATAGCGTCGCTGCGCAGTTGCGCCAACATTCCGTCGAGCAGCAGATACGAGTATACATAATACATAGATGGATACGTAAATACATAAAAAACACCCATAGCTCAGGAACACATATCTGTGATAAACAAACACACACACATGTCATGTCCTTAGGTACCAGGATTCGAACTCCGTGCCTGCGTCACTTGACAAAGTATACCTAGCATTTTGTAACAAATTCCCATACTACAGACATGCGTGTCACATGATATATTGCGATAATCGAGATAAAACGGCGGTGTAAGAGTAATTGCAAGCAATTAACCGCATGACGTACGAGTAGGTACGCTGTCGTGTCGCAAACTGCAAGTGTTACAATTTCGGCGTTTAGACACTTTGGGATTAAGCACAAATAGCGACTACAGAGTTGAAAGAAAGACAGAGGTACAGATAGATAGCTCAACCTCTTGCATGTGTATGATAAAGGATCCTGACCGAATTTGTAAGTAGGTAGTCATCATCATTATGCAGTTTTTTTCTGCTCTGTACACAACCCATGATTTTTAACCTCTCACAAAACTGTGACTTCATAACCAATTTCTTACACACACATACCTACTGACTAATCGGGTAATCTAGTTTAACGTTGCGACAATAAAATATCTTACTTAGATACTAATATCAATTTGACTGTTCTAACAGTTTCGTCTCAGCGAACCTCTGCCTGTATTTTTACTCTGTGGCTGAGACTTACGGGTGTTAATCTGATTTCTTAAGAATGCCTTATTCGTCTAGCAAAGCCGTGAGAAATGTAAGCTGCGCCAAATGCAGATAATCTTGCCGAAACCGAAATAATTCCTGGCGTTGTCCCGGCTTTGGCAACAGTCTGAAATCCGCTCTGCAACCTTATTTCAAGGATTGGCACAGGAACAATTTTTTTAAGAAAGCGACTGTTAAATGCCACTTGACCTTCCAGTACAAAGGAGAAACTAAAGCATTGGGATTAGTCTGGTTGAACAAAGCGACTGCTAAATTACAAATTATATTTCGTAGGTACATACTTAAGTTAAAAAAAAACTCATTAATCGGTTACCGCCTGGCCACCGACGTTTTTCATTTTAAACCTGAGACTGAGAGCGACTCGAATTGTCTCCATGGCGCAATGGCGCAGAATAGAGATGTAGCCGCGCTCTGCATTTTCTATTGCATGTATAACGGGGTCAACGGGGAGGGCACTGGGCTATAACCGCGAAAATCGACGTTCGCATATTGCTGGCATCAGTCTCTGTAACTCTAATTACGCCATAATTGGAGTAAAAGAGAAAGATCCCCGCAATTTCGATCCTCCGAGGAATTGTTCGGATGAATCCCTGCCGCAACTCACAAGTCACACAACACCTCTGGTGTCCATGGGCGACGGTAATCGCTTACCATCAGGCGATCCGTCTGCTCGTTTGCCTCCTATCTCATAAAAAAATCTCGTTGTCAGTGTGTCAAATTTATTCAAAGAAAAGAAAAAACTAATAATTAACTTAATACCTACTTATCTACATTTCTACAATGCATTCTTGATAAATGAATGTTTCTAGTTCTCAACAGTGAGTGCATGCCACTGTTATCGCACTGTTATTGTTCTAGTGCAAGCAAATAATATATTTGCCGCCCATTTGGCGGCTTTAGGCGCATTAGTTATCTGATAGATAACAGATGCCAATAATATGGAAAAAAAAAGAATCCTTGGGTCTTCATATTTTTACCATGCGCTAGGCACTTTTTAAGTTTTTATACATTCAATAGGTAGTTAAAAATAAAATGTCCAATAAAGTTTTGTTTTTATTTTGTGAGGTATCATGAAGTCAGTGATACTGGTCGACCAGTAAGGCTAAGCTTAGTTCAAATAATCTCCAAATATAGAGATTGTAACTGAGATTGATTGTACAACTAACCTGTTGATTGAAAATAAACAGATTATTTTTTTTTTTTTTTAAGACCAAAAATAAAAATAAAAACACAATAACTGTGCCATCACTAACAAAATACCTAAGTTTCGAGAAACTATACAAAAATATATTTTAATTTTTAGAACCACTAACTTCTAAAGTAAGAGTGTATGAGACTCATTAATTACAAGAGTATTAAATTAAACACCTATGTCAAATATTGCACTACGTTCTTACGTCATTCCACATCTAAGCAACATGCCTCGACGTCAAATCTTATCACTTATCATATCAGACAGGCAGGTATAGGAAAAACACGAGAAGCTATTACTTTATTTACGGCAATTAACTAACGCTCTGCAAGCGACCGTAGTGATTAAATTCGCTATCTGGAAAAAACTATTTTGAAGAGACAGTAGATACTTAGATAGGTACACACTCCTTTCGCAGACAAAGTTGCTTTCGCATTTATAATATTAGTAGGGATTATTGTAACCACATATAACATGATAAAATGCTTCGATAAAATGTCACCAATTAATTAAATACGCCTGAACCGCAAAGGCTTACTATAAGCCGATCGGCGACGTGTCAAAACGTTGTGACATGAAAACAATATGTTTACGTCACCCGGCCCGGCGACACACCGCCGGTTCATTATGTCGCCGTGTTTAATCATCGTTAATCATTTTATTATTATTGTAGTTAATTAGTAGACAGTGGTGGTATTGCTGGCGTTCGAAATAAAAACGCATCTATTATGAAGGAGTTACGGTTCAGCACTCATTTAATGAAAATGTTAAACTGTTAAAAGTGGAGTGATAAAAAACGGGGGAAGTGCCTTGTCTAATCCAATACACTATAAAATATAAAGTTTGAGTTAGTACGCTCAAGCACGTCCCGCATAATATCCGTTTGTCGGGTTAATACTGAAAATTCATTTATTATTAGAAACAAGCAGTAGGTATACAACAAACAATAAAAAGCCTTAAAATAGAAATGGTTAACTTAATACTTATTTATGTTATTTAGATACTTATTGTTCTCATGTTTTGACCAAGATAGTTTTGCCTTTTCTCTTACCAATATTTTACTTTGCTGTTTTATGTATTATGTATTGTTACTATTGTTAGTACGTAAGTAATAAATACTTAAGTATTAAAAATTACGTGCAAGATATGATGTGTATAATGTTCAACTTTACCTGCCCGCTTAGTTAATAACTTAGTGGTCCTAGCCTAGGAGAATTAGACCTCAACGCGTTCCGTGCAAATATTTATCTACCTAATCAATTATGATTTGTTACAAATTCCTCACTGATATCAATTTATACTAATTAAAATAAATTTTAATTTGTTTTTACTATTAATTACAGTTTCAAATAAACAGATAGATACCTATTTTAAAGATACAAACTTATTAATAAATTAAAGATACCTATTTTAAAGATTCATTTATTCCACCAAATCAAAGAAAGTACCTATAGTGTGTCAAAGGACTGTCTCATTTCAAATATAGACAGAGAGAATCATACTATCTTTGTCTTACACTAATACTAGCAGCCAAAAAAGAAGGATGAGTATAGATTTTTTGGTCCTATTTACTGACAAATTAGTTTGACCAACTATATACTTACAATTCGCCCGTCGTTTTTAAAATTTTTTTTTTTTATAAAGTAACACCCACCTGTCAGCTACCTGAGCCTGCTTCGGAAACTACAGTAGGTACTTAAGTACACAATAACAACCCTTATTTCTTTGTAATAAGTCCTTATACATATCTTTGTAACTTTGTAAATACGAAATACCAAAACAAACTAACCAAGTATTATTTATACCCGGTTGCAATACTTAAAGTTTAGAAAATAGAAATACCTTATCTTATCAGTTACTATGACGGTCAGTCGAAGATCGCCTTTATCTTATCAGTGCTATTGTTTTGGCGAATGCATTAACGGATCCATTACCTCACTGCGATAGCCTCGACGTTGCGGACCTGACGCAACGGCCTAGGATTAATTACGCTCAATGCCTAGTTAATTGCTGTTTTAATTACTAATTAGCTTTTACCTAGATAGTTTTTAATCTAGATTAAACAAGTGAAGATAGTATTTAAAAAGTATAAGACTGCCAGTTGATTATTATCGTTTTTAGTTTTAATTATCGTGATACCTAGGATTAAAGTTTGTTTAGTTGTTGTTTTTTGACGAACGAAATATAATTTAAATATATGTGCCATAAATAAGTCTACCTACCTGCCATGTTTTTTAAAATATAATTAAATATTTATGTGGGTAGAATCACTTCGTTTCTTAAACTGACCACAGTTGCTTATTTATTTCTAACAAAATTAAGATAAAAAACGGTAGGTATAAAGTAATGTAATAAAATATCCAAGTCCATGATGTCTTTAATAATTAAATATCAATTTAAGAAACCTAACTTGATTAATTAATTAATCAACCTATTACCCAATCAAACTCATCAACCCTACCTAAGTAAATGTAAACAAACATTCACCGCAAAACTAAAAACTTACCAAAATATTATGAACACGCTCCGAACATCACTGCAATTCCACTCTGTACTGACACTACCGGTACCGAATTTAAAACTTAAAAGTAACGAGTAAATGTGCCGTACCGGTAAACTTGGATCGTGACTTCGGTAAGTGCGCGTGAGTGGCGTGCGGTCCGCGCGGCGCGTGAGATATGACTGCCGTGCCGTGCTCCCGGCTCCCGTGCCGTGCTGCCGTGCCGTGCCGGTCGGCGGGTCGCGGCCGCGGCGCTCGGTGGCTTATGAGTAGGGTTTGCAATCCGGATCTGGAATGTATGAAATTATCCGGATCTGGATCCGGATCCGCGGATCTTCCCATACATTTCGAATCCGTCGTGCAAACCCTACTTATGAGTGAGATGTAGTCGGTCTTCATTCGGGTAGTTTTGCGATACCTATTTGCCGCTGAAATGGAATACAAATTTAAATGAGATAGGATTGTTTGAAGTCAAACTCGTAAAGGGCCGCCAATTCATTATTTTATGGGTAACAAAGAGGTGATACGATAATTTTTTATGGGAATAAGTACTCATATAATCGTACTCATACTTATTTATTGCTAAAATATTACATTTTACATGTCAAAGTATGTCAAGTAAAATAATCTGTAAAATAAAACATAACGCTGCAAGATAAAAAGATAAATTGATTAAAAAAAATTGGTACCTACCTGCATTAAAATTATATTACAATGACGACATATTAACACAGCTACATTTTTATATAATAGGTGTAGGGCACCCCTACTAATCTAAACATATTTTTTTGTTATACCTAGAACACCTAGAAGAAGTAAGTATTATATAATCTGCGGTATAGAAGTCTGCGAATCGAACATAAAGCCCTATTCACGTAGTTCTCAAAATGCGTGACCAAATGCTGACCAATTAAAAAGTTAAACAACATTGTTCAAAAATTCAAAATTCAAAAAAATTCAAATGTACATACGTTATGTAGTTATGCTGTGTTATATAGTGCAAAAGGGAACAATAGCTAGTTTAAAAGCTTTCCATAGCTTTTAAACATTTCAGTATAGGTAGGTAGCCAAAATTATTTTTAACAGGCTCCAAAACACAATAGGTATATTAGTTTAAAAATAAATCAAATTAAATGAAAATAAAAAGGAGGTTTATCTAACGCAACAAAGTAAGTTTTGTCATATCTAGAGCTGTAAACTTATACTTGTGTTTATTTAAAGAATAAAGAATAAAGAACAATGTCTGAAAGTTATTTCATGAATAACTAGGTGTTAAATTAATAAACCCTTAATGCCAAAAAAATCCATTGCATGTCAATAACGATAATTTACATCATTTTGGAAAAGACTCTTTTCAAGTGGCATAGCAATCGAAACTAAGTAGATACCTAACTGTAAGATGGTTGTACAATAAACGTGCAGAAAATACAGAGAACATGGGAACTTTGCATTTTTTTTTCTTTGGCACATTGCTCGTTCTTTCGGTAATAAATAATACGCACTTATAATACAATAAGATTCACGTTTGCAAGAAGAGCTGTTTTTCAGCAAGGGCCTCGGTTTCAAGTAAGCTATCTTTCAAGACAACAAAGCATCTACATCGCAGTTTCCTGAAACCGCCAGAACAATCCTTTCAGCCTCTTCGCTTCATCTCCATTGTCCGTAACAATGAACGCGCCGTGGTTCACGCGCGTGCGCGTGCGCGTGCGCGTGGGAACGGAAGCCAGCCCGAAGTTGACACCCCATTGTTTTGAATAAACTTTAGAGTATTGAAAACGGGCCAGAGTATTCCGTAAGAATACGAATAAGCGTAATACGAATTTTCATGCGACAGGCTCCTTTTTCATTGCTTTTCAAATGTACTTTAGAATACTTTGAGATGGATTTCAGTAAGTATCATTTGACAGAGGTGTTTATCTGAAAATTAGGAACTTAGGAAACATTATGTTATGCCGTGGTTGATAATCAACATTATTTTGTGGAATATTAGTAGGTACCTAACCTAATCAACACAAACTTGGAATTTCGACAATAACTCGAATGTATGTAGGACCTAGGTATACCTAATTACCATATCCAGTTTTACATTATGTTGTAAGTGGGCATTTCTCAGGAGGGCCATTTTTACGTGTCCGGGGCAAAAAGTTATTAAATTTACTGTTCAATAAATCTGAATTAATTCAGGCATGATTTTCAGCATATATTCTGTCTGGGACACTATTAAACTATTTATTTATTATTTATATAATACATTAAAAAAATATCCAAATGCGAAAAATGATGTTCGGTGGGCGTGTCCCGTACCCAGATTTTTTGAAACAAAAAAATATTACTCAAGATGGGGCATTATATCGGAGTTATTATCGGTGTTCACGCATAAGGTATAGTTAACTGATCATATTCTTTATATCAAAGTAATGTCTGCTCAACACATTGAATAAAACCAAATTTAAGATGTGTCCCGGGCTATTGACTGATTTCGGTGTAATTTACAAACCATGTCGGTACTCTTACAAAGTTGTAGACCAGGAACTCAGTGGCTCAAAAAAAGTATGCTTTAGTTGTGCCTTAACCGTTGAATAAAGTAGAGGTGCAGTCACAGTATACTAAGGTAGTTTTTTAAATGTTTCTCTGTCATTCGGTGGATTTGGTTCTATGTTTTTTTGAGATCGGTGGTGCAATTTTCTCCCACAGTTTTAGTGCATTTATCGTTATGCAAGTGATTAAGAAATCCTCGAAAGTACCTAAACCCATCATTGTTACATCGCCTCTGTATCATTCATACTATTTCTGTAATTGCTAAAAAGCGATTAATTTTGACATCACTGGTGTTGATTTCCTTGGTTTCGGTGGATTTTTTGACCACCGATATCAAGAAAGTGATCACCGAATTCAAATCCTGCTTTGTAAACTAGTTTGTTGTACTTTATTTTCTAACTTATCACACCTAAAAAGTTCAAGATACGCTTTATAAACGTAAAACTATGCTTGTACGTAAATTAAGTCATAGTATAAGTAAACAAAATCACTAGTTTACAATGAGTAGTGTTTTTTTTCACGAGACGTATGTCGAAAATCGTAGACCCAATGTTTCTTTCTCTCTTTTCGCTGTTGTCTTGATTTATCTTCAAACCAATGGAGTATATTATATGAATTTGTCCTCTGTATCACGTGAGACCCTACACCACGATACCTTTAAACGTGTCAGCCATATTAAATAAATGCAGTTAATCCCACTCCGTTAAAAATAACTTGTGTTTTTACATACTATGCAAGGTGCACCCACAAAACAAGGGATTACAAATAAAGTGGCCTTCTATTGTCGAGATCGCTTCAAAGGCACTGAACGTACCTACTGATCGATATTTCTAAAGCATAGCCATGAACACAAATTCAACATAGCCAATGTTTTAACAATCCTCAATGTCTGATGTATTTATGTTTAAATATTGGAGTTACAATTTAGCTCAAGTGTGTGAGGGTGCAGGAGATCATAATTAATAGGTGATTTGATCTTTAAGCATTAGTCAACAACTTCAAATAGTTTTAAATTGAGGGAGTTCACGCTTTAAACCTCTGCCATTCAAAAATACTACATATTTATAAGTCTAGCAAACTACTTGTTTTCCGTATTGTTTACATTGTTTTATAAGTGCACTAGCTTTTTCCCGCAGCTTCGCACGCGCAGGAGTTTTTTTTTTATGAATTTTAAAAAATCCTTCCTTAGTGGACCCCTAGACCTTATAAGGAACCTACTTGCCAAATTTGGACTTTCTAGTCCCAGCGGTTTGGGCTGTGCGTTGATTTAAGTCAGTCAGTCAGGTCTTTCACGTTTATATATATAGATTAAATATTTTAAAGCATTGAACACCACTCAAAAGTATCTTGTTTATCGGGTGTAGGTAACATAAGTTTATTTTTGATGAGTGTGCCGTTGGATTGTGTGAAACAAACATTTTCTTCTTCATAGCACTTATGTGCGAATTTGTGGTCGATATGTCTGAAACTCGTTTCAGGACCATACATCGCCCTATTATTATGAGGATAGTCAATTAGTGTGGGATATCTTCTAGAGATTTTGTTTTATAAGCCGCAACTTGGTTATTTTAAAATCTTGAGTAAACAAAGGTACTATTTATTAAATTTATGTAAGCTATGCTATATCATTAGCCTCGCTACATCGCTTATCAACTTATCATCAAAAAAGAATAAAAAATATTAATAAATTATAATATAATTTAGATATAAAATTGAAGTGTGATTTCTGTGTAAGCATTTTTGAATTCGGTGATGCAAATTGATTTCAGTGCCTGCACATGATTTCGGTGTTTTTTTAAATCTCAAATGTCAAAGAAACTATAAGGTTCTAATGGAGGCCTCCACTACCAATATTTTTTATATTAAGGCTAGATTTTAGGAAATAAAGTTGTGTATCAAATAAGTAAAAAATAAAATTCGGCACCGAAGTCAGGCACCGAACGTCATCTCTGAGAATCGCCCAAGTATACAAAGTTACATTCCTCACTCAGTTGACAACTATTAGTTTCAGCCCTTTCCACATGTAACTGATATTGCTCGGTTGCCAGTTGCCACAACAGCGAAGCGAGGCGCTGAGGTGCTTTCAAGGCGGTCCCGGTCCCTTTGTCGGCGCGTACGCACTACGCTAATCCCAACGCACAGGCGCGGCGTGGCCATTGACGTATAATATCTAAGGACGGGCTAATGGGGCACTAAACATCGTACTATAGTAAAGACCATACGAACTGAGCGTCCGGGCCATAAATCATTTTTATCAGTCTCTCTCGCTCGCACTGCACTCATGCGTGTAGCAGCGGCGATGTTTTGCCATCGGTAGATATAATTATTTATTTGTCAGTAAAGTTGAATTAGTTTTTTAAAAGTAGTGTTTTTTACCGTGAATGATATTGTAAGTAAGTATAGTCCGTCAACCAAATCTTGTCAGTAGCAATGTAAAGCAAACTAAAGTAGGGCAACACTCAAAGAGCAGTATTGCGCTAAGAAAAGCAGCAATGTACATCGAACCAACAGTTTTTTTTTCCGCTGAGCGCGCCCTGCGTACGACAATTCAAATTGTCACTCGCGGTTTATTGAAAAAAATTGAAACATGGACGGACAATTTAAAAGCGATGTTAAAACAATGTTAATCAAAATGATGAACAAATTTGAAGATATCAAAAACAACTCTCTATCGTAGTGCTTATATTCTCTTTGTTCCCTATCTATGTCTTCTAAGTTTACTAAAATAAAATCATATCAAAATGCAGATAATTAGATAGTGCATATATTTGTTATTTACAATATAATATGCCACTTGTTAATGTAAATTAGTGTACTGTTCTGGATGAATATGACATACCTGTGTAATTTTTTTGATTGGTATATATTGTACAATATACATATTAAAAATAAAACAACTGATATTTGGGTGTTTATTTAATTTAAAGGTAAATAAGATAAGGGTCACTTTTCGACTTGGTTGCGTTGTACACGTACATAAACCGCCATAGGTAAGTTTTGTCTGAAAAGATACTACCTACTACGAACGCCTTATATTGGGCAAGATTTAATCCTGCAACAAACATGTATGGATTAGGTAGATATTGCGAAAGAACGGCGATATAATCAAGGCTCTTAATACTGTTTAAAAGGTTTACCTTTGTAAATAGTCACAACTGATTGCTGAAAATATTAGACATGTGGGCCTATGGACGGTTTCCAGGACACAATTTATGGTCTTGTTGGATAGATTTAGGCATACGTTTTAATTTTATTTATGCCTTTTAACCCTAAAACAAAAAAACTGAACATAATCTTAAAAGTTCGAAAGAGTCCTTCCAATACTTGTCATAACCTCAATTTTTAGTAATGTTTACCATCAACGAGCATGATTGTACATTGTAGGCCCCTTAGCTTTGCTTATTCTTATTTAATGTATTGGTATTTAATGGTGACAGCAGAAATATCTCTTGAAACAGAAACGATTCAGAATGAAAACCAAATGAAAACAAATAAGGTGACGGCTGTCATTCACGGTCCACATTCCACAGATAAAACACAGATGACAGGCGTTTTGGAATTATTTGAACACAGTGTTGCTAACCCGCGATTTTTCAAATTTGCCGCCTTTTACTACTGACAAGATTTGGTTGACGGACTTTATATTCAAATTACAAATTGTTTTACAATAAATATTTATTACATGATGGGAAAAAATAACACTAATATAAAACGTGTTGGGTATCACTAACTGACTAAATAAACAATGAAAAATCAACACGATAATCCTTTTCCTATTTTAATAATGAGTAACTACTAACTAATGACCACTCTATAATCCCCACGTTTACAAATAGGTAAACAAATTCCGATAACAAAAGAGAAATTTCCAACGCAGGTAGTAATCCATCGATAAGCACGTGTAGTTGTTGCGCCTCCCTGTTGACAGCGGGTTTTATGGCCCGGATGCTCAGTTAGTATGGTCTTTACTATAGTTCAGCGGTGCTACCCACGAATTCCAGCCAATCGTGCAGTCTAAGGGTCTCCCCATACTCATCGACGCGGATTCGGCGAAAGCCGATAGTAAACAGCATAAACAGGTAATAAGGTTCGGTTCGGCTCCGTTCGGCCGTCGACGGCCGACGCGTCGGCGTCTTTTTCGCTCTTATTGCGTGGACATAAAGTTTCATTTCTATTGGCATTGCCGATTCCGCGTCGATAAGTTTGGGGAGACCCTTACGCGACTAGTTGCGAGTGTTGCGACCAATACAAACAGTCGCGCCTCGAAGGTACGAAATAACTGGTATATAAGGATTAAGGCGGCCTTTCCAGTCTTTCCACTCGGGCGGAGATGAGGGGAGACGTGCGGAAATCGAGCGGGAATCGGTTCTCTTTCCTGCTCCGCTGGATTACAACCAATGCAATTGGTGCTCCACCTCAGTGGAAAGACAGCCTTACCTCAGGAGCCCTTCTCTCTCGTAGTCGAGCCGTGGCTGGTGGACGGTGGACTGTAAAAAATTCTTACATTTTGGTTTAGGGCCTACATCAACTAATAACAATTTATAGAATGGTCTATGAACAAACACTCATCATTATGAAAGATTGAGCATAGGATTTAGAGGTCACGTAGCACTGGTATTATGTCCGCGATGTCGAGTCCCATGCTCACGCGCAGCCTGGTAATGAACGGGCAGCTCGCCCGTAAATCCCGCATTCGCCCCGCGCCGCGCCGCCCCGCCTGTATAATGTACCGGGGGACCATAAATGTGCAGGCTATTCAAAAAACACGACTTTGACTTTGAACTAGGATCTGGTATAGCTTGGATTCGCAAGAAATATTATGTTACTTATTACGTGTACATAGATTATAGAAGAAATGTTTTATCATCATCATAATAATGAAACGAATTGATCCATCACCTACTCTATGGGTCGATGTCATTCGAAAGACTGCTAGACGCTTTTTACACATGACATTACTAGATCAAAATCGGAACAACCTGCTCTTTGAGATTATGTCTATGTGATGATGATGAAGGTGGATCCAAAATTTCCAACAGTCATATTATTAAATTCAAAACAAAGGTAGAGCGACAAGCAGATCTAGATTCATGAAATTAGAGATTTATTCAATTTAATTTAAAAGATATAGAGGATTTGTATTAAACCGATGTCTGACTGTCAACTTAAGGGTGAAATATTAGTTTGCTCATTGTTTACTGCATGTTCAGTAAATGGTGTGTTCTGAATAGCAACACACACAGCAACCCTGGAGACCATAAATGTGTGCAGCTTTTAATTAGCGGCGATAGAAGCGCGTGCAAATCGAACGTCATTTGCATGGCGCGGAGGATGACTGGCATACAATGGGACCCGTCAGTGAAGAAAAGGTTTCGAGCAGTGAGTAAGTTACTTAAGTTACGGAAAGATTGCGTGGATTAGTGCAATCTGCACTTGTGGATAATTTTCTGATAGTGATATCATCGATTTAGAGGTTTCGTTAGCAGGAAAAAATAATAAGAAACACCTGTATTGACAAAGATAATCGAGTCGTAAAATGTATGGGCTCCCTTACATTCCTCGAGTCCTCTCTTTCCGCACAGACTCTAATAATGTGTATAAAACTCGTTCACATAATATGCTTCTACAAAAAGGGTTCTAGAACACGAACAATAATACTCTAATTAATTATTACTTAATTACTTAGACGGAATAATTAACTAATAATAAAATAAACGAGTAGACGTAGAGTTCATGACCATTAAAACAGAATGGTTAACTCCAATCGACCGGTCCTCATTTTGGTTTGCATTTATTATGCTGCATAACTTATTGAATGAGAACCAACCACGTGAAAAACAAAACCATCATCATACAGAAAAACATCATCATTCATCATACAGAATAATTAAAAAAAATACCCGCACTACCAACAGTACCATCAACTTAAACTCTTGTTAAACAAGTTCTAACTTCTAATGTAACCTAACATATTGCGCACAACTAAATTATAGTTAAGTAATTAGAACAAAAATGTAGGTATTTAAACATCCATATAGGAAATGCAACCGCGTGGCCCGGTTTAATTTTGGCAACACGGAAGGCTGTTCAAAGTATATGAATTTTATTAATAAAGTAACTTAAGTATCTGGCTATAGTGATTGATTTTTATTTTATACCTACTAGCGACCCGACCTGACTTCGCACGGGTTAACAAAACCTTAACAAATTAAACACTGGTACACCGTACAACTGATAACTAAAGTCTATTAGGTCACGTTTAACGACCCTCCGCCGGTTAATGTGGTCGTAATGACAATAATGTCAATTGGTAATTACCACGGATGGCTTCATGCAAATAGAACAAATGGATTAGTGGGGCTAATGGGTGTGCCCGCCGATCCTTCGGGGACACGCCGCCGTGGACAGACTAACAACTAAAAACGGATGCCACAAGACAAACAATAGTGAACTGGTTGACCAAAGAGATTGAATGAGAAAGAGGAAATGGTGGGACACCCGGGGCGCATTAACTGACCAGAACTTGTTTAAAATTTGGGTGGTTGGAAGTTTAGGGCTTTTGCCAGCAAGAGGGTATATTTAGAAGCTTTTTTAAAAATTGCGGGTAGCGAGAAAAAGGATTAAGATCCCTGAAGATCGAACCGGAAATTTCCTGATACCGGCTAAAATACCAACCAAACTAATAACTAGGTATTGATACTTAGACCATTATCTGCCCTAGTAGCACGGTCGCATTTTTATCGTTTATCACCATGTCTGTCACGTTCTAACAAGTATGTAAGTGCGAAAGTGACGGGCATAGTGATAGTCGATAAAAATGGAACCGTGCTGAGCCCGTGGTTGCAATATTGAACGTTTACGAATGCTGCAACATGAAGCTAATAATGTGTCCTTAGTGTTCACTAAACGTCTCAGTGTCATAATCACAGACATGTCATTGTCATCGCTGATGGTCATAATTGTGCACTCAGCTCCCGCTGACCCGAGGCCCGACACGCATTCGGAAACTACCAATTGAACCTTCGCGCCAGTAATCATAATTGTATCACTTGCCCGTAATACGCGCAAGATACGCGCGTTTATTACTGCTTCCCTTCCGAATATTGACCACGTCCTGTTTCGGTTTCTTAAGCCACCACTTATGGAAGTAAAATGTATAGGTAGTGGTATTAAAGAAGTCAAAAGTACCTTAATGAAAAACTAAACGAAGTAGACTTATGTCTTTCTTCGGCTTGTCCATGTGTCCAATTCCCTATTTTACGGACTTTGTAGTCGTTGTTTATTACTACAGAACAGACGACGGATATTAAAGGAAAGCCAGCTAAAAGCATCTAAGAATCAGGCCGTATACGACAGGCTATCTCATTTCACGCAGAAATATGTATATGTAGAGCTTTTCAAAATAGTGCGCTAAAATGCGGCCTAAAAACCTATACTATATATATTACCTATATATGCTTAACCCATAAATACTTCGTACCAAATAAATGGAAATGCGAGACTTAAAATAGTTGATTACGTAAGTCGAGTGTTCTCTTTAATTTTTAATTGTTTGGCTGCGGGCCCGATGCAATTTGCGATGCATTTTATGCACCTTCAACAGCTGTCGGCGCAGCGCTCCCGGGTCCCGCCGCATTGCAGTGAAATATGACGCGGGCCTTCGCTATGTCCTAGTACGAGGGTCGGCCAACTATATATCAAGACGAAGAGCCAACCGCAATAGAAATCATCTCAGAGAACCGCAAATGTTCTTTTCAGTGGTTTAAAGAGCCTCAATCGTTCCTCCAAACGAGCCGCGATTTGCCAACCCCTGTCTTAGTACTTATAATATTTTCACTACCTATATAGTACGCAACGGGTTTTGTTAACCCGTGCGCAACCGGGGCGGGTCGCTAGTAAATTTAATAAGGGTAAAAATGGGACCCCAAACATTTCACACTTGAAAAAATATTAAAAGCCATTCAACAAAAGCAAACCTCTTCCCAGCGCTTGAGTGTTCCCATTTCCCGCTCCCGATTCGAGCAGCCGCAGTACGTGCCGTATCCTCGACCACTTCGCTCCCAGCCAGCCCGGTGACCGACTTCAGCCATTCTTAAGAAATGTTAAGACCGCTCCACTTCCAAGAGTGAGTTTACACTTTACACGTACAAATGACTTGTACATTTCTAGATGTTTGCAACCGTCGGCGAAAATATAGAAAATGAGCGCCATTCCTGACAAATAAAAGAAAGTCAAAAGTAGTTAGTGAACTTTTATTATGTACAGAACGTTGAAACTCACACAAAAGTGATAAATTAAATATGGCACGAACTTTAAGATAAAAGTTATACCCTGTTTCTAAAACTAAACACAAAAAACAACAGCTAGGTAATGAAAAATGCAATCTATATATATAAATGCAAGTGTCCTGACTGACTGACTGACTGACTGATTCATCAACGCAGAGCCGAAACTACAAAAGCTAGAAAGTTGAAATTTGCACACTAGGTTGCATTTATAAAGTGTACAAGAGATAAGAAGCGATTTTGAAAAATTAAACCCCTAAGGGGGTTAAAAAGGGGATGAAAGGTTGTATGGGGTTCAAGTTTTAGTTTAAGCTAGGAATTTGAAACTTTGTAAAAATGTATTATATTAAAAAACAAGAAAACTAATTTCAGCGTTTTCGAAAATTCATCCCCCAAGGTGGTGAAAAAGGGGTTGAAAGTTTGTATGGAGATCAAATATTTTTGTGAGTGTGTGACTTTAAACTTTGTATATGGGTATATTATTATAAGACAGGAAAAGTAATTTCAGCGTTTTTGAAAATTCATCCCCTAACAGGGTTAAAAAGGGGTTGAAAGTTTGAATCCATTACAAATGCTTTGAAACTTCTTAGAAAGGCATAATAACCGATTACAAAAAAAAGTAATTGCGACGTTTTAGGAAATTCAACCCCTAAGGGGGTAAAAAAGGGGATGAAACTTTGTCTTGGGGTGCAAATTTTATTTTAAGCTAGGACCTTGAAACTTTGCAAAAAGGTATTAAATTAAAAAACAAGAAAACTAATTTCAGCGTTTTTAAAAATTCATCCCCCGAGGTGGTGAAAAAGGGGTTGAAAGTTTGTACGGAGATCAAATATTATTGAGAGTGCGGGACTTGAGTCTTTGTATAAAGCCATATTATTAAAACTCAAGAAAAGTAATTTCAGCGTTTTTAAAAATTCATCCCTTAAAAGGGTTAAAAAGGGGATGAAAGGTTGTATGGGGTTCAAGATTTATTTTAAGCTAGGAATTTGAAACTTTGTAAAAATGTATTATATTAAAAAATAAGAAAACTAATTTCAGCGTTTTCGAAAATTCATCCCCCAAGGTGGTGAAAAAGGGGTTGAAAGTTTGTATGGAGGTCAATATTTTTTGTAAGTAAGGGACTTGAATCTTTGTATAATGACATATTATTAGAATACGAGAAAAGTAATTTCAGCGTTTTTAAAAATTCATACCCTATAAGGGTCCAAAAGGGGTTGAAAGTTTGTATAGGGTTCAAATTTTATTTAAAGCTAGGAACTTGAAACTTCGTAAAAAGGTATTTTATTAAAAAACAAAAAAACCTATTCAGCGTTTATAATAATTCATCCTCCGAGGAGGTGAAAAAGGGGTTGAAAGTTTGTATGGAGATCAAATATTTTTGAGAGTGCGAGACTTAAATCTTTGTACAACGCCATAGTATTATAACACAAGAAAACTTATTTCAGCGTTTTTAAAAATTCATCCCATAACAGGGTTAAAAAGGGGTTGAAAGATTGTATAGGTTATAATTTTATTTAAAGCTAGGAACTTGAAGCTTCGTAAAAAGGTATTTTATTAAGAGAAAAGAAAACTAATTTCAGAGTCTTTGATAATTCATCCCCCAAGGTGGTGAAGGGGGTCGAAAATTTGTATGGAACCTAAATATTTATTCGAGTGCGGGACTTGAATCGTTGTATAAAGGCATATTATTACAATACAAGAAAAGTAATTTCAGCGTTTTTAAAAATTCTTGGGGTTGAGAGTTGGTAGAGGGTTCAAATTTTATTTAAAGCAAGGAACTTCAAACTCCGTAAATAGGTAGTTAGGTAGTAGGTTTTATTAATTAGTGGACTTGAAAATCTTCTGGGGGTTGAGAGAGATTATATCGAGATTATCGAGAACAATTTTATTCAGTTAGGGGCTCGAAACTTTGTAGCCAGGTTGTGAAAGACAAATCTCATGCGTTGTATAATAATTAACAAATGATTAACCGTCCCTACTGCTATCTTTTGCTGCATAATGTTCTAAGCTAATGTAGAATTTATAACCGCCAATATACAAATTCACGCGTACGAAGTCGCGGGCAACAGCTAGTATCTACATACGAGTAAGTACACTGCACGGCCGGCGCGCTAATCTAAGAAGCTAATCCTTTTATTCAGAACTTCAGAAGTCCAATCTAATACAAAAGGAAGGTAGGTTTTGTTTGTTATGTTAGACATCATCATAAGAATATACCTGATTAGTAACGACTATAAAGTTTTCTATCGCATAAGGTAATTTGCGCAGTTGTTGTGGATTGTGGAAGTGTATAAAACTAGGTGTGGGCGCTGTCGTGTAGGTACGGATTATGCTTTATGACCATTAATTTACCGTTTCATTAGGGTTCCTTAAAACTATGCAAGTAATAGCCAATCTTAATCGGTTCAATAAATGTTATGGGACAATTTCATACAAATCGACCTAGCCCCACCCCACACCCCCTAGGTTTATAAGCTCATAAAAACTTTACACTTATCTTACACTAACAGTCGGTACTCAAGTTATATTAAATAGATTGGTAAAGAAGCTTTCCCTCACGATCCCAATAGCAAAGAGAATAGAGTGTACGGAGACTACGGAGTTAGGGAGTTAAGTACATATATATATTTGCCAATAGCGACCTTTCAAAATAAATGCTCAATAGAGCTCTGCTCTCATAAAATTATTTCAGATCTTTTTTGCCTAATCAAGACCGTCCCGTCCCACACAGCTATTATCTTTCGAAGTTTACCACGTCGGAAGTTTGAAATTCAGCCTGAAAACCTTCAATACAAGTAAGTACTAAGTATGAAGAATGTCTATTTTAACCATTAGAAACCCTTCGCAGACATGATTGATGGAATGCGGCGTTCCTGCCGCGCGGGCGGCGCACGCGTGGGCCCGTGTTTACTAGATATGACTAATTAGCATGCATCTTACTGCATTTTATACGAATTAATGATGTGATCGGTTGACTAGGTTCCGATCAATGCCGAAGTAAAGGGCAGCGAAGGTTTGCCATGTATACGACCTTGTCATTGTTATTGAATAATGTCAACAATAAGTCCGAGCGTGCTTAAAATATAAGAGGAGGCGTGACGATATACAGTAAATCCGAAGGCAAGCGGGAGCTACCTTGGCGTAGTCACTTTTTCTTCAATAGCATTAATGAAGAATGAGTTGATAAAATGTTAGTGGGAATCGAGCTCTTGAACGTCGCAAATGTTAAAGTCCAGCTAAGTACGTGTGTGTTGTTGTCGAATTGTACCTAGAACAAGTTACACCTAGGAACATTTTATATTTAATTAGGCAATTTAATCCATTCAGGAAACTTTTCGCCTTCACACGAAGCTGACTTAATTATAAACTTAGTACTACCGCATTATTCCATTCACTATCAACTGTTAGCTTCTAGTTTGTTTCATAGAGGAGTCGGAAACAATGTACCTACCTACAACAGGTAGCGGCTCGAACTGAGCCTGTTTAGGAACTCTGTCAGTAAAGTTCGTCTGCACTTCTGCATCATTTAGTGGCACGGAAATTGTTCGCTGCCACTTTGTACCCACAGGGGACTGAAGTCTGAAGTATTAATGGAATAGATTGTGTTATTTTCCTGTAAGTACCTAATATCGATTGAAATGGGATTCTGGGAAGTATGGTTGAACGTTTATTGAACGCATAAAATATTTAGTTTGGCAATACAATCGTGACGTGAGACTCGACACAGACTAGGTAACACACAGTGAACGCATGTAACACAGTTTCGATGGGTCTTTTTAGCAAATTCACTAAACAAAGCGATTGTGACTGTGGAAGTGTGGATAAATCTATGTAGCACGCTTTTTTTTTTATTTGTGGATTTCTATGTTATTTCTACTCAGAATCACGAGCTCTTTCTTTCCTAAAAGGAGAAAAAAAGTGTCCCAAGGCTTTTATAGCAGGATCAAAAGAGCTCGCGATTCTAAATAGAAATTACTTAAAAAATCCCAAATTTGAAAAAAAAAGTTTAGGGGGCCACTTTATACATCATAAACGCTCAATAACTTATTAGGTATTTCATGAGCCTTCGCTATTGGTTTGAGGAGGTGTGAGGTGATGGACAAATTACTAAAGTACCTAAGTTTGTTTTTTTCTCCTAAAACCTTTAAACCGTCGATATCGACAGCGGCGGCCTTAACCATATTGCGATGTTCCAGGTAATACATCTTTACATAATATAATTTTCTTATTAAATTTGCTAACTAAAAAAAGGCTCAGTCGTACCAAGCCCTGCAAGAGCAGGGCCCCGTACTTCTGCCCTCCTTGTCACCCAGAAGATACTTTTTTTAATAATCGTTAAAGACGCATTGACGCCTTTTCACTCCTAATAGCAAAGAGTTGCCTACTGGATAAAGAAGTATCATTACAGTCACAGACTTAAATTACAGTAAAGATGGCAATCTCGTAACCTTTCTGTAAGGACCTGAACTAGGCAGGCTAACCCGGGATTCTAAATGTAGGCCACGTGTACGAGGCAAGGCACCGCGCCTTGCACCGCCTGCCACGCGTGGCCTGATTACTGCACCGCGACATCACAACTTGACATGCATGGGCTTCGCTTGATAACTGCTTGCACGAAAGGTAGGTCAACGGCGAATACCGGGTGTAGGTACATGAGCGAGTCAGCCGCAGGTTACAGCGCTGTTGAGTGCTCTATATCTTGGAATAGCTAAACTGCGTGTTTCAGCGAAGATTCCGCTCTTTCACTATGATGATGCTTACTGACTTACAATAACTTTTACCTTTTATTTATTAATCGTTAAAACGATTACAGATCGTTTCAGAGGCTTTGTTTTAGACATATAACAAATAATCCCATGTTAAATGCCGGCAACGCACTTACAACCTGTGGTGTTGCGGGTGTCCATGGGCGGCGGAAATCGCTCGCTCGCTCGTTTGCCTCCTATATCATAAAAAAACAGTGATATGAGATGAATAGATAAAGATTAGCTATAGGAAGCATATCGGTAAAACTTTTATTTAGGTATAGCTGGTCAACCAAATCTTGTCAGTAAAAAAAGGCGCGAAATTCAAATTTTCTATGGGACGATATACCTTCGCGCCTACATTTTTCAAATTTGCCGCCTTTTTCTAATGTCAAGATCTGGTTGACCAAGTATATTATATATATTTTTTGATGATCGATTTATTCAGGGAGAAATTGCTGTGTGGACCAGTAAGTAATTTTCTTGTCAAGGTCATGCTAGCTTGCCTATTATATATGTATGTTTGGCAATAAAGTATTAACATTTTATTTTGTACATAATTAAACCAATATTGTGCTAAGTCATTTAAATATATAAACGGACGCTTCGGAATTGTAAAATTTTTCAATGCCAGTATTCACGTCCACTGTAATAATCACGGTATCTAAACTGAGAAATTTGTATTACAATTACTACCTATCTCACTCTAGCACGTAGTGAATTCAGTGCTTTAGGCACCCATAAGACTAGCAAACAACCTTGTCAGTAGAAAAGTCGCGAAATACAATTTTTTCTACGGAAAGATAACCCTTCGCGCCTACATTTTTTTAAATTTGCCGCTTTTTTTCTTCTGATGGAAATGGCTGGACAGACTATAGTTTTCATTAAATCCAATATATTTTACTTTTATTCGAAGGCGAGTAAAAAGCATACTCAAATATCTTTTTTTATGTATGTTGGCTGCATTGAGCGAGACAGACAAAGAGTAAAGTAAGTATATAGGTAAAGAGAGCCCTCTTGAAGCATTTTATGGAAACTCATTTGAAAGAGCCATCTCTGATTCTCCGCCGATACTAAGTATGTTTGTGTGCGTGCACAACTACATATGCATCCATACGTGTACTTTCGTTCTACATAATATTAGGTCTACTCGGGCGGTTTACAAGTCCATTTTTTGTTTGGTTTCTTGTAACAAAAACCTTTAATTATTTACAAGAAATCAAACAACAAATGTACTTGTAAACCGCCCAAGTAGACCTAACATTATGTGGAAAAGGTTAATGTTATCAATAATGGAATAAAGAAAAAAACAGAATATTAAATTCAATATGTTTATTGCATACATGTTTTACATCACATTATCGCTAGGAAAGTACAATTTTAGGTAAACAATAGAAAAGAAAGCGAGTGTGGTGAAAAAGCATTCACACACAAGAAAATACATGATTAAGAAAATATGATTAATTTACTACGCACAATACAAGCACATAGTCTAGGCATTGTAGCAGATTTATCGATAGTGGCGTGCCTTATCAAAAGTAGGTACTTATTAGATACCTACCACGAAATAAATTTACTCTAAAATAGCGTCCATATTGCACAAAATAACACAGAACTCAACGGACTTTCTGGAGGTTTTCACAACAGGGCATGGCAGGGCAGGGCAGGCATGTGTTTTCATTCGGGCTATAATCTAATTTCCTCCAGCACCATAACCAAACCATAACGAAGAAAATGGCTCAACCATCACTAAAATATTTTTAATTTACGCTCTTCCAGTGACAGCTAAAAAATTGCATGTCTTGGCCATATACCTAGTATTATATACTTAGATGAGCTATACGCGTGCGCCCGTGAGGGACAGAACATACGTGATGCGACCAAATTAAAAACACTTTTTGACGTTCCTGACAACCTACCAAACATAACCTACGTAATTTGGTCGGGTTATTTCAAAAGCGCTTTCTCTGCTACTCCATACTAAAAGTTCTATAAGTGCATCTCGTTCGGTCAACTGGCTCCTCGCCAATTTCATCTATATAATTATGATTGTACCTCTATGGTCTTGGCGGTTATGCAAGTGTTGCCAGCATAAACAAACAGCATAATTAAATCACATTTTAACAAAACTCTTATTTTTTCGCAAAATTAATTGAAAATTATAATAATTAAAAATATTAATTCGTACTTATTTTAATTTTAATATTAAACAACTGTACCGATATTCGGAACCTAAAGTAATATATTGAGAGTGGCAACACTGTAGTTAGTCGTATTGTCCTTTTCTAGCATATACGTCCATCTCTCTCCCACACCCCCACCACTTCAGGCAGTTGCGTTTGACAATTTTGACACTTAGAAATAAACGCAAATTACCTCATTGGCTTGCTGTTTTTCCATCTGGAAGGTCGTGAAGCTAAACTGCTGGTGAGTTTTTGAATTTGTACCCCAGTTTAGCTGACTATATTGAAAAACAGTTTCTAACGGCTTTTGCCGTTCGAAATAAATATTTAAATTTAGTTGTCCGTTAAACTATCTAGCAAATAAAAATGATCCGGAATAGTGATGTGCAAGTGTTTTCAAAGGCTGCCTGCGCGCACCGTGGCTATGCCAATGAAAATACTAAAATCACATGGTAGAAAACACATCGAGCTGGTAAAGCGTGCACGTGTCACCATTATAATTTAATTTTATTAAGTCTCTTCCGAGTCTTGTTAGTTTAAATCTTTGTGTGTGTATAATAACGGTTGAAATTATATAATACTTAAATGGTGATGTGTGGAGGTATACCCTTTCAAGTGATTTGTGTTTTCGAATACGAATGGATCGGATAGTTAATACGTGTTACGTAGAACCTACGTATTAAGGTAGAAGCTTATAGACGTGTAGGGTTTTTATCTGTCCAAGTATCTATCAGCAATTTATCTTTTTATCCCGTTCCGGGTTAATATAATATTGCAAAATTAATTTTTTGGTAATAAACTTGCTGATAAATAACGTGTACCCGAATAGGAGTCGACGATATTTCCGCTCTAAGGGACACAAGGTAACGAACAAACCTACATCGCAAACATTGCATTTATTTTTGTGGAAAGTGAGTACTTCGGCAGTACATAAACTTAAATCTGACTAGACATAGAGAGAGATTAGCATGGCTCTGCGCAAGAATGACATGCGAATTCGTGAAGTATTTCACTCTGTATCTATCAACTTATATCTCTCCAACTAGATCTTTGATTTATGTAGGTAGGTACCTACTTAAATATATAACTTAGCAGGTACTTACAGCTTTAAAGGTTAAGGAAAAGAACTCTTGCATGTAGGTGCTATATGTGCTTGTGTTATTTTGAATTTGAATAACTTGATTATTAATTCTATACGTAACTACATACAAGAGGGTCAATTCTTAAGCCTACTTACCTACCTACATAAATAGTACACTTAAATTAAACGTTTCAAATAAAATCGGAAACCTGTGACATGGAAGGGCATTAACGATACGGGAATCTTTAGATTGATTCATTGACGAAGACGCATGGTTTGGTTCATATTGTCAAATTATATTAGTTAACTGTAGAGTTAAAGTTTAGTTTTGGCAAATCTGTACATCACCGTGAATGACACTTTCTAAAAGTGCCTGTTAAAGCCTGCGTAAAGCCTTTCACCTTGTCGAGCAAGGAACCCGCAACTTAGGGAATATTACCCATAAACTCAGGGTATTTGATTTGAATGATACTTATTCTTAAACTTACGTTTGTTATGGTTCCACCTGCTAAGGTGCGCCTAAGAGAATCTTTTATTCGTTCACAAACTAACGTCAAGTTATTTGTGATGAAACCAATATATTATGTACCTATCTAAACCTGCGCAAGGCTGCCATGTTTACACCTGCGTAAGGTGTGCCAAAAAAAAAAAAAAAAAAAAAAATCTTTGATTCGTTCACAAACTAACGTCAAGTTATTTGTGATGAAACCAATATATTATGTACCTACCTATCTAAACCTGCGCAAGGCTGCCATGTTTACACCTGCGTAAGGTGTGCCAAAAGAATCTTTGGTTCGTTCACAAACTGACGTCAAGTTATTGATGATGATATTATAACCTATGTAAGCCTGCGCAAGGCACGTCAGACATATTCACAGAAATATAAATGATATGGTCATAACACAGGCGTGCGAGTAGACCACAATCACAAAAATATTACAAAGATTAAGTTGTAAATATCTCTTTTTAGAGAAAGTAAAAATGGTTTAAAATAATGTTTTGGCTAAAAATCAGTCGAAATAGGCAAGGCTTCGTTATTAGAGTTTTCATTTTTGTTTACCAATCTATTTCAAGGGTCCCGAACACCCTATTGGCTAAACCCGAAAATGGGCTAATTAACTGTGGTAAAAGTGAAAACTGCTTTCCATTTACATAACATTTCTAAAATTATAATAGGTAAAATAAAAACCTAAGATTCCAGGCCTATCTCGACTCATTTTTATTTTAAAGATGAAAAAATCTTTGCACCCTAATATAAAATTGTGGTCTGGAGACGCTAAGCCTCATAACTTGGGTGGCATAGATAATACTAAGAGATTTAGTCACCTAATTTCGACTATAAGCCCAGGCAGAATATTGATAATTAGAATAAGGAGTGGTCAATCCTCCAAGGTCCATACAATCTGTGGACTCTAATTAAATCAGGCTCGGTAAGCTCACGACACGACAGAGCTTACGATTCCATTCTGAAATAAGCTATGTTTACAATATATATTACCCATGGTGTGAAACAAACAGCCTGCTCAAGGTGTACAAAGGGTCCGTTTAACGGCCCTATAAACATCTATAAACCTTTGAAGTCTAGGCCTGCTACAATATGACAGACTAGAAATAAATACATATGATCCCAATGTAAGAGCAGCTCACAGTTGCATAAATTACATTTGGCTGGAGAGCACTTGTCTTTCAGTTAACATGTTTACGAGTACCTACCTATGTACACGACATGACCAAGGTTACCTACCTTTTTACATAATTATTATATCCCTGACTGCCATGGTATATTAGGAAAATTATCATGTGCTGGCGGTGCTGCACAAGCATGTTTGAAATAAAATATACAAAACTGGCCTAACGGGCGTTTATGAATTATGTATTTTACACCCTTGTGTCTGTATTGTGACCCTGGAAGTTTTAAACCACCTGTATCGTAAGTGCTCCTATGCACGGATTAAGTTTATAATAAACTACCCATGCCCTAACCTCAAGGGCAAGTGCTTCTATGCACGGACCAGATACTGTTATCACTTATTTCACTTATCATGACTTGTCATAGTTTGATACTACACGTTTAATAAATTTAAGACCGTGGAATGTACCCACTACAAAAGGTTTTTAAAAATAGTGACTGAATGGTTTGCACGAACAGTTCTAGCACAGTTTCTGGGCGGTCACGTCTAGGGCATGACCCTCTAGTTCTCAATTTATACAAAATTATAGCATTGTGATACTGTTCGCTTTGCACAATAAAATAGGGGAACAGGAGCACGCCTTGCGAAAAGGCGAAGCTATTTTGAAACGCAAACCTTTCAAAAATAGATTGAAATATATAAATAATTATGTTTTTGGTGTGGAACATGTAATTGTACACCCAAACAAATGCAATCATTTATTATATGTTAGCAAAACTCTGCCAAAGTGTTAGTCTGTCTCTACAGTGTAACCTGAAGGCATGAATGCACATGAATCTCTTGAAACATGGTGGATTAACTAATTACACCCCGTCTGTGTCTTGCTCCTACCAAATCCACAAGTTGAGGACCTCAACCTATCTAGGCACCCTTCTTGCTCGAGACCTGAAAAAAATAATCTCATGCAGTCAAGTGTCGGAAAACCAGGTCCACACTCTTAGCACTACCGTGAATATATCTAAGAAGTCTGTATACTGCCTTCCAGGAGGCGGGATGTTAATAGACTAGCCTATATAGTAGGCCAGAGATATAGTATACAAAAGCACACTGGCCCAAATCCAGTAATATTATATGCACTTCAGAATACAAAATAATTGACTATTCTGCGTATATTTGATATCAAAAAGTTACAATTACCTACCCTTAGGTCATAAGGAGGATAAATATACATAAATATCAAATATATTCGACAAAGTGTTGACCCTAGCATTGGATAAAATAGGTTCCTCTTAAACGGCATCTGCGCTGTTGGCTTTGGGCCCACGGGTGCCCGGCAAAAGGTCGGGGACCCCATGGTTCCGCACAGTTATTGCAAATAATGTAAAATCACAAAATAAACACAAATTTTCATTTTGGTTAAAAACAAATATGCGATGAGCTAAGGTTTCGAATTAAGTACCTTATTCTTAATCTGGAAAGAGAAGACTGAATATTCAGAATTAAGCTATGTCTATGAATGGTTTACATAAATTAAGCCACTTTAGCGTTCAGAAACAATCAAGTTTATGTCTACTAGTAGGCACCAGATAAGGTAAACTACTCATACTGCATATATAGACAATAATGAGTACAATTAAGGTCACTTGATGATAGCTAAACATGAATATAAGCAGAATGAGCTGCACCTATACAAATATCATTGATAAAGCTCTGTGGCAATTCTACATTTACCATTTGAACGCCAAGAGCACCAAAAAGCGTCGTAACTAGTGCCCACATGAGTATTATGATATGGCTTAAGCTCTCAAAGTAACCTTCACAATTTTAAGTAAGGTTTGTTTAGGTCCATTAGCTCGCCTTCGCGTTAGTAAAGCGTACAAACGATTAAATGCATTTTATAGCTATAACCAAATAAATAGCTCACACTGGCTCACAGTCATTAAAAGAATTCAGTAAAATCATTAAAAGTATTCCCTATGACATTTTATTAAGTACCTACCCAATATTAACTTTGTGGGTAGTGATAGTGATATAACGAATATTTAAAATATTCGTCTACTTAATCCTGAGGGATTCTGGAAATAAGAAAGGTCTTGTCCTTGTTATATCCTGCAACTGCTTACCTTACTAGATAATTATTATCAAATTTGTCAATAATTGGGAGTTATAAATAAAAACTACTCGAGTACTTTATGATTTTTATCTTTTCATATTTTAATTACATCACTCCATATCACAGATGTTGTATGCTCCCTGAAGAGTAGACTGACTTATCTTCTTTTACATAGTCTCACATACATATAATTAAGTACTATAGCACCCTTGTGGTGACTCACTTATTTTCGTTGAAAATTTATAAGTACCTACAAATACGTATATAAAATGGAAAGTTAGTATCATAATATAATGGTATATAAAATTGTATACTTTACTAAATACCTCTCTCCTCACATGTATTAAAATAAAGGGTGTACTACATAATTAATTAATTAATTAAACACTCCTAATATAATAATATTACATATACATAATATGTAAGTACATGTATAATCACATTGGCTTGGCGTCTTCCCACCACCAGGCGATAACAAACACGTCTCAATATATTACTTTAGGTTCCGAATATCGGTACAGTTGTTTAATGACAGCGTTTTACACAAAAATAAAACGCTAATTAAATAACTTACCATATTCGGAACCTAAAGTTTTAATCCTGCCTGGTGTAAATATGTATAATTTTGAGACAATGAGGTAATTTGCGTTTATTTCTAAGTGTCAAAATTGTCAAACGCAACTGCCTGAAGTGGTGGGGGTGTGGGAGAGAGATGGACGTATATGCTAGAAAAGGACAATACGACTAACTACAGTGTTGCCACTCTCAATATATTACTTTAGGTTCCGAATATGGTAAGTTATTTAATTAGCGTTTTATTTTTGTGTAAAACGCTGTCATTAATGCCACCAAAATTATATGAATTTTATAGTGACATCTGGTGACGTAGTTTGTGTAATCGGAAGTCAACTTTACGCAATAGTATGTTGTCGGGAGCAAAATATAGAAATCGCCTGCATCTTTACTGACGTTAACTACATTCCTAGTGTCCCCCCCCTGGAGACAGATGTCATCATGTCACTGTCAGTGTCACCATGGTGTCACCTCACCGTCATTGAGCCGTCACCTGTCCTGAAACAAAACATTGAAAATCCATTTTTAATTAGAATGGCACCATAAAGATCCGAAACTGACCATTATTAAAGTGCAGTATATAAATTAGCAAAAAACCACAATGTTTGCCAAGCCCTTCAAGGTCAAATCCAACAATAGCCTTAAGAATTCAGAGAAGTAAGGTGTCCTATTCGCGCGTAAAGTTCCTAACGAATTTTCGGGCGATTTTCATATGATAACTTGTGTTTTTTCAGGAAGCATCTAGTGCAGCGGATACTAAATGAGTTTCCCTCGGCTACAGAAGAGGTGGCGAAAGAGTTGGTGCACATGAAAAGCAGTTGCAGCTGCGTGAAGGTGACGGCGCACAGCGGGGAGGTGTTGGACGTGTACGTGGTGAACGGGGTGGCGATGCTGGTGGATGCGAGGGGCGCGCTGTTGCCGACGGTGGCGGCGCTGTGGCGCGCGCCCGGCCTGCTGCCCACGCTCACTGTGCACGAGCCGGTGCTCGCTAAGGTATGGAAAGTTTGCTTGCTCTTTAATAGTGTTATACCTTTAAACGAGCAATTCTTGCATATTTATTTATATATTGATATATTTATATGTATATATATTTCGGGGATCTCGGGAACGGCTCTAACGATTTCGATGAAATTTTCTATATGGAGGTTTTCGGGGGCGAAAAATCGATCTAGCTAGGTTTTAACTCTGGGAAAACGCGCATTTTTGAGTTTTTATATGTTTCCGAGCAAAGCTCGGTCTCCCAGATATTAGTGTTAATTTACCCTAAATTAATGTTGATGAACATTGTAGAACAAGCTTAAACAGTGACCAGATATTTCAAGAAAATTTGGATATAATGTCATAGAGTAGAGATATTGCAAGAAAACAAGACACTTGAGAATATTGTTATTTACTGTTGCCTCCATTTTTTGCGATTTAGATGTGTTGACAATATTGTAGCCGTTAATTATTATGAGAAAATACCTAATGTTTAGCAAAAGTAAGATTCCTACAAATCATGCCAACTAAAGCAAAGCACTATTAAAAATATTATTACATACAATTGAAAATGCCGCGGTGTGGCACCGTCCATGCTGATCACTGATTATCAGGACAAGAAGCCAAAGACAGAGAGAACTGGACATTGATAGGCCTACAGCTAGGCTCTCCTCTAAGGCATGAGTCAATTCTTATGAAAATATTAAGTAAGTCATCTTGATTCATTGAATAAAAGGCCTTTTTATATTATTTATATTACTATTTAAGCTACACACGTTTCAGATCCAAGGAGGAGCCCCATTGTACCTGCCGGGGGTGGTAATACCGACTGGCGGCACTGGCTTTCCTATGTTCGCGCGTGGGACTCCCATAGCGCTGCGGACAACTGACAATGCGGCCGCCGCTGCTGTAGGACGCGCCGCGCTCGCGTCCGGGGAGATGCTGATGAAAATCGGGTAAGGATTATTATTCTTTAATATTGTGAAATTGTCCAGCTATTTTTCCAAATCCAAACAAAATATTAACCAACCTATTGCTTAATAGCTGGGAAGCTATTAAGCAATAGGTTGGTTAATATTTTGTTACAGGAGATAACAGTAAAATAGTATTCCCAAAAAAATTTGCTTTATTAAAGTTCCGTCATACAGGCGCGTTTTCCGGGCGGGGCGTGAGCGTTTTATGTGTAAAAGCGGCGCGCCCCGCTCACGCCCCGCCCGTAAAACGCGCCTGTGTGACGAAGCCTTTATTGTTATTAGCCCAAAGACCCAATAAAAAACTTGTGGTTGAGAAATTCCGTATTGGTCTTCATGAGTTTCCTTTCACCATATGACCATATAGCACTAATTCTTTTACTTCACAGTGGCGTATGCGTAGAGATGGTCCACTGGGTGGGCGACACGTTAAGCCGCGAGCCTAAGTTCGGTCGTCTTGAGAGACCGAGAGTAGACCCGGCACTAGCCCCTGCACCACCTCAGGCTGCTGATAGACTGGCTGACCAGTTACACCAGGTATGGTTTAGTTTGACTTCTCATGATTTATATTAGTGTCTGCATTGAGATATTCGAGATGGTCCACATTTTGAGATGTCCCTCCTTTTATCATTGGTAATTTTATAGAGATATCCATACCTATAAATTGTATATTCAATCACAATGAAAAAAATAAGGATAATCAATTCTGGTCACACCCACGTTGCCAGGGTGGCCAGAGTTGAAAATATGTCATCATCTTCCTCTTGAAGTTTCTATAATCTATTGAGTGAGTGACATTAATTGGTGTGTATTGTAGGTGCACATCAAGCAGGAGGAGTGGCCGGCGCTCGGCCGCGGGCCCGCCCCCTCCCCCTGCCCCCGCGCAGCCCCCGCCCCCGCCCCCGCCCCCGCCCCCGCGCCCGCGCCTGTACGGCAGGACTCGACTACTGACGTGGACTCACCGGAAACTGAGCATGGTTAGTTTGTTAATCTTATGTACGATATGTATATGGATTAGGGATGTATGGGATGTAGTCCTGTTACATTTAAGGATCATAATACTGTATGAAGACATTGCTGTAAGACTGATGGGCGAGATAGAAAATTGTGAATAAAATTTCACGTTTTCTCCATAGTAAATGTATGCAAAAGTTTTTATTAATTTGTGGCTTTTTAGTACATTATCGAAAGTTGACCCCTAGGAAACTATTGATATTGGATAGGAATGGAATCGATTGGCATCATGGTATAATAATATACTCCGCCTGGTACTCTCTTCCGAGATTGGCGAATGACCTAACTGTCACTTGCCTACGTCATCATGCTGTTTACAGGTTCTCAAACTTTAAAATGTGGGAGAATTTTAACCAACGGTGAAAATTATTTTAACGGCATTAATTTTAAGTTATTCAAGTAGAAACATAGTAAAATAAAACAAATCTATACTGCCCTTTTCACCCCAACTCTTACAGTTCCGAATAGAACAGCCAACCATTTTCGTAACAAAACATTAATTACCAAGCTTACGACGCGACGAGAAAAGTTTGGAAAACACTGCGACTGCTGACACTGAGCGAGAAGGAAATAACAATTAACACGCGTTCGACAAGGATGACGGTCAGGGACAAAATGGCGGATTGTCAAATGTGACAGCGCTATCCTGTGTTGCCAGTAGTGTAAACAGAATTACCCGAACGCCTGAAATTTCTTTCGTGAATCGGAAGATACTGCTAACGAATAATTAAAAATGACGTGTTATTGTAAAATTTAAGATAAAATACAAATAAATGAAAATTATAAATAAATATTTTAACTTATTAACCATAGATATAATGTATCCATGTAACATGTTATGTTGAAATAAAGTGGCAATGTTATTGTGACGTAGGCAAGTGACACTCTGGGAAGAGAAGACCATGTTTTATTAGACCATGATTGGCATACAAAAATAGCATGTGAAAAATAAAAGTTTTCATTTTCATACAAATTGTATGGGAAAAGTTTTCCTCGATTTGTGGCTTTTCTAGCCGGAAATTTTTTTTTGGTTCCATACAAGCTTTTGATCCTGAATAGGAATGGGATCGATTGGCATCAAAAAAAAAGTTTGTCAAAAATGACGTTTTTCTCCCATCCTGTATGTTTTTTTCAAAATCTGTAAAAGCCAATCTTCATTAATTTGAAATCGAGGGAAGGTCTTCTAAGACCGTTTTCTCGTAGCAGCACGGGATCTGGTAGCTGCCCTCACTGACCCAAAAAGAAAATCCACCCTGTATATATCGTACCTCCTGCATTTTAAATATGACTACTATTACCTAGTGTAAATCATGAGGTTTTGGTCTTCTAGCAGCCGAGTCCATGGCGCAGGCGCACGACGGGGTCCCTCAGGACATGGACGGGCTGCTGGAGTGGGCGGTGCTGCGCTTCCTCAAGCTGCACGCCCGGAGTGTGCAGCTGCCCCTCCTCTCCAGCCTGCTGTACAGGTATAGTTTGTAGCTTTCTAATAGACCCCGAAGGCTAATCCTATTGTCTATACTCTATTGTTAAGAAAAACCGCTCGTGCCACGTGCCACAACCACCTGCATAAAAAATCGGTACTTCGGTTACTGAGTGCCGGCGAGTCGAACGCTACAGAACCAGTCTAAAATGTGTCATCGAGATGCGTAAAGTCTATTTTTTTATTCGGTAGACTGAAATGACAGCTAATTGTATGAACATGAAATGTCATTTCATACTATTAACTGTCATTTCAGTCTACCGAATAAAAAAATAGACTTTAACAAAGGCGCGTTATCGGAGAGCGCACCTACACTGGTTTTTTGAGCGTCGGACTAGCCCGCGCTCAGGTGCCAAATAGAATAATTAGGACCCTTTTTTGCAGGTAAGTAGCACGTGCGGTTTTACTGAACAATAGACAATAGGATTAGCCTTCGGGGTCTATTAGAAAGCTACAAACTATACTAACCAAGGACCTTAGCAGTATACAAATGACGGTTAGGAAATTTAAAAAATCAACTGTGTGTGAATGTATACTCATTACTGTGAAAACTAAAACAAATCGAATGGCACTTCATAACTACTTTATTCTGCCAAACCATAATTAAACATTCACACACAAATACTCATAATCACTCAAAAAATAAAGCTCTACTCTGGCAGTCGGGTAATTTTTTTCATGCGGTAAAGCTGACGACTTCCAAATTGTAAGTCGTACAGTGTTGAGTTATAATTGAATTGTTGATCAATTTTTCAGGAATTATTTGCTGCCCCTCTGTCCTCCGGACCGAACGATGGACGTCAAAAAGTCTTCCTATAAAAAAGTGGGAAAGTTCTTAGAAGCTATGCAAAAGGTAATTTTACTTCATATTTGAAATATATATCTTTTTCTAATTTAATCTGTTGTGAGACATACTAACATTGAATAATTTTACGGTTTAGACTCACTCGTTTTAAGTCACTCGCGCGACATGTTTCGGAGAGCCTAGGTCTCCTTTCTCAAGCACTAACAGTGCGAGCAGCTTTCACGACGGCCGTGTGTGTGTGTGTGTGTGTGTAAGGAGACCTATGCTCTCCGAAACATATCGCGCGAGTGACTAAAACAAGTGAGTCTAAATCGTACAATTATTCAATATATCTTTTTGGTAACGGTTAGTAGTAATATTTTCACTTTGACTCGTTGCAGGTATTTATCTACTTGTCGAAAAGTCATCGTAAGATTACTGTATCAATTATACAGGGTGCTTCTTGTAACAGGAGCAATAAATTAAACTAAAGGCTGTACTCCTCAAACTGACCAACATTTGTTCAGCAACTTTTAAAAATTATGAATCCTTTAGACTTCCTCATTTTTCATACAAAATAAATATTGCCTTCAATGTACGCTGACATCAGTGTGTTTGACGTTGCTTGTCACGCTTTAAACATAACAAAATTTGCAATACATTACGTATTAGAATAAACTTTAAACCGTAATAAAAATCAAAACATGAGTTATTTTCAAAAGTTGCTGAACAAATGTTGGTCAGTTTGAGGAGTACAGCCTTTAGTTTAATTTATTGCTCCTATTACAGGAAGCACCCTGTATATGAACTCGAGTCCCAACCCAATTATATGATAAGAAAGTTTTAGCACCGTTTATTACATTTCAGGAGGGCTACCTGCAAGTCCGCGAGCTGGAGAAGGGCGTGGACGCCGTGACCGCGCTGCACCCGCTGCACCCGCGCGTGCGCAGCCACGCCCCGCCCGCGCTGGCCCCGCCCCCGGCCGATGATGATGATGGCGTGGAGTACGCGCCGCCGCTAGTGCGGGAGATGGTCTCCGTCACTGCGGCCGTCTCAGACTTACTGTCGCTCAAGTTAGTTTACTACCTATACCACAGTACACTAAGAACAGTAGTGAATCTAAGGCCGCTCGGCAAGTTATTTATAGGTGAACCAGGATCTATTGAGGGTGCGCCATGTTGCGGAATTTCACTGGAACTAATTTTTTCATACTACACTGAATTGTCACCCTATACATGAGAATAACAGCGCCCTCTTGACAATTATCATATATTACTGGTCAGGCTTTACCTACTCTTGCGTTGGCGCTTAGGGTTGTCACTTTTATTTTTAGTTAAATATTATTTGCGTATTATGAATAGCACTAAGTTTCTATTCATATAATATAATGAAATGTTCTATCAATTCATAAATGAGGTATAAATTAAGGCCGGTAAGAGCAGGCAAATGCGAGCGTACTCGAATGCGCGCGATCACAGTCGCGGTACGGCCCACACTGCCGCCACCGTATTCCCCCGTATATTATGCGAATGTGTGCGTGGCAGCGCGTGCGTACACGGCGCCCGGCGCGCACGCACACATTCAAGCCGGCAGCGGCACATTTCTATGAAGATTCACTACTGTTCTTGTACTGTGCCTATATACTTACAATTCCCGGCGATAAATATTGCAAATTATTTATCGCCGGGAACTGTACAGATGCTTTGCGCTTGGCGGCATTAAAATCGATTTTCCTAATATTAAAACACCTACGCTCGATTCGCCTACATTTTTTATTTATTTAAGATCGCTCAAACAGCTACTAAAGCCATTAGCGACCACTCACCTAATTTTATTTAACCAAATGATCATTTTATCTAAACATTGAAAGACGTTTATAATAATACTAAGTTCAAATAACCTAATAGACGAAATACCTAAAAGCAAATTTGTTAACTTAACCTTCTTGCAATACCTAGTACCTACATTTGATCGAGTGCACATCGATATAAGTTAGGATCCCAATTGATATTTCGACTATAATGTTTCAGAAAAGGGTCCCTGCTGTCAGCAGCCGAGCTGCGCGCTTCGCTGACGGAGTACGTGAAGGCGCAAGACCTGACCGCACCCAAGCAAAAAGGTGCCATCGTACTGGACGCCAAGCTCGCCAAGGTTCTGCAGGCGCAAGAACAGGTGGGTTTGGATTAGAGATGCAACGGATAGTTGTTTGGCCGGATACCGGATATCCGGCCTGGACACTGGCCGAATATCCGGTATCCGGCCGCCGGATATTCGGCCGGCGGAACTGTACCTATATTTTGAGTTTTGCAGGTGCGCGTCGTGCAGGTTTCGACCTGTTTCGTAGTGAACGTTCGCGCGGACACATTTCTAGGATCGTAACGAGTTTTATCATGTCATTACGTAGTAAGTTCGTTTACCTATAGCACAGATCATATAATACTAGTACATATAGTTACAAGTGCGCGCGCGTATTTTTGTGAAAACAAATAAGTGTATTGTGTGACATTGGTTACGTATTCATTTCTATCTACTGTATCGTTAGCATTATGATCGTGACTGTTTCTTAGATTCCATTTTTTACCCCAAAATGTGTTAATTTTACT
Organism: Cydia amplana; assembly: GCF_948474715.1. Taxonomy (NCBI): domain Eukaryota; kingdom Metazoa; phylum Arthropoda; class Insecta; order Lepidoptera; family Tortricidae; genus Cydia; species Cydia amplana. The sequence goes on along the minus strand of NC_086083.1, from coordinate 342,188 downwards.
ATCCGGTATCCGGCCGGATAGTAGGTCACTATCCGGTATCCGGCCGGATACTAAAATAACGGCCGGATAGGCCGGATACCGGATAGTAACCGGATATCCGGTGCATCTCTAGAACTTTGGATATAGTGGAGTGGGTACCTATTTAACTAGCGACCCGCCCCCGCTTCGCACGGGTTTACAGATTATAAGCCTAAACCTTTCTCAAGAATCACTATTGGTAGGTTAAAACCGCATGAAAATCCGTTCAACAGTAGTTTATTAGGAATATACACTCAAGTCATACAGACAGACAGACGTGGCGTGACTTTGTATTATAAAATTTTTGATCAAGTCAAAAATATACATAGTCCATAAATTTAGATTGAGGTCACTTTGAACCTTTTAACAATAAGAATTAGTCTGGAGCATAGTGAAAACAGGATTCATTATTAACTTGACCCTTGTTATGTTACATTATTTTCCTAATCAGAATCATAACAATAGGCTACATGACTAATTTTTTTTTATGGTATCAATCGATCGGGTTTGTTTTTAGGATCAAATGTCTATATGGGACCCATTGCATTATTTAAAGTAACACAAAAGTCAGAAATTGTAGTCAAAGTCCGACAGTCGCACTTCACTCGCGAAACGCCCTATACAAAACGGCCAGAGGCCGTGACGTCATCGCCCATCTTGTAGTATGGACAAAACAAGAAAATTGCGTTTTTGTCGGTGAAATATTGCGTTTATGTATATAGTTGCTATACAATATTTTTTTGGATGAAATGTAAGGAATCGAATGGTACCCTTACTTTAATCGTTTTTGGAAGTTAAAAAAAACTTAAATTTTGAAACTTTCAGGTCCTGTAATTTTGTAATTTTTCAATATTTTATTTTAATATCCACATTATTGTGATAAATTGCTCGTTTGCTATCTGTTTTACTAGATTTTGTTATAAAATTCAACATGTGTCATCATCCCTATTTAACGCTACTAAGGAACACAATCTTAGGGTAGCTACTATTCCTAAATCCAACCCACCGGAGCGACAGCTGACGGTCACGAATTTTCTTGATACAATCTTAGCTACATTTACGAGTTATTGCTCCGGAGGAAACGGTATTTGTACTTGGAACGGCGTCTAATATTATTTACGTCGGTCTACACTGTCTACAGAACCAGCAAGAAATATACCTTGGGTCTCAATCTATTCTGGAACACGTTACTGTGTAAAGTGACATTATATGGAACTTGCTAACTATATAAACAAAAGTTACCCTGTGGTTACCTACTATTAGTAAATTCATATTTTTTGACAGTTTCAATAAGATGGTTTGTTTACATAATTAGCAAGTTCCATAGAATGACGCTTTAAGCCCTCGCTACACGGTCGCCGACAAGCCTTCTAACCGTCTGACCTTGGTCAGTTTTGGTCAAATTTTGTTGGAAACAACTGTCTACAAGGTCCGGGACGGACCAAGGCCACGCGGTCTGAAGGCTTGTCGGGGACCGTGTAGCAAAGGCTTTAATAACGACTACGATTTCCCATAAAAATGATCTGAATAGATAAATTGTGTTGACACCAGGAGATCATAAAATGGGACGCGTTAATGGCGGGCGTGCAGGCCAAGCTCACGCCGTGCACGGAGATGAGGTTCGCGGACGGCACGTGCACGCTCACCAAGGCCAAGTTGGACCCCATACGGATGCAGGTCGCCAACCGCAGCGGGAACAAGAAGGTACCTACCACCTCGCTCACTCAAAAAGATGACCTGTAGCTCTTATGTCGGCGAATTAAGACCTGTTATGGGACATATTTTTGAGTAAGTTGCATGCACCCATTACAATTTACTGTACATTGTACTTTGTCTGTCAAAACTTAAAAGCCAAATCATTGTATGCGTGATTGTATGGTGCGTAGCCCAGACGACAATCGTTCGCTCCGTGGCGAACGATACGTTAGTACCTCTCTATCACTCTTCCGTGTTAGTGCAACAGAGACAGTGGCAAATAGAGCGTGAGCGATTGGCATCTTGGCTAAACACTCTGGAGTGCTTAGTTTTGCTGACAGTATATACATACCAACCAGGAGTTGTATTTTTTTACCATTCTAAATTGACCCTTATCACCGAGCAAAGATCCGAAAACGGTCCAAGAAAGGATCAAAATCCTGGACCGGTTAATATTACTGTTATCGTAATAAATTGAAAAAATTGTACTGACGTCAGTGACATCATTTTATATTGTCTAAATGAGAATGACGTCATTGCTCCCTTACTCAAAACGAGATGCAATCGCCTAGTGTGACATTTTTGGACACATTTTTTTGGCGAAGTGCTCAGTCCTTGCTATGAACTTTTCAATTTCGACTACATAAATCTTAACGACACTGCTTGATTTATAGCACCTTATAACTTTTTTTTTTTTATTTATTTATTTATTTACTCAATAAAAAAATACACAGCAATACATTACACATCTTCTTTCGCCAAACTGTATGACAGTTTGTTGGCGAACGGTAGCACTCAACAATCTTCCTTAATCTACTGTGTAAGGTATTAAGTAGGTACTATCGGCAATACACTTACCTGACCAGTCGTTAGGCTTTGTCTCAGTGCAATAAGGTTCAAAACCGGTCAGAGAACTGTGACGCCGATGGAACTTAGCATGACCATTGTATTTGCAGGTGACGCTAGTATCAAACCTGGAGGCTTTCGGGTTCACCCTCCCCGAGCTAGCCCGGGCGTGCCAGCGCGGCGCGGCGGCCTCGTGCGGCGTGACGCGCGCGCCCGGCTCCAAGTCCCACCAGCTCATGCTGCAGGGCGACCAGGTACACCTGTAATGTGGTGAATCTCCACTTTTAGTGTTTAGCAGTAACGCTTTGGTTTACTGCGACATAAACGCATATTGCTTGTGTCAGCGCAACCTAACGTGTATAAAACAATAGGCATTTAGAGAATAAACGTTCAGAATGTTCTTATACTAGCACACATAAGGTGTTTAACTTCCACTAACTCCTCACCCGACTCTGCTCGTCAATTTACTTACCATAGAAGAAACCTATGTTATTTGACACCTCCAGCCTAGCCCACTGCTGGCTACTTGCTAAAGGTTCCGTCACAGGCGTTTTCCGGGCGGGGCGTGAGCGTTTTAAATGTAAAAGCGGCGCGCCCCGCCCGGAAAACGCCTGTGACGGAACCTTTACACTGCAATAGAGCGTGAGCGAAGTGCGAGTGCAATAATGTAATGCGCCACGCTCACACCCTTCTCTAGTGTGAGGAAGCTTTAATAGAAGAGGTTTATGGCAACCTCCAGTTTAAAAACACCACTTCATAGCACGACTAGCTACTGCTATAATATGAGGCCTCCCCAGCTCCAAATCACAGAAAACCAAACTTCCACAGCTACAGTAAGGATCTCAAATCAAATTAAGTACACACATCGCCATATCATACCTACTAGCTCTAGATGTATATAAAACTAGATACATAAGTTAAAGTGAGTCATGTTACGCTACCAACCGTACTGACTAGTTAGTTTCAATAAGTAATTCTTTAATATTAATTTATGATGCAAGTGCGAAAAATAAGAAATTCGCAACGAGTGGCGAATTACCTATTCGCACGTGTATGATCGTACAACGTTTTACAGTACATATATTATGGCCCTTAAAATTTTTCGCGTAGTTACGTAGTTCGATGTGCTTATTATAGCACCTGGTGTCGTAATGTAGCACTAAAAATATTTTTCTTTTTCTTAAAGATTATCTTATCCCACACACCACTGAAATCATATTTTTCTTTCAGCAATACTATGTGGCCAGACTGCTGATAGAGAAGTATGGGCTACCCAAGAAGTTCGTAGAAGGAGCCGACAAGGCTCTCAAGAAAAAGAAGGGCAGCTAACCTCCGCACCACTCGCCACTACACTACACTACTGACCCGTGATACTAACTGTGTAAGGAAGAATCAATAAAAATATGAACTTCTTAAAATTATCTATTTATTAATCTCTTATCCTAGTTTCTTACAATAATATATGATCTAATTAATTTTAGATTTAAAATATGGCATCTGTAATTCTGTATAAAAATAGATTTTATAAACTTTTAGATTTCATATTTCATGTTGATTTTATTACAAGTGGAAGACATTAAGACTAAACACGTTTGATGAGTATCCTTATTATCACTTACGTAAATATTCACAACAAGTTCCTCAGATGCACTCTATTTCTAGAATTATTGATATACTTACACAATTTGTTTTATAAAGAAATTTACACCAAATGTAAAAAGCAAAGAAAGTGAAACATAATCGTAAGCTGCATAGTTGCATTTAGTAACATAATGTACAATAATTATATATTTCATTTATATAATTTCACTATTCTAAGTTTCGGGTGGGTTGATGTCCGTTTCTCAATTATAATACAATTAAAATAATATGAAATAAAAGAATACAAACCTGGATCCAATTTTCAACTGGAGAAATATGAAGCAGCACTTACTATACTAGCACTAGGAGCGGTAACTTACTTACAGTAGCAGAGTGATACTCTGTTTAATACACTTCAGTTTTAAAACACCACAACCAAATATAATATAAAAAGCTTAAGGAATCACTGATTCAAAATAAAAATATCAAACTATAAATCTAGCACATACACTACTAAAATAAAATTTATCACTTAAAATCTGGGCACTAATATTGCAAACAAAGTTCATAAACCTAACTTCATAAGGACAGTTATAGTCTAAATTTTAGTTGAGGTGATGAATTTAAATGGTGTTTTGAAGGGCAGCAGAGATTTTCTGCTTTTCTTTTTAGCATCAGGGGCTATGGGGGTCTGTGCTAAGGAGTGCCGGATACTGGCCCTCGTCCAGTCAGAGATGCTGCCATCACTCGCCTTGCTGCTAGAGTCCATACTCCACTGGCTTTTGCCTGAGGCTATAGAGAATCTTGAGATACTGGACCCTTTTGAAGTAATGCTCGACTTTGATGGGGTTTTTCTTAAATTTCCTTTAGTGTTGGTGATATCCGAGAATATGGCCTGTGACATCTTGGCCTGCTTAGAAGGTGAAGAGTGGCTCCAGGGCATAGCTGCCCTTTTCTCAGAGGTCATCTTCTCTAAATCTAAGTATTTGAACTTAGAAATGTCTTTGACCACTTGCTCTGGCTGTCTTGGCAGTTGGTAGCCTTCCTTGTCAACATTTTCTAACTCATAGAAGGTCAGGGTCACACTTTCATCACTCTCTGCAAAAGGGTTGACCGGGGTAAAGTGCACTTTCTTAGCCGGTTCAGGAAACAAGTTCCGAGGCATGTTGTCCTTGGTGAACTTGGTGGCTGTGATGATCATGCTGCCGTCTCCATTGTCAGCGGAGAGGGAGCTGTCCAAATCCTCGTATGCGAACGTTTTGCGCCGATTTTTGAGGCGCGCTGAGCTAGTTCGCCTGTGGCGGCGCGGTACCCACTGCCTGTCCTCTGCTTGTGTTATCATGGCAGGCAGGGTGATCCCATTACTCTCACTAATGTCCGGCACCTCAGAATCATTCAGAGGAATGATCTTAGCAGCAGGGCTGTTTAAAATCTCCTTCGCAATGAGGTCTCTTTCCCTCTGATTGAGACTGTGTTCCCTTTGTCTCAGTGCAATGAGGCGAGACATCCATTGCTGGCTCAGAGTGTTTTCTGTCACTTGCTGGGCAGCAGTGTATGTGCCCAGAGCTCCAGTTATCGCTTTTCGGCTGCGAGGAACGAATCCTGGCAGCTCGAGAGCCAAGGCAGCTATAGTAGGAGACAACTGGCCTAGAGGCGAGTTAGACTCTAAAATTTCTTTGTTACAATATTTTTTAGGAGTAATATTGCAGTAGATAGGGCTCGTCTGCGATTTCGATGCCCGCGGCGCGGGCTGCACGGCCCTGCTCAACTCCACAGCCTTCTCAGAGTCACACTTGTTTACTGAAGTGGAATGTGAGTAATCAACCGAGACAAGTATTTCACTCAAATGTTTGGGGCGAGAAAACGTTTCGATGTTGGCAAGCACCGTGGGGTGGTAGAGTATGACATCTGGATGTAGATTCGAGTTCCGTTCGTCCGCGAGGAAACCGATAATGTGGAGGAGATCGTCGCTGTACTGCGAGTTCTTGTCGGTGCGGGCCGCGGCGCACAAAGCACTCAGCAGCTCGCCGAGTTGCCGCAAGACAGGAGTGGTAGGCGCCCCGGGCGCCGCTGCCGGCTCACAACAATGCAAACGCACTACACCGCCCTCTTCGATAAGTACTGTAGCTGGCGAGAGGCAGACACGTAGGACGGAGAGTTTAGCGTTCTGGAGCGCACGGCACGCGCGCGCCAGCTCCAGCAGCAGGTGCCACACGAAGGCCTCAGAAGCGCACTTGTCGGCGGAGTCGCAGGACTCGATGAGCTCGGCGAGGCTGCGCCAGGCGCCGTGCTCCAACACGAAGTACAGCGTGCGCGAGGGCGCGTGCAGCACCGTGTCGTGCACGCGCAGCAGGGCCGCAGCGCCGCCGCAGGCTTTGTTTATCGCGTCCGCGTCGAGCGCGACGCCCTGTAGCTGCTCGTTCGAGTACGCATTGCAATCGTACGCCTTCCATGCGAATATGTCGTTGGTGACCTTGTGCCGTACTTTGTAGAACGTGCCGCCGCACAGAACGTCTAAAACTTGATAGTCCTGCAGTTTACCCGACATCATTGTGCAGATTCTTGATAAATTTATAAAAAATTACATTTTGCAACCGAAACAAAGCAACCGAACTTTTGAATCTGAACGACGGTTACAATTTTAGTGATGTGCATTGCTTGACGTTGGCACTATACGATAAAATTGATGATATTGTTTTGAGGTTTTGACGTGGCTTTTTTTAATAGCACATGGTTTTTAGGGTTCCCTACCCAAAGCATTATATATTAATAATAAAATTAAAAGCACTCAACACACGTGATTTATACGACGTATTTTAGCGGTTTGTATAAAAAAAACTGGAACAGTGATTTTTTCGTGGCTACAATGAGTATTCACTGTAAAAGTCCAGAGGCATGGCCTTAATTTTAAATAGGTAAATAATGCAAGGTTGATGCTACGATAAATAAGCAGAGCGCCTACCGCTACCATCGCCAACATAGAAAAACGTTATCTGCCTCTCATCTTATCTTTCATATTCGAGCGATTAAGGCAGTAAAAAATTCTAAGGCGAGATACTGTCGCGGCGCTCTTGTGCTAGGTTACGTGTAAATAAGGCTTCACTCATGCGTGAATCACTGTGCGACGCCGTAAACGCGAATATGATTTCGCGCACTGTTCACGCCTTCGCGCTTTGTTCGCCGTATATTGTCGGATTTTCCAGTCACTATAGCTAAACACGTCGGTTCGAATTCGGCTTCCGCCACTGAAGGGCTTCGTCACTTTCTTTAGTAGGTACCTATGTAAGCCTGACCAGAAATATATGATCATTGTCATTGAGAGAGAGGGCGCTGTTATTCTCATGTATAGGCATGGACATGGTATAGGTGACAGTTCTGTTTAGTATGAACTGAAATTAGTTCCAGTGAAATTCCGCAACATGGCGCGTGATCATACATATTCCGTCAGGCTTTATCATCACATCACATTTATTTTAGTTTATAAGAAATAGATAATATTTTAACGTTTTGGAGCAACCATAAATTCATCGATCTTCAAGCCCTGGCTTAAAGTTGACTGAGAAGAGAACTCACTGTGAACTTCTGTGATACATCAACGTCGCGATAAGTTCGCTTCGCAAAGTCGGGCCGTCATTCACGGGTAATTCGTAATTTATTTTATCAGCATAACATCTACGTTATATTGATGGAACTAAAAGCAAGAGCTGCTTTGTCAATAAAGTCGATAATAAAGAGTTACGCGTGTTATATGAATAACGCGTTCGTATAGGTACGATATTCACCACAGATGGATTTGGCTGCATTGGCTAATATTGACCGTGGCGTCAAAATCTATCATTCCCAAAATTGTGGAAATGAACCAATTGTAAGTAATCGTAATTTTAAAAAGCAGTCTCTAATAGTCGCAGTATACAGTTAAATAGTGGAAAGTTCTAAAAAACACTGTATCCACATGTATGATGCAGGGATGTTGCGGATGCCGATTTTTTGACATCCGGATTTTAAAAGGCTCACATCCGCGGATGCGGATGTCAAGATAGGTGCATAAAAAACGTCAAATATTACATTTAGTAATTTTTATTTCAAAAAACCGGCCAAGTGCGAGTCGGACTCGCGTTCCAAGGGTTCCGTACATTAAGTCTCACTCACGCTTGACTGCTCATTTCTAATAGGTTTTATTGGTTAATGACTAAATTACTTAGTAGTCTAGCACTTACGCCGATGCTAAGACGTTCCTGTACCGACCTGAGGCCCTACCGCGAACCACGTTCGACGTGTTGCCTCTCTGTCGCACTTGTAAATTCGTACGTAAGTGTGACAGGGAGGCAACACGTCGAACGTGGTTCGCGGTAGGCCCTCTGTTCCACCTCCGCATTAAACTCCGCATCGATTTTATGCGGATGCGGATGCAGATGCGGATGTTGAAAATAATGCGGAACTTCCGAGGTTGCAGATGCGGATATTCGCAACATCCCTGGTATGATGTATGGTATGATCAGTGGCACTTTATGTTTTACGTTACTGATTTGTCATTTTAATACTTGGAGGATATAATCAAACGGAGATGCCATGTCTGTAATTTTCTGTACAAAACAGTCTGCCGATTTTTGCGGGGGAGGGGAACGTCAAATGTATGCGTAACGTAAAAATAGCCATGTCAGATAAACGTCAGTCCATACATTGTGTATGACCGTTGGCCGCCTATTTTCGACAGAGGGGAAAGCCTGTTAATGGCTACTCCGTTTAGTTGTATCCTCCAAGTTTTAATAAATTAACCAATTTAATTATAAATCGATAACAAAATCATGTGTACAACCTTAGTATGCGTTCAGAAACGGTTATGTTTTCGATCTGATGGCGCGCAAACCGTTCAGAATTTTTTTGAATCCAACGTTTAAATTCAACGACAGGATTAAGCAGACTACCACAAAAATCAATCGGCTCCTGCTTTAAATTCTGTCAACTTAAATATGGTCTCAAATATCGTTGCGCGAAACGTCTATTTTCTCTGTCATGTCTTGCGCGAGATTTGTTATTTATTATTTTTATAAGAGAAATTTGGACCGTTTGGATCATACGTTCCCAAAATGTCTAATGTTGAATCGAATAATTTATATTTTCGCATTATAATGACATCATTGATAACTAATTTGAATGTTTTGTCTCGTACCTTATGTATTTTTGGTAACATTTCATTGTTTTATGTAGATTTAATTAAAATAACCTGTAAATGTAAATAACATGTCGATTTTATTTGCTCGAGTGGGAGGAGGGTCGGGAATAAGTACCAAGGGCACAAAAAAAAAGGTAAAATTTAAACTGTTTTATTAGTGAGTATAAGCGTGTACGCGGCACAGCTGACTAGCGGTTTCAATACATATCACATGATTCCATTCTTCCGTTCATAATTTAATCACAAATTAAATACACCAATATAAAAACAGCTTCAACGAAGGCTTAAGACAGAATTTAATACATTTTTTTTTCTAAATTAAAGCATTTTAGATAGAGAACTGAGTACACGACGCGAGGCACCAGCGTTGTGCGACATTTGCAACTAGCTACGCTACCACTATCTATACTTTAGTATCTAATAACTATTTACATTAACTGTATATAAGGATCATTGACTAGAAACTATGTCTAGATTAATAATAATTTAACAAAACCACTTACGATTTATGAATTTTACAAGTAAAGGAACATGATCACTGGTAATATCAACAATTGTGGGACAAGTGCGTGGAATGGACAGTTTCCGTCTTTGGTAAACATTTGAACTCGCACCAGGATCTCAGTGAGATGCTGGTGTGCCTGGTACATTTAAATTATCTTAAAAATTCATTTACTTTACGATACAATTGAATTTAAATACATACAAATAAGTGTAACAAATTACCTAATATCACCTGCTCCAACTTAATGTGAAGCGTAAAATAAAATTCACATAAAATAACAACCGTAAAATAAAATCATTCTAAAACAAAAACAACCTGGATTGACTACGCCCAAATGTATTTCTTTCTTTCTTTCTTTCTAAATGGAAATTAAGAGCTAGAAAGTTGGACAATATTTCTACACTAGGCATTTTTATTTGTATCTGCCCACACTGGAGTATAAAATCATGGTAAAGGCGTAACGCGCACAGAGATCAACGAGCCACGCGACTAAGCGGGGCGTTTGGCATTAACAATATTGTATAAAAATATCTCATAATAGGGCTATCACTATCCTGAGGGTCGCGGCTGCCACGCAGAATGCTGGACATCCTCCGCGCACCACAACATTGACACTGGACTTTTAGAATATTAAAGCCTAGAAACCTAGTTCCACAGAGCAAAACTGTTAAAAATTTAAGCAAAACACGGCCGTCTTTATCATTGTCGTTACAATTATCTGAACGAGGGATGATCATAGGATTCGTCAGAATGGCTAAGTTTAAACGGCCTTCCTAGGGTTTACTATTCTAAAACATCCACTGGGAAAATTCGCCTCTATATAGCAGATTCCCATCATCATATCCAGAGTGACGGGATCATTTCCTGCGGGTCATACACTGCAATCGAGTCAACGTATCTCCCGACATAAGTTAAGGGCTCCGAAGCCCGATTTTTGTAATTGAAGTTTAATCATTGAACTCTCGCAAGTTAATATAATGGCCTCATTATTAATTCGCGTGACAAAAGAACTATGTCACACACGGCGGATCTAGGGTAGAGCGAGTGGAGCGGCCGCTCTAGGCGCCAAACGGTAGGGGGCGCCAAAACGGCAAATACTGTAAAAACAAACATCTAGAAAGAACGGACGGGGAACCACGGAACCTAACACTGAGCACGGAGCGCCAAAACTTCATCTCGGTCTACCCCGATCGAGTACTCGGGGCGGCGCCGGGCACACGCGCCTATAATTAGCGGGCACTATTGTCGGCAGGAGGGACAAGTATCGTTCGAAAATGAGCGTATGACCCGTGTCATTTCCTGGAGCACGCAGCCCGTCCGGGCCGCGCGCCGCACAGCTACCGCCCGCCGCACGGCTACCGCGCGTCGCACGGCTACCGCGCGCCGCACGGCTACCGCACCGTGGGCGCGGCGGTGCCGAGGCGGTGGTGCGCGGTGCCGGGGCGGGCGCGGGCGCGGCGCGCGCTGGCCGGGCGCGCGCTCACCGCGCCGGGGGCCTCCAGCTCCGGAGACTTCTTCGTGGAGCTCTCCGTCGCCTGGAAACAACACTAATGTTACGGTCGAAATTAGGCCTCGGTATCGATTTCGAGGGTTTTTGATTATTTTTTTTGTAACTTTTGTAAAGCTTCGCTTCCGACGGCGCGTTGTTGAAAAATTTATTTTTCATCTCAGCAGCTCAAACAAGGGTACTTTGCTACTTAAAAACAGTCGGCAAAATCGCATTTCGCTCACTGAGTGAGACAAAATGAGAAAAATGCGATTTTGCTTACTGTTTTTAAGCAGCAAAGTACCCTCGTTCGAGCTGTTGAAGTGAAAACTTAATTGTTGGTATATCTTAAAAAAACATGAGTGAATAGGTAAGTGATGAAGAAGGAATACATTTTTCGGGTTTTCTAATATGTTCTCACTGCTGAGGTGAAAAGTTTTGTGAACTTCACGAGATCAAAGTTATTTACCTCTCGTGCGCTTTTGAATCCCTCACTACGCTCAAGATTCTAAATTATATTCACTCGCTACGCTCGTGAATCTAGTATAAAGTCTTTCACTTGCACGGGACTCAAAATAAACACTCGAAGAAATATTAAACTTTGATCTCTTGTTGTACAAATAACTATTTACGGTAGTAGTCCCATAAGAAAATGTATAAAGGCTTGGCCAGACACAGAGCGCGACGCAGCGACGGTCCGCGCCGCGCGGTCCGCGCGCGCCCTGTTTGAACAGTCATCGCGTCGGCGTCACGCGGCGCTGCGTCGCGCCAAGTCGCGCTCTGTGTCTGGCCAAGCTTTAAAGTATCCTGTACCCTCTTTGGGCGCGGCTGGGGCGGCGCGTAGGCCCGGGTGGTGGCGGGCAGCGGCAGCGGCGCCAGGTCGAGCAGGTTCTCGGCGCGGCGCTGTGTCGGCCGCGCCGACGGCCGGACCGCTAGCGGCTCCACGCTGAAACCGAACAGATTTAACTCGCGGGAAACTCGGTTTGTCGCGTTCCACTGTCCCTAAGGGCCACCCCACATCTAGCGTCTTTCGAGCGTCGGCGTCTGGTCAGCGCTATGGAAAATGACGTTGCGTCGACGTTCGGCCATAGAGTTGTAGACGCCGACGCTCGAAAGACGCTAGATGTGGGGTGGCCCTAAAAGGTAAAAAAACCGGCCAAGTGCGAGTCGGACTCGCATACGGAGGGTGCCGCACCATCAACAAAAAATAGAGCAAAAAAAATCGTGTTTGTTGTATGGAAGCCCCCCTTAAATATTTATTTTATTTTTAGTATTTGTTGTTATAGCGGCAACAGAGATACATCATTTGTGAAAACTTCAGCTGTCTAGCTATCGCGGTTCATGAGATACAGCCTGGTGACAGACGGACGGACAGCGAAGTCTTAGTAATAGGGTCCCGTTTTTTACCCTTTGGGTACGGAACCATAAAAATACTGAAACGCTATGATTAAATCGCTTCCGAAATTGCGTCTCCTAATGCGTCTTATACCGAGAGTAGATAGTTAGAAGACTGGTGGAGGAAGCGCTGGTGGCCTAGCGGTAAGAGCGTGCGACTTACAATCCGGAGGTCGCGGGTTCAAACCTTGGCTCGTACCGATGAGTTTTTCGGAACTTATGTACGAAATATAATTTGATATTTACCAGTCGCTTTTCGGTGAAGGAAAACATCGTGAGGAAACCGGACTAATCCCAACAAGGGCCTAGCTTACCCTCTGGGTTGGAAGGTTAGATGGCAGTCGCTTTCGTAAAAACTAGTGCCCACGCCAATTACTGGGATTAGTTGCCAAGCGGACCCCAGGCTCCCGTGAGCCGTGACAAAAATGCCGGGACAACGCGAGGAAAATGAAATAGAAGACTTAGGCCCACTTGCACCATCCCACTAACCTTGGGTTAAGCGGTTAAACCGTTAACCCAGTGTCAAATTGTACTGGTAATCATGGTAACCAGCGCGGCCTGCAGCGCCTCGTGCTCGTCACTAATGAGTCTTATACTACCAAGAGTAGGTTACCTGTCGGGAACCGCTCGCGTCCAAGCGTCTTGATCATCATCATAGGCCAGCCTGGCGACCTGCGCGCGGCCCGCCAGCGGCACGAACGAGTCCGCCAGCAGCAGCCGGCGCCGCAGCCCCGCCACCAGCGCGGCCTGCAGCGCCTCGTGCTCGTCACTAATGAGTCTTATACTACCAAGAGTAGGTTACCTGTCGGGAACCGCTCGCGTCCAAGCGTCTTGATCATCATCATAGGCCAGCCTGGCGACCTGCGCGCGGCCCGCCAGCGGCACGAACGAGTCCGCCAGCAGCAGCCGGCGCCGCAGCCCCGCCACCAGCGCGGCCTGCAGCGCCTCGTGCTCGTCACTAATGAGTCTTATACTACCAAGAGTAGGTTACCTGTCGGGAACCGCTCGCGTCCAAGCGTCTTGATCATCATCATAGGCCAGCCTGGCGACCTGCGCGCGGCCCGCCAGCGGCACGAACGAGTCCGCCAGCAGCAGCCGGCGCCGCAGCCCCGCCACCAGCGCGGCCTGCAGCGCCTCGTGCTCGTCACTAATGAGTCTTATACTACCAAGAGTAGGTTACCTGTCGGGAACCGCTCGCGTCCAAGCGTCTTGATCATCATCATAGGCCAGCCTGGCGACCTGCGCGCGGCCCGCCAGCGGCACGAACGAGTCCGCCAGCAGCAGCCGGCGCCGCAGCCCCGCCACCAGCGCGGCCTGCAGCGCCTCGTGCTCGTCACTAATGAGTCTTATACTACCAAGAGTAGGTTACCTGTCGGGAACCGCTCGCGTCCAAGCGTCTTGATCATCATCATAGGCCAGCCTGGCGACCTGCGCGCGGCCCGCCAGCGGCACGAACGAGTCCGCCAGCAGCAGCCGGCGCCGCAGCCCCGCCACCAGCGCGGCCTGCAGCGCCTCGTGCTCGTCACTAATGAGTCTTATACTACCAAGAGTAGGTTACCTGTCGGGAACCGCTCGCGTCCAAGCGTCTTGATCATCATCATAGGCCAGCCTGGCGACCTGCGCGCGGCCCGCCAGCGGCACGAACGAGTCCGCCAGCAGCAGCCGGCGCCGCAGCCCCGCCACCAGCGCGGCCTGCAGCGCCTCGTGCTCGTCACTAATGAGTCTTATACTACCAAGAGTAGGTTACCTGTCGGGAACCGCTCGCGTCCAAGCGTCTTGATCATCATCATAGGCCAGCCTGGCGACCTGCGCGCGGCCCGCCAGCGGCACGAACGAGTCCGCCAGCAGCAGCCGGCGCCGCAGCCCCGCCACCAGCGCGGCCTGCAGCGCCTCGTGCTCGTCACTAATGAGTCTTATACTACCAAGAGTAGGTTACCTGTCGGGAACCGCTCGCGTCCAAGCGTCTTGATCATCATCATAGGCCAGCCTGGCGACCTGCGCGCGGCCCGCCAGCGGCACGAACGAGTCCGCCAGCAGCAGCCGGCGCCGCAGCCCCGCCACCAGCGCGGCCTGCAGCGCCTCGTGCTCGTCACTAATGAGTCTTATACTACCAAGAGTAGGTTACCTGTCGGGAACCGCTCGCGTCCAAGCGTCTTGATCATCATCATAGGCCAGCCTGGCGACCTGCGCGCGGCCCGCCAGCGGCACGAACGAGTCCGCCAGCAGCAGCCGGCGCCGCAGCCCCGCCACCAGCGCGGCCTGCAGCGCCTCGTGCTCGTCACTAATGAGTCTTATACTACCAAGAGTAGGTTACCTGTCGGGAACCGCTCGCGTCCAAGCGTCTTGATCATCATCATAGGCCAGCCTGGCGACCTGCGCGCGGCCCGCCAGCGGCACGAACGAGTCCGCCAGCAGCAGCCGGCGCCGCAGCCCCGCCACCAGCGCGGCCTGCAGCGCCTCGTGCTCGTCACTAATGAGTCTTATACTACCAAGAGTAGGTTACCTGTCGGGAACCGCTCGCGTCCAAGCGTCTTGATCATCATCATAGGCCAGCCTGGCGACCTGCGCGCGGCCCGCCAGCGGCACGAACGAGTCCGCCAGCAGCAGCCGGCGCCGCAGCCCCGCCACCAGCGCGGCCTGCAGCGCCTCGTGCTCGTCACTAATGAGTCTTATACTACCAAGAGTAGGTTACCTGTCGGGAACCGCTCGCGTCCAAGCGTCTTGATCATCATCATAGGCCAGCCTGGCGACCTGCGCGCGGCCCGCCAGCGGCACGAACGAGTCCGCCAGCAGCAGCCGGCGCCGCAGCCCCGCCACCAGCGCGGCCTGCAGCGCCTCGTGCTCGTCACTAATGAGTCTTATACTACCAAGAGTAGGTTACCTGTCGGGAACCGCTCGCGTCCAAGCGTCTTGATCATCATCATAGGCCAGCCTGGCGACCTGCGCGCGGCCCGCCAGCGGCACGAACGAGTCCGCCAGCAGCAGCCGGCGCCGCAGCCCCGCCACCAGCGCGGCCTGCAGCGCCTCGTGCTCGTCACTAATGAGTCTTATACTACCAAGAGTAGGTTACCTGTCGGGAACCGCTCGCGTCCAAGCGTCTTGATCATCATCATAGGCCAGCCTGGCGACCTGCGCGCGGCCCGCCAGCGGCACGAACGAGTCCGCCAGCAGCAGCCGGCGCCGCAGCCCCGCCACCAGCGCGGCCTGCAGCGCCTCGTGCTCGTCACTAATGAGTCTTATACTACCAAGAGTAGGTTACCTGTCGGGAACCGCTCGCGTCCAAGCGTCTTGATCATCATCATAGGCCAGCCTGGCGACCTGCGCGCGGCCCGCCAGCGGCACGAACGAGTCCGCCAGCAGCAGCCGGCGCCGCAGCCCCGCCACCAGCGCGGCCTGCAGCGCCTCGTGCTCGTCACTAATGAGTCTTATACTACCAAGAGTAGGTTACCTGTCGGGAACCGCTCGCGTCCAAGCGTCTTGATCATCATCATAGGCCAGCCTGGCGACCTGCGCGCGGCCCGCCAGCGGCACGAACGAGTCCGCCAGCAGCAGCCGGCGCCGCAGCCCCGCCACCAGCGCGGCCTGCAGCG
Organism: Cydia amplana; assembly: GCF_948474715.1. Classification (NCBI taxonomy): domain Eukaryota; kingdom Metazoa; phylum Arthropoda; class Insecta; order Lepidoptera; family Tortricidae; genus Cydia; species Cydia amplana. The sequence goes on along the minus strand of NC_086083.1, from coordinate 325,899 downwards.
CCTCGTGCTCGTCACTAATGAGTCTTATACTACCAAGAGTAGGTTACCTGTCGGGAACCGCTCGCGTCCAAGCGTCTTGATCATCATCATAGGCCAGCCTGGCGACCTGCGCGCGGCCCGCCAGCGGCACGAACGAGTCCGCCAGCAGCAGCCGGCGCCGCAGCCCCGCCACCAGCGCGGCCTGCAGCGCCTCGTGCTCGTCACTAATGAGTCTTATACTACCAAGAGTAGGTTACCTGTCGGGAACCGCTCGCGTCCAAGCGTCTTGATCATCATCATAGGCCAGCCTGGCGACCTGCGCGCGGCCCGCCAGCGGCACGAACGAGTCCGCCAGCAGCAGCCGGCGCCGCAGCCCCGCCACCAGCGCGGCCTGCAGCGCCTCGTGCTCGTCACTAATGAGTCTTATACTACCAAGAGTAGGTTACCTGTCGGGAACCGCTCGCGTCCAAGCGTCTTGATCATCATCATAGGCCAGCCTGGCGACCTGCGCGCGGCCCGCCAGCGGCACGAACGAGTCCGCCAGCAGCAGCCGGCGCCGCAGCCCCGCCACCAGCGCGGCCTGCAGCGCCTCGTGCTCGTCACTAATGAGTCTTATACTACCAAGAGTAGGTTACCTGTCGGGAACCGCTCGCGTCCAAGCGTCTTGATCATCATCATAGGCCAGCCTGGCGACCTGCGCGCGGCCCGCCAGCGGCACGAACGAGTCCGCCAGCAGCAGCCGGCGCCGCAGCCCCGCCACCAGCGCGGCCTGCAGCGCCTCGTGCTCGTCACTAATGAGTCTTATACTACCAAGAGTAGGTTACCTGTCGGGAACCGCTCGCGTCCAAGCGTCTTGATCATCATCATAGGCCAGCCTGGCGACCTGCGCGCGGCCCGCCAGCGGCACGAACGAGTCCGCCAGCAGCAGCCGGCGCCGCAGCCCCGCCACCAGCGCGGCCTGCAGCGCCTCGTGCTCGTCACTAATGAGTCTTATACTACCAAGAGTAGGTTACCTGTCGGGAACCGCTCGCGTCCAAGCGTCTTGATCATCATCATAGGCCAGCCTGGCGACCTGCGCGCGGCCCGCCAGCGGCACGAACGAGTCCGCCAGCAGCAGCCGGCGCCGCAGCCCCGCCACCAGCGCGGCCTGCAGCGCCTCGTGCTCGTCACTAATGAGTCTTATACTACCAAGAGTAGGTTACCTGTCGGGAACCGCTCGCGTCCAAGCGTCTTGATCATCATCATAGGCCAGCCTGGCGACCTGCGCGCGGCCCGCCAGCGGCACGAACGAGTCCGCCAGCAGCAGCCGGCGCCGCAGCCCCGCCACCAGCGCGGCCTGCAGCGCCTCGTGCTCGTCACTAATGAGTCTTATACTACCAAGAGTAGGTTACCTGTCGGGAACCGCTCGCGTCCAAGCGTCTTGATCATCATCATAGGCCAGCCTGGCGACCTGCGCGCGGCCCGCCAGCGGCACGAACGAGTCCGCCAGCAGCAGCCGGCGCCGCAGCCCCGCCACCAGCGCGGCCTGCAGCGCCTCGTGCTCGTCACTAATGAGTCTTATACTACCAAGAGTAGGTTACCTGTCGGGAACCGCTCGCGTCCAAGCGTCTTGATCATCATCATAGGCCAGCCTGGCGACCTGCGCGCGGCCCGCCAGCGGCACGAACGAGTCCGCCAGCAGCAGCCGGCGCCGCAGCCCCGCCACCAGCGCGGCCTGCAGCGCCTCGTGCTCGTCACTAATGAGTCTTATACTACCAAGAGTAGGTTACCTGTCGGGAACCGCTCGCGTCCAAGCGTCTTGATCATCATCATAGGCCAGCCTGGCGACCTGCGCGCGGCCCGCCAGCGGCACGAACGAGTCCGCCAGCAGCAGCCGGCGCCGCAGCCCCGCCACCAGCGCGGCCTGCAGCGCCTCGTGCTCGTCACTAATGAGTCTTATACTACCAAGAGTAGGTTACCTGTCGGGAACCGCTCGCGTCCAAGCGTCTTGATCATCATCATAGGCCAGCCTGGCGACCTGCGCGCGGCCCGCCAGCGGCACGAACGAGTCCGCCAGCAGCAGCCGGCGCCGCAGCCCCGCCACCAGCGCGGCCTGCAGCGCCTCGTGCTCGTCACTAATGAGTCTTATACTACCAAGAGTAGGTTACCTGTCGGGAACCGCTCGCGTCCAAGCGTCTTGATCATCATCATAGGCCAGCCTGGCGACCTGCGCGCGGCCCGCCAGCGGCACGAACGAGTCCGCCAGCAGCAGCCGGCGCCGCAGCCCCGCCACCAGCGCGGCCTGCAGCGCCTCGTGCTCGTCACTAATGAGTCTTATACTACCAAGAGTAGGTTACCTGTCGGGAACCGCTCGCGTCCAAGCGTCTTGATCATCATCATAGGCCAGCCTGGCGACCTGCGCGCGGCCCGCCAGCGGCACGAACGAGTCCGCCAGCAGCAGCCGGCGCCGCAGCCCCGCCACCAGCGCGGCCTGCAGCGCCTCGTGCTCGTCACTAATGAGTCTTATACTACCAAGAGTAGGTTACCTGTCGGGAACCGCTCGCGTCCAAGCGTCTTGATCATCATCATAGGCCAGCCTGGCGACCTGCGCGCGGCCCGCCAGCGGCACGAACGAGTCCGCCAGCAGCAGCCGGCGCCGCAGCCCCGCCACCAGCGCGGCCTGCAGCGCCTCGTGCTCGTCACTAATGAGTCTTATACTACCAAGAGTAGGTTACCTGTCGGGAACCGCTCGCGTCCAAGCGTCTTGATCATCATCATAGGCCAGCCTGGCGACCTGCGCGCGGCCCGCCAGCGGCACGAACGAGTCCGCCAGCAGCAGCCGGCGCCGCAGCCCCGCCACCAGCGCGGCCTGCAGCGCCTCGTGCTCGTCACTAATGAGTCTTATACTACCAAGAGTAGGTTACCTGTCGGGAACCGCTCGCGTCCAAGCGTCTTGATCATCATCATAGGCCAGCCTGGCGACCTGCGCGCGGCCCGCCAGCGGCACGAACGAGTCCGCCAGCAGCAGCCGGCGCCGCAGCCCCGCCACCAGCGCGGCCTGCAGCGCCTCGTGCTCGTCACTAATGAGTCTTATACTACCAAGAGTAGGTTACCTGTCGGGAACCGCTCGCGTCCAAGCGTCTTGATCATCATCATAGGCCAGCCTGGCGACCTGCGCGCGGCCCGCCAGCGGCACGAACGAGTCCGCCAGCAGCAGCCGGCGCCGCAGCCCCGCCACCAGCGCGGCCTGCAGCGCCTCGTGCTCGTCACTAATGAGTCTTATACTACCAAGAGTAGGTTACCTGTCGGGAACCGCTCGCGTCCAAGCGTCTTGATCATCATCATAGGCCAGCCTGGCGACCTGCGCGCGGCCCGCCAGCGGCACGAACGAGTCCGCCAGCAGCAGCCGGCGCCGCAGCCCCGCCACCAGCGCGGCCTGCAGCGCCTCGTGCTCGTCACTAATGAGTCTTATACTACCAAGAGTAGGTTACCTGTCGGGAACCGCTCGCGTCCAAGCGTCTTGATCATCATCATAGGCCAGCCTGGCGACCTGCGCGCGGCCCGCCAGCGGCACGAACGAGTCCGCCAGCAGCAGCCGGCGCCGCAGCCCCGCCACCAGCGCGGCCTGCAGCGCCTCGTGCTCGTCACTAATGAGTCTTATACTACCAAGAGTAGGTTACCTGTCGGGAACCGCTCGCGTCCAAGCGTCTTGATCATCATCATAGGCCAGCCTGGCGACCTGCGCGCGGCCCGCCAGCGGCACGAACGAGTCCGCCAGCAGCAGCCGGCGCCGCAGCCCCGCCACCAGCGCGGCCTGCAGCGCCTCGTGCTCGTCACTAATGAGTCTTATACTACCAAGAGTAGGTTACCTGTCGGGAACCGCTCGCGTCCAAGCGTCTTGATCATCATCATAGGCCAGCCTGGCGACCTGCGCGCGGCCCGCCAGCGGCACGAACGAGTCCGCCAGCAGCAGCCGGCGCCGCAGCCCCGCCACCAGCGCGGCCTGCAGCGCCTCGTGCTCGTCACTAATGAGTCTTATACTACCAAGAGTAGGTTACCTGTCGGGAACCGCTCGCGTCCAAGCGTCTTGATCATCATCATAGGCCAGCCTGGCGACCTGCGCGCGGCCCGCCAGCGGCACGAACGAGTCCGCCAGCAGCAGCCGGCGCCGCAGCCCCGCCACCAGCGCGGCCTGCAGCGCCTCGTGCTCGTCACTAATGAGTCTTATACTACCAAGAGTAGGTTACCTGTCGGGAACCGCTCGCGTCCAAGCGTCTTGATCATCATCATAGGCCAGCCTGGCGACCTGCGCGCGGCCCGCCAGCGGCACGAACGAGTCCGCCAGCAGCAGCCGGCGCCGCAGCCCCGCCACCAGCGCGGCCTGCAGCGCCTCGTGCTCGTCACTAATGAGTCTTATACTACCAAGAGTAGGTTACCTGTCGGGAACCGCTCGCGTCCAAGCGTCTTGATCATCATCATAGGCCAGCCTGGCGACCTGCGCGCGGCCCGCCAGCGGCACGAACGAGTCCGCCAGCAGCAGCCGGCGCCGCAGCCCCGCCACCAGCGCGGCCTGCAGCGCCTCGTGCTCGTCACTAATGAGTCTTATACTACCAAGAGTAGGTTACCTGTCGGGAACCGCTCGCGTCCAAGCGTCTTGATCATCATCATAGGCCAGCCTGGCGACCTGCGCGCGGCCCGCCAGCGGCACGAACGAGTCCGCCAGCAGCAGCCGGCGCCGCAGCCCCGCCACCAGCGCGGCCTGCAGCGCCTCGTGCTCGTCACTAATGAGTCTTATACTACCAAGAGTAGGTTACCTGTCGGGAACCGCTCGCGTCCAAGCGTCTTGATCATCATCATAGGCCAGCCTGGCGACCTGCGCGCGGCCCGCCAGCGGCACGAACGAGTCCGCCAGCAGCAGCCGGCGCCGCAGCCCCGCCACCAGCGCGGCCTGCAGCGCCTCGTGCTCGTCACTAATGAGTCTTATACTACCAAGAGTAGGTTACCTGTCGGGAACCGCTCGCGTCCAAGCGTCTTGATCATCATCATAGGCCAGCCTGGCGACCTGCGCGCGGCCCGCCAGCGGCACGAACGAGTCCGCCAGCAGCAGCCGGCGCCGCAGCCCCGCCACCAGCGCGGCCTGCAGCGCCTCGTGCTCGTCACTAATGAGTCTTATACTACCAAGAGTAGGTTACCTGTCGGGAACCGCTCGCGTCCAAGCGTCTTGATCATCATCATAGGCCAGCCTGGCGACCTGCGCGCGGCCCGCCAGCGGCACGAACGAGTCCGCCAGCAGCAGCCGGCGCCGCAGCCCCGCCACCAGCGCGGCCTGCAGCGCCTCGTGCTCGTCACTAATGAGTCTTATACTACCAAGAGTAGGTTACCTGTCGGGAACCGCTCGCGTCCAAGCGTCTTGATCATCATCATAGGCCAGCCTGGCGACCTGCGCGCGGCCCGCCAGCGGCACGAACGAGTCCGCCAGCAGCAGCCGGCGCCGCAGCCCCGCCACCAGCGCGGCCTGCAGCGCCTCGTGCTCGTCACTAATGAGTCTTATACTACCAAGAGTAGGTTACCTGTCGGGAACCGCTCGCGTCCAAGCGTCTTGATCATCATCATAGGCCAGCCTGGCGACCTGCGCGCGGCCCGCCAGCGGCACGAACGAGTCCGCCAGCAGCAGCCGGCGCCGCAGCCCCGCCACCAGCGCGGCCTGCAGCGCCTCGTGCTCGTCACTAATGAGTCTTATACTACCAAGAGTAGGTTACCTGTCGGGAACCGCTCGCGTCCAAGCGTCTTGATCATCATCATAGGCCAGCCTGGCGACCTGCGCGCGGCCCGCCAGCGGCACGAACGAGTCCGCCAGCAGCAGCCGGCGCCGCAGCCCCGCCACCAGCGCGGCCTGCAGCGCCTCGTGCTCGTCACTAATGAGTCTTATACTACCAAGAGTAGGTTACCTGTCGGGAACCGCTCGCGTCCAAGCGTCTTGATCATCATCATAGGCCAGCCTGGCGACCTGCGCGCGGCCCGCCAGCGGCACGAACGAGTCCGCCAGCAGCAGCCGGCGCCGCAGCCCCGCCACCAGCGCGGCCTGCAGCGCCTCGTGCTCGTCACTAATGAGTCTTATACTACCAAGAGTAGGTTACCTGTCGGGAACCGCTCGCGTCCAAGCGTCTTGATCATCATCATAGGCCAGCCTGGCGACCTGCGCGCGGCCCGCCAGCGGCACGAACGAGTCCGCCAGCAGCAGCCGGCGCCGCAGCCCCGCCACCAGCGCGGCCTGCAGCGCCTCGTGCTCGTCACTAATGAGTCTTATACTACCAAGAGTAGGTTACCTGTCGGGAACCGCTCGCGTCCAAGCGTCTTGATCATCATCATAGGCCAGCCTGGCGACCTGCGCGCGGCCCGCCAGCGGCACGAACGAGTCCGCCAGCAGCAGCCGGCGCCGCAGCCCCGCCACCAGCGCGGCCTGCAGCGCCTCGTGCTCGTCACTAATGAGTCTTATACTACCAAGAGTAGGTTACCTGTCGGGAACCGCTCGCGTCCAAGCGTCTTGATCATCATCATAGGCCAGCCTGGCGACCTGCGCGCGGCCCGCCAGCGGCACGAACGAGTCCGCCAGCAGCAGCCGGCGCCGCAGCCCCGCCACCAGCGCGGCCTGCAGCGCCTCGTGCTCGTCACTAATGAGTCTTATACTACCAAGAGTAGGTTACCTGTCGGGAACCGCTCGCGTCCAAGCGTCTTGATCATCATCATAGGCCAGCCTGGCGACCTGCGCGCGGCCCGCCAGCGGCACGAACGAGTCCGCCAGCAGCAGCCGGCGCCGCAGCCCCGCCACCAGCGCGGCCTGCAGCGCCTCGTGCTCGTCACTAATGAGTCTTATACTACCAAGAGTAGGTTACCTGTCGGGAACCGCTCGCGTCCAAGCGTCTTGATCATCATCATAGGCCAGCCTGGCGACCTGCGCGCGGCCCGCCAGCGGCACGAACGAGTCCGCCAGCAGCAGCCGGCGCCGCAGCCCCGCCACCAGCGCGGCCTGCAGCGCCTCGTGCTCGTCACTAATGAGTCTTATACTACCAAGAGTAGGTTACCTGTCGGGAACCGCTCGCGTCCAAGCGTCTTGATCATCATCATAGGCCAGCCTGGCGACCTGCGCGCGGCCCGCCAGCGGCACGAACGAGTCCGCCAGCAGCAGCCGGCGCCGCAGCCCCGCCACCAGCGCGGCCTGCAGCGCCTCGTGCTCGTCACTAATGAGTCTTATACTACCAAGAGTAGGTTACCTGTCGGGAACCGCTCGCGTCCAAGCGTCTTGATCATCATCATAGGCCAGCCTGGCGACCTGCGCGCGGCCCGCCAGCGGCACGAACGAGTCCGCCAGCAGCAGCCGGCGCCGCAGCCCCGCCACCAGCGCGGCCTGCAGCGCCTCGTGCTCGTCACTAATGAGTCTTATACTACCAAGAGTAGGTTACCTGTCGGGAACCGCTCGCGTCCAAGCGTCTTGATCATCATCATAGGCCAGCCTGGCGACCTGCGCGCGGCCCGCCAGCGGCACGAACGAGTCCGCCAGCAGCAGCCGGCGCCGCAGCCCCGCCACCAGCGCGGCCTGCAGCGCCTCGTGCTCGTCACTAATGAGTCTTATACTACCAAGAGTAGGTTACCTGTCGGGAACCGCTCGCGTCCAAGCGTCTTGATCATCATCATAGGCCAGCCTGGCGACCTGCGCGCGGCCCGCCAGCGGCACGAACGAGTCCGCCAGCAGCAGCCGGCGCCGCAGCCCCGCCACCAGCGCGGCCTGCAGCGCCTCGTGCTCGTCACTAATGAGTCTTATACTACCAAGAGTAGGTTACCTGTCGGGAACCGCTCGCGTCCAAGCGTCTTGATCATCATCATAGGCCAGCCTGGCGACCTGCGCGCGGCCCGCCAGCGGCACGAACGAGTCCGCCAGCAGCAGCCGGCGCCGCAGCCCCGCCACCAGCGCGGCCTGCAGCGCCTCGTGCTCGTCACTAATGAGTCTTATACTACCAAGAGTAGGTTACCTGTCGGGAACCGCTCGCGTCCAAGCGTCTTGATCATCATCATAGGCCAGCCTGGCGACCTGCGCGCGGCCCGCCAGCGGCACGAACGAGTCCGCCAGCAGCAGCCGGCGCCGCAGCCCCGCCACCAGCGCGGCCTGCAGCGCCTCGTGCTCGTCACTAATGAGTCTTATACTACCAAGAGTAGGTTACCTGTCGGGAACCGCTCGCGTCCAAGCGTCTTGATCATCATCATAGGCCAGCCTGGCGACCTGCGCGCGGCCCGCCAGCGGCACGAACGAGTCCGCCAGCAGCAGCCGGCGCCGCAGCCCCGCCACCAGCGCGGCCTGCAGCGCCTCGTGCTCGTCACTAATGAGTCTTATACTACCAAGAGTAGGTTACCTGTCGGGAACCGCTCGCGTCCAAGCGTCTTGATCATCATCATAGGCCAGCCTGGCGACCTGCGCGCGGCCCGCCAGCGGCACGAACGAGTCCGCCAGCAGCAGCCGGCGCCGCAGCCCCGCCACCAGCGCGGCCTGCAGCGCCTCGTGCTCGTCACTAATGAGTCTTATACTACCAAGAGTAGGTTACCTGTCGGGAACCGCTCGCGTCCAAGCGTCTTGATCATCATCATAGGCCAGCCTGGCGACCTGCGCGCGGCCCGCCAGCGGCACGAACGAGTCCGCCAGCAGCAGCCGGCGCCGCAGCCCCGCCACCAGCGCGGCCTGCAGCGCCTCGTGCTCGTCACTAATGAGTCTTATACTACCAAGAGTAGGTTACCTGTCGGGAACCGCTCGCGTCCAAGCGTCTTGATCATCATCATAGGCCAGCCTGGCGACCTGCGCGCGGCCCGCCAGCGGCACGAACGAGTCCGCCAGCAGCAGCCGGCGCCGCAGCCCCGCCACCAGCGCGGCCTGCAGCGCCTCGTGCTCGTCACTAATGAGTCTTATACTACCAAGAGTAGGTTACCTGTCGGGAACCGCTCGCGTCCAAGCGTCTTGATCATCATCATAGGCCAGCCTGGCGACCTGCGCGCGGCCCGCCAGCGGCACGAACGAGTCCGCCAGCAGCAGCCGGCGCCGCAGCCCCGCCACCAGCGCGGCCTGCAGCGCCTCGTGCTCGTCACTAATGAGTCTTATACTACCAAGAGTAGGTTACCTGTCGGGAACCGCTCGCGTCCAAGCGTCTTGATCATCATCATAGGCCAGCCTGGCGACCTGCGCGCGGCCCGCCAGCGGCACGAACGAGTCCGCCAGCAGCAGCCGGCGCCGCAGCCCCGCCACCAGCGCGGCCTGCAGCGCCTCGTGCTCGTCACTAATGAGTCTTATACTACCAAGAGTAGGTTACCTGTCGGGAACCGCTCGCGTCCAAGCGTCTTGATCATCATCATAGGCCAGCCTGGCGACCTGCGCGCGGCCCGCCAGCGGCACGAACGAGTCCGCCAGCAGCAGCCGGCGCCGCAGCCCCGCCACCAGCGCGGCCTGCAGCGCCTCGTGCTCGTCACTAATGAGTCTTATACTACCAAGAGTAGGTTACCTGTCGGGAACCGCTCGCGTCCAAGCGTCTTGATCATCATCATAGGCCAGCCTGGCGACCTGCGCGCGGCCCGCCAGCGGCACGAACGAGTCCGCCAGCAGCAGCCGGCGCCGCAGCCCCGCCACCAGCGCGGCCTGCAGCGCCTCGTGCTCGTCACTAATGAGTCTTATACTACCAAGAGTAGGTTACCTGTCGGGAACCGCTCGCGTCCAAGCGTCTTGATCATCATCATAGGCCAGCCTGGCGACCTGCGCGCGGCCCGCCAGCGGCACGAACGAGTCCGCCAGCAGCAGCCGGCGCCGCAGCCCCGCCACCAGCGCGGCCTGCAGCGCCTCGTGCTCGTCACTAATGAGTCTTATACTACCAAGAGTAGGTTACCTGTCGGGAACCGCTCGCGTCCAAGCGTCTTGATCATC